>NC_140416.1:600000-1192500 GCF_965140295.1 Lepidochelys olivacea | reverse complement strand
TCTATCTATCTATCTATCTATCTATCCCCATACACCCCCTATCTATCTATCTATCTATCTATCTATCTATCTATCTATCTATCTATCTATCTATCTATCTATCTATCTATCTCCATACACCTTCTCTCTCTCTCCCCATATACCCCCTCTATCTATCTATCTATCTATCTATCTATCTATCTATCTATCTATCTATCCCCATACATCCTCTCTCTCTCTCTCTCTCTCTCTCCCATACACCCCCTTATCTAATCTATCTATCTATCTATCTATCTATCTATCTATCTATCTATCTATCTATCTATCTATCCCTTAATGTTTTTAGTGTTTTTAATATTATTGCTATCATTCTAATAACGTGGTTATTATTAACTCTTGAGTGGTGAGATTCTATTAATTATGATTAGCAATGGTAGTACCATTGTTAGTTAATTAGCAATGAATCGTTTGATCAAGTCTCTTGCATGGTGTCGCTGTGTGATCATGAGTAGAACATGGCACGTGATCATTGCTGCAAGAAGGAGAACTGCTTTATTAATGGATAGGCAGTGAAATATGAATCTATGTAATGGAAGAGGTGGAACTGATTTTACAACTGATTAGCAGGGAATTGGGGTTATTACCGAGAACCCCCTTTCCTTCCTGCAGTAGATCTCAAAGCACTTTACAAAGGAGGGCAGGATTATTATCCTCCTTTGGAAATGGAGGCACGGGGGCTTGCCCAGGGTCACCCTGCTCTAAACACTAGACCTGACTCCCCTCCCAGAGCTGTGGATAGAACTGAGGAATCCTAGCTCTCAGGCCCCCCTGCTCTAACCACTAGACCCCACTCCCCTTCCTGAGCTGGGAGATAACCCAGGAGTCCTGTCGCCCAGCCCCCTTGCTCTCACCACCTGACCTCACTTCCCTCCCCTCCCCAAGGTGGGAGAGAACCCAGGAGTCCTGGCTACCAGCCCCTCGCGGGCTCTAACCACTAGCCTTGGTTAAGATAATTGCTTTGTTAGGTAATTAACTGTGAATTTTCAGTTTTTGGCTTATTAGTGGCTTGTTCTCAGTGTTGTACCTACCTGGGATTCTTAGTACAACAGGTACCAAGATAATTCTCCTGCCTCGTTATAATTCTGGGTTTTTCATTGGACTATAAAATTAGCTGCGGTAATTATTCTTTATTGTGTTGTGATGAGGTCTATGGAGCCAGGGCTGGATTATGAGCTTTGCAACCCCCCGGGTAAATCCGGAGCGACCCCACGGACGCCCAGGGAGCCAGGGCTGGGTCCTGGCTCGGTGAGCTCCGGGGTAAATCCGGAGCGACCCCACGGACGCCCAGGGAGCCAGGGCTGGGTCCTGGCTCGGCGAGCTCCGGGGTAAATCCGGAGCGACCCCACGGACGCCCAGGGAGCCAGGGCTGGGTCCTGGCTCGGCGAGCTCCGGGGTAAATCCGGAGCGACCCCACGGACGCCCAGGGAGCCAGGGCTGGGTCCTGGCTCGGCGAGCTCCGGGGTAAATCCGGAGCGACCCCACGGACGCCCAGGGAGCCAGGGCTGGGTCCTGGCTCGGCGAGCTCCGGGGTAAATCCGGAGCGACCCCACGGACGCCCAGGGAGCCAGGACTGGGTCCTGGCTCGGCGAGCTCCGGGGTAAATCCGGAGCGACCCCACGGACGCCCAGGGAGCCAGGGCTGGGTCCTGGCTCGGCGAGCTCCGGGGTAAATCCGGAGCGACCCCACGGACGCCCAGGGAGCCAGGGCTGGGTCCTGGCTCGGCGAGCTCCGGGGTAAATCCGGAGCGACCCCACAGATGCCCAGGGAGCCAGGGCTGGGTCCTGGCTCGGTGAGCTCCGGGGTAAATCCGGAGCGACCCCACGGACGCCCAGGGAGCCAGGGCTGGATTCTGAGCTCTCTGTGACTCTCTGTGTCTAGGACCCAGCACAGGGCAGTTGCTAAAGGTGAGTGGCTGGTCCCTACAGCCCATAACAGCTCCCCCGACCCCTCCCATCCCAGCCGATCCCAACTCCCACCTGTTCTCTCCACAGTGTGCGGGCGTCAGAGCCCTACGAAGCGAATCGTGGGGGGCTCGGAGGCGCGGGACGGGGAGTGGCCCTGGCAGGTCAGCCTGAGACTCAACAGCACCCACCGCTGCGGGGGGTCCCTCATCTCCCCACAGTGGGTGCTGACGGCAGCCCACTGCTTCAGACAGTGAGTATCAGGGTGCCCCTCGCTCCCGACCTGCAGCACCTGCTCGCCCAGCCCCCACTCTGCTGGTGACCCTCACTCCCGACCCACAGCCCCCTGCTAGCCCAGCCCTGGGCTCCCCCCAGCCCTGCCGGTGCCCCTCACTCCCGACCCACAGCCCCCTGCTAGCCCAGCCCTGGGCTCCCCCCAGCCCTGCCGGTGCCCCTCACTCCCGACCCACAGCCCCCTGCTAGCCCAGCCCCGGGCTCCTCTCACTGCTGTTCTCTGTCTCTAGGACCAAGGACCCTTCCCGGTTCTCAGTGCTACTTGGGACCCACAAGCAGCTGCACCCCAGCCCCCATGCAGTCGTAGTCTCCGTGGGGAAGATTATCTGCAACCCCCGCTACGGGGGCAAAATCTCCAGTGGGGATATTGCCCTGGTCCAGCTAGAGAGGCCCGTGAACCTCACTGACCGCATCGTCCCCATCTGCCTCCCCGCTGCCGAGGTCCAGTTCCTGCCAAAGACCAAGTGCTGGGTCACTGGCTGGGGGAATGTCAAAGGTGGAGGTGAGTGAAGTGTGCGGCTGGGGTTGGGGGATGCGGGAGACAGGGCCCAGATCCTGAGAAAGCTACAGTGGGGAGGGAGGACATAAAGAATCTGGGGCATGGCTGTACTGGAAGTGGGGCGGGGGGGGGGGGGAGAAAGAAAGGAATGAATAAGAAAAAAAGAAATCAATGAATAGAATAAGAAAGAAAGAAAGAAGTAATGAATAGAATAAGAAAGAAAGAAAGAAAGAAAGAAATGCATGAATAGAATAAGAAAGAAAGAAGTAATGAATGAATAGAATAAGAAAGAAAGAAAGAAAGAAATGCATGAATAGAATAAGAAAGAAAGAAAGAAAGAAATGCATGAATAGAATAAGAAAGAAAGAAGTAATGAATGAATAGAATAAGAAAGAAAGAAAGAAAGAAATGCATGAATAGAATAAGAAAGAAAGAAGTAATGCATGAATAGAATAAGAAAGAAAGAAAGAAATGCATGAATAGAATAAGAAAGAAAGAAAGAAATAGATTAAGAAAGAAAAAGAAATAAATAAAGGAATGAATAAGAAAGAAAGAAAGAAATGAATGACTAGAATAAGAAAGAAAGAAAGAAAGAAATGCATGAATAGAATAAGAAAGAAAGAAAGAAATAGATTAAGAAAGAAAAAGAAATAAATAAAGGAATGAATAAGAAAGAAAGAAATGAATGACTAGAATAAGAAAGAAAGAAAGAAAGAAATGGAATAAGAAAGAAAGAAATGAATGAATAGAAAAAGAAAGAAAGAAAGAATGGAATAAGAAATAAAGAAATAAATGGAATAAGAAAGAAAGAAATAGAATAAGAAAGAAAAGAAAGAAATAAAGGAATGATTAAGAAAGAAAGAAAGAAAGAAAGAGTGAATGGAATAAGAAAGAAATAGAATAAGAAAGAAAGAAAGAAGTAATGAATGAATAGAATAAGACAGAAAGAAAGAAAGAAAGAAAGAAAGAAATGCATGAATAGAATAAGAAAGAAAGAAAGAAAGAAAGAAATAGATTAAGAAAGAAAAAGAAATAAATAAAGGAATGAATAAGAAAGAAAGAAAGGAATGAATGAATGACTAGAATAAGAAAGAAAGAAAGAAATGGAATAAGAAAGAAAGAAAGAAAGAAAGAAAGAATGGAATAAGAAATAAAGAAATAAATGGAATAAGAAAGAAAGAAATAGAATAAGAAAGAAAAAGAAAGAAATAAAGGAATGATTAAGAAAGAAAGAAAGAAAGAGTGAATGGAATAAGAAAGAAATAGAATAAGAAAGAAAGAAAGTAATGAATGAATAGAATAAGAAAGAAAGAAAGAAAGAAAGAAAGAAAGAAAGAAAGAAAGAAAGATGAATGGCCTAAGAACAAAAGTAAGAAAGCAAGAGACACGAATGAATGTTATAAGAAAGGAAGAAAGGAATGACTGGAATAAGAACAAAAGAGAGAAAAAGAAAGATGAAGGGACGACGAAAAGCGAGCGATGGAGGGAAGAAGGAAGAAAGAAGGAGGGCTGATAGATGTGAAAGGGAGGAGGCAATGCAGCATGCAGGGCAGAAAGGATCAGGAGATACAAGTTAGTGTGGGGGGAAGGGATTGTGCCCCCCCCGTCCATGCCCCCCCCATTTATGGTGGCCCCTCACCCCGCTGGGCAGGGGGAGGGGCAGTGGGTGTGGCTCCCAGCCCAGCTGTCCCACTGCCCCCTCCCCCAGCAGGGAAAGGCAAAGCCCCGGAGACGCTGCAGAAGCTGGAGGTGCCCATCATCGCCCAGGCATCGTGCGACGCCCTCTACTGCAGGGGCAAGGGGCAGAACATCCAGGAGGACATGCTGTGTGCCGGGTACACCAAAGGGGGCAAGGATGCCTGCCAGGTGAGAGCCTGCCCCAGAGTCCGCTGCATCTTGGTGCTGCGGTTTCCATACAAACAGCCCCCGCATCCCACCCCAGAAGTGGCTGCATCTCAGTGCCGGGCGAGGTGTCCACACATAACCAGCCCCCACACCCCACTCCAGAGGGGCCGTGTCTCAGCACTGGGTGAGGGGTCCCTCTGTGAACATCCCCTGCACCCCTACCCAGAGGGGCTGCACCTCGGTGCTGGGCAAGGGGGTCCCCCACGCCCCACCCCAGAGGTGGCTGCATCTCAGTAACCCCTTGTCTGGCTCTTTGACCGCTAGGGTGACTCCGGTGGTCCGCTGGTGTGTAAAATGGGACAGAGCTGGGTCCAGGCAGGCGTGGTGAGCTGGGGAGAAGGCTGTGCTCAGAAAAACCGCCCCGGCGTTTACATCCGAGTCACCAGTTACCACGGCTGGCTCCAAGAGACCGTCCCAGACCTGGCGTTCGTCCAGGGCACCACGAATGGAACAGCCCACAGCTCCGTGGCTAACAGGAACTGCGAGAAAAAATTAAAAGACGGCAGCTTCAATCATGCGCCCATGGTGCTAGCCCACACCCTGCTTCTTGTGGCCTGTGCCCTACAGCTCATCTGAAAGCCAGGACTCCTGGGTTCTGTGTCTGGGAGGACAGTGGGGTCTAGTGGGTTAGAGCAGTGGGGGCTGGGAGGCAGGACTCCTGGGTTCTGTCCCCAGTTCTGTTCTTGCCTTGCTTGGTGCCTCAGTTTCCCCATGTACAATAGTAGTCCCATTCCCCCCGCCCGCTGGAATTATTCTAAGGTTTCTTTTATTCCTGTTTGTAAAGCACTTTTGTAATCTGCATTCAGGCACTGAAGAACAGTAAATTATTTATTTATTATTATTCCAGTCTTTCGCGTTTAAATTAAAACAGTGCACAAGGGACCCGGCTGGATCAGACCCATGGGCCCATCTAGCCCGTTATCCCGTCTCCTCCCTGTTGCCCTGGCTCAGACCCATACTTGGTCCTGTGGGGGAGAATATTTCCGGCAGGCTGAAGCGTGGTGGTTGTGACCCACCCATGTTGCGGGGAAGCCATGGTCCTTCTCCCCCGCAGGGGCAGGGCTTGTGCCTGGGTGGGTGTGGCCAGAAGTGGGCGGGGTTACTTGACATGAGGTAGGCAGGACCCATCCATTGGCCACGAGGGAGAGTCCACAAGGGAGGGGGGATTCCATGGCACAGTCCACTGGTGGGCGTGACATGTCGTGCCTGGGTGGGCATGGCCGGAAGGGGGCGGGGTTACTTGACATGAGGTAGGCAGGACCCATCCATTGGCCACGAGGGAGAGTCCAAAAGGGAGGGGGGATTCCGTGACACAGTCCACTGGTGGGCGTGACATGTCGTGGCTGGGTGGGCGTGACCGGAAGGGGGCGGGGTTACTTGACATGAGGTAGGCAGGACCCATCCATTGGCCACGAGGGAGAGTCCACAAGGGAGGGGGGATTCCGTGGCACAGTCCACTGGTGGGCGTGACATGTCGTGGCTGGGTGGGCGTGACCGGAAGGGGGCGGGGTCACTTGACATGAGGTAGGCAGGACCCATCCATTGGCCACGAGGGAGAGTCCACAGGGGAGGGGGGATTCCGTGGCACAGTCCACTGGTGGGCGTGACATGTCGTGGCTGGATGGGCGTGACCGAAAGGGGGCGGGGTCACTGGAGAGCGGTTCCGTGGCACTCTCCCCTTGGGGCGTGGCCTATCCGGGTGGGTGTGGCCTTAACTGCTGGGGGGCGGGGCTCAGAGAATTCGGAGCAGCCAGGCGGCTAGAAGCAGGGCAGTGGGGGCAGGGCCGGGGGGCCCGCCCCCGGGCAGGCTGTAGGTGGTGATATTGACCACCCCGAAGGTGGCGTTGGGCACGTGCTGCCCGATCCAGTCCAGGTAGGCGCCGACGCGGATGTAGACCCCGGGGCGGTTGGGCAGGGCGCAGCCTTCACCCCAGCTGACGACGCCGGCCACGAACCACAGCCCAGCCTTCTGGCAGACCAGGGGGCCCCCCGAATCGCCCTGGGGAGAGAGAATCGGTGACACCGGGGCCTCTCAGTCCGGACCTGCAGCCTCCTGCTAGCCCAGCCCTCGGCTCCCCGCCCCCGCAGCTCTGCCGGTGCCCCTCACTCCCGACCCTCAGCCCCCTGCCCCCCCAGCTCTGCCGATGCCCCTCACTCCCGACCCTCTGCCCCCTGCGCCCCCCAGCTCTGCCGATGCCCCTCACTCCCGATCCTCAGCCCCCTGCCCCCCAGCTCTGCCGATGCCCCTCTCTCCCGACCCACAGCCCCCTGCGCCCCCCAGCTCTGCCGATGCCCCTCTCTCCCGACCCGCAGCCCCCTGCCCCCCCAGCTCTGCCGATGCCCCTCTCTCCTGACCCGCAGCCCCCTGCCCCCCCAGCTCTGCCGATGCCCCTCTCTCCCGACCCGCAGCCCCCTGCCCCCCCAGCTCTGCCGATGCCCCTCTCTCCCGACCCGCAGCCCCCTGCGCCCCCCAGCTCTGCCGATGCCCCTCTCTCCCGACCCTCAGCCCCCTGCCCCCCCAGCTCTGCCGATGCCCCTCTCTCCCGACCCTCTGCCCCCTGCCCCCCCCAGCTCTGCCGATGCCCCTCTCTCCTGACCCGCAGCCCCCTGCTCTCACCTGGCAGGCGTCTCTCTGTCCCTCGGCGTAGCCGGCACACACCATGTCGTCCTGGATCTCCCTCATGGAGCTCCGGCGCCGATAAAGGGCGTCACAGGGCAGTGGGTCGATCAGGGGCACCTGCAGCTGCTGCAGTGTCATGGGGGCCGGGAGCAGGTCTGCGGGGGGAGGGGGGGAAAGGAAGGGTTAACACTGCCAGGGTGGGGGAGGGGACCCTGGGGGAGGAGGAGGAGGACACAATGCCCCCCTTCCCTGCCCCCTCCAATGCTCCCCCCTCCTTGCCCCTCCTCCTCTGCGTTCCCCTCTCCTCCCCCTTTCCTCATGGCCCCTCCCACCTCCACTCCCCCACCTCTCCCTCTCTATTCTTCCTCCTGCCCCCTCCCTTCCTCTCCCCCCCTCCTCACCTCCCTCTCGTGGCGACCCCCAGCCAGTAACCCAGCAGAGGGTCCCAGCGGGGAAGTGGACCCCGGCGTCCGGGAGGCAGGCGGGCAGCACCTGCGGGGTGAAGGTGACGGGGTGGCCCAGCCGGGCCAGGGCGATGTCTCCGCTGGAGCCCTCCCCAGAGTAGAGCGCATGGCCCAGGGCGCGGGACAGGGGTAGCCGCAGGGAGCCGGGCTCTGGGACCGACAGCTGGCGGGAGCCCAGGACGGCACGGTACCGAGACAGCTCCGCATGCCTGGGGCGAGAGAGGGGTCAGCGCCCAGAGACCGACAGCCGTGCCCCCCGCTCCCGACCCGCAGCCCCCTCCTGGCCCAGCCCTGGGCTCCCCCCGAATTCTACTGGTGCCCCCCGCTCCCGACCCACAGCCCCCTCCTGGCCCAGCCCTGGGCTCCCCCCGAATTCTACCGGTGCCCCCCGCTCCCGACCCGCAGCCCCCTCCTGGCCCAGCCCTGGGCTCCCCCCGAATTCTACCGGTGCCCCCTGCTCCCGACCCGCAGCCCCCTCCTGGCCCAGCCCTGGGCTCCCCCCGAATTCTACCGGTGCCCCCCGCTCCCGACCCGCAGCCCCCTCCTGGCCCAGCCCTGGGCTCCCCCCGAATTCTACCGGTGTCCCCCGCTCCCGACCCGCAGCCCCCTAGGAGCCCAGCCCTGGGCTCCCCCCGAATTCTACCGGTGCCCCCCGCTCCCGACCCGCAGCCCCCTCCTGGCCCAGCCCTGGGCTCCCCCCGAATTCTACCGGTGCCCCCCGCTCCCGACCCGCAGCCCCCTCCTGGCCCAGCCCTGGGCTCCCCCCGAATTCTACCGGTGCCCCCCGCTCCTGACCCGCAGCCCCCTAGGAGCCCAGTCCTGGGCTCCCCCCGAATTCTACCGGTGCCCCCCGCTCCCGACCCGCAGCCCCCTGCTGGCCCAGCCCCGGTCACTCACTTGGGAAAGCAATGTGCAGCGCTCAGGACCCACTCCGCGTTGATGAGGGTCGCCCCGCAGATGTGGCGATTCTCATACTGCAGACTGACCTGCCAGGGCCAGGCCCCCAGCGGGGCGTCCTGCCCGCCCACGATCCGGTCCTGGGGCCCCGCCTGGCCACACGCTGCGGGCGGAGGGAGAGAACCATGATGGAACGGAGGACACGCGGCGCTCCCTGGTGGAGGGGACTGGAGCTGCGCTGAGCTGCAAGGCAGCCTCCCGTGGGGGGCTTGGTGTTCCACAGCGCCCCCTAGCGCCGCCCTCGGGCATCGGGGCCGGCACTCATGGTCTGGGGAGGGCGCCCCCCAGCTCCCTGCAGCACAGCGCTCCCTAGCACCATCCTGCGGTGTCGTGATTCATAACGGCCGTATTGAGTCAGACCGGTGGTCAATCCAGCCCAGTGTCCTGTCTGTCGACAGTGGCCAACGCCAGGTGCCCCAGAGGGAATGAACACACCAGGGAACCATCCAGTGATCCAGCCCCTGTCAATCCAGCCCCAGCTTCTGGCAATCGGCAGTTTAGGGACACGCAGAGCATGGGGTTGTGTCCCTGCCCATCTTGGCTAATAACTACGGATGGACCTATCCTCCAGGAACTTACCTAACTCTTTTTTGAACCCAGTTACACTTTTGGCCTTTACAACATCCCCTGGCAAGGAGTTCCACAGGTTGACTGTGTGTTGTGTGAAAAAAATACTTCCTTTTGTTTGTTTTAAACCTGCTGCCTATTCATTTCTTTGCGTGACCCCTTGTTCTTCTATTATGAGAAGGGGTAAATAACACTTCCTTATCTACTTTCTCTACATCAGTCATGATTTTATAGACCTCTGTCATATCCCCCCCTTAGTCGTCTCTTTTCCAAGCTGAAAAGTCCCTGGCTTATTAATCTCTCCTCATACGGCAGCCGTTCCAAACCCCTAATGGCTTTGGTGGCCCTTCTTTGTACTTTTTCCAATTCTAAAATATCTTTTTTGAGACGGGGCGACCACATCTGCACACAGTATTCAAGGTGTGGGCGCACAATGGATTTATAGAGAGAAAATATGATATTTTCTGTCTTATTATCTATCTCTTTCCTAATGATTCCCAGCATTCTCTTTGTTTTTTTTCACTGCCGCTGAGAACTATCCACAATGACTCCAAAATCTCTTTCTTGAGTGGTAACAGCTAATTTAGACCCCATCATATTATATATATAGTTTGGACTATGTTTTCCAATGTGCATTGCTTTGCATTTATCAACATTGAATTTCATCTGCCATTTTATTGCCAGTCACCCAGTTTTATGAGATCCCTTTGTAGCTCTTCGCAGTCTGCCTGGGACTTAACTAACAAGGTATTTTGTAACATCTGCCAACTTTGCCCACTCACTGTTTACTCCTTTTCCCCGATGATTTACGAATGTGTTGAACTGCAGTAATCCCAGTACAGACCCCTATTTACCGCTCTCCATTGTGAAAACTGACCATTTATTCCTAGCCTTTGTTTCCTGACTTTTAACCAGATACTGATCCATGAAGGGATCTTCTCTCTTATCCCATGGTTGCTTACTTTGCTTCAGAGCCTTGGGTAGGGACTATGTCAAAGGCTTTCTGAAAGTCCAAGTACACTTTATCCACTGGATCACCCTTGTCCACATGGTTGCTGACACACTCAGAGAATTCTGGTAGATTGGTGAGGCACGATTTCCCTTTACAAAAACCACGTTGACTCTTCCCCAACAAATCTGTCCTTTACTATAGTTTCAAACTCTTTGCTCAGTACTGAAGTTAGGCTTATCAGCCTGTAATTGCCAGGATCGCCTCTGGAGCTTTTAAAAAAATCGGTATCACATTAACTACCTTCCAGCCACCTGGTGCAGAGGCTGATTGAAGTGATAGGTGACATGATTTCAGTGGTAGGTTACATACCTGTCTGGATTCCACGGTCCGGTGCAGCTGAGGGAGACAGGAGAAGGAGTCACAGATGGCACAAAGCAGGGGAACCGGTTTCAGAAATGAACAGGAATCAGGAAGACAGGAAAAGAAAGGCAGAAAGAAATGCTGACTAAAAGTAAACAGTGCAAAATAACACACAGCTCTCAGGGTGCCTGGGATCTCTCCCCAGACCAGGGAGGTTTAGTGGTTAGAGCAGTTCGGGCTGGAGGCCAGCATTCCTGGGTTCCTCCTTGGCTCTGGGACAACAGCTGAGTCTCACACCCTGCCCTGCTCATGGGACACAGCTGCACTTCATATCTTGTTAACTGCTTCCCTGCTGAAGCCTCATCCCTGGGTTATTACACTATTTAGAGCATTTCAAGAGCCCTAAGGTACATTTCTGAGGCTGGCTCAGAGGGTGGGGGCGAGAGAGGGTGTCTGTTGCTGAGACTGAGAATTGAATCCAGAAGTCCTGGCTCCCAGCCCCCCCTGCTCTAACCCACTAGTCCCCACTTTCTTCTCATAGGACCCAGGAGTCCCGGATCCCAGCCCCTCCCCCCACTCTAGCCTAATAGACCCCACTCTCCTTTCAAGCGAACACAGGAATCTTGACTTCCTGCCCACCCTGCTGCAACACACTAGCCCCCTCCCATAGGACCCAGGCATCCTGGCTCCAACCCCCGACTTTCCCTGCGGCATGGCAGCAGGAGAAGGATGGTTTTTGGGGTGCAGGGCGCTCCCATGGCCCAGCGGCTCCCAGCTCAGCTTCCACAGGGGACTAGGGGGTCGGTGAGCTGCCCCAGTGACCCCACTGCCCAGTGTCAGCTGTCTGCCTGGCCAGGAAATGTCACCCAGCCAGTCCCCCCATCGCTAGCCTCTCCTCACCCTTCCAGGGAAACCGCTTCTTGTCAACATGTCAACCCTCCGCATTCCCAGCCTCCCACCTGCCCCAGCCGCATTGGCCCATCGCTGCGTCCCCAGGTCCTGTGCAGCTGAGAACTCCCCCACTCGTGTTTCTGTGACACCCGGCTGCTGACCTTCGTGAAATGGGGGGACGTGTCCTGAAATGGCCGGGGAGCTTTCCCAAGGGAGCTCACCGGGTTCTTCTGTGCCCTTCTGTGCGTTTGTGCAGCTAAACTCCAGGGTGTGTATGTCTATAGCTAGACTCCGGGGCTGTGTGCGTCTGTCTGTGTCTGTGTGTGTACCTCAGGGGTGTATGGGACACTGATGTTGCCTTTGTTGTGTAAATGGCCAAGGACAGAACAGCCTAAGGAAATTCCCAGTATTCTTGGGGTTATTTATTTTGTATCATTGTGGGTAATGAGAGATAGACCCATCCTAGGCAGACAGACACAATAGAGACAGATGGTAACAGTACAGACAGAAACAATCTAGATAGACATAATCTAAATAGAGAGACAGACACAATACGGACAGGTGGTTGGATACAATACATCAAGAGACAAATCACCTAGACCGGCAGAATTTAGACAGAGAGGCAGACAAAATCTAGAGCGAGAGAGAGGCAATCTAGACAGTGAGATGCAATTTAGACTGACGGGCATATACTATTGCAGTTGAGACAGACAGACATATTTTTTGTTCCTAGTATTCTCTGTATTATTGTAGGACCTACGATACCCTAACATGGGCCAGGAATCCTTTGTGCCAGGTGCTGCCCAGATCCATTGTAGGAGCCAGTCCCTGCCCCCAAAGGACGCACTGGGTTCTGCTGTGTGCCTCTGTATCTGTGTGTGTGTGTTTGTTTGTGCAGCTCAACTCCACAGTGTGTGTGTGTGTGTGTGTACCTCAGGGATGTGCGAGGTCCCTTGTGTTGTCTTTGTTGTGTAAACTGCCAAGGACAGAACAGCTTAAGGAAACTTACAGTATTTTGGGGGTTATTTATTTTGTATTGTTGTGAGTAATGAGAGATAGACCCATCCTGGACAGACAGACACAATATAGACAGATGGGGACAGTACAGACAGACACAATCTAGATAGGCACAATGTTAACAGACAGACTGACCCAGTAGAGACAGATGGTCAGATTCGAGACAGAAAGAGAGACAGACAACCTAGACAAGCAGAATTTAGACAGAGGAGCAGACACAATCTAGACTGACAGGCATATATTATGTAGACAGTCAGATGCAGTTGAGACAGACAGACATATATTTTGTTACAAGTATTCTCTGTATTATGATAGGACCTAGGATACCCTAACATGGGCCGGGTATCCTTTGTGCCAGGTGCTGCCCAGATTCCAGCCGAGATCAGGGCCCTGTGGTGCTGGGGGCTGCCCAGACCCACAGTGGGAGCCGGTCCCTGCCCCGAAGGGCTCACAGTCTAAACAGACAAAGGCAGGAACATTCTCCCCCTTTTCCATCCAGGGAAATTGAGACTCAGAGAGATGCGGGACTTGCTCAAGGTCACACAAGGAGTCTGTGGCAGAATCTGGGATAGAACCCAGGTGTCCTGGCTCAAGGTCACCCCTCTGTGCTAAACCACTAGCCCCCACTCCCCTTCCATAGGGCCCAGGCATCCTGGCTCCCAGCCCCCACTTACCCTGCAGCATGGGCAGCAGGAGAAGGATGGTTATTGGGGTGCAGGGCGCTCCCATGGCCCAGCAGCTCCCAGCTGGGCTTCTGCAGGGCACTAGAGGGTCGGTGAGCTGCCCCAGTGACCCCAAAGCCTGGTGTCAGCTGTCTGCCTGGCTGGGGAATGTGGCCCAGCCAGTCCTCCTATCGCCTGCCTCATCTCACCCTTCCAGGGAAACCCCCGCCCTCCCCGCACTTATGGTAACCCTCCCCGTTCCCAGCCTGCCTCCGGCCCCAGCCTCATTGGCCCCTCGCTCTGTCCCCGGGTCCTGTGCGGCTGAGAACTCCCACACTTGTGTTTCTGTGACACTCGGCCACTGACCTTTGCATAATAGGGGGGACGTGTCCTGAAATGGCCGGGGAGCTTTCCCAAGGGGACTCACTGGGTTCTGCTGTGTGCATCTGTGTTTGTGTTTATGTGTGTGCAGCTCAACTCCAGAGTGTGTGTGTCTATAGCTAGACTTGGGTGTGTGTGTGTGTGACAAAGCGGGACTGTTCTTAATGTTTCCTCTGAATATTGTGGGGGTGCCTCAGTTTCCCCTAGGCAGTTCTTAAGTATCTAGGTGGTGAGATAAGGGTGAATGATCCTTGCAAAGCCCTACAGGGCAGGTGTGTGCAGGGGTCTGGACACAGAGAATGGCCGACACCCTGTTTCCTGGCAACTGATGGCCTGGGCCCTTCCTCCCTGCAAGGTGAGAGCTGAAGGGTTGGAGAACAAAGGAATCAGGTGCCCTTCTGGCCCCGGAAAGGGACAAAGCCCAGAGGAGGAGGGGCTGGAGAGAGTTTCAGTTTGAGGCTGGCTGGGGATGAGGAGTGAAGGGCAGGCGGGGTTGTCTGGCTCCCTGCCCCCCAAAATGGACCCAGCTGAGGGGTCCTGTTCTCTGCACCTACAAGCTCTGTTTTAGACCGTGTTCCTGTCATCTAATAAACCTCTGGTTTCCCGGCTGGCTGACTGCGGAGTTGGGGGGCAGGACCCTCTGGCTTCCCCAGGAGCCCCACCTGGGCGGACTCGCTGTGGGAAGCGCACGGAGGGGCAGAGGATGCTGAATGCTCCGAGGTCAGACCCAGGAAGGTGGAAGCCGGGGGAGCTGTGTGTCCTGCAGACAGGCTGCTTACAGAAAGGAGACTTCCCCAGAGTCCTGACTGGCTTCATGGGGAGCAGGTCCAGGGCATCGCCCGGGAACCCCGTGACAGTGTGCAGTTAAATTCCGATGTGTGTGTACCTGGGGGGTGCATGGGGTCCCTTGTGTTGTCTTTGTCGTGTAAATGGCCAAGGAGACAACAGCCTAAGGAAATTCCCAGTATTCTTGGGGTTATTTATTTTGTATCATTGTGGGTAATGATAGACCCATCCTAGGCAGACAGACACAATAGAGACAGATGGAGACAGTACAGACAGAAACAATCTAGATAGACACAATCTAAACAGACAGACAGACACAATAGAGACAGGTGGTTGGATACAATAAATTAAACACACAGAATTTCAACAGAGGGGCAGACACAATCCAGAGAGAGAGAGAGAGAGAGGCAATCTAGACATTGAGATGCAATTTAGACTGACGGGCATATACTATGCAGTTGAGACAGACAGACATATTTTTTGTTCCTAATATTCTCTGTATTATTGTAGGACCTACGATACCCTAACATGAGCCAGGAATCCTTTGTGCCAGGTGCTGCCCACACCCACAGTGGGAGCCGGTCCCTGCCCCCGAAGGGCTCACAGTCTAAACAGACAAAGGCAGGAACATTCTCCCTCTTTTCCATCCAGGGAAATTGAGACTCAGAGAGATGCGGGACTTGCTCAAGGTCACACAAGGAGTCTGTGGCAAAACCTGGGATAGAACCCAGGTGTCCTGGCTCAAGGTCACCCCTCTGTGCTAAACCACTAGCCCCCACTCCCCTTCCATAGGGCCCAGGCATCCTGGCTCCCAGCCCCCACTTACCCTGCAGCATGGGCAGCAGGAGAAGGATGGTTATTGGGGTGCAGGGCGCTCCCATGTCCCAGCAGCTCCCAGCTCGGCCTCCGCAGGGGACTAGAGGATCCGTGAGCTGCCCCAGTGACCCCAAAGCCTGGTGTCAGCTGTCTGCCTGGCTGGGGAATGTGGCCCAGCCAGTCCTCCTATCGCCTGCCTCATCTCACCCTTCCAGGGAAACTGCTTCTTGTGCCACCAAACCCTGCCACATGTTAACCCTCCCCATTCCCAGCCTCCCACCTGCCCCAGCCGCATTGGCCCCTCGCTGCGTCCCCCGGGTCCTGTGCAGCTGAGAACTCCCCCACTCATGTTTCTGTGACACCCGGCTGCTGACCTTTGCAGAATAGGGGGATGTGTCCCAAAATGGCCTGGGAGGCTTCCCAAGGGGGCTTACCGAGTTCTGCTGTGTGCGAATTGTGTGCGTCTGTGTGTTTGTGTGTGCAGCTCAACTCCACAGGGCGTGTGTGTCTATAGCTAAACTCCAGAGTGTTTGGGTGCCTATACCTGGACTCCGGGGTGTGTATGTGTGTACCTCAGGGGTGCCTGGGGTTCCTTGTGTTGTCTTTGTTGGGTAAATGACCCAGGACAGAACAGCCCAAGGAAATTCCCAGTATTCTTGGGCTTATTTATTTTGTATCATTGAGTAATGAGAGATAGACCCATCCTAGACAGACAGACACAATCTAAACAGACAGACAGACACAACAGAGTCAGATGGAGACAGTACAGATCGACACAATCTAGATAGACACAATCTAAACAGACAGACAGACACAGTATTGACAGATGGTTGGATCTCACACATTAAGAGACAGACAGCCTAGACAGGCAGAATTTGAAAGGCAGACACAATCTAGACAGACAAGGCAAACTCGACAGATGGGCATGTACAATCGAGACAGACCGAAGCAGCTGAGACAGACAGACATATATTTTGTTACTAGTATTCTCTGTATTATTGTAGGACCTACGACACCCGAACATGGCTGCCCAGACCCACAGTGGGAGCCAGTCCCTACCCCAAAGGGCTCACAGTCCAAACCAACATTTCTCAAATGTGGCCACCGTGGCCACCAGCGGATTTTTTTGCGACCACGACAGCTTCCTGGAAGGAGATGCGGGCGGGGAGGCAGATAAGAAGCTGCCCTCCCCCAGCACCCGGCTCTTGCTTCTGGATATGCTGCCTTGGTGTTTGCTGGTGCTGCTCACAGGGATCAGCGCCCTGCACCACGCAGCCTCCTCGGGGGCTCCAGGGAGCAGCTCTGGAGACATGTGTGGCCGGCATGCGCAATGCCAGAGGGACCTGCAGGTGGCTGATGAGTTCCCAACCCACCTTCTTAGGGGTGGCCGAGCTTTGGGCTTCAGCCCCAGGGTGGCGGGACTCTGGCTTTGTGCATCAGCTGCAGGGGGCCGGGGCTTGGGCTGTCGTTAAATATCCCCCCGCTCTGCCCCCACCCCCCACACATGGAAGTCATACTAAGCCTATGCACCAAAGTGCCCCAACAAATGCTGAAATGTTACATTTTAAAGTTGCCGGGTAAACGCCATACACCCCAAATGTACCCTCGTTCCTTACAGGGCAGATGGAGCTGAACGACATAGGCATGGCTGTCTTTCAAGTCTCGAAGCGTATTCGTTGGCTAATTGCTGTGTTTACCTCTCGCCCCCCTGTAGCTCCGTCAGCGGCTATCGGCTAAGGTCATTGCCAGCAAAATCACTGCGTGGTGTTTGGGCAGCTTGAGCTCGTTCCTGGCAGAAGGCAAAAGAGTTAAAAACGCGAACCGGGTATCAGAAAGTTGGACAAAATATCAGTGCCAGAAAAAGACCCTGAAGGGGGTACAGGTTTCAGAGGAGCAGCCGTGTTAGTCTGTATCCTCAAAAAGAAAAGGAGGACTTGTGGCACCTTAGAGACTAAGAAATTTATTAGAGCATAAGCTTTCGTGAGCTACAGCTCGCTTCATGGGACTGGGGAGAGGGAGTAGGCAGAGCCCACCTGGATGCAGGGGAGACTGGGATGTGCTCTGCTGAGGGAGGCCAGGCCTGAGGGCCCTGAGAGGTCCTACGCTGTGTTCAGATGCTCAATAAACCCTCCTGTGTTACACTGGCTGAGAGTCGCTCCGGTCTGGAGATCGGGGGGGGGGGCATTATTCCCTCTGGGAGTGGAGGCCCCAGGGGTCCAGAGCGAGTGAACTTGCTGAGGGGCCCACGGGCGAGAGACTGGCGTGCTAAGGCTCAGAGAGGTGTGGCTCCAGGCGGTGGAGGGGCTTAACCCCCAAGACAGAGTGGACCCCCGAGAAGGGCTGTCACACTGAAGGGGGTTCCCCCCAGGGACCGCACCGGTGTGGCCATGACCTGTGAGTCCGCGACAGCGGCCTTTTCCCAAAAAAGCAAAAGAAACGATAACAAAAGACAAGAACGTGGAAAGCACCTAATTAGTGCTTCTATTCTGTTTAGCTCCAGCAAAGAATAGAAACAACTGTGCGTTATTTTTATTATTGAGTCTGCAAACAAACAAACAAACAAAACAAACCCTACATAAATAAATGACAATGATGTGGACATGTGTATGTGCAGATTTATTTGTTTTTCCTAAAGTAAATTAAGTATTTTAGGAAAAAGTCTCAGAGCAGCCACGAGCAAGAGTTGGTGGCTGCACCCTGAGGACACCAAAAAACGTGTTGTCTGAACACCTGCTCCAAACAAACGCAGGTTTATTCCCCCGCTTTCACACCGAAGGAAACTGAGACTCAGAGGGACCCAGGACTTGCTCAGGGTCACGTGGGAAATCTGTGGATGAGCCAGAGATCGAAACTAGGAGGCCTGCTCCCAGCCCCCGCTCCAACCCACGAGACCTCAATCCCCTCCTAGAGCCGGGATAGAACCCAGGAGTCCTGGCTCCCAGCCCCCCTGCTCCAACCCACTAGACCCCCCCTCCCTTCCCAGAGCCAAGGATAGAACCCAGGAGTCCTGACACCCAGCCCCCGCTTCTCTAACTCAGGGGTTCTCAAGGTTTTTCTTTCTGAGGACTCCCAACCTGTTATTTCAATTCCAGGGCCCAGCGGAGGGGCGGGGTCCTGGGCTCCAGGCTTCAGCTCTGTGTGTGTGTGTGTAGATGGGGGGCGGGGGTTTGGGGCTCTGGCTTCAGCCGCTAGATGTGGGCACGGGGGCTTCTGCCTCACAGGTCTGGGGGGCTTTACCCATGCAGGGCAGGGGTGAGCAGGGCTTCTGCCTCATAGGGAGCCATGGCTCAGGGCTTTAGCCCCATGGGGCCCTGGGGCTTGGAATTCTGGGCTCCCAGCTTTAGCCATATAGGGCAAGGGGGCTCATGGACCCACTGAAATGGCTTACACCCCACCAGCGGTCCGTGGGCCCCCGGTTGAGAACCACTGCTCTAACTCACTAAAACTGCCTCCCCTGCCAGAGCTGGGGAGAGAACCCAGGAGTCCTGGCTCCCAGCCCCTGTCCCCTGCTCTAACCCACTACACCCCCCTCTCCTCCCAGAGCTGGGGAGAGAACCCAGGAGTCCTGGTGCACAGCTCCCCATGTGCTAACCCATTAGACCCCACTCCCCTCCCAGCCCCATAACCATGCCTTGTCTCCCCCATGGCAGGCCTGGTTGTTAAATTAACAGCTCAGAAACAAAGCAGTGGCCCCAACCCCAAGGCAGCGCTGGCCAGCAGGAGGGTGATGAGGAGCAGGGGGGTGGGCGCTGGAGTGTAGCCTGCATTAGGCTGACTCCTAATGGTGACATTCACCACCCCGGATTCCACACTGGGGAGCTGCTGCTGGATCCAGTCGGAGTAGGCGGAGACCCGTGTATAGACCCCAGGGCGGTTGGGGAGGCCGCAGCCAACTCCCCAGCTCACGATGCCAATCAGGAACCAGAAGCCAGCCTCAGAACAAACAAGGGGTCCTCCAGAATCGCCCTAGAGAGAGACGGCGAACCAGTTAGACCAGTGCCCCTCAATCCCAATGTGCAGCCCCGAGGGACTACATACCTGACCCTCCCCAGCTCTGCCGGAGTCCCTCAGTCCTGACCCGCAGCCCCCTCCAATTGCAGACACGGGCTCCTGGATCTCCTGGGATGTCCCTGAATTCATTCACCTGGCAGGAGTCCTGCCCTCCTTCGGGGTAGCCAGCACACACCATGTCATCTTTGATGGGGCGCGACCCCGGGTACCCTGTGATGGGTATGCTATAGAGGTCATTGCATGTCTGGGCATCGATGAGTGAGACCTGAACCTCCTGCAGAGTGCGGGGAGGAGGGAGACTTTCTGCGGAGAAAAAATACACCTCATCAGGGCCCACCTCAGCCATCTCCCCCCGGGGCAGGATCATCCCTCACTCTCTGTTCCCCACCTCATCTGGGTCAATCTAGCTCGGTCAGGTGTGAATGGGAGTTTTTAAGCACAAGAGGGGTATCAGCTCCCAGCACTCTCTGCTCTAGCCCAGCAGTCCCCACTTCCCTCCCCAAGCTGGGGATAGAACCCAGGAGTCCTGGTTCCCAGCCCCCCCTGCTCTAACTCACTTGCCCCCACTAGCTTCCCAACACCTCATCCTGCCTCCCATTGGAAGATCTCTCTCTTCGGCAGCCATTGGGCTTTGCTTTGCCTGTTTGGGCTGCGACCACGAGACGGCGACATGACTCATTGCAGCAGATACAGCCCTGGCTCAAGGGGTCTCCCATGTCGCCTTTGGGGGACCCCCACCCCACACAGGTCCTCCAGGCATCTTACCTGCCGTCTGGACTTTCCCCCAGCCGGTGACCCAGCACTGGGTGCCGGAGGCGACGGAATCATTGCGGGCGGGAAGGCAGACAGGGAGGATGTAGGCGGTGTACAGAAGGGGCGTGCTTAGGTGCACCAGGGCTATGTCAGAGGCATAGGTGGTGGGGTTGTAGTTATCGTGGATTATGACCCGTGACACAGCAGAGGTGAAGGCGTTTGCGCTCTGGATGTTCAACTGGAATTCCCCCAGGGAAACAGAGTAACGAGCAAGGGGCAGGCTCCTAGGAGAGGGGGAGACATTGGGCAGGAGTTTGTTATTATACTTGCTACCACAGAACAGAAACGCAGCCACCTCTGGGGCGGGGCAGCTGGGAAACAGCCGCACATAATGCCACATAGGGTGGCTTGCCTGGGGCTGAGATGCAGCCACCACTGGGACGGGGCAGATGGGGAACAGCCTGTGGCAAAGTGGGAATTTTCTGTAATATTTTTATGAATCCTCTATGTGCCTCAGTTTCCCTATTGGGTGCAAAAGCGTTAAGTCTCTCAATGGGGCAGCACAGGAGAACCGGGCAGAGGGGTTATGTTACATTGCTCTCTGTTGTGGACTGAAGAGGTCCTTACAGGACCACCTAAGGCCGACTACATATCACTGGAGAAGATGAGAAGAGAATGAAAACCGCAGTGGTCAGAACACTGAGGCCCAGCAACCAAAGACCTGGAGGAAGTTGGATTCCTTACGCGTCTCCACAGGGAAGCTGAGCAGAAGCGAGCTGAGAACAAAGGACTGAGAGCTGACAGCCAGGGGATAAAGGGTTGGCCAAGGTTTGGGAGAGGCTCAATGTCTCGGGACAAAGGAGGACACAGGATATGTCTATACAGCACTAAAAAACCCTGACGGGTCAAGTCTTCAAGCCTCGGCTAGCTGCCCCAGGCCAACTGCAGCCCTGCCACGGGTCCCTCATTGCAGTGTAAACGTACCCCAAGAGACAGTGGCTGAAATGGAGTCCAGAGCAGGCTGGGGACGTTGGCTTGGCCAGATGGCCCTCTATCTTCTATCTATCCCGTGGTTTCTCTGGGCTCACCTAAGGATTTCCCGGAGCCGTGGTCCAGTTGATTAATTAACCGGACCCTGGTATGACAAGGCTGCCTGGCGTCACTGCAAATTCTGGCTGAGGTGCACAGGCCCCTGAAGAGCAGAGAAGCCTCCACCGGGGATCTGTCTCCCTTGGACTCGCTGGGCAGAGCTCATGAATTGAAGCAGGAGGCCCGGAGCCCAGAGACTCAGTCATGGAGTGGGTGGGGCCGTGGGGCCGACCCCGAGGGCAAAGTGGGACCCCAAGAGGGTCTGGCACACTGAAGGGTTCCTCCAGGGGATTGTTTAGAAGCTGGGCTATAGCCGCACAGTGACACTGCACAGGGATGCTCTCCCCCCCCATCCCCGGCCCTCTCTGAGATGCAGCCACCTCTGGGGTGGGACAGCTAGGGGACAGGCTGGGGGTACTCACAGACTGAAGCAATGAGCTGCAGACACCACCCATTCTCCCATGATGAGGGACCCTCCGCAGATGTGGACTCCATTGTATCGGATGCTGGCCTGCCAGGGCCAAGCCCCGTTCCGGGCATTCTGCCCTCCTACAATGCGGCTGGAGGTCACTGACTGCCCGCAGGCTGGGGAGAAAAGTGGGGAAGGATGTGAATAGAAACCAGGAGTCCTGGCTCCCAGCTCCCCCTCGCTCTAACCCACCAGACCCCACTCCCCTCCCAGAGCTGGGGATAGAACCCAGGAGTCCTGGCTCCCAGCCCACCCCCGCTCTAACCCACCAGACTCCACTCCGTTCTCATAGCCAGCGATTGAAACCAGAAGTCCTGACTCACAGTCCCCCCCGCTCTATCCACTAGACCCCACTTCCCTCCCCTCCAAGAGCTGGGGATAGAAAGTGTCCAGATTCCTTACTTGACTGGAACTCCACAGCAGCTAGAAGAGAAAGAGAGGGATGAGTGAGGTGTGAAAACCACACACGGCCTGACCCCTCCAGCAGGGGGCAGCGCTGCACCCACCTACTCACACACACACCCACACACAGACACACACACACACATGATTTCCACAGGCAGATCCCTGAAATGTCTCCTCTCACAACCCCACCTGGCCCTCTTCCTCCCATGGCCTGCCCCCATGCTTCTCATGGGTCCCCAGCCTCCTCCCATGGAGTGGGATGGTTCTCTGGCCTTGGGCGTGACCCCCCAGGAAGTGAGGTATGTAGGGGGACATAGTCTGATACAGGCTTTCCCCCTCTGCCTGAGATTCCCCACAGAGAGCTCAGACCCTAGATCGGGGTGGGCAAACTACAGCCTGGGGGCCCTATCTACCCTTCAGATGTTTTAATCTGGCCCTCGAGCTCCTGCTGGGGAGCGGGGTCTGGGGGCCAAGTGGCTCCCAGAAGCAGCAGCATGTCTCCCCTCTGGCTCCTACGCGTAGGGGCAGCCAGGGGGCTCCACACTCTGCCCCTGACTCAAGCTCCACCCCTCACAGCTCCCATTGGCCAGCAACCATGGCCAATGGGAGCTGCGGGGGAGGCACCTGTGGACAGTGCAGCGCGTAGAGCCGCCTGGCCACGCTTAAGCATAGGAGCCGGAGGGAGGACATGCCACTGCTTCTGGGAGCTGCTTGAGGTAAGTGCCACCTGGAGCCTGCATCCCTGACCTCCTCCCGTGCCCCAACCCCCAGCCCCGATCCCCCTCCCACCATCTGAACCCCTCGGCTCCACCCTCCTGCACCCCAGAGCTTGCACCCCCAGCTGGAGCCCTCACCCCCCCACCTGCACCCTAACTCCCTGCCCCAGCCCGGAGCCCCCTCCAGCACCCTGAACTCCTCATTTCTGGCCCCATCCTGGAGCCCATGCCCCCAGCTGGAGCCTTCACCCCCTCCCACACCCCAACCCTCAATTTCATGAGCATTCATGGCCTGCCATACAATGTCCATATCCAGATGTGGCCCTTGGGCCAAAAAGTTTGCTCACCCCTGCCCTAGATCCAGGGTTTCTTCCCCATAACTGCCCCCTATGGATGATGGGGGAAGGGCCCATTCACTCAGCCATGGTTGTGCATCCCCCGCTCAACCTCGATGAACTATTCCCTGCCCCATGCCCCACACATTCACCACAGCCCCACTTATCCATCCCCTCCTCTGCTCCCATGCCTTACATCACTCTCCCCTTCCTTTGCCACCCACAACCTACCCTTCCCACAGGCACTCGCCCAGCCCACCCAAAACCATCTCCCCTTTCCCTTACCCCTCACTTCCATCCCCTCCTGCCCAGTGTAAGTGCTGAGAACCCCACCCCTGCCCTTTTTCTCTTGAAACCCACAGAGGGCAGAGTCCTCCAGCAAGGAGTGCCACAAGTTATTGGCAGAGGGAATACTTCCTCATGGACAGCTCCATCCCACTTGTGCTTGAAGGTTTGAGGGACAGAAACCCACTCCCCTCACAGGGTTGGGGAGAGAACCCAAGAGTCCTGGATCCCAGCACCCTCTGCTCTAACCCACTAGCGACCACTCTCCTCCACCCCCACACAGTCCCTGTTCTGTCCCTTTCTGATCCTCATCCCTCATCCCAGCAGATTCCCAAGGTCAGGACTCCAGCAGACCCTGCACTCACCCTCCAGCAGGGGCAGCAGCAGGAGGGTGGCCAGCAGGCAGCTGAGAACACTCATGATACCCGTTTCCCCAACTCCAGCTGGCTCCTCCAAGGGCTGGGACCAAATCCCAGACTGGGAGGGAAAAGTCACTGGCTGCAATTTACAGGTAACAGGTCACATTCATAAACAGAGCTATAAAACCACACAGAAGGTAAATTCATGAGAGGTGCCAATGGCAGCTCCACCCTCCCAGAGCTGGGATAGAACCCAGGCATCCTGGCTCCCATCCCCCCTCCCACTTGCTAGTAGACCGCACTCTCCTTGCAAGTGAACCCAGGAATGCAACCCACTGGCCCCTACTCCCCTCCCATACGATTCAGGCATCCTGGCTCCCAGCCCCCACTTACTCTGCAGCGTGGGTAGCAGGAAACGAATGGTTCCTGGCTTACAGGGTATTCCCAGTAACCCTTCCACCAGGTGCAGCCGGCAGCAACCGGAGCCGCGTTCAATATCTAGGGGTTTCTTTTCAACAGTACAACACAGAACCGGCTCAAGCCACTACCCAGTGACCAGGGAAATTTACATCCCACCCCTGGGTGCCTCTGAGAGGCAATATTTCCCCAATCGCAATCACAGAGTCTGAGTGTAGAAAAGAAACTTTTAGTGAAAGGAGAGAAGTCACGCAACATTAATAAGGGAAAATGCCACAAGCAGAATTCATAATCATAAACCTGTGAACAGGATGCCCACCCCAGACTGCATGGGGCAGTGCCCTCCACCTCATGTTCATCAGTCTACAGCCAAAAGTGCCTTTCCTGTGCCCCGCTTTGCTGCCTCACTCCACCCCACTCACAGTGCTTGTCCTGGGTCAGACAGGATCCAGGGTCGAGAGGTACATCTGTGTGAGTTCACTTCCCACCTCTGGGAAGAAGGCACCTTGCTTGCTCTGCCATCTGAGTGCTTGCTCTGGCTGGCTGCCCTGCCGGCCACTTGTCCACCAGCTGACTGTCAGTCACCTTCTGCTGGCACCTGCTTCTCTGCTGTGACCTCTGCAGGTCAGTCTTTTATTGACTGGCAGCTTTTTGCAGACACACTGCCCCACCACCAGTGATTTCAGCTCTCATTTGAGCACTCTAAGATAACAAAATGCTCCTAATGAACTTCAAACAGTAAGCGGAAACAGGTTAAACCAGACTGAGAAATCTGAGGGAGAGACCACACCTCCTAGCGGGGACATCTGTCTCCACCCCCTTTTACTTTCACAGGCCTCTGGCATTTGAGCCCCTGGCTTAACAAGGTCCCTTCAGTGGAGGGTGACCCCCTCATTCGGGACAGGTTAAGCACAGTTCTGCTCCCCTTTATTCATACAATAAAGGCAACAATATTAGTAAGAGCATTTCACTACTGTTGCATTCAGTACTAAAGTGATTTGTATCCCAACACCAGCCAGAGTTGATCACTTTGAAAACACAGCTCCTGTCTGCTGGGTACCTAGGCAGAGTAGATGTGGTCATGTAAATTCAATTTGCTCCTGAAGTCTCTCCCCATTCCCAGCTGTCAGGGGAGAGCTCATTCAGACCCTGCTTATACATGGCACAGCAGCTCCCAGCTCTGCTTCCGCAGGGGAGTAGATGGTCAGTGAGCTGCCCCAGTGACCCCAATCCCCAGTGTCAGTTGTCTGCCTTGCCGGGGAATGTCACCCAGCCAATCCCCCCATCGCCTGCCTCTTCTCACCGTTCTAGGGAAACCGCTTCTTGGGCCTCCACCCCTCATCCCTGTTTTCACTCTCCCTGTATCCAGCCTGCCCACGTCCCAGCTGCATTGGCCCCTCATTCCTTTCCTAGGTCCTGTGCAGCTGATAACCCCCGCCCCCTTGTGTTTTCACAACATGATGCTGCTGGCATGTGCAGAATGGGGTAATGTTTCCTGAAATGGTCAGGGAGGCTTCCCCAGGGGATTCACCTGGTTCTGCTGTGGGTGTCTGCGTGTGTGTGTGTGTGTGTGTGTGTACCTCAGAGGTGCATGGGTCCTTTGTGTTCTCTTTGTTGTGTAAATGACCAAGGACAGAACAGCCCAAGGAAATTCACAGTATTCTTGGGGTTATTTACTTTATATCATTGTGGGTAATAAGAGATAGACCCGTCCTCGACAGACAGACACAATATAGACAGATGGTGACAGTACAGACAGACACAATCTAGATAGACACAATCTAAACCAACAGACGGACACAATAGAGACATATGGTCATATGCAACACATTAGGAGACAGACAGCCTAGACAGGCAGAATTTAGACAGAGGGGCAGAAACAAAGCGATACCGGGCGAGGAGGCGACGTCAGCGCGGTCACGTGAGTGATCAGGACATGGACACAGATTTCTCTGAAAGCATGGGCCCTGCCAATGCATGCATCATGGTGCTAATGGGGCAGGTTCATGCTGTGGAACGCCGATTCTGGGCTCGGGAAACAAGCACAGACTGGTGGGACCACATAGTGTTGCAGGTCTGGGACGATTCCCAGTGGCTGCGAAACTTTCGCATGCGTAAGGGCACTTTCATGGAACTTTGTGACTTGCTTTCCCCTGCCCTGAGGTGCATGAATACCAAGATGAGAGCAGCCCTCACAGTTGAGAAGCGAGTGGCAATAGCCCTGTGGAAGCTTGCAACGCCAGACAGCTACCAGTCAGTTGGGAATCAATTTGGAGTGGGCAAATCTACTGTGGGGACTGCTGTGATGCAAGTAGCCTACGCAATCAAAGATCTGCTGATATCAAGGGTAGTGACCCTGGGAAATGTGCAGGTCATAGTGGATGGCTTTGCTGCAATGGGATTCCCTAACTGTGGTGGGGCAATACACGGAACCCGTATCCCTATCTTGGCACCGGAGCACCAGGCCGCCGAGTACATAAACCACAAGGGGTACTTTTCAATAGTGCTGCAAGCTCTGGTGGGTCACAAGGGACGTTTCACCAACATCAACGTGGGATGGCCGGGAAAAGTGCATGATGCTCGCATCTTCAGGAACTCTGGTCTGTTTCAAAAGCTGCAGGAAGGGACTTTATTCCCAGACCAGAAAATAACTGTTGGGGATGTTGAAATGCCTATATGTATCCTTGGGGACCCAGCCTACCCCTTAATGCCATGGCTCATGAAGCCGTACACAGGCAGCCTGGACAGTAGTCAGGAGCTGTTCAACTACAGGCTGAGCAAGTGCAGAATGGTGGTAGAATGTGCATTTGGACGTTTAAAGGGGCGCTGGCGCAGTTTACTGACTCGCTTAGACCTCAGTGAAACCAATATTCCCACTGTTATTAGTGCTTGCTGTGTGCTCCACAATATCTGTGAGAGTAAGGGGGAGACGTTTATGGCGGGGTGGGAGGTTGAGGCAAATCGCCTGGCTGCTGGTTACGTGCAGCCAGACACCAGGGCGGTTAGAAGAGCACAGGAGGGCACGGTACGCATCAGAGAAGCTTTGAAAACCAGTTTCATGACTGGCCAGGCTACGGTGTGAAAGTTCTGTTTGTTTCTCCTTGATGAAACCCCCCGCCCCTTGGTTCACTCTACTTCCCTGTAAACTAACCACCCGCCCCTCCTCCCTTCAATCACCGCTTGCAGAGGCAATAAAGTCATTGTTGCTTCACATTCATGCATTCTTTATTCATTCATCACACAAATAGGGGGATGACTACCAAGGTAGCCCAGGAGGGGTGGTGGAGGAGGGAAGGAAAATGCCACACAGCACTTTAAGCACAGTACTTTAAAAGTTTACAACTTTAAAATGTATTGAATGCCAGCCTTCTTTTTTTTGGGCAATCCTCTGTGGTGGAGTGGCTGGTTGGCCGGAGGCCCCCCCACCGCATTCTTGGGCGTCTGGGTGTGGAGGCTATGGAACTTGGGGAGGAGGGCGGTTGGTTACAGAGGGGCTGCAGTGGCAGTCTGTGCTCCAGCTGCCTTTGCTGCAGCTCAACCATACACTGGAGCATACTGGTTTGGTCCTGCAGCAGCCTCAGCATTGAATCCTGCCTCCTCTCATCACGCTGCCGCCACATTTGAGCTTCAGCCCTGTCTTCAGCCCGCCACTTACTCTCTTCAGCCCACCACTTACTCTCTTCAGCCCACCACTTACTCTCTTCAGCCCGCCACCTCTCCTCCTGGTCATTTTGTGCTTTCCTGCACTCTGACATTATTTGCCTCCACGCATTCGTCTGTGCTCTGTCAGTGTGGGAGGACAGCATGAGCTCGGAGAACATTTCATCGCGAGTGCGTTTTTTTTTCTTTCTAAGCTTCACTAGCCTCTGGGAAGGAGAAGATCCTGTGATCATTGAAACACATGCAGCTGGTGGAGAAAAAAAAAGGGACAGCGGTATTTAAAAAGACACATTTTATAAAACAGTGGCTACACTCTTTCAGGGTAAACCTTGCTGTTAACATTACATACATAGCACATGTGCTTTCGTTACAAGGTCGCATTTTGCCTCCTCCCACCGAGTGACTACCCCCTCAACCTTCCCCCCTCCCCGTGGCTAACAGTGGGGAACATTTCTGTTTAGCCACAGGCAAACAGCCAGGCAGGAATGGGCTCCTCTGAGTGTCCCCTGAAGAAAAGCACTCTATTTCAACCAGGTGACCATGAATTATATCTCACTCTCCTGAGGATAACACAGAGAGATAAAGAACGGATGTTGTTTGAATGCCAGCGAACATACACTGCAATGCTTTGTTCTACAATGATTCCCGAGTACGTGTTACTGGCCTGGAGTGGTAAAGTGTCCCACCATGAAGGACGCAATAAGGCTGCCCTCCCCAGAAACCTTTTGCAAAGGCTTTAGGACTACATCTAGGAGAACCGCAAATGCCAGGGCAAAGTAATTCTTTCACATGCTTGCTTTGAAACCATGTATAGTATTTTAAAAGGTACACTCACCAGAGGTCCCTTCTCCACCTGCTGGGTCCAGGAGGCAGCCTTGGGTGGGTTCGGGGGGTACTGGCTCCAGGTCTAGGGTGAGAAACAGTTCCTGGCTGTCGGGAAAACCGGTTTCTCCGCTTGCTTGCTGTGAGCTATCTACAACCTCCTCCTCCTCCTCATCTTCTTCGTCCCCAAAACCTGCTTCCGTATTGCCTCCATCTCCATTGAAGGAGTCAAACAACACGGCTGGGGTAGTGGTGGCTGAACCCCCTAAAATGGCATGCAGCTCATCATAGAAGCGGCACGTTTGGGGCTCTGACCCGGAGCGGCCGTTCGCCTCTCTGGTTTTCTGGTAGGCTTGCCTCAGCTCCTTCAGTTTCACGCGGCACTGCTTCGGGTCCCTGTTATGGCCTCTGTCCTTCATGCCCTGGGAGATTTTGACAAAGGTTTTGGCATTTCAAAAACTGGAACGGAGTTCTGATAGCACGGATTCCTCTCCCCAAACAGCGATCAGATCCCGTACCTCCCGTTCGGTCCATGCTGGAGCTCTTTTGCGATTCTGGGACTCCATCATGGTCACCTGTGCTGATGAGCTCTGCATGTGTTGTACCAATAAAATAAAAACCAGCAGGATCTTATTAAAGGGAAAAAGGCAAAATACCACATTTATTGTGAATACAGAAAGAATCATAGTAAGCAGTTAGTTATAGCTATAACATTCCATTCAATCTCATATTTATTCACACATTCATTCATACAAACACACGCACACAGGTTCTGCAAGGTTGTTATCATAGTTACCAGCCTTAGAGTTGCTCATGCCAAGCCACTGGCCAGGTGGCCTGGACATGAGGAGGGAGCAGGGCCTTGTCAGATGCTCATCTGATGCTCCTGGAAGTTGGTTTGCAGAATCAGACCCCAAAGTTCTCACTTTTTAGAGTCTATTTTTATAGGAATTTCTTCCTATGCCAGTCTATGGGAATTGCTTCATCATGCTGTTGCTGAATCAATCAGCAGATAGCACATTCCTGACGGCTCCAAGATGTTATCTTGTTCTTTGGTTCTCCCATTCTTGAGGCTGTTGGGTGGATTCCAGTCTGCCCACCGGGGGTGGTCCTCTGATTATTTCCACTTGACGCCTTCTTCAGCCGATGGACACTGGATTCTTAGGCTGGCACCTCCCTGATCATTCAGTTATTATCCACACCAAGCATCCATCCACATACATCCTCTATCTCTATTTTAATCACAATTGTTAATACAACAAAAGGGCGGGGAGTCTCTGGGTGCTGTTTCTGTTGTTAGAGAGGGAGAGAAACAGTACCAAAAACCAAGAGACTTCTTAATTAGTAATTTAAACTCTGGGGAATCAAACTCATTTGTGATTTTAATACAGAACTTCTTTAATATGATCCAACATAATCCCCCTTTTGACACTAAGATTTATAATCGTCAGTGTCACTTTCTATGTAGCCTATTCAAGAGAAAGTACTGTGAGGCAATTTGAGTTTGTGATTCCAATTCATGCCACATACATGATCCTAGTGATGTATCTTTACTACAAGGTTCTGGGGCAACAGGCAAGGTGAGGCACACCCACTTTTGAGGAGTCCATTCGGTACAACCTCTAGTGTCCAATAGCTTCCCTCCCTCCCCAGCTCACTGGCTCAAGGTCCAGGGTAGCCAAAAGGATCCCATGTGTAATATGGGGAGTGGGTTAACCTTCAATACCTTTGCCTCCAGGGACTGTTGGTGTGCAATTTTGACAACAATTTCTCCCATTAACAAGTCTGGTTTACAATAGTGGAAACATGTTGCATCCATTCATATTGATAAGTGTCAAACAATGATCTCTTTCTTTTTTAACAAATGCATCAAACCCTTAATATTTCCCAATATGACGCAGAACATTTTGTGTTCCAAAGTAGCTAGTGCAAGTATCTGCATTTCAGTGCATCCCATAGCTATGGCTGTGTAGTTTCCTATTTCTAATATTTTTTTTTTCTTATGGATAAGCCATGTGGTAGTATTAAGCCATTACTAAAGATTCCATTGGCCGTTTAGGTTACCCAGACCAATTTGGACCAAGTCTACATTGGCATGTACTTGTTTTTGTATCAGGCTGTCCTGTAGCTGGGACAGAAAGCTTAATTTATTTTTAAGTTCCTGCAGGTCTTCAGTATTTTTTTTTTAAACACACAACAGTGCGAGCAACAACACAAAACACAAGACAAAACATAGAACACAAAACACAATTTCTATTGTGACAGTAGATTCATGGTATTGGGTTGCTTTTCAGCTGGCAGCTTTTCCTGATTTTCTGAAAGACAAAAAGAACATGTTTCTACCCCTTTTGGGGTGGCAGATTATTGCTTAAAATATTTCTTTTACAAATACCCTTGCTGATTGCAGGCAAAACAGAGGAATTGCCCCCACATTTTCCTGTTTTTGTTCTATAGGCAGGCCAGGTTTCAAAGGCTTTTATCTTTTAAGGGTTATGGGGAAATTATCCCACTGTTTAGTCATTAAATCCCTGAGTTTTCCTTCTTATACAGCAGACCAAGTTTATAATGTTTTTCCTGCTGTGTTAAGCTTTAAGTTTTATCTACAGGTAATAACTGAGAAGCATCATTACCATACGACCTTAAAGGATTTTTCCAAAAATCATACACACTATACGTTGTTACAGGGATACTTATTATCATTAAATTTATTAAAATTATCTTGTTATCCCATGCCTTTTATTTAGACAATTTGTTTGCTGACCAGGTATGTCCTTTATCTGCAGCTCCTTTGTGCGGCTAGTTCTTTCCTTCCTTTATCATTTAGGTCATTTGCATTTTCACAGAAACTTCCTGCTTTTGGATTTAAAGCCATCAGCAGCTCAGAGACTCTATCTTAAAAGGGACACAATCAACTTTCACCAGAGTTTTGATTACTTTTAACTTCTGCTTCCAAAACACACAGCAATCTGAAAAAGAAAACCCAACCTATTGTGGCTCCCTTTGGAGCCCTAATAGCATTTTAATTAAGTAGCATGGTATGTTAGCATTTCTTTTGCCCCTTCTACAATATACCCTGCACATGTTCTGGGGCAAATGCACATTCCTTCCATAGTTTAACTTCTATAACATTATCCAGATCCATTTTTACATAAGGTGTAACTATTTCTTTTTTTGCTTACAGAGTTTTCATGTACCTTTATCAAAGTGACAGTCTGATTACTCAGAGCCATTTTAAGACTCAGTGTTTCTAACATTGCTTCTTTTTGTTTTGTGCACCTCACCCCTGCTGTTGCTTCAGAGAGGCACTGTCTTTTTTTAATTTTTTTTTTACTACAACTCTCATCTGCTATTTTGTTACAAAAACAAACAAACAAAAAACAAACAAACAAAAAGAATCCAAATTTTTTTTTTCTATTCTCCTGATTTTGACTGCCCTGCTGCAGCCACAACTTAAAAACATTTTAAATTTTGTAAAGCATTGAGTTACCTTTTAAGGGTTAAATGCCAAATCCCAAAGCCAAACAACACTAATTACCTGTGTCTAGCAAAAAGGTCTGTCAGTTTTGCAACTTTGAATTAAAGAGTCAAATGGATTTTTAGTGGCATTAACAAAAACAAAACTAACTGGTCCTTAGAACTTTACATATTTACACACACACAGACAGATACATACACGTTTTCTTTTCCTTAACATCTCTTCCACACTGCTCTGTTTTTTACATCTTACATTCCCTTTATACATTTGAGGCAGTTAAGTTCCAATAGAACCCTCTTATGTTCTTTTAGCAAATTTGACTAAATTGTCCAGTCAAATGATTTTAATCAGATAGTTTATTTTTGCCTGGCTAATTTACAGACATTCCTTTGGAAAAGGGCCCATTTTTCTTTCAGAATGGCTGCAAAGAAACCAAGAATGCTCTTTCTCTAACACTTTTCCTTTTTAACATTTTTGGTTAAAAGTTGTTTGGGTGAAATACAAAGTTTAACTGCTTAATTCCCTCCAGCCTCTGCAGAGTTAACTTTTTTTTTTTTTTTTACTCTCTTTTCTCTTTGTAATTATGCCTGGGGGTGCCGTACATAGGACCTTCTCCCCCTTTACCTGCCTCCCTCCAGCCTCTGCAGAGTTAACTTTTTCACTCTTTTTGTATTCCTGGAGTGCCTCTTTCACTATTTTCAGCTGGCTTTGGATATTTGTAGCCAGCACCTTCCAATTGTCTGCTCCCTTTTCCATTTGTGCCTTTTCCTCTTTACATGAAGACAAGCCGAGGGAAGAAGCCTTACATGCCTCCCACAACAACCAAATTGCTGCTGCATCTCTTTTGGCAGCACTAGAAGGTTTGTATATGAGGATATACTGAGCCAATCTATCCTCTAAGTCCGAAATAGTGCAGACATCAGCTAGGGCTTGTTTAGTCCAAGGACTGTGCCCACATTTTTGAAGGATTTGTTTAAAAGGTGTAATTTCTTTAACAAAAGGTGAGGTTGGAGTTCCTTCTGACTCCATTCCTCCCTCTGGTACTGGCTTACCCTGTTTTCTTTTAAACATCTTAACATGGATATTTCAATATCTTTGTCACTGCTGGTATTACTTAGCAAGTGACACAGCCTAGATTCTGAAATCATAGCTTAATCTATGCGTTTTTCCCCTGCTACCTTCCCGGAGGCCAGCAGGTCCCCTGCTACCTTCCCAGAGGCCAGCGGGTCCAGTTAACCTATTTCTCCCTGCTACCTTCTCGGAGGCCAGCAGGTCCGGTTAACCTGTTCTTCCCTGCTACCTTCTCGGAGGCCAGCAGGTCCCCTGCTACCTTCCTGGAGGCCAGCAGGTCTAGTTTAATCTGTTTTCCCTGCTACCTTCTCGGAGGCCAGCAGGTCCTCTGCTACCTTCTCAGAGGCCAGCAGGTCTGGTTTAATCTGTTTTTCCTGCTACCTTCTCGGAGGCCAGCAGGTCCCCTGCTACCTTCCTGGAGGCCAGCAGGTCTAGTTTAATCTGTTTTCCCTGCTACCTTCTCGGAGGCCAGCAGGTCCCCTGCTACCTTCTCGGAGGCCAGCAGGTCTAGTTTAATCTGTTTTCCCTACTACCTTCTCGGAGGCCAGCAGGTCCTCTGCTACCTTCTCAGAGGCCAGCAGGTCTGGTTTAATCTGTTTTTCCTGCTACCTTCTCGGAGGCCAGCAGGTCCCCTGCTACCTTCTCGGAGGCCAGCAGGTCTGGTTTAATCTGTTTTTCCTGCTACCTTCTCGGAGGCCAGCAGGTCGCCTGCTACCTTCTCGGAGGCCAGCAGGTCTGGTTAACCTAATAGAAATGCCTAGCTCACTAGAGCTGGCGGTGTGCACACCAATATTTACAATAACTGAGGTTTTTTACCAATATTCCCCCTTTCGCAATTCTCCACCAAAATGTTGTACCAATAAAATAAAAACCAGCAGGATCTTATTAAAGGGAAAAAGGCAAAATACCACATTTATTGTGAATACAGAAAGAATCCTAGTAAGCAGTTAGTTATAGCTATAACATTCCATTCAATCTCATATTTATTCACACATTCATTCATACAAACACACACACACACACATACACACCCCCACACACAGGTTCTGCAAGGTTGTTATCATAGTTACCAGCCTTAGAGTTGCTCATGCCAAGCCACTGGCCAGGTGGCCTGGACATGAGGAGGGAGCAGGGCCTTGTCAGATGCTCATCTGATGCTCCTGGAAGTTGGTTTGCAGAATCAGACCCCAAAGTTCTCACTTTTTAGAGTCTATTTTTATAGGAATTTCTTCCTATGCCAGTCTATGGGAATTGCTTCATCATGCTGTTGCTGAATCAATCAGCAGATAGCACATTCCTGACGGCTCCAAGATGTTATCTTGTTCTTTGGTTCTCCCATTCTTGAGGCTGTTGGGTGGATTCCAGTCTGCCCACCGGGGGTGGTCCTCTGATTATTTCCACTTGACGCCTTCTTCAGCCGATGGACACTGGATTCTTAGGCTGGCACCTCCCTGATCATTCAGTTATTATCCACACCAAGCATCCATCCACATACATCCTCTATCTCTATTTTAATCACAATTGTTAATACAACAAAAGGGCGGGGAGTCTCTGGGTGCTGTTTCTGTTGTTAGAGAGGGAGAGAAACAGTACCAAAAACCAAGAGACTTCTTAATTAGTAATTTAAACTCTGGGGAATCAAACTCATTTGTGATTTTAATACAGAACTTCTTTAATATGATCCAACACATGGTCACCTGCAGCTTGCCACGCTGGCCAAACAGGAAATGAGATTCAAAAGTTTGCGGTTCTTTTCCTGTCTACCTGGCCAGTGCATCTGAGTTGAGAGTGCTGTCCAGAGCAGTCATAATGGAGCACTCTGGGATAGCTCCCGGAGGCCAATACCATCGAATTGTGTTCACAGTACCCCAAATTCGAGCCGGCAACGTCGATTTAAGCGCTAATCCACTTGTCAGGGGTGGAGTAAGGAAATCGATTTTAAGAGCCCTTTAAGTCGAAATAAAGGGCTTCATTGTGTGGACGGGTGCAGGTTTACATCGATTTAACGCTGCTAAATTCGACCTAAAGTCCTAGTGTAGACCAGGGCTAAGACTCTAAAATCTAAAGGTTTATTCATAAAAGGAAAAAGACACAGATGAGAGCTAGAAAAGGTTAAATGGGATCAATGACATACTGTAATGGCCAAGTTCTTGGTTCAGGCTTGTCGCAGTGATGGAATAAATGGCAGGTTCAAATCAAGCCTCTGGAGAACATCCCCAGCTGGTACGGGCCATTCAGTCCTTTGTGTAGAGATTCCGTGTGTAGCAAAGTCCCTGCAGAGGTAAGAAGCAGGATTGAAGGCAAGATGGAGATGAGACATCAGCCTTTTATGGTCTTTTCCAGGTGTAAGGACACCTTTTTGTTCTTACTATGAAAAATTACAGCAAAATGGAGTTTGGAGTCACATGGGCAAGTCCATGCATACTTTGCTGAGTCACAAGGTGTATCTGCCTTCTCTCAATGGGTCAATTGGGTCGCTGCTGGTCTTTAATGGGCCATCAAGCAGGCTAGGCCAAGCTGACACCAACTTGTCTGGGGTGTCACCCAGAAGCACAGCACAAGTTTGAAATACAGATGGTACAAAGCCAATATTCATAACTTCAACTACAAAAATGATACACACATATAGAAAGCATCATCATGACCAGAAAACCATAAGCTTGCCACAGACACCTCACACTACAACCTTTGGACAATATTTGCTGCAAATGTATAACAGTGGTTGCAACAGTGATCTACACGGTTACAGATTCTGTCAATCACGTCACACCCACTCCCCTCCCAGCCCTATAATAATGGGTTGTAATTCTGATGTTTTTTTTTTTTTTCCTTGGCAGGGATGACTGTTAAATTAGCAGCTTAGAAAGCGGTGGCACCATCCCCGGGACAGCGCTGGCCAGCAGGAGGGTGCCGAGAAGCAGGGGGGTGGGCTCTGGAGCGTAGCCGGCATTAGACTGAGTGCTAATGGTGACATTCACCACCCCGAATGCCACACTGGGGAGCTGCTGCTGGATCCAGTTGGAGTAGGCGGAGACCCGGATATAGACCCCTGGACGGTTGGGGAGGCCGCAGCCAACTCCCCAGCTCACGATGCCGATCAGGAACCAGGAGCCAGCCTGCGAACAAACAAGGGGTCCCCCAGAATCGCCCTAGAGAGAGAAAGAGAATTAGTGAGACTGGTGCCCCTCAGTCCTGACCTGGTGTCCCTCAAGCCCGACCCACAGCCCCCTACTATTTCAGCCCCGGGGTCTGGATTTCCTGGGACTTCCCTGAATTCATTCACCTGGCAGGAGTCCTTCCCTCCTTCAGGGTAGCCAGCACACACCATGTCATCTTTGATGGGGCGCGACCCCGGGTACCCTGTGATGGGTATGCGATAGAGGTCATTGCATGTCTGGGCATCGATGAGTGAGACCTGAACTTCCTGCAGAGTGCGGGGAGGAGGGAGACTTTCTGCGGAGAAAAAATACACCTCATCAGGGCCCACCTCAGCCATCTCCCCCCAGGGCAGGATCATCCCTCACTGTCTGTTCCCCACCTCATCTGGGTCAATCTAGCTCGGTCAGGTGTGAATGGGAGTTTTTAAGCACAAGAGGGGTATCAGCTCCCAGCACTCTCTGCTCTAGCCCAGCAGTCCCCACTTCCCTCCCCAAGCTGGGGATAGAACCCAGGAGTCCTGGTTCCCAGCCCCCCCTGCTCTAACTCACTTGCCCCCACTAGCTTCCCAACACCTCATCCTGCCTCCCATTGGAAGATCTCTCTCTTCGGCAGCCATTGGGCTTTGCTTTGCCTGTTTGGGCTGCGACCACGAGACGGCGACATGACTCATGCAGCAGATACAGCCCTGGCTCAAGGGGTCTCCCATGTCGCCTTTGGGGGACTGCCACCCCACACAGGCCCTCCAGGCATCTTACCTGCCGTCTGGACTTTCCCCCAGCCGGTGACCCAGCACTGGGTGCCGGAGGCGACGGAATCATTGCGGGCGGGAAGGCAGACAGGGAGGATGTAGGCGGTGTACAGAAAGGGCGTGCTTAGGTGCACGAGGGCTATGTCAGAGGCATAGGTGGTGGGGTGGTAGTTGTCGTGGATTATGACCCGTGACACAGCAGAGGTGAAGGCGTTTGCGCTCTGGATGTTCAGCTGGAATTGCCCCAGGGAAACAGAGTAACCAGCGAGGGGCAGGCTCCTAGGAGAGGGGGAGACATTGGGCAGGAGTTTGTTATTGTACTCGCTACCACAGAACAGAAACGCAGCCACCTCTGGGGCGGGGCAGCTGGGAAACAGCCGCACATAATGCCACATAGGGTGACTTGCCTGGGGCTGAGATGCAGCCACCACTGGGACGGGGCAGATGGGGAACAGCCTGTGGCAAAGTGGGAATTTTCTGTAATATTTTTATGAATCCTCTATGTGCCTCAGTTTCCCTATTGGGTGCAAAAGTGTTAAGTCTCTCAATGGGGCAGCACAGGAGAAACAAGGGGGAGAGGGGTGTCATTGCTGTCTGGCACGGACTGACTGGGTCATTGCAGGCCCAGCTGGGGCCAACCCTATATCAATGGGGAATCTGAGGAGAGAATAAAAACCGCAATAGCCGGAACATTGAGACCTAGCAACCAAAGAGCCTGAGGAAGGTGGATTCCTTCCATATCTCCACAGGGATCTGAGCAGAAGCTAGCCGAGAACAAAGGACTGAGAGCTGACAGCCAGGGGATAAAGGGTTGGCCAAGGTTTGGGAGAGGCTCAACGGATATGTCTACACTGCACTAAAAACCCTTGCCATGCCAAGTCTTCAAGCCCTGGCTAGCTGCCCGAAGCCAGCCGCAGCCCTGCCACGGGTCCCTCATTGCAGTGTAAATGTACCCCAAGAGACAGCTGGTGAAATGGAGTCCAGAGCAGGCTGGGGAGCACTGGCTTGGCCAGATGGCCTCTATCTTCACTGTGGTTTCTCTGGGCTCACCTAAGGATTTTCCGGAGCTGTGGTCCAGTTGATTAATTAACCGGACCCTGGTATGACAAGGCTGCCTGGCGTCACTGCAAATCCTGGCTGAGGTGCACAGGCCCCTGAAGAGCAGAGAAGCCTCCACCGGGGATTTGTCTCCCTTGGACTCGCTGGGCAGAGCTCATGAATTGAAGCAGGAGGCCCGGAGCCCAGAGACTCAGTCATGGAGTGGATGGGGCCGTGGGGCCGACCCCGAGGGCAGAGTGAGACCCCACCGGGGTCTGGCACACTGAAGGGTTCCTCCAAGGGATTGTTTAGAAGCTGGGCTATAGCCATACAGTGACACTGCACAGGGATTCCCTCCCCCCAGCCCGCTCTGAGATGCAGCCACCTCTGGGGTGGGACAGCTAGGGAACAGGCTGGGGTACTGATGATCTGGAGGATGGGGTGGATTGCACCCTCCGCAAGTTTGCAGGTGACACTAAACTGGGAGGAGTGGTAGGGATAGGATACAGAGGGACCTAGACAAATTAGAGGATTGGGCCAAAAGAAATCTGATAAGGTTCAACAAGGACAAGTGCAGAGGTCCTGCCCTTAGGACGGAAGAATCCCATGCACCGCTACAGACTAGGGACCGAATGGCTCGGCAGCAGTTCTGCAGAAAAGGACCTAGGGGTGACAGTGGACGAGAAGCTGGATATGAATCAACAGTGTGCCCTTGTTGCCAAGAAGGCCAATGGCATTTTGGGCTGTATAAGTAGGGGCATTGCCAGCAGATCGAGGGATGTGATCGTTCCCCTCTATTCGGCATTGGTGAGGCCTCATCTGGAGTACTGTGTCCAGTTTCGAGCCCCACGCTACAAGGAGGATGTGGAAAAACTGAAATTGTCCAGCGGAGGGCAACAAAAATGATTAGGGGTCTGGAGCACATGACTTATGAGGAGAGGCTGAGGAACTGGGATTGTTTAGTCTGTGGAAGAGAAGAACGAGGGGGGATTTGATAGCAGCTTTCAACTCCCTGAAAGGGGGTTCCCAAGAGGATGGATCTAGACTGTTCTCAGTGGTAGCAGATGACAGAACGAGGAGTAATGGTCTCAAGTTGCAGTGGGGGAGGTTTAGGTTGGATATTAGGAAACACTATTTCACTAGGAGGGTGGTGAAGCACTGGAATGGGTTCCCTAGGGAAGTGGTGGAATCTCCATCCTTAGAGGTTTTTAAGGTCCGGCTTGACAAAGCCCTGGCTGGGATGATTTACTTGGGGATCGGTCCTGCTTTGAGCAGGGGGTTGGACTATCATTCTACTCACTGATTGAAGCAATGAGCTGCAGACACCACCCATTCCCCCGTGATGAGGGACCCTCCGCAGACGTGGACTCCATTGTATCGGACGCTGGCCTGCCAGGGCCAAGCCCCGTTCCGGGCATTCTGCCCTCCTACAATGCGGCTGGAGGTCACTGACTGCCCGCAGGCTGGGGAGAAAAGTGGAGAGGTGTGTGAATAGAACTCAGGAGTCCTGGCTCCCAGCCCCCCCTCGCTCTAACCCACCAGACCCCACTCCCCTCCCAGAGCTGGGGATAGAAAGTGTCCAGATTCCTTACTTGACTGGAACTCCACAGCAGCTAGAAGAGAAAGAGAGGGATGAGTGAGGTGTGAAAACCACACACGGCCTGACCCCTCCAGCAGGGGGCAGCGCTGCACCCACCTACTCACACACACACCCACCCACACACACACACAATTTCCACAGGCAGATCCCTGAAATTCCTCCTCTCACAATCCCATCAGGCCCCCTTTGAGCCATGGCTTGCCCCCATGCCTCCCATGGGTCCCCAACCTCCTCCCATGTGGGTGGGTTCTCTGGCCTGGGGTATGACCCCCCCAGGAAGTGAGGTATGTAGGGGGACATAGTCTGATACAGGATTTTCCCCTCTGTCTGAGATTCCCCACACAGAGCCCAAATCCTAAATCCAGGTTCTCTGCCCCATAACTTCCCCTCCATGGGTGATGGGGGAAGGGCCCATTCTCTCAGTCATGGTTGTGCATCCCCCGCGCAACCTCCATGAGCTATTCCCTGCCCCATGCCCCACACTTTCACCCCAGCCTCACTTATCCATCCCCTCTCCTCCCCCCAAGCCCTACATCATCCTCCCCTTCCTTTGCCACCCACAACCTACCCTTCCCACAGTCCCTCGCCCTGCCCACCCAACACCATCTCCTCTTTCCCCTACCCCTCACTTCCATCCCCTCCTGCCCAGTGTAAGTGCTGAGAACCCCACCCCTGCCCTTTTTCTCTTGAAACCCACAGAGGGCAGAGTCCTCCAGCAGGGAGTGCCACAAGTTATTGCAGAGGGAGTTATTCCTTATGGGCTTGAAGATGTGAGGGACAGAAACCCATTCCTTTCCCAGAGGTGGGAATTAGACCCAGGAGCCCCCCCCCTCGCCCCGCTCTAACCCACTTGACCCCATTCCCCTCCCAGAGCTGGGGATAAAACCCAGGAGTCCTGGCTCCCAGCCCCCCCCTGCATCCCTGTTCTAACCCTTTCCAATCCTCATCCTTCATACCAGCACACTTCCACAGTCAGAAGGCGTCAAATGCCAGGACCCCAGCAGACTCCTCACTCACCCTCCAGCAGGGGCAGCAGCAGGAGGGTGACCAGCGGGCAGCTGAGAACACCCATGACAGCAGGTCCCCCAACTCCAGCTGGCTGGGACCAAAGCACAGACCGGGAGGGCAAAGTCACTGGCTGCAATTTACCGGCTACACGTCACATTCATAAACAGAGCTATAAAACCACAAGGCGGGTAAGTTCACGAGAGGTAGAGATGGCCGCCCCCACCCAGCTGGGATAGAACCCAGGAGTCCTGAATTCCAGCACCCCCTCCGCCAACCCACTAGCCCACAGTCCTCTCCTATAGGATTAATGGCACTGAACAAGTGAGCACCAAGACACAGTAGATGGCTTTCTGGCTTTGGGGGAAGAACCAACCGAAGCAAGGGGACTAGATAGAAGCAGCAAAGGGGCAATGAATATATCCACCCGGAGATCACACGACTGGGAGCCCGGGGCTGGGACAGCAGGGGGCTGCGAGGAGACAGGAGTGAGCAGAGCTTGTGGCTAACAGAGGAGTTCAACTCCATCCGGGTTTAAATATTAAACCTTGTATTTGCTTTGAACAAACTGTTTCAGGTTTAATGGAGTGAGACAGAAACCAGGAAATAACTCAATGAATGACCTCTGGGAGGGGAGTGGGGTCTGGTGGGTTAGAACATGGGGGGGAGCCAGGACTCCTGGGTTCTATCCCGGCTCTGGGAGGGGAGTAAAGTCTAGTGGGCTAGAGGAGGGGAAGCTGGGAGCGAGGACAGTTGGGTTCTCTCCCCAGCTCTCGGAAGGGAAGTTCCCTTGTTACCTGTCACCACCTGCTCTTCATTTTCATACCTCTGTTTACGAAACTGGGTGTATCTGTATTTCCCTCCCCTCAGCTTTCCCTGTCCCATTCAGGATTCTGTCCCAGGTGCAGCTGGAGGGCCGTGGGTCATGATAGGTCTAATCTGCCTGCTGGCCATTCGGAGGCTGCTGGAGCTGCCCATGCTGGAAGGTGAGTGGTTGGCTGGGGACCTGGGAAACAGCCCTTAGAAGTGAGACCACATGGGTGGGGAGACAGACGTTGTGGAGGGAAGACAGGATAGAGGTTATGTGCCAGGCAACCAGGAGCCAGGACTCCTGGGTTCTCTCCCCAGCTCTGGAAGGGGAGTGCGGTCTAGTGGGTTACAGCAGGGGGGGCTGGGAGTGAGGACTCCTGGGTTCTATTCACTCTGCTCCCCACCTTTCTCCTCAGCTTGTGAGCAGCCAATGGAATCTCCCCGCATTGTGGGGGGTAATGATGCCAAGAATGGGTCCTGGCCCTGGCAGGTCAGCATCCGTGAAGGCAGCAACCATGTCTGCGGAGGGTTCCCTCATTGCTGAGAGCTGGGTGGTGTCGGCAGCTCATTGCTTCAATGGGTGAGTAACCCAGGTGGGAGCATCCCTGTGCGGCTGTTCCCCAGCTGCCACATCCCAGAGGCAGCTGCTTCTCAGTGCCAGGTGAACCATCCCCATGCAGCGTCACTGTATAGCCATTACCAAGCTGTCCCACCCCAGAGATGGCTGCATCTCATTGCCAGGCGAGCCAGCCCTGTGTGGCGTTATGGGCTGCTGTTCCCCAGCTGCCCTGCCCCAGAGGCAGCTGCATCTCAGCCTCAGGATAGCCATCCACATCGGTTGTCATTATGCAGCTGGTACCCAGCTGCCCCACCCCAGAGTTGGCTGCATCTGATTGCTGGTTGAACCACCTTTATATTCCTCTTGTATCTTGCAGGGACACGTCTGCCTATCATGTGAACCTAGGGGAATATCAGCTCCTGAACCCCCTCTGAAAGTCTGGTATCTTTTCCCATCAAGAAGGTTTACCGCCATCCCAACTACACTGATATCAGGTCCAGCAGTGACATTGCACTTGTGGAGTTGGAAACCCCTGTGAACTTCAACAGAGTTATCTGCCCCATCTGCCTTCCGGCCTCCTCTGTGGAGTTCCCCACGGGCATGGAGTGCTGAGTGACCGGCTGGGGTGACACTAAGTACGGAGGTGAGGGGGTGAATAGGGGGCTGTGGGGAAATGGTAGGACTTTGGGGGTTAATTGGGGAGAAGATTCTAGGGGTCCCCTGAATGTTGACTGGAAAACAGCTTTGGGGCATAATTCTTCCATAATCTTAACCATAACCCCTAACCCTAATTCCTAATACTCACCTGAACCCTAACCCTACTTTGAACTGTAATGATAACCCTAAATCAAAATCAAGCATAATGACCCACTTATAACCTTAACCCAAACCAGACCCCAAACCTCCACCCCCCAACCTAAAACTTAACCCTACATTTAATTTAAATGCTCACCCTACAGCTAAAGCTAAAACTCTATGCTACCTTTAACCTGAACCCTATCTGTATCCCTTAACCCTAACCCTAGACACTCAAACTTAATACTTAACCCTATATCTAAACCCTTAAACTCAACCCTAACCCTTAATTATCACCCTACATAACCTTAACTCCCACCCTTAACCCTACCCCAACACTAAACCTACCCCATCCTTTCCCCCTACAATAGCCCTTATCCTTAATATTCAGATTAACAGTTATCCTGACCTTACACTTAAAGATAACACCATACTCTAGCTCCCACCCCCACCCTAACCTTTATGGTTCCTGATCTAACCTTTAAATCTAACCATAACCCTTAACCCTTACTTTTAAACCTAACACAACCTTATCTCCAAAATAATCCTTAAGCCTAACTATTAATCCTTAACTATTAACCATAAAACTTAACTCTTGACCTTAACCCTAAATCCAAATCTATCACTATACCCCTGCTATACCCTTAACTCTAACCATAACCCTACGATTGACTTCAATGCTAACAGTAAATCAAACTCTAATATTATACCACAGGTACACCCTTAACCCTAGCCATAACCCTAGCCCCGTTAAGGGCATTACTAACCCTAAGTCAAAATCTAGCGCTATACCCCTGTTATACCCCTACCCCTACTCCCCTAACCTTATTTTTAACTGCAACACCAACCGTAAATCCTAGATAAGCATAACCCTACTTTAACTGCAATGCTAATCTAAATAAAAATCTAGCTCTCTACCCCTGATATACCCTTACCCCTAACCCTAACCCTGACCCCAGTCCCAACCCTAAACGTTAACCTTAAATTTAATGTAAATGCTTACCCTACCGCTAAAGCTAAAGCTATACACTAACCCTTAATACTAACCTTTAACCTTAATCTTATCTCTAGCCCTTAAATTTAACCCTAACCCTAACGACTAATCTTAACTTTCAACACTGAATCTAACCCTTAAACTCAACCCTACCACTGAATTCTCACCCTAACACAACCTTAACCTCGAACAAGTGTTAGAGTAATCCTAACACTTACCCTAACCTTACCCCCTACCAATAACCGGCTTTCTTAAACTTCAGGTTAACAGTTACGCTCACCCTACACCAAAAGATAACACTATACCCTAACCCTAACCCCAGTCCTAAACTTTATGGTCCCTGATCATATTTAGATTTGGCAGAATTTGACTTTTTTTTATAATTTAGATGGATGATATTAATGTTTATTTTTAAGCATTTCTCCCCATTTTTATCAATTTAAATGTTCACAGTTGTGGGAAATTATAGGGGGAGAGTCAGACACTAATTATTTAATTCCAGTAGATGATGAGATTCATAAGGTGAAAGCTTTGTTAACGCTGCATAATTACCTGCTGCACGTGCCCCGGGAATGCAGACACCAGCTGTTTTAGTAGAACTGTCACTACGTGCTCTATGTAGCATACATTACCACCTGTTTTATACGCATTGAGGTGTGACTACAATGAGTTCTCAAGCGGCACTTTCCTTACATTGCCTCTATGTAAATTGCAGTTATTATCAGTGGAAATATTTTGTCTTCCCTTTGTGTGTGCTTGGTGAAATTGACAGTTACCGATCAAAACTGAATCATTCCAAACCTACCTAAATCAAACCTTTTCATTTAACCCTAACCCTTAATTCTAACCCTAACACAACCTTAACACGAACACTTTAACCCTTCTCTATTAACCATGAAACTTAACTCACTTTAACCCTAACACAAACACTAAATCTTGCTGTACCCCACCAATAACCCTCATCCTAGACCTTCAAGTTAACAGTTATGCTCACCCTACACCTAAAGATCATAGAATCATAGACTTTAAGGTCAGAAAGGACCATTATGATCATCTAGTCTGACCTCCTGCACAATGCAGGCCACAGAATCTCACCCACCCACTCCTGTAAGAAACCTCTAACCTATGTCTGAGCTATTGAAGTCCTCAAATCATGGTGACTTCAAGGTGCAGAGAATCCTCCAGCAAGTGACCTGTGCCCCACGCTGCAGAGGAAGGCAAAAAACCCCCAGGGCCTCTTCCAATCTGCCCTGGAGGAAAATTCCTTCTCAACCCCAAATATGGCGATCAGCTAAATCCTGAGCATGTGGGCAAGACTCACCATGCAGATACCCAGGAAAGAATTCTCTGTAGTAACTCAGATCCCACCCCATCTAACACCCCATCACAGGCCATTGGACATATCTACTGCTAATAGTCGAAGATCAATTAATTGCCAAAATTAGGATATCCCATCATATCATCCCTTCCATAAACTTATCAAGCTTAGTCTTGAAGCCAGATATGTCTTTTGCACCCACTGCTTCCCTTGGAAGACTGTTCCAGAACTTCACTCCTCTGATGGTTAGAAACCTGTGTCTAATTTCAAGTCTAAACTTCCTGATGGCCAGTTTATATCCTTTTGTTCTTGTGTCCACATTGGTACTGATCTTAAATAATTCTTCTCCCTCCATGGTATTTATCCCTCTGATATATTTATAGAGAGTAATCATATTTCCTCTCAGCCTTCTTTTGGTTAGGCTAAAGAAGCCAAGCTCTTTGAGTCTCCTTTCATAAGACAGGTTTTCCATTCCTCGGATCATCCTAGTAGCCTGTTTCTGTACCTGTTACAGTTTGAATTAATCTTTCTTAAACACGGGAGACCAGAACTGCACACAGTATTCCAGGTGAGATCACACCAGTGCCTTGTATAACGGTACTAACACCTCGTTATCTCTACTGGAAATACCTCGCCTGATGCATCCCAAGACCGCATTAGCTTTTTTCACGGCCATATCACACTGGCGGCTCATAGTCATCCTGTGATCAACCAATTCTCCGAGGTCCTTCTCCTCCTCTGTTACTTCCAAGTGATGTGTCCCCAGCTTATAACAAAAATTCTTGTTATTAATCCCTAAATGCATGACCTTGCACGTCTCACTATTAAATTTCATCCTATTACTATTACTCCAGTTTACAAGGTCATCCAGATCTTCCTGTAGGATATCCCGGTCCTTCTCTAAATTGGCAATACCTCCCAGCTGTGTATCATCCGCAAACTTTATTAGCACATTCCCGCTTTTTGTGCCAAGGTCAGTAATAAAAAGATTAAATAAGATTGGTCCCAAAACCGATCCCTGAGGAACTCCACTAGTAACCTCCCTCCAGTCTGACAGTTCACCCTTCAGTGTGACCCATTGTAGTCTCCCCTTTAACCAGTTCCTTATCCACCTTTCAATTTTCATATTGATCCCCATCGTTTCCAATTTAGCTAATAATTCCCCTTGTGGAACCATATCAAATGCCTTACTGAAATCAAGGTAAATTAGATCCACTGCTTTTCCTTTGTCTAAAAAATCTGTTACCGTCTCAAAGAAGGAGATCAGGTTGGTTTGACATGATCTACCTTTTGTAAAACTGTGTTGTATTTTGTCCCAGTTACCCTTGACCTCAATGTCCTTAACTACTTTCTCTTTCAACATTTTTTCCAAGACCTTGCATAGTACAGATGTCAAATTAATAGGTCTGTAGTTACCCGGCTCACTTTTTTTCCCCGTCTTAAAAAAAGGAACTATGTTAGCAATTCTCCAGTCATACGGTACAACCCCTGAGTTTACAGATTCATTAAAAATTTTTGTTAACGGGCTTGCAATGTCATGTGCCAGTTCCTTTAATATTCTTGGATGAAGATTATCTGGGTCCCCCGATTTGGTCCCATTAAGATGTTCAAGTTTGGCTTCTACCTCGGATGTGGTAATATCTACCTCCATATCCTCCTTCCCATTTGTCGTCCTACCATTATCCCTAACCTCCTCATTAGCCTCATTAAAGACTGAGGCAAAGTATTTGTTTAGATACTGGGCCATGCCTAGATTATCCTTGACCTCCACTCCATCCTCAGTGTTTAGCGGTCCCACTTCTTCTTTCTTAGTTTTCTTCTTATTTATATGGCTATAGAACCTTTTACTATTGCTTTTAATTCCCTTTGCAAGGTCCAACTCTACATGGCTTTTGGCCTTTCTCACTTTATCCCTACATATTCTGACCTCAATAAGGTGGCTTTCCTTGCTGATCCCTCCCATCTTTCATTCCCTGTAGGCTTTCTGCTTTTTCTTAATCACCTCTCTGAGCTGCTTGCTCATCCAGCTTGGTCTACAACTCCTGCCGGTGAATTTTTTCCCCTTTCTTGGGATGCAGGCTTCTGATAGCTTCTGCAGCTTTTACTTAAAGTAATCCCAGGCCGCCTCTGCCTTTAGATCCACGAATTCTTCAGTCCAATCCACTTCCCTAACTAATGTCCTTAATTTATTAAAGTGAGCCCTTTTGAAACCAAAAACCCTAGTCACAGATCTATTTTTGTTTATCCTTTCATTTAGTTTGAACTGAATTAGCTTATAATCACTGGAACCAAGGTTGTCCCCTACAACCATTTCTTCTACGAGGTCTTCACTACTCACCAAAACCAAATCTAAAATCTAGTCGGTTCAGCAACTACTTGGTGAAGGAATCCATCAGCTATCGCATCCAGGAAAATCTGAGCCCTATTATTATTACTAGCACTTGTCCTCCAGTCTGTATCTGGGAAGTTAAAGTCTCCCATGATCACACAATTCCCAGTAGTATTTACTTCATTAAAAACATTAGAGAGGTCTCTATCCATATCCAGATCGGGTCCCAGTGGTCTATAGCACACCCCAAGCACTATCCCGGGGGAGGATCTAGTAGTTTTCTTCCCCAATGTGATTTGTGCCCAGACAGACTCTGTTTTATCCATTCCATCGCTTCTTATTTCTTTACATTCTATCTCATCATTGATAGACAATGCTACTCCACCCCCTTTACCTTTATTTCGGTCTTTCCTAAACAGCACAAACCCTTCAATACCCGTACTCCAGCCGTGACGACTATTCCACCATGTTTCTGTTATCCCTAGAATATCTGGTTTCACTTCCTGCACCAGTAACTCTAGTTTCTCCATTTTGTTACCTGGGCTCCTCGCGTTGGTGTACAAACATCTTAATTTTTGCTGTTTGGCCTCGCTCACATTCCTTACCCGATTGGGCACGGTCATTCTACAGCCAGTATCACCTTTTAGACTGGTATCCACACTGCCCTTTTGCCTTATGTCCATTCTCCTACCCACGGCTGTATCCTTTCTTACTTCATTTTCTTCCCTCTCAGAGTTAAAATCTGGCATGGAGATTACCTGGACATCTCCTAGCCATCTTCCCCAGATTCCTAGTTTAAAGCTCTCTTGATCGGTTGTGCCAGCCTCCATCCTAGAAGTCTATTTCCTTCCCTACTCAGATGAAGTCCATCCGGAGAGAACAGTCCTCTGTCCATGAATGCCTCCCAGTGGCCATACATCCCAAAGCCTTCCTTATGGCACCACTGTCTGAGCCATCTGTTGAGCAGCATAATTTTGTCACACCTTTGTTGCCCTTCTCTAGGAACAGGATCTGAGCCTCAATTTCCTTTAGTGTCTTCCCCAGCCTGGCATAGTCTCCCATGATACGTTCCAGGGAGAATCTACCAGTATCATTTGTTCCCACATGAAGGACGATCAGTGGATTCTTTCCCACTCCCGTTAGGATCCTCTTCAGCTTCAGGTCCACATCCCATAACTTAGCACCCAACAGACAGCCCATCCTTCTGTTCTCTGGATCAGCTCTTGTTACAGGCCTGTCTATTCTTCTCAGTAAGGAGTCCCCAGTCACATAGACCTGCCTTTTCCTGGTGACGGTGCTATTCTCCAGTCTATCCCCTGTTCACAGAATCATAGAAGATTAGGGTTGGAAGGGACCTCAGGAGGTCATCTTGTCCAACCCCCCTGCTCAAAGCAGGACCAATCTCCAATTTTGCCCCCATCCCTAAATGGCCCCCTCAAGGATTGAATTTACAACCCTGGGTTTAGTAGGCCAGTGCTCAAACCACTGAGCTATCCCTCCCCACTATTCCCTCTGGCTGCAAGTCCTCTCGATTCCTATTCTCCTTTGCAATCCTCTGCAACCCATCCCGTATCCCCCTGGGGCTCATATTTGGTGTTGTTATCTCCACTGACTCTTCCCCTCTTCCTATAGGACTAGCTGCTCTTCTCTTCTTCCTTGCCCTCTCACCTTCAGTGACCACCTGCTGTGCCCCTTCTTCATTTTCCAACTCTGCATACCTGTTCCTGAGCTCGATTTCTCCTTCACTAGCTCGTCTTTTCCTCTGCCTGGTTCTCTTAGTCACATGCTTCCACTGTCCACTTTCCTCACCCAGCAGTCTCCCCTCAGAGTTCTTCGGTCCTGCTTCCATCTGCAAGTCTGAGCTTTCCCCTTCAGCCTCCTCATGTCTTTGCTCCACCATCCGCTCGAACCCCCTTCTAAACTCAACCAGAGTCTCCATCTGCATCTCCAGACCTCAGATCTTCTCTTCCATCAGCTCTATCAGGCGGCACTTCATGCAGACGAAACTCTTTCCAGGTCCCCCCTCCAGGATCATGTACATGCCGCAGCTTCCACATCCACTCATCTTCATTGTGTCTTCCACTGCTTGGGTCACTCCCACTGCTGCCTCTCTATCTGTCTTCGCCTTCTCACCTGAGTCCTGTTAGTCCGGGAAACACAAACCAAAGCAAAACACCACCACCCACAGCAAAACAAATCCCCCACGAGCACCACAACGCTGCCAGACCACCCCCCACTCCCTTCACTAGCCTGGCTGCTCCTCTGCCTGCCTCTCTTAGTCTTCCCTCTAAACTCCTCCAACAGGACTCCCACTCCAACTCCCCTGTTCACAGCTCTGTTTGCTGGCTGTACCCTTCTCCGACTGGCTGGCTACCTTTATAGGACCCCTAGTCAGAGAAGCCCTTCCTTCTAATCAGGGCTCAGCTCTCTCTCCCCCTACCGGCCTCTATATATAACTAAAGGGAGTGAAGGAAAAGGAAATAACAGCCGCTTCCTGAAAGCAGAGAGATAACTTCTACTCTACCCCCAACCCTAGCCTTAACCCTAACCTTTAAAGCCCCTAATCTTGCATTGGGTGAGAGATTGTTTTAGTTTTGTACATCTTCCTGTGGCAAGATAACTTATTTGTGTGACTGTTCTGTGCATGGATCCATAGCAGGCTAGCCAATTGCTAGCTATTTTCCACCATCATTCCTCTTTGGGCTTTGGACCCGCCTTTCATTTTCCAGTTCCCACCCCTGCTTTACCCCTGTCATGCAGTCAGTGTGACCCTGTGGCGTGATCGTTGGATGCATGGATTTGCAGCCATCCAGTGTGCTGCTGGCTTAAGCCTCTGGTATTTCCACCTCTTGGATATTAGCCCCACTGATTCTGCCTTTGGCGAAAGCCTGCTTTGGCTTTGAAAATTTCGCTCTGCGTGCATGCCCGGTTGCTCCGTAGCGAGCTGGCTTGCCCTTCCTGTCTGGCTTTGGACAGCACTTACTTTCCACTTCTCAATCACAGCCTCTGATCTTACACTGAGCACGGTCAGGCTTTAGTTTCTCACATCCACACACCAGCAAGGGAATCTGCTAGCATGCTAGCTCTGTGCCTGGAGCTGCAGCAGTAGAGCGCAGGGGGTTTCAAACTTTTTTTCTGGCGACCTGGTTGAAGAAAATTGTTGATGCCCGCGACCCAATGGAGCTGGGGAGAAGGGGTTTGGGGTATGGGGGTGAGGGCAGCAGGGTGGGGCTGGGAGTGAGGGGTTCAGGGTGTGGGATGAGGCTCAGGGCTGGGGGAGGGGGTTGGGGTGCGGGAGGGGGTCAGGGCTCTGGGCTGGGGGTGCAGGCTCTGGGGTGGGGCCGGGGATGAGGGGTTTGGGGTACAGGAGGGGGCTCCGGGTTGAGGTGGGGCTCAGGGCTGGAGCAGGGGATTGGGGCACAGGCTTACCTCGGGCGGCTCCCAGTCAGCGGGGCAGCGGGGGTGCAGACACAGGCTTCCTGCCTGTCCTGGCACCGCCGACCGCGCTGCACCCGAGAAGCGGCCAGCAGCAGGTCGGGCTCCTAGGAGAGTCTGTGGCGGCCGGTTCCTGGCCAATGGGAGTGCGGAGCCAGTGCTTGGGGCGGGGGCAGCGCGCGGAGCCCCATGGCCCCCCCGCCGAGGAGCCGGACCTGCTGCTGGCCGCTTCCGGGGCACAGCGCGGTGTCAGAACAGGCAGGGACTAGCCTGCCTTAGCTGGGCAGCACCGCCGAAGGGACTTTTAACGGCCCGGTCGGCGGAGCTGACCACAGCCGCCGCGACCCAGGGCCTGACATTCCGTGACCCGGTACTGGGTCACAACCCGCCGTTTGAAAACCACCGGTCTCGTGAGTTGCTACTGCACTCTCCACTGTCATCCTTCTTTGTCTTTGCACCCTCCAATTTCCACGCCTAGTTTACGGTCCCTGATTTTGCACTGGGTGAGAGTCTGTGGCAGCTTTGCGCATCCTGCTGCGGCCTGGGATTTGGCTGGTGCTAGGGCTCTGTGCATGGATCTCTAGTGATGCCCGCGTCCGGCGGTTTCATGCCCGAAGCGGGTCCCTCCGCTGGTGGCGAGGTGGGAGCAACTGAGGCTGTGGGTTTGATCCTTTAGTATTAACACATCACTGGCTCGTACCTAGTTCTGTCCATCCCGTAGATCTCCAAGAGCTTTACAAAGGAGGTTGGGATTGGTATCCCCATTTTACAGATGTGGAAACTGAGGCAGGGAGAGAGCCCTCCAGGATAGCTCCGCAGGAAGGTGGGGAGTTGGGCGGATCCACGCAACCGTGAGGGTCAAGGGCTCCCCCTGCTGGTCAGCACAGAGCAGTGCTGGTGCCGGAGTCCCATCAGCGGCTGGGGACGAGCTGTCCGGCAATGCTCCGCCGATTGAGGTCTGAAGCTGTGGAAAGGCTTGTCTCCATGGGGGGTGACTCGGCCCTGTTCGTCTGTCTGTCCTCAGGGAACCTGACAGCCCCCAAAACGCTGCAAGAGGTGCAGGTGCCCCTGATAGACAGAGACGCCTGCAACAGCCTCTTCAAAATCGGCTCATACGCGGACGACCCTCAGGAGATCGATCCCATCAAGCAGGATATGATCTGCGCAGGGTATCCGCAAGGGGAGAAAGATTCGTGTCAGGTGAGACCCTGTATCCTATTCCCTGACTCCCTCCCCCCATGGCAGTTAATCCCAGATTGGAGCCAGTGCCACCCAGAAGGGAACAGGCCCCACGTCCCATTCCCCACCCACCCTGAGCCAGCCAGTCCCCCTCCCTGGGGCTAGAGCTGGTGCCCCCTAGAAGGGAACAGGCCCCACGTCCCATTCCCCACCCACCCTGAGCCAGCCAGTCCCCCTCCCTGGGGCTAGATCTGGTGCCCCCTAGAAGGGAAAAGTCCCACGTCCCATTCCTGCCCTCCTGAGCCGGCCAGTCCCTTGTCCTGGGCCCGGATCAGAGCCAGCGCCCCCTCAAGGACATACCAGGAATTGACCCCATTGTTCTGCTGTCTGCAGGGCGACTCCGGGGGACCCTTGGTCTGCGAATGTGACAGCACGTGGCTCTTGGCCGGGGTGGTGAGCTGGGGCGTGGAATGCGGGAACCCCAATCGCCCGGGGGTCTACAGCCTGCTGCCCCCCTACGCCAAATGGATCCAGGCACATGTTACCACCCTACCCTTCACCATCTGTAGCATGTCAGTCATGCAGTGCAACAGCACCAGAGCTAGCCCATTGGGGGTCCTAAGGAATATTTTGGGGGCCGCCCCCACCCACACAACATTAAAACAGGCAAAGCAGATAAGGGGCCTGCTTGGGCTGCACCGGCTCTGCCTGCCGTGCTTCTCCTCGCTGCAGCTGTCCCCATGATCCTGTGAGATGCACCCCCCATGCCCCAGCGCATCCCTCCAGGCCCCCAGGAAAGCCCCCTCCAGATGGGGGTTCAGCTCATCTCTGCCTCAGATGGGTGCATGGCCCTGATCCCAACTGGGCCCGTGCAAATGCTGCTAATGCTAACGAGGGTGCAAAGGGTCCTGATTTCCTCCAGCAGGGGGCAGCAGGGACACACACACAGAAGCAATCAAGCCGTAGCCTCCCTCTCCCACCTGCTTCAATGCCGGACTGTGTCCTTATATCCTTCTATTCTCCACCCCCACCTCTTTATCCCTCTCTTCGGCTCTTTGCCAGCCACCCCACAGGCTCCTTCGAGGCCTCTTTACCCTCCTCTTCTGGATGCCAAAATATCTCTCTGCTTTCAGGAAGGGACTGTTATTTCCTTTTCCTCCACTCTCTGTAATTATCTTTCCTGGCCTGTTTCCCCAGCAGCTCCACTTCTCTGGCCTGCTTTTCCCTTTCCAGCTTCCCTGCCTCAGTTTCCCCACCACACACCCAGACACCGGCACTGCATTGGCTTGTGGGGGGCCTCCATCCTCCTAGCCTCACTACCTCATGTGCTGCTGCATCAGCTGCTGCCCCATTGCCTCATCAAAACTCTAATGCAATAGGCTTGTGCCTGGGAGAATGTGGGGTGGGGGCAGCATGCACAGACCCTGGGCAAGCCCACGGAGATAGGGGGACAAGATGACTTAGCCCTGCAGCACCCCCATCTGGCTGTGCTGAGAATTGCAGACCGTGACCAACCCAAGCCCCAAGATAATTTAAGTTCCCCTCCACCCCTTAGGGATCGGGGAGGATTTGAACCCATGGCAGGGATGGTGCTAAGAGCACAGCCACAAGGGATCACTGCAGTCCTCCAGTCTAGCCTCATGCATGGCACAGCCCAGATGGCCCAACCCAGGCCTCCCTTCAGCCCATATGTGATGGCTGAGCTAGCCATCTTAGAAAGGGTGTCATAAATATAGAGAGAAGGGTAGCGTAAAATCCCTCTTTGGCAGCTGAACTGAATTGCCTTACCTGTAAGGGGTTAAGTAGGTCTAATAACCTAGTTAGCTCCTGACCAGAAGGACCAATGAGGAAAGAAGATACTTTCACATCTGTGGGGGGAGGATTTGTTTGTAGCTCTCTCTTTGTTGTTCCCTCTATGGACGGAGAGAGAGGCCAAGCAGATTCAACATCTCCTGAAAATATACCTGCAATCATCCATCTAAAATCACAGAAATTGTAAGTAAGGTAAGGAAATGCGTTAGGTTATCCTCTGTGTTTTCATTGACCCTGTAAAGTTACCTTCCATCCTGATTTTGCAGGCGTGATTCTTTTACTTTTTCTTTATAAATAAAGTTCTTCCTTTAAGCACCTGATTGATTTTCAGTGTCCCGAAGACAAAGGGTCTGGTCTGAGCTCACATTGCTAAGCAATTCGTTGGTATATTATTCTCAAGCCTCCCCAGGAGAGGGGTGAAGGGGTTCGGGGGGATTTTTTTTGGGGGGGAATAGGGATTCCAAGTGACCCTTCCCTGAACTTTTGTGTAAATTGTGTGGCGGTGGCCGTCCAAGGACAAGGAAAGGAATTTGTGCCTTGGGGAAGTTTTTAACCTAAGCTGGTAGAAATAAGCTTAGGGGGTCCCCACATCTGTACCCCAGAGTTCAGGGGAAACCCTGACAAAGGGAATCCTCCATCCAAGCCCTACCTCCTGGCTGAGCTAGTGTGTGTCTCTTACAAAGGGAACATACCACCCCATATCTGATGGCTGTCAGGTCATAGGGGTCTTGAACCCCAGTCCGCAGAGGACCTGGGAACAATTACTTCAAGAAGGATGTGGATAAATTGGAGAGAGTCCAGCGAAGGGCCACAAAAATGATTAGGGGACTGGAACACATGACTTATGAGGAGAGGCTGAGGGAGCTGGGATTGTTTAGCCTGCAGAAGAGAAGAAGGAGGGGGGATTTGATAGCTGCTTTCAACTACCTGAAAGGGGGTTCCAAAGAGGATGGCTCTAGACTGTTCTCAGTGGTAGCAGATGACAGAACGAGGAATAATGGTCTCAAGTTGCAGAGGGGGAGGTTTAGGTTGGATATTAGGAAAAACTTTTTCACTAAGAGGGTGGTGAAACACTGGAATGCGTTACCTAGGGAGGTGGTGGAATCTCCTTCCTTAGAGGTTTTTAAGGTCAGGCTTGACAAAGCCCTGGCTGGGATGATTTAACTGGGAATTGGTCCTGCTTCGAGCAGGGGGTTGGACTAGATGACCTTCTGGGGTCCCTTCCAACCCTGATATTCTAGGATTCTATGATTCTATGAATTACACTCAAGTCTTCCACCAAGTAGCTTGCAGAGAGCAGCTAGGACTGGGGGCCAGGAACCCCGACTGGGGTATAAGCTCCACCCCTGCGCTCTCTCAGAGAGAGCTCTAAGGCTCCTGCTTTGGGTCTCTGAACCGGACCTCCTGGTATTCTTGGTAACAGACCCTTGATCCCTGCTGTTTGATTTCTCTCTTGATTCTCACTCCTGGCATTCCAGCCTGACCTGGTTCCTCTGGCCCATGCCTAGTGCTAACCCCTAGGCCGCCCACTCCCCGGCCTTTAGAGCAGCTGAGGAAGCATGTGTCACTTATAAAGGGAATTGAGGGGTTCCCCATCCAGCCCATATCTGACAGGTGAGCTGGCATGTGGTTTTGGAAAGGGAATTCACTCTTAATTTCAATACTCCACAGGATAGAGAATCGATGCGCCTCCCCACAAAGGAATTTCCCCCAGATATTAATGCTCCTCCCTTTTAAGAGGTTAATCGAAATGAAAAGATCAGAAAGTATGGAATAAAAAGCACTCTGACCACACAATTTATCTGATGTGCGTATTGGGTTTCTCTGGTACTGACAGAGATAGGGAGCCGCACGTCGGGCTGGGCGCTGCAAAGACACATAGGGAGAGACAGTCCCTGGGTACCTGGGGAAAGAGAAAAGCCCAGGGGAGGAGGAGGTATGGGGGGGCAAAAGGGTGTGTGGGGATACACCCCTCAGAAATGTCCACTGTCTGTACAGAGATCCCCATCTGGCACCAAGAAGCAGCCACCTCTGGGGCGAGCAGCTGGAGAAGAGCCACACAGTGAGACCTCATGGGAATGGCTCACCCAGCACTGAGAGGGAGCCAGGGACTCAAAATGGGAATGAGTGAGTCACAATTTGGCCTGGACACTGGGGTTCAAGCCCTGGCTCCTGGGGATTTGCAGCTATTTTATATCTTGAGAACAGGTTTTAAAAAACCAAAGACTAAAAAGGAAAGACTGTGCAGAAAGACGGAAAGAAAGAGGTATATTATACACAGATTTAACAGTGTTGGTTCAGAAAGAGATCTGGTTGAATTGGTAGAGTCCCCCTACCCTGAATTTATAATGCCATAATGGAGTTCTGGGAGTGGGATCTACTGCTTAGAGAGTATGTGTGTGTGTGTGGGCGGGGGGGTGTTGGGAGTCAGGACTCCTGGGTTCTATGTCCCATTTAGGGAAGAGAGGTTCCCGAGCAAGTTTGGAAGAGAAACTGAAAAAGAGACTTATCCATCCCATCAAAATCCTCGGGCTAATTCTGGGAGGTGGAATGCAATGAGTCAAACCGTGGTAGGACCAGGGTGCCGGGGTTCCCTTAGCAATGGATGGACACACCCGCAGGGCACTTAAAAACAAATGAGTTATTTACCAAGGGGAAATAAATCCGCCAAGCCAGCTTGTGAGACCGTAAATTCACCCCGTCTTGGTTCGGGAGGAGAGAGAAAGAAAGAAAAGAGGTGAACAACACTGCCATGTTTCAATCTATAACCCTCACCTCACGCTGACCTTAACAGGAGAGCTCCTGAGGGACTAGATCCAGTGAGAGCTGCAAACAGAGGCAGCTCACAGGGGAGTCTGGCGCGGGAGTGAGAGAGGTTTCCTTCCAGGTGCAGAGATTTCTTGTGCACGAAGTGCATGTTGGTGGCTGTGCTGCGGGGGGGGGGGGGAGGTTCTTTGATTATAGGGAAAGTTGATAAGGGAAGCCAAGGGACACAAGGAGAAATCTATGGCCAGCAGAATTAAGGGCAATAAGAAGGAGTTTTAAAAATGTTTTAGGAACAATAAGAATCCTGGCAATGGTATTGGTCCATTAGTAGATGAAAATGGCAGAATTATACATAATAATACAGCTATGTAGCTTAGGAAAGAGAAGGTTAAGGGGTCACTTGGTCACCGTCTATAAAGACCTACACTGGGAACAAATATTTAATAATGGGCTCTTCAGTGGAGCAGATCCAATAGCTGCAAGTTGAAGCTAGACAAATGCAGACTGGAAATAAAGTGTAAATTTTTCACAGTGAGAGTAATTAACCACTGGAAGAATTCACTGAGGGTCGTGGTGGATTCTCCACCCCACTGACAATTTTTAAAGCAAGACTGTCGGGTTTTCTGAAAACTCTGCTCTAGTTGTTATTTGGGGGCAGGTCTCTGGCCTGTGTTATACAATAACCTACAATGTAGGTTATCACAGTGCTGCCTTCTCACCTGAGAATCTATGAACTACCCCGATAACCTTACCCCCATGGCAAGCTTAGCTTTTCCGGAGCACTGTCCTTGGCCAGCTGTTCGTGGTGCATTCAGTTGCTCACAAAACAGGAAAATGTAAATCACTCTGAGGATTCCCCCAGTAACCTGGGAGGTTGCATTTTTTTATTTGGTTTTATGAGGTGCCTATGCTGGGGCAATTCCAGGTAGAGCAGAGTGATAACGGTCACGCCCTACTCACCTGCTGAATTTGGAAGCAGAGCAGTAACTAGGCATTGGAGGGTTCGGGGTGAGCAAGCATATTTGCACCCCCTAGAGGCGACTCATGGAGGGGACCAAATTTCTGCCTTCCATTTAGCACAGAGGTTTTCAATTTTTTGCCAGCAGAACAGAGGTTGGTGGGAGCTGCCCAGCCCACTTGGGCCCCAGGCTCTCCATGCTGTGGGAGCTTTATACATCTGTATAGCCCAGTAAATCTTTGCAATGGATCCTTCTGATAGCGTTTGGCAGCTCTTGTTTCCAGGAGTAGCTCATTCAGGGATTGGTCACATCTATTTTCCACAGATCTGGGGAGGGTGGTGGCAGGAGGCTCTGTCTCTAAAAGTCTTCCCCAGTGGGTTCACTCTCCAGGCAGGGTTCGGTCGGAGCAATGGAGGCAGCTGAGGTTGGCCAAGACAGGATGAGGCGAGGCTGGATCATGGGTTGTCTCCACTGCCCCTAGCATTTCTGGTGATGACTCTGGTGCAGAATGAGGGTGGAGTGGGGATGTAGGAACAGGCCCTACCTTCCATGGGGAGTGGAAAGAGATACGGTCTGACAGGGGGAGGGAATTGGGCTTGTGAATAACAGGGGGATCCAACCCTTTCACCCTTCATTGACCCCCCCTGCCTATGTAGCCTGGATTTCTGCATTCAATCCTGAGACACCTCCATTCAGATCAGTGGGGACTGTTAACTCTGGAACCTAGAGATGACAACTTGAATAGCAACACTGCTAATATTTTTAACTGTTGCTGAGGATAACCGGGATGTTTCAGGAGACTGAGTGGAGCATGGGAACGGTGCGTGGAGCTACTGGCAGCCATTCCCCCAGATACACAGTGAAATATCTGTGTATAACACACACCTCCCCTCCCTGCCACAGAGTAATATGCTCCCCTTCTCTTTCTTCACTCCCTAGGTGCCCAGGGGAGTTGGAATAAGGCAGATAAGACAACCACAGAAAAACACCAGCCTTACCTGCCCTGGGCATGTGGAATGAGAATGAGGCTGGGAGCCAGGACTCCTGGGTCCTATACCCAGCTGTGGGAAGGTAGTGGGATCTAGCAGGTTAGAGCAGAGGAAAGAAGGTGGTATCATTGCGGTTAGGGATAAGAGTATCATTGGGTGAAGGTTATCATTGGGTTAGGGTTAAGGGTATCATTGGGGTTATGACAAAGTTTGTCATGGGGATAGGGTGAGGGTTGAAATAGGGTGTTTCTTTCTTTCTTTCTTTCTTTCTTTCTTTCTTTCTTTCTTTCTTTCTTTCTTTCTTTCTTTCTTTCTTTCTTTCTTTCTTTCTTTCTTTCTTTCTTTCTTTCTTTCCTTTGGCAGAACCAAGACAGGATGAATTAAAGTTTTACCAAGATGGTTTGTGTTAATTTAATTGGCCAATGTAAATTATACTCTCTCCCAAACTAAGGTATGTATGTTTATGTCCATTTCCATAGAAACAGCACACAGACCCATTGACCTAACAAGGGGCAGAGGCAAACCTTACACTGACAAGTGTCTACACCCAACAGGAGAGAGAAGCTCCATCTGGATTTTACTTTTCAGAAGGATCCATTGCAAAGATTTACTGGGCTATAAAGATAGGAGGGCTGAACCTCAAGTGATAGGCAGCTGAATCAACTGATTGCCTACGGTATTCCTGCATTAGAAGCATGTACGGAGCAAGATCTTTTCTGAGAGCTAATGACATGCCGGTGATGAATGTCTTTGTGAAATGACTATAGTAACACTACAGGGGGAATTATGGACACTCATTGATATTGTGTTTGAAAGTCTGTGGCCAGACAAAGGAAGGAGCAGTTCCTGCCCAGGCAGGAAGTGGGGCGGGGAAGAGCTATTTACCTGTCTCTTAGGTAAATTAAGCCTGGTGGGATGCAAACAATGGAAGCCCCATTTACACACAGGGAGACGGGAAGCCTGCATCTTGCTAGATTAAGTTTTAGACTTTTACTGTGTGTTTTCACTTTTATTTCCTTAAAGAAAAGGAGTACTTGTGGCACCTTAGAGACTAACAAATTTATTAGAGCATAAGCTTTCATGTGCTGCAGCTCAGTGAGCTGTAGCTCACAAAAGCTTATGCTCAAATAAATTTGTTAGTCTCTAAGGTGCCACAAGTACTCCTTTTCTTTTTGCGAATACAGACTAACACGGATGCTACTCTGAAACCTTTTAGTTCCTTGTAACCCTTCCTACATTTATTCCTTTTCCATTCACATCACTTTCCCTCTGTCCTATTGTTAATAAATATGTTTTATTTTACCACCCACCAGCTCAGTGCTGTGTTTCCTGGGAAGAGTGTATCTACCCCTCAGTTAAGTTAATAAGCTGTGATGTGCTTTTGTGTCTTTAAAAGAACAAATGAACCTTCCGATTTCTCTGAGCTGTCTAGGACAAGGCTGGACACTTCAGTTTGAGGGAAATTGAGAGTGGGGGTGTGCTGGGGTCACCCTTGCTGGTTGTAACCAAGGCTGGTGGAAAGGAGAGTGGGGCTGTGGGGTGTAGACAGTCTGCTAGGAAGAGTGCTGCTGAACCACTGCAGTCCCAGAACCGGAACCTGGTGGAGCAACCAGCACCAGAACCATTGCCAGCACTGAATCCAGCGCTTGCAACCCCATGTGCAACTCCAGTGTCGGAGGGCACCACCGAGCCTGCCCTGGCAGCAGCAGCTAAACCTGTGCAAGAGGCTTAGCCGGAGCCTGAAATACAACCCATGGGTGGAGGTGGCGGAAAAGAAGAAAGCTAGTAGCAGTTGGAGCGGATATCAGAAGGGGCGACATGAAACAAAACCCTCTCACCGGGGACAGTGCAAGGCCCCCCCATTCCCCAAGGAAAACCCCAGATACCTTATCAGCCCACCACACCATTCTCCAGCAACCCACCTCTCCCCAGTGACCGGTCAGCTGGGCAATGTTTTAAATGTAACGAGATGGGGCATGGGAAGGTCAACTGCCCCAAGAACCCCAACAGACTGCAATTGATGCACTATAAGGTGGGTAGAAAGTTGGCTAGATTGTCGGGCTCAACGGGTAGTGATCAATGGCTCCATGTCTAGTTGGCAGCCGGTGTCAAGTGGAGTGCCCCAGGGGTCGGTCCAGGGGCCGGTTTTGTTCAATATCTTCATAAATGATCTGGAGGATGGTGTGGATTGCACTCTCAGCAAATTTGCGGATGATACTAAACTGGGAGGAGTGGTAGATATGCTGGAGGGCAGGGATAGGATACAGAGGGACCTAGACAAATTGGAAGATTGGGCCAAAAGAAATCTGATGAGGTTCAATAAGGATAAGTGCAGGGTCCTGCACTTAGGACGGAAGAACCCAATGCACAGCTACAGACTAGGGACCGAATGGCTAGGCAGCAGTTCTTCGGAAAAGGACCTAGGGGTGACAGTGGACGAGAAGCTGGATATGAGTCAGCAGTGTGCCCTTGTTGCCGAGAAGGCCAATGGCATTTTGGGATATATAAGTAGGGGCATAGCGAGCAGATCGAGGGACGTGATTGTTCCCCTCTGTTCGACATTGGTGAGGCCTCATCTGGAGTACTGTGTCCAGTTTTGGGTCCCGCACTACAAGAAGGATGTAGATAAATTGGAGAGAGTCCAGCGAAGGGCAACAAAAATGATTAGGGGTCTGGAACACATGACTGATGAGGAGAGGCTGAGGGAACTGGGATTGTTTAGTCTGCAGAAGAGAAGAATGAGGGGGGATTTGATAGCTGCTTTCAACTACCTGAGAGGTGGTTCCAGACAGGATGGTTCTAGACTATTCTTTGTGGTAGAAGAGGACAGAACAAGGAGTAACGGTCTCAAGTTGCAGTGGGGGAGGTTTAGGTTGGATATTAGGAAAAACTTTTTCACTAGGAGGGTGGTGAAACACTGGAATGCGTTACCTAGGAAGGTGGTAGAATCTCCTTCCTTAGAAGTTTTTAAGGTCTGGCTTGACAAAGCCCTGGCTGGGATGATTTAATTGGGGATTGGTCCTGGTTTGAGCAGGGGGTTGGACTAGATGACCCTTCCAACCCTGATATTCTATGATTCTATGATTGCTCATACATAGGTGCCGACTTCCTCATTTCCCGGGAGGTGTTTGACCTCCTCTCTGCCCCAGGACCCATTCCCACTCCACCCCATCCCCCAATCCCCCACCCATGCTCCGCCCTACCCCTGCCTCTACCTACCCCTGCTCCTCCCCCTCACCCCCAGCACCTCCTGCACACCGCTGAACAGCTGATCACAGTGGATGGCAGGCACTGGGAGGGAGGGGGAGGTGCTCATCCATGGGGCTGCTGGTGGGTGCTGAGCACTCACAATTTTTTTCTGTGGCTGCTCCAGCCCCAGAGCACCCACTGAGTCGGGGCCTTTGGCTCCATACGCTTAATCATTTGTGTGGCCCCTCTCTGGTCCTTTTCCAGTTCCAATATATATTTTTTGTGATGTGGTGACCAGAACTGCATGCAGCATTCAATGAGTGGGTATATAATGGACTGATATGGTGGCATTATGATATTTTCTGGTTTATTATCTATCGATGTCCCAGTGGCTCCTAACATTCTTTTTTGATGGCCGCTGCACATTAAGTGGATATTTTTAGAAAACTATCCTTGATAACCCCGAGATCTCTTTCTTGAGTGGTAACAGTTACTTTAGATACCATCATTTTGTGTCTATCATTGGGATTATGGTTTCCAATGTGCATTATTTTTAATGTATCAGCATTTTTTGACAGGTTACTCCCCAATCTGGGGTGCCCCCTGATGTACTGGGGTACCAGTGAGCCTGCTGTTCCATCACTCCCTTACACTGTGCTGCTGAGCCAGGCCCTCAAGCCTCCTCCAACACACACACAGGTAGGGACACACCCAGCTGCAGAAAGACACAGACACTAAGATCAGCTCTGCGTGGGAAGACTCGGCTAGGGAATTGTATTGTCTTGTGCTGCACAGAGAACTGTACAACGTAAGCTCATGAAATTTGCCCCCTCCTTCAATGTAGAGGAAGGTACGCACATCTTTTGTCCCCCCTCCCCCTGTTATGAATTCCACAAACTGGTTTTAGAGAAAAGAAAAACAAATTTATTAACTACAAAGGATATATTTTAAGTGATTATAAGAGACAGCAAACAGATCAAAGCAGATTACTGAACAAATAAAACAAACACATAAACTAAGCATAATACACTACACAAACTGGTTGTAGTAATTTATCTCCCTAAATGTTGTTTTAGCTTGGGCTTTTCCAGCCTGGGCTCGGCTACTCTCCCCCACTTTTGTCTTCATTTCTTAGATGTTTCCAGCAGTCATCGTGAACATGGATTCAGTGAAGACTGAACACTGATTAAGTCAGTCCCCTGTCTTGAATAGGTTTTACATATGGTAGGAATCCTTTGTTTGCCACTGTGGTTCCTTTCCACCCCCAGTGGAAAAATACTGGTATTCTATCATGGAATCTAGTACCAGGTGACTTAATCACATGACCCTGCAGTGTGAAAGCAGCCATGAGTCAAAGGTTGTTTCTAGCATCCCAGGAACATTCTCAGGAAGGTGGGAGATTAGCATCTTCAAAGTCCTTTTGCTCCCCCTTAGCATTCTGTCTGGTGGGCATTCCCCAGGTGTAAACCCACTTATAATTGTTACATAGTCAATATTCCTAACTTCAGATACAGAAATGATACTTGCATACAGATAAGGTAATCATATTCAGCAAATTATAGCCTTTCCAATGATATCACACCAGATCCATCTTGCACAAAATACGTCTTTGATATTGTCAAGGTTCCTCCCCCACTCTGAACTCTAGGGTACAGATGTGGGGACCTGCATGAAAAACCTCCTAAGCTTATCTTTACCAGCTTAGGTCAAAACTTCCCCAAGGTACAAAATATTCCACCCTTTGTCCTTGGATTGGCCGCTACCACCACCAAACTAATACTGGTTACTGGGGAAGAGCTGTTTGGACGCGTCTTTCCCCCCCCAAAATACTTCCCAAAACCTTGCACCCCACTTCCTGGACAAGGTTTGGTAAAAAGCCTCACCAATTTGCCTAGGTGACTACAGACCCAGACCCTTGGATCTTAAGAACAATGAACAATCCTCCCAACACTTGCACCCCCCCTTTCCTGGGAAATGTTGGATAAAAAGCCTCACCAATTTGCATAGGTGACCACAGACCCAAACCCTTGGATCTGAGAACAATGAAAAAGCATTCAGTTTTCTTACAAGAAGACTTTTAATAAAAATAGAAGTAAATAGAAATAAAGAAATCCCCCCTGTAAAATCAGGATGGTAGATACCTTACAGAGTAATTAGATTCAAAACATAGAGAACCCCTCTAGGCAAAACCTTAAGTTACAAAAAAGATACACAGACAGAAATAGTTATTCTATTCAGCACAGTTCTTTTCTCAGCCATTTAAAGAAATCATAATCTAACACGTACCTAGCTAGATTACTTACTAAAAGTTCTAAGACTCCATTCCTGGTCTATCCCCAACAAAGACAGACTATAGACAGACACACAGACCCTTTGTTTCTCTCCCTCCTCCCAGCTTTTGAAAGTATCTTGTCTCCTCATTGGTCATTTTGGTCAGGTGCCAGAGAGGTTACCTTTAGCTTCTTAACCCTTTACAGCTGAGAGGAGCTTTCCCCTGGCCAGGAGGGATTTCAAAGGGGTTTACCCTTCCCTTTATATTTATGACAGATATGCTATAATCATATTATAACAATATTTCTAGGAAGAATATGGGGTGTAGAATCACAATTTTATTAAACTTTTGATCAATTACCTTGAAGAAAAAATGATTGATAAAGGTTGCAGATGACACAAAAATTGGGGGAGTGGTAAATAAGGAAGAGGACAGATCACAGACTCAGACAGATGTGGATCACACGGTAAACTGGGTGCAAGCAAACACTATGTGTATTCGTATGGCTAAATGAAAATGTGTCCATCTAGGAATGACGAGTGTTGGCCATTCTTACAGGATGGGGGACTCACTCCTGGGAAGAAGAGACTCTGAAAAAGATAATCATCTGAACACGAGCTCCCAGTGGGACACTGTGGCCAAAACAGCTAATGTGATCCTGGGATGCATAAACAGGGGAATCTTGAACAGGAAGAGAGGTTATTTTATCTCTGTATTTGGCACTGGTGTGACTGCTGCTGGAATTCCGTACCCATTGCCGGAATGGACACTCCATGCTCTGGGTGTCCCTAAACCTGTGACTGCCAGAAACTGGGTCTGGATGACAGGATGGATCACTCCATAAATTGCCCTGTTGTGTTCATTCCCTCTGAATGGCACCAAACACTGTGGGAAGACAGGATACTGGGCTAGATGGACGTTTGGTCTGACCCCATATGGCTGTTCTCATGGTTAAACAGCCACAGTTGTACTGTGACACAGTTATATAGTTATACAGGTATGGTTGTACAATTGAACTATTATATGGTTGCACAGTTTAACAGCCGCACATTTATACAGGTACCATTATACACAGCCCTGGAAGGATTGGATTGTTGTCAGTCAATGTTGATTTCACCGTACACACACAGACCGACAAAAATGTATTTTGACTGGAAATAATCAAAATTTACATATAGGCAAAAGATGAGAAATGCTGCTTGAGAACTCAGAGTTTGATTTAAGGATATTTACTTTCCATTTTTTGACATGGGATATTGACAATTTGCGTTTTCATGATTATAAAGCTTTGATTCTTTGAATCTCAACCTCCATTGTCATTAAATAGTTATTGCCTAGCCCCTCCCATAAATGTCCACAACTGGGAAAATTTAAGCCAATAAAAATTCAAAAATGCTTAAAACCCATAATTTTGCAAAACTGAACATTTAAATTGATGAACGTAAAAACATTCTTAAAAATAAATATGATCATTTGATGGATGGGGGATTCAATTCCTAGCACAAAGAAGAGATGTTCGTGTTTTGGTGTGTCTGAGTCCTAATCTGGGTTTCAAACCACTCCTCTTGGGGTAGTTGGCACCTGTGTATTTGCCGATGCCGGTTCTAGACCAGCAGGAAGCCGTGTCAGAGGTGGCCGCCAGCTGGCACCCAGCACTATCTAGTCACACACCTAGTTACATCTTCATGGCCTTGTGTTTAGGCCTGACCTGGAAATCAGGAGCCTCTGCTCAGAAATTTAAACCCATTGAACCAAACCAGGGCAAACTGTGTGTAGACAAGGCTCAGCATTTTCAAATGCACCCTACCGGCCTGCGTTTTCGGCACTTAAAGGTGCAGACGGTCTCCGAACAGGGTATTCAAATATAGCTGTGCAGGTTAGGCGCCTAACTCCCATTGACGTTCTGTTAGACTTAGGTTCCAAAGCACCATCTTTTGTAGGTGCCTTGGAGATTTTCAAAATCCCACTAGATTCCTTCCTGTGTCAATAAGTGCCTGAATCCCTATGACTATCTTCCCCCAAGTGGTTATAATTAAACTTAGGCTTCTAAATCAGGTTTGGGGCTGCAAAGCTAATCAGAGCAGCACCTAAAATACCTTTACATATCTGGGTTGTTGCCTTTAGAACGCGTGAAACCAGCCACCTGCCCCCTATCCACTCTAATCCACTAGACCCCACTCCCCTCCCAGAGCTGGGGAGAGAACCCAAGAGTTTTGGCTCCTATGCTCCCACTCTAGCCTACTAGACCCCACTCCCCTCCCAGAGCTGGGGAGAGAACCCAAGAGTTTTGGCTCCTATGCTCCCACTCTAATCCACTAGACCCCACTCCCCTCCCAGAGCTGGGGAGAGAACCCAAGAGTTTTGGCTCCTATGCTCCCACTCTAGCCTACTAGACCCCACTCCCCTCCCAGAGCTGGGGAGAGAACCCAGGAGTTTTGGCTCCTATGCTCCCACTCTAGCCTACTAGACCCCACTCCCCTCCCAGAGCTGGGGAGAGAACCCAGGAGTTTTGGCTCCTATGCTCCCACTCTAGCCTACTAGACCCCACTCCCCTCCCAGAGCTGGGGAGAGAACCCAAGAGTTTTGGCTCCTATGCTCCCACTCTAGCCTACTAGACCCCACTCCCCTCCCAGAGCTGGGGAGAGAACCCAAGAGTTTTGGCTCCTATGCTCCCACTCTAGCCTACTAGACCCCACTCCCATTCCAGAGCTGGAAACTTCTTCTAGATCCTTAATGTGACAGCTTATTATGTGCCACATGAGTCACCCTGCTCTCGGGCCTTTTATTCCAGCGGTTTATAAGCCGCCGGAGACGCTGCAGGAGCTGGAGGTGCTCACCGTAGACTCCACGATTTGCAACGATCGCTACCGAGGAGGATTGCGAGAGCCTTCAGGTTACAACCCCATCAAAGATGACATGATTTGTGCTGAGTACCCGGAAGGCTATAAAGGGTTTGCTTGGGTGAGATTCTCTGACTGAGATTGGAAGACCTCCCCCCTTTCTGCTGGGCAATACCCAGACCCCAAGAAAGATCAGGGCCCCCTTTGTGCTGGGCCCTGTTCTTCCTGGTCCATTGCCCCTGCTGGTTGGGTGTTGTGTGTCGGGGGCACCCACCGAACAGAGGGCTTGGATGGAAGGGCTGAACCCTGAGTTCATTCCCCAGTGTTTAGACAAGACGCCTCTTGCCTTGAGGATGCGTCTGTAGAGTATAAAGTCAGCAGGGTCCATCAGCCCATTCAGTCTGACCTAGTGTATAACCCAGCCAACAATTGCACCTGGTTACCCCTTTACTGTGCCCAGAGACATATGTCTGGATAAAGCATCTCCCAGAAAGGCAGCCAGTGGGAATGTGAAGCCATCGAGAGATGGAGAATCCAGCACTGCCCTTGTGGACAATGCAGACTGGACTCTTTCCAACCCTATTTCTTTCCCTCTCTCTAGGGTGACTCTGGGGGACCCCTGGTGTGTGAAGAAGGCGGGACCTGGTACCTTGCTGGGATTGTGAGCTGGGGAAAGGGGATAAAATTGAATGGGGTAGTCAGTGTTGCCCCTGGTTATCCTGGAGTCTACAACCGCCCCAATGCCCACAATGAGTGGATCAAGAAGAACATGCCTGGTGTGACTTTCGCGGAGGTGAACTTCACTCTGATCAGCCCCCAACCATCTACCACTGTCACTCCAAACAGTGCCAGTTCTCCTCCTACAATCCCCAGGGTCCTTCTCCTAGCTGTGCTTCTGTGGCTGACTCTGTGACCCCCTCCTAGACTGGGTCCCCATCCCACACCAGCCCTTTCTAACCCTTGGTGCAGATAGACCATGTCACCTGTGACACTAGACCCTAGTATTCACACCCTATACTCTGTTGTAACAATCTCTGTACAAAATGCTCCTTGTGATGGGGGAGGGATAGCTCAGTGTTTTGAGCGTTGGCCTGCTAAACCCAGGGTTGTGAGTTCAATCCTTGAGGGGGACATTTAGGGATCTGGGGCAAAAATTGGGGATTGGTCCTGCTTTGAGCAAGGGGTTGGACTAGATGACCTCCTGAGGTCCCTTCCAACCCGGATATTCTATGATTTGAAAACTTATATATTGCTGATCGTTCATATCCTTGTATGATCTACATATGCAAGGGGTATTAAGGGTTATGGACATACGCTGGAATGGTCACTAAAAGGAGTTCAAACCAGGTTTGTCGAGGGAGTTGTTAAATAGGTCTCTCCTAAAGAAAGGATGATGTGTTCAGCTCCATTTCCATACAAGCAGCACACGGACCCATCAAACTAATAAGGGGTGGAGGCAAACCTCACACTCACAAGTGGGGAGAACACTGCCGGGTGTCTACACCTAGCAGGTGAGAGATGCTTAGTCTGGGTTTTACTTTTCAGAAGAATCCTTTGCGAAGATTTACTGGGCTATACAGGTGGGGTGGGGAGGGGGGCTGAACCTCAAGTGATAAGCAACTTAATCAACTTGCAATTTTGCAACAGAAAAGCTTCAAAAACAGACTCCAACAAGAAACTGCTGAGCTTGAATTAATATGCAAACTAGATACCATTGACTTGGGTTTGACTAGAGACTGGGAGTGGCTGGGTCATTACACGTATTGAATCTATTTCCCTATGTTAAGTATCCTCACGCCTTCTTGTCAGCTGTCTAAATGGGCCATCTTGATTATCACTACAAAAGTTTTTTTTCTCCTGCTGATAATAGCTCATCTGAATTAATTAGCCTCTTACAGTTTGTATGGCAACTCGGACCTTTCCATGATTCTCTGTATGTATATATCTATCTTCTTACTATATGTTCCATTCTATGCATCCGATGAAGTGGGCTGTAGCCCACAAAAGCTTATGCTCTAATAAATTTGTTAGTCACTAAGATGCCACAAGTCCTCCTGTTCTTTTTACAGCATATGATATTCCTGCATTAGAAGTGTGTGTGGAGCGAGGTCTTTTCTGAGTGCTAATGCCATGCCGGTGATGAATGTCATTGTGAAATGTCTGTAGTAACACTCTTGGCTTAGGTTAGGCTAAGCACAGGAAGGCTAGGATGACAGGAAGTGAGGTCCAAAAGAAACTAGAATTAGCCAGATTGGAAGCTGAAGAGAGACAGAAAGAAGATGAAAGAGAAATGGCCTTAAAGCGCTTGGAGTTGGAAGTGGAGGAGAGGAAGGAGGCCAAATGCTTGGAGGCAGAGGCAAAATGCTTGGAGACAGAGTTAGAGCTGAAGCGCTTAGATCGGGAAAGGGCTAAGCTGGGTCTACCAGATAACCCTAATAGTCCTTCTCCAAGTACCGCTCCCCATTCCAAAAAATTCCCCACCTACAAGGTAGGCGATGATACAGAGGCCTTCTTAAAAAATTTCAAAAGGGCCCGCCTTGAGTACAGCATCTCTACAGACCAGTATATGGTGGAGCTGAGGCCGCAGCTCAGTGGACCCTTAGCAGAGGTGGCAGTTGAAATGCCTAAAGAAAACATGAACAGCTACGAACTTCTTTTTAAAAAGGCCAAAATTAGAATGGGGATAAAACCTGAGCATGCCCCTCAGTGGTTCAGAGCCCTAAGGTGGAAACCAGACGTGGCATTTTCCCGACGTACCTATTTCATTGTAAAAAATTGGGATCCCTGGATATCAGGAGCCAGTGTTAAATCTCTGGAAGATCTGTCTTTCCTAATGCAAATGGAGCAGTTCTTAGAGGGTGTTCCTGAGGAAATAGAAAGGTACATCCTAGATGGGAAGCCCAAAACTGTAATCGAGGCAGGAGAGATCGGAGCCAAATGGGTGGAGGTGGCAGAGAGAGAAAAAACTGGTCGCAGTTGGAGCGGATACCAGAAGGGACAACCTCAGACCACACCCTGCTACTGGGGGTAGCCCAAGGCCCCACCTACATCTCAAGGAAACCCCCAAACACCTTATCCTCCCATGTAGCGGGGTGGTCACCTGTTCTGGCCCTGAAGGGGTTAAAACAGCCCTTGGAGAGGGCTGCCTGTGGGAGCCAATAGTAAAAGCAGCCCTAGAGAGGGCTGCAGCTGGGAAAAGCTAGGCTGAGTGAGGGAAGCAGCCACAGCTGGGGCCACACCCCAATCAGGCCACAGCTGGTTCTATAAGAGGGCTGAGGGCCAGGAGCTGTAGGAGTCTCCCTCCAGCTTCTGAGAGAGAAGGACCTGAGCAGGGCACCCAGAGTGGGGCAGGGCTGGGGGAAGGTCCAGCGGAGCTGGGGAGCTCCAGCCTGGAAAACCCACAGGAAGGCCAGGAAAGGTACTAGGGCTACAGAGGGGTAGCCTGGGAATAGGCAGAGGCAGCTGGTCCGACCCCCTCTTGCTGATGATGAGAGGTTTACAGACTGCAGTCTGCCCCTGTGAGCAAGGGCTAGATGGTGACTGGCAGTAGCCACTGAGGTAAGGTGGGTTTAGAGGGTTGGGGGTTCCCCTGGGTGGGGAGACCCAGAGTGTGGGGACTGCTGGGGCAGAACCCCAAGTTAAAGGCACTGGGGTCCAGGAGGGGCAACGGACCAGTGGCAGGCAAGACACTGGCCTGCAGAGGGCACTCTGGGCTGGAAGAGCTAATTCCCAAGATGACCAGCAGGAGGCGCCACACCGGTGAGTCGTTGCCCCGCTACATCCCACCCCACCAGTCTCCAGCAACCCACCTCGCCCCAGTGACCAGTCAGCTGGGTGATGTTTCAAATGTAACAAGCTGGGGCATGTAAAGACCAACTGCCCCAAGAACCCTAACAGATTGCAGTTCATTACACCAGAATCACACGATGCTTCCCAGATCCCTCCAAGTGAAGGGAAATTGTGAGTGTGGGCGGGAAGAAGGTTATTGCATGGAGGAACACTGGAGCACAGGTGTCAGCTATCCACTAATCCTTAGTGGACCCCAAATTCATCAACCCAGAGGCCCAAGTGATGATTCAACCCTTCACGTCAAACTCTTTAAACTTGCCTACAGCCAAGTTGCCTGTCCAGTACAAGGACTGGTTAGGAAGTTGGACTTTTGCAGTCTATGATGATTTTCCCATCCCCATGCTGCTGGGGGAAGACTTGGCCAACCATGTGAAGCGAGCCAAGAGGGTTGGAATGGTCACCTGCAGCCAGGCTAAGTGAGCCTCCAAACCTATCCCTGTTCCTGAGCCTTATAAAAGGCCTCGTCTGTGTTATCAGAACCCCAAACTGAGGTGGTAGAACTGGATCCCCTGCCAATGACTGCAACAGCAGTAGTGGATCCAGTCCCAGAGACCCAACCAGAACCAGAATGGGCAGAGCAGCCAGCACTGAATCCAGCGCTTGCAACCCCATCTACAACTCCAATGCCAGAGGGCACCACCGAGCCTGCACTGGCATCAGCAGATAAACCTACACAAGAGGTTCAACCAGAGCCTGAAATACAACATAGTGCACTGGCAGAGAGCAGTTCACAATCAACGGAAACAGCCCCATCACCTGCATCGCTTCCAGAGGGACCAAGCCCAAGTCCACAATCCAGTCAGGAACTGATGTCTCCAGCATCAAGGGAACAGTTCCAGGCAGAGCAGGAAGTGTATGAGAGACTCAACGGAGCTTGGATGGTGGCACAGAGTGACCCACCGCCTCTCAGCTCTTCTAATCAATCCAGGTGTGTTGTAGAAAGAGGATTTTTATACAAGGAAACTCTTTCTGGTGGGCACCAGGAGGCCTGGCATCCTCAAAGACAATTGGTAGTTCCAACTAAGTACTGGGAAAAGCTCTTGAGCTTAGCCCACCATCATCCTAATGGCCACGCTGGAGTGAACAGGACCAAAGACAGTTTGGGTAAGTCCTTCCACTGGGAGGCAATGGGCAAGGTTGTTTCTACCTATGCTCGGTCTTGTGAGGTGTGCCAAAGAGTGGGAAAACCCCAAGACCAGATCAAAGCCCTTCTCTGGCCACTCCCCATCATTGAGTTTCCATTTCAGCAAGTAGCTGTGGATATTCTGGGTCCTTTTCTGAAAAAGACACCCAGAGGGAAGCAGTACATACTGACTTTCATGGATTTTGCCACTCAATGGCCAAAAGAAGTAGCTCTAAGGAACACCAGGGCTAAAAGTGTGTACCAGGCATTAACAGACATTTTTGCCAGGGTAGGTTGGCCCTCCAACATCCTTATGGATTCAGGAACTAATTTCCTAGCAGGGACCATGAAAAGCCTTTGGGAAGCTCATGGGGTTAACCACTTGGTAGCCACCCCTTACCACCACCATCAAATAAATGGCATGGTGGAGAAGTTTAATGGAACTTTGGGGGCCATGATACGTAAATTCGTAAATGAGCACTCCAGTGACTGGGACCTAGTGTTGCAGCAGTTGCTCTTTGCCTACAGAGCTGTGCCAAGTCCCAGTTTAGAGTTTTCACCATTTGAACTTGTGTATGGCCGTGAGGTTAAGCGGCCATTACAGTTGATGAAGCAGCAATGGGAGGGGTTTACGCCTTCCCCTGGAACTAACATTCTGGACTTTGTAACCAACCTACAAAACACCCTCCAAAACAGTTTAGCCCTTGCTAGAGAACCTAAAAGATGCTCAGGAAGAGCAAAAAGCTTGGTATGATAAACATGCCAGAGAGCGTTCCTTCAAAGTAGGGGACCAGGTCATGGTCTTGAAGGCACTCCAGGCCCATAAGATGGAAGCATCGTGGGATGAGCCATTTATGGTCCAAGAGCACCTGGGAGCTGTTAACTATCTCATAGCATCCCCCACCTCAAGCCTAAAGTGTACCATGTTAATTCTCTAAAGCCCTTTTATTCCAGAGAATTAAAGGTTTGTCAGTTTACAGCCCAGGGAGGAGAGGACGCTGAGTGGCCTGAAGGTGTCTACTACGAAGGGAAAAGTGCTGGTGGTGTGGAAGAGGTGAACCTCTCCATGACCCTTGGGCGTATGCAGTGACAGCAGATCGAGGAGCTGTGCACTAGCTACACGCTAACGTTCTCAGCCACCCCAGGACTGACTGAACGGGCATACCACTCCATTGACACAGGTAATGCTCACCCAATTAAAGTCCAACCTTACCGGGTGTTTCCTCAAGCTAAAACTGCTATAGAACGGGAGATCAGGATATGTTACAGATGGGTGTAATCCGCCCCTCTGGCAGTGCACGGGCATCTCCAGTGGTTCTAGTTCCCAAACCAGATGGGGAGATACGTTTTTGCATGGACTACCGTAAGCTAAATGCTTTAACTCACCCAGACAATTATCCAATGCCACGCACAGATGAACTATTAGAGAAACTGGGATGGGCCCAGTTCATCTCTACCTTGGACTTAACCAAGGGGTACTGGCAGGTACCGTTAGATGAATCCGCCAAGGAAAGGTCAGCCTTCACCACACATGTCGGGCTGTATGAATTTAATGTGCTCCCTTTCGGGCTGTGGAATGCACCCACCACCTTCCAAAGACTTGTAGATGGTCTCCTAGTGGGATTAGGAGAATATGCAGTCGCCTACCTTGATGATGTGGCCATATTTTTGGATTCCTGGGAAGAACACCTGGAACATATACAAAAAGTCTTTGAGCGCATAAGGGAGGCAGGACTAACTGTTAAGGCTAAGAAGTGTCAAATAGACCTAAACAGAGTGACTTACCTTGGACACCAGGTGGGTCAAGGAACTATCAGCCCCCTACAGGCCAAAGTGGATGCTATCCAAAAGTGGCCTGTCCCAAAGTCAAAGAAACAGGTTCAATCCTTCTTAGGCTTGGCCGGTTATTACAGACGATTCGTACCGCAATACAGCCAAATCGCCGCCCCACTGACAGACCTAACCAAAAAGAAACAGCCAAATGCCGTTCAGTGGACCGAAAAGTGTCAGAAGGCCTTTAACCACCTTAAAGCAACACTCATGTCTGACCCTGTACTAAGGGCCCCAGACTTTGACAAACCGTTCCTAGTAACCACAGATGCATCTGACTGTGGTGTGGGAGCAGTTTTAATGCAGGAAGGACCGGATCAAGAATTCCACCCTGTCGTGTTTCTCAGTAAAAAACTGTCTGAGCGGGAAAGCCACTGGCCAATCGCTGAAAAAGAATGTTACACCATTGTGTACGCGCTGAAAAAGCTAAGCCCATACATTTGGGGACGGCGTTTCCACCTGCAAATCAACCATGCTGCGCTGAAGTGGTTTCATACCATCAAGGACAATAACAAACTTTGGTGGAGTTTAGCTCTCCAAAATTTAATTTTGAAATACAATGCATTGCAGGAGCTTCTAACAAAGTGGCTGATGCACTCCCCCATAAAATTTCCCAAAATCAACTGGTTAAAATTGTCCTTAAAATGTGGAAAATATTATTTTTTTTATATAATCAGTAGTATATCTAAAGGTGGATGTGTCTTATTAACTCTGTTTTCTCCTAGAGCTCCAGGAAGAAATCACAGCCAGTGTGGAACAGGCTGTCCAACACCCTCTGTGATCTGGGGGGCGTGACATAAACATACAGCTAAGGGTAGCATAAAATCTCTCCTTTACCTGTAAAGGGTTAATCAGTTCCATCAACCTAGTTGGCACCTGACCAGAAGGACCAACAGGGAAAGAAGATACTTTCAAATTGGGGGGGGCGGGAGAGGGAAGGTTTTTGTTTGTGCTCTTTGTTCTCTCCCAAGACAAAGAGAGAGACCAAGTAAGTAATCCAGCTCCTACTGAATGACACATCTAAAATTACAGAAATAGTAAGTAATAGCAAGAAAATGCGTCAGAGTATCTTTTGTTTTAGCTTGTAAATTTTCCCTATGCTAAGAGGAAGGTTTATTCCTGTTTTTTGTAACTTTAAAGTTTTGCCTAGAAGGGAATCCTCTGTTTTAAATCTTATTAACCTCTAAAATTACCTTCCATTCTGATTTTACAGAGGTGCTTCTTTTACTTTTTTTCTTTATAATAAAGTTCTGTTTTTTAAAAATCTGATTTGGGTTTTTAGTGTCCTAAAAACCCAAGGGTCTGGTCGGTGCTCACCTTGTTTACTCTCAAGCCTCCCCAGGAAAGGGGGTGAAGGGGATTGGGGGGATATTTTGGGGAAACAGAAACTCCAAGTGGTCCTTTTCCTAAATCTTTGTCTAACTCACTTGGTGGTGGCAGCAATACTGTCCAAGGACAAGGAAGAATTTGTGCCTCGGAAGTTTTTAACCTAAGCTGCTAAAAATAAGCATGGGGGGTCTTTCATGTGGGTCTCCAGATCTGTACCCTAAAGTTCAGAGTGGGGAGGGAACCCTGACAGAAACCCTCCACTGTGTGGGCAGCGTGAGATGCAGACGGGAGAGGATCTGAGATCTTCCAGAACCACTCATGTGCCAAAGTCTGCAGATAGCATCTGGCAGTTAAAGGTTTAGGGGCTCCTAGAGCATGGGGTTGTATCCCTGACCATCTTGGCTAATAGTCATTGACAGACCAATCCTCCATAAACTTATGAAATTCTTTTTGAACCCATTTATACCTTTGGTTTCACGTCTCCTGGTTCTGAGTTCCATAGGTTGACTGTGCATTGTGTGAAGAAGTACTTCCTCATGTTTGTTTTAAACCTGATGCCTGTTAATTTCATTGTGTCACTCCTGGTTCTTGTGTTATGGGAAGGAGTAAATAACACTTCCCCATTCATTTTCTCCACACCAGTCATGATTTTATCGACCTCTATCATATTCCCCCTTAGTTGTCCTCATTTCCCGGGAGCTGCTTGACCTGCTGTCCACCCAAGGCCCCATTCCCACTCCACCCCATCCCCTGACACCCCACCCCCATCCCTGCCCCGCCCTTCCCCTGCCTCTACTCAACCCTGCTCTGCCCCTCCCCACCTCTTACTGCCCCCCCGTTCCTTCCCCTCACCCCAGCACCTCCTGCATGCCACTGAACAGCTGATCGCAGCGAGCGGCAGGCACTGGGAGGGAGGGATATTTTAGAGAACTATCAACGATGACTCCAAAATCTTTCTTGAGTGGTAAGAGTTACTTTAGATACCATCATTTTGTGTCTATAGTTGGGATTATGTTTTCCAATGTGCATTACTTTTAATTTAGCAACATTTTTTGACAGGTTACTCCCCAATCTAGGGTGCCCCCGATGTACTGGGGTGCCACTGAGCCCACCTGTTCCATCACTCCCTTACACTGTCCTGTTAAGCCAGGGCCTCAAGCCTCCTCCAACACACACACAGGTAGGGACACACCCAGCTGCAGAAAGACACAGACACTGAGATCAGCTCTGCATGGGAAGACGCATCTAGGGAATTGTATTGACTTGCACTGCACAGAGAACTGTAAAGCATAAGCTCATGAAATTTGCCCCCTCCCTCAGTATGAAGGAAGATATGCACAGCTTTTTGCCCCCCTCTTATGAATTTCACACACTTGTTTTAGAGAAAACAATAAGTTTATTAACTATCAAGGATATATTTTAAGTGATTACAAGAGATAGCAAACATCAAAACAGATTACTGAACAAATAAAACAAAACCTGTAAACTAAGCTTAATACGCTACAGAAACCGGTTACAAGTAGTAATTTCTCACCCTAAATGTTGTTTAGGGTATTTATTTCACAGGCCAGACACCTTTTCCAGCCCGGCCTTAGCTGTTCTCCCCCCTCTTTTGTCTTTGTTTCTTAGATGTTTCCAGCTGTTAACATGGGCTGGAATTCAGTGAAGACTGAACACTGATTAAGTCAGTCCCCTGTCTTAAATAGGTTTTACGTATGGAAGGAACCCTTTGTTTTCCAGTGTGGTTCCCCCCGCCCCCAGTAGAAAATACTGGTATTCTATCATGGAATCTAGTACCAGGTGACTTAATCACATGACCCTGCAGTGTCAAAGAATCCATGAGTTAAAGGTTGTTTCTAGCATCCCAGGAAGCTTCTCAGGAAGGTGGGAGATTAGCATCTTCAAAGTCCTACTGCTCCTCCTTAGCATTCCGTCTGGTGGGCGTTCCCCAGGTGTAAACCCACTTATGATTGTTACATAGTCAATATTCCTAACTTCAGATACAGAAATGATACTTGTATACAAATATGATAATTATAGTCAGCAAATCATAACCTTTCCAATGATATCTCACAAGACCCATCTTGTAGAAAATACATTTTAGATATGCTGTAGTCATATTATAACACTATTTCTAAGAAGAATATGGGGAGTAGAATCACAATTTTATAACATTTTTATCAATTACCTGGAAGAAAACATGATTGATAAAGGTTGCAGATGACACAAAATTGAGGGAGTGGTAAATAAGGATGAGGACAGATCACTGATTCAGATGGATGTGGATCACATGGTAAACTGGGTGCAAGCAAACACTATGTATATTAGTATGGCTAAACGAAAGTGGGTCCATCTAGGAACGACGAGTGTTGGCCATTCTTACAGGATGGGAGACTCGCTCCTGGGAGGAAGAAACGCTGAAAAAGATAATCAGCTGAACATGAGCTCCCAGTGGGACGCTGTGGCCAAAACAGCTAATGTGATCCTGGGATGCATAAAGAGTGGAATCTTGAGTAGGAGCAGAGAAGTTACTTTACCTCTGTGTTTGGCATTGGTGTGACCCCTGCTGGAATCCCATGTCCATTGCTGGGGCCCACAATTCAAGAATAATATTAATAAATTGAGCGGGGTCTGAGAAGAGCCATGAGAATGATTAAAGGATTAGAAAACCTGCCTGAGAGTGAGAGACTCAAGGAGCTCAATTTATTTAGCTTAAGAAGGTTAAGGGGTGACTTCACCCCAGTCTATAAATACTTACATGGGGAACAGTCATTTAATAACAGTCATGGGCTTTACAGTCATGCGGATCCAGTTGCTGCAAATTTATGCTAGCGAAATTCAGATTGGAAAGAAAGTGTAAAATTTTATCAGTGAGAGTAATTAACCTTTGAAACAATTTACCAAAGGTTGTGGAGGGTTCTCCCTTACTGACACTAAAAGTTCTGCTTTCTGAGTTATTTGGGGGCAGGTCTCTGGCCTGTGTTATACGAGGGGTGAGACTGATCACAATGGTGCCTGCTTACCATAGAATCTATGAAACCCCCCCATGCTATCCTATCCACACTACAACCTTAGCTTTGCCAGAGCACTGTCCTTGACCAGCTGTTCTTGGCACATTCAGTTGCTAACAAAACAGGGAAGTGAAAATCGCAATGGGCCTCCCCCTGTAACCTTGACCGTTGCACTTCTTTGTTGGTTCTCCAGGATGCACGTTAATGGAGCAATTCCAAGAAAAGCAAAACTGAGAACTGTCGCACCCTGTTCACATGCAGAATTTAGCAGCACTTGTTTCTCTGAGTGGCTCATGAGGGGATGGGTCACATCCGTTATCTCTCTAGATCTGGGGAGGGCAGAGGCAGGAACCGTGCCTATAAAAACCTGCTCTGCACATTTGTTCCCCAGCTGGGCTTTGGTCAGAGTGATGGAGCCAGCTGGGTTTGGCCAAGACAGGACCAGGCGTGGGTGGATCATCGGCATCTCTGCTCCCTCCTGGCCATAGCACTGCTGGTGACGAGCCTGGTGCAGGGTGAGTGTGGGGTGGAGTGGAGATGAGAGACAGGGCCCTACCTCCCATAGGGAGAGGAGAGGGATACTGGCTGGTGGGGAAGGGAATTGGGCTAGTGCTCCCTAAGTGCTTGCAACATAGACATGCCCAAACTCACCGAGCCACATGGTGGCAGGGACTTTATCTCTGTGCCTGACCGTTCACACTGAAACGGCTTCACGAGGTGTCTCAGACTGAGCTGATTGTTGAGGTTCTTGTGAGATGTTTATGTGGGGAATGAGTTCAGAGCTAAGTGACATAGGCTGTTGTGTGGGGTGTCTGAAAACTGGACGCCCATGGAGACAGCCTGTGTTTATTCTCTGGATGAGATGCAGGCTGGAGATTCACAAAGATAAATGAACCTGCAGAGAATGCTCATCTAAGAGGCAATAGCTTGAGACTGGATAAGAGCAGAAGATTGAACCACATGGTTATCCATTCCAGGAGGGGGGTGGAGTCTCAGGAATGGTCGATCCCATCTTTATGGGCTGGACAACGGCTGGAAGAACTTACCATTGAGTGAGCAACACCTTATCAGACAGTACAGGACCTTGCTAACAGGTACAGGCTGCAGCCTGTGTTTTATGTTTTTCTTCTACCTGTAACCTCATGTTTCCACATCCAGTTCCTCGCCTTTATTTTGAATCTCTCCCTCAGACTCTGTTAAAACAACTTCACTTTGGTTTTATTGTAGACATGTCTGTGACATACCCAGTGTACCTGGCCACTAGGCAGCAGAGTTCAAAACAGTGACCAGAGTTGTCACAGTGGGGCATTATGGGATATCTCCTGGAGGCCACTTACGTCGACGTAAGCAACGCAGCGTCCACACTGACACTGCATCGCCCTAAGTCAACCTAAGCGCTGCACCTCTGGCCAAGGTGGTTTTATGAGGTTGGCGTAGCAGGCAAGTTAAACCAGTGGGAGGAACACTGTAGTGTAGACACCTCCATAAATAGGGCAATGTAAGCTACCTTACGTTGACCCAACTCTGTAGTGTAGACTAGGGCTAGCTTGAATTTCCAGCCATTGGATCTTGTTAGGCTTTGCCTGCTAGACTGAAGAGCCCATTATCAAATATTTGTTCCTACAGACTGGGATCAAGTCACCCCGTAACCTCTTCCCCACCAGAGTAGGGACAATATAAACCCGACACAGGAAGCTTTGGGCTCCTAGGAAGGGGAACACATGCTGCAGGAGGAGTGCAATCCACAGCGGGGAGCTGAACTCCAGGAATGACTCTCACCTACACCCAAACTCCTCTCCAGAGCAGGGAGGAAACTGAGGCAGGGAACTGCATGGAGCTGTGTTTGTGCCTTTTCTAGCTCCATGTATCTCTGGCGCTGTCTCAGTCAAGAGCAACTTGTTTCAGAATCCAAGTCTGTCTGTCTGTCTGTCTGTTACCCATGACTCTAAGGAGTTAAACGGGAAACTCACAGTGTCCACACAAAGGGGGCACCAGTAGAGCGTGAGTTTAAGCTACAGGGAAGTCTGAGGGCTCAGTACTGGCCCCAGGGGCTGGGCAGTGGGACCGCTGGCTCTCAGCTCTCAGGGGGTGTTAGACAGAGGATCAGCCCACTGAGGGGCACCTGGGGACCCAGCCAAGGGCTGTGCCTGGACTCTGTTCAACCACAGGAGGATTAAAGCCCGTGGGGTCTGGTGTATTGAGACCACACCACACCCAAGTGTGTGTCCAGCAGGGAAGCTGTACCGGGGCAGTGGGTGAGTGACAGTGGGCACACTATTACGGTGGCCAACATTGTATCATTGGTGCATGGTGCTTCCCTGTTTGTCTGTCTGTCTGTCTGCAGCTGGTGTCTTCTGTCTTAGATTGCAAGGGCTGGGACTGTCTCGTACCGTGTATCTGTGCAGCGCCCTGCACAATGGGGCCCTGATCTCGGCCAGGGGGATTTGTGTAGCATCCAGCATGACAAGGGCCCTGATCTACGGCACGGGGAGGCGGGTTCTGTGCAGTGCCTGGCACAACGGGGACCCCAATCTCGGGCGAGGGGTCCGTGCAGGCCTGGCACAATAATTGTTCTCTGTGCTCTGCCATCTCATGGCTAATGCCAGAGACAAGGTGGGTGAGGTCCTATCTTTTACTGGACCAACCTCTGTTTCGCACGTACACAGAGGTCTGCTGCAGGTCTGGGACAGGAACTCCCAGCATCACAGCAATATTTACCGGTGGAAGAGCAAACCTCTTCCTTTCTCTCTGCATGACCCCTCTGGGAATTGGCTGGGTTACATTGCAGAACCAGCCCCTGGGTAGCGCGCACTGCCCACGCCTATTCATGTGGACCCTGATCTCTACAGTCCTGGTTTATCTTGTCTCTTGTCCCCAGCATGAGACTGCTGCTGCTTATCTTAGCTTGCACAGATTTCAGAGGGGTAGCCAAGTTAGTCTGTATCCGCAAAAAGAACAGGAGGACTTGTGGCACCTTAGAGACTAACCAATTTATTTGGGCATAAGCTTTCCTGAGCTACAGATCACTTCATCGGATGCAACCTCCAGAGTAAGCCAGGCAGCTTCACCACCTCCGTAGACTGGACCTCTGTGCCTTCAGTACCCCTGCTTCCCACCATGACCTCCGTTCAGGGAGTCCCGCTGAGACAGACCCCTGATGGAGACGTGGCCATTCCTCAGGGATTAATGCCCCTTGCCCACCATTCGCAGCGACACTCACCCAGCAGTGTCAAAACAGTCAGGTTTGTTCGTTAAGGGGCACTGTCAAGGTTCCTCCCCCACTCTGAACTTTAGGGTACAGATGTGAGGACCTGCATGAAAACCTCCTAAGTTTACTTTTACCAGCTTAGTTTAAAACTTCCCCAAGGGACAAATTAATTTTACCCTTTGCCCTTGGAATTTCCACTGCCACCACCAAACTTTAACTGGGTTTACTGGGAAATGTAGTTTGGACACGTCTTTCCCCCCAAAATCCTCCCAACCCTTGCACCCCACTTCCTGGGGAAGGTTTGGTAAAAATCCTCACCAATTTGCATAGGTGAACACAGACCCAAACCCTTGGATCTTAGAAAAATGAAAAAGCATTCAGTTTTCTTACAAGAAGACTTTTAATAGAAGTAAAGGAATCACCTCTGTAAAATCAGGATGGTAGATACCTTGCAGGGTAATTAGATTCAAAACATAGAGAATCCCTCTAGGCAAAACCTTAAGTTACAAAAAAAACCACACAGACAGGAATAGTCATTCTATTCAGCACAGCTCTTTTCTCAGCCATTTAAAGAAATCATAATCTAACACATACCTAGCTAGATCACTTACTAAAAGTTCTAAGACTCCATTCCTGTTCTGTCCCCAGCAAAAGCATCATACAGACAGACACAGACCCTTTGTTTTTCTCCCTCCTCCCAGCTTTTGAAAGTATCTTGTCTCCTCATTGGTCATTTTGGTCAGGTGCCAGCGAGGTTACCTTTAGCTTCTTAACCCTTTCCAGGTGAGAGGATTTTTCCTCTGGCCAGGAGGGATTTTAAAGGGGTTTACCCTTCCCTTTATATTTATGACAGGCACACAGCACAAGATGTCCTTAAGCTGGCCTAGAGGAATGAAGGTTGAAGTACAGTCCATTTTGGTGAGCCCAGATCCCAGCCAAGTTCAAGTCAACCCCTTGGTTAAAGCTCTGTCTGTCAGTCTCTCTGTCTGACCTCCTCCGCCAGACTACGGGTGAGAACCCTGACTCCCTCCAGCAGCCAGCTCTTATCTCCCAACTCACACCTCCCCATCCTTTGGAAGAGAAGAAATCCTTTTGTTGCCTGTACACCAAAGCTAGGAGCCTGCTTAAAAAACAAGAGAAATTGGAATTGTTCATTTATGATTCTCTCTGAAATCTGGTGGGATGATTGACATGATAGTAATGTTAAAATCAATTTAGGTGTAACCCTTCTGCCTGTCAGAGTTGGCAGCAACAAGGGCCGGGTTCAATATCTAGGGGATCCTTCCAATAACACAATGCAAACCAGCTCGAGCCCCCACCCAGTGACCTGGGACAAACATATACCACCCCCGCTGGGCGCCTCCAAGAGGAAATATTTCCCCTCTTGCAAGCACAGAGTCTGAGTGTAGCAAAAATCCTTTTAATAACAGAGAGAAACAATGTGGCATTATGTTGGGGAAACACCACCAACAGGATTCATAACACAACCCATGAGCAAAAAACCCACCCCAAGCAAATTGAAGCATGCCCTTTTCCCTTTGGTTCTTGAGTCCAGCAACCCCAAATCACCCAAAGTCCCAAAAGTCCAATGACCCAAAAGTCTCTGTCCCTGGTCAGGGCAACCCCAGAGTTCGAAAGTTTATCTGCAGAGCTTTACGTCCCAACCTGGGTGGAGATGGGGGGAAGGAGATAGGGGTAAGGGGCACCTTACATGATCTGAAGCTGACCGCCCCACAGCTCCATAGGCCTTCGCTCTGCTCTGCTCCACCAGCCGGTCCACGAACTGCTCCACTCCGCGTCCCACCAGCAGCTCCCGCCATCCTATGAACTGCTCCACCAGCCTGTCCACAAGGCACCCCAGCCGTCCCTCAAACTGCTCCACAATATATCATCAGGCTCCCCCACTACTTAACACAACGCTCAGTGATTTCAGCTCTTAGTCAGTTCAGCTCTTTAGTGAATTCAGCTTGTCGTAGGGGAGCCCCAGTGCTGGTGCACTGTCAGCCCAAAGTGAGCTCAGCAGCCTATAACTAGACTTCTAATAAAATCAAAATTAGCTCTGATATTCCACAGTGGAGAGAGGAGGACGTGCAATCAGCATGTAAGGCCCTCACCAAGGGGCCCATGCCACCAAGTATTAATACTTGTCCCCAGCCTCTCTCCATTCACAGAGTTTTAAAACCCATGACCCTTGCCTAGCGAGTGCTACTTAGTTGATGGTGAGTCCCTCCATCATAACAAAAGGCCAAGTACAGTTCCAAGCACAGTTCCCATAATCAGGGTAATAACAATTTATTCTTCCTTCCCCAATAACAGAGACACTGGGGATCCCACAGCAGCCAAAGTGACCATTTGGGCAGCTATGGCCTCATTCTAGGCGGGGTGGGTGTGCCTATGCAAATGAGATCGGCCCCTGAAGTTCTTTTCCACAACTTGCCACACCTCACCACCAGATGTCAGGGTGGATCTCATCCTGACACTGTTTACATAGGAAAGATCAAGCGGGCAAAAGTGGAGGGGCACTGTACTTAGTCACTGATTACTTGGAAGAAAATTATCTTGAATGTTTATGGATCAAGGTACTAACAGACAAGAGGACAAGATAGGGTACTAATTGGTGTCCTCTATCAACTGTCACATCACACTAGGGAACAGGAAGACTGCTTCCTTATGGACTTATATACAATGTATAGGGAAAATGCCTGTGTGATCATGGGGGATTTCAACGAGTGACATATGTCACGGAGTCACCAGGGTGATGCTCTGGAACTGGTCCCTATGAAGCCAGGCAGGACTCTGGGGGAGCCTCCTCTCTGTGAGCAGACTGTCTCCAGGGCAAGAAGCTTACACAGCTTCGACCTTCCTGGGTCTGACCTTGGAGCATTCAGCATCCCCTGCCCCTCCGTGCGCTTCCCACAGCGAGTCCACCCAGGCGAGGTCCTGGGGAAGCCAGAGGGTCCTGCCCCCCAACTCCACAGTCAGACATGACTCTCAGCCAGCCAGTAAAACAGAAGGTTTATTAGTCGACAGGAACATAGCGTAGAACAGAACTTGTTAGCACAGAAATCAGTGACTTTCAGCCAAGTCCATCTTGAGGGGAGGGGAGCCCAGAGCTAAGGCTCTGGTCCTCCCCCTGTGCCCCAAGCCAGCCGAGATGGACTCGCTTCCAGCTGCCTGGCCCCTGCCCTGCCCATTGCTCCTCCTCTGGCTTTTGTCTTGCTTCCCAGGCCAAGAGTCACCTGGTCGCATCCCCCTCCTGGGTCTCAGGTTACGAAGGGGTGGCCATAGCATCCATGCAGGTAGCTGGAGCAACCCCCACAAAAGTCACACATGCTTATTCCCACCACCTAGACATTGGTGCAATACAAAGGGAAACTGAGGCACACACAGCATTTGTGTAAAACAATAAGAATCACATACAACATAACAAGGGAAAATCTCCACTTTGTCACATCTCTCCCCACTTCGAGACTGAACTGAGCGGGGTCACTGTAGCCAGTGACCTGGGGAAGTTCAGGCCCCCATCTCTGGGACAAAGCATCAGCTATAACATCTGCACTCCCGTTAATGTGGACCACCCTCATCTCATAATCCAGGAAGGACAGACTCCACCTCAGGAGCTTAGCATTGGCTCCTCTCATCTGGTGCAGCCATGGCAGGGCGACTGGTCCGGGTACACAGTGAAGTGCCACCCAAATAAATCCAGCTGCAGCCTTTTAAGAGCCCACTCAATGGCCAGGCATTCCTTCTCTATGGCTGCATAGCCCTGCTCCCGGGGCAGCAGCTTCCTGCTCAAGGACATGATGGGGTGTTTCTCCCCCTTTGCATTGGTCTGGGGCATCAGTGAACACCATAAATGTCTTGTCAAAGTCTGGGGTTCCCAGCACCGGGACCTTGACCAAATCCTCCTTCAGCGTGCAGAGACCCCTCTGGCACTGCCTGGTCCAGACCAGCTTGTCCGACTCACCCTTCTTATATAGCTCCGTAATGGGAGCTGACACAGAGCTAAAGTGGAGCACAAACCCCCGGTACTGCCCCGCCATCCCAATAAAGGCCTGGGCCGGTTTCTTAGTCTGGGGAGCAGGCCAGTGTCTGATCGCCCTCACCTTGGCTGGCTCTGGCTTTAGGCAGCCACTCCTCACCTTGTGACCTAGCTACGATGCCTCTGCCATGCCCACCTTGCACGTTCCAGCTTTACAGTCAGCCCTGCATCCTGGAGGCAACTCAGCCCCCTCTTCACCTGGGACACCTGGTCCTCCCAGGTCTGGCTAATGGCACAAATATCATCAATATATGCTAGGGTAAAATTCTCCATCCCCCTCGGTAACTGATCCACCTGGCGCTTGTAGGTGACCAGTGCCTCTTTGAGGCCGAAGGGTAGGACTAGGGACTTGTACAGCCCCAAATGGGTGACAAAAGCAGGTTTGAACCTGCCATCTGGATCCAAAGGCACCTGACAGTAGCCTTTGGTGAGATCCCTGGTCATGGGGTACCGAGTCCCCCACCAACTTGTCTAGGACCTCATCAGGCCTAGGTATGGGCAGGCACCAGACACGGTGATGGCACTGAGCTTCCGATAGGTCACACAGAATTGGATCGACCCATCTTTCCTGGGGACCAGCACCATGGGAGAGGACCCCGGGGCTGGTGGATGGTTAGATCATCCCTAAAGCTAGCATGCCTCTGACCTCTTCCTCCAGGGCCTGGGCTGTGTTCCCAGTTACTCTGAATGGGGAACACCTGATGGCGTCTTCAGTCTCCACCCAGTGGACAGCCGGGTTAGTGAGCCCAGGTGGGTTGGAAAACAGCTGTTGGTACGAATGCAGCGTCTCTCTGATCCCTGCCTGCTGGGCAGGGGTGAGCTGGTCAGAGAGGGGAATGATTCCAGCAAGGGGCCGGCTCCGGTCTCAGGGAAGAGACCCACCAGGGGATCTTCCCCCTTCTCCCACTGGCCACACATGGCCAGGACCAGCCTCTCCCTGCCACAGTACGGCTCCATCATGTTGACCTGGTCCCCTCGGTGGCTGTGAGCCCGGTTGGGCAGTTCCACCACATCATTCTCCTCATCCAGCTGCTTAATGACCCTGAAGGGCCCGTCCCGGGCAGCTTGCAGCTTATTCTTCCTCACTGGGATGAGACCCCTCACCTGGTCCCTGGTGCCGTAGGCCGAGCGGTCGTACCGGATCTTCTGCCTCCCTTGGGCCCTGGCTAGGTTCTCCCTGGCTGGACCCATGAGCTCAGCGAGCTTTTCCCGGAAAGTCAGTCCATGCTCCACCACTGATTCTCCATCGGGGGAGGCCTTCCCCTCCCATCCTTCCCTCACCAAGCCCAGGGCCACCTTCTGAAAAGGCTCCTCTGTGGCAGACTGGTGTCCCAAGACTGCTTTACCCATGTCCCTGGCCTTTTGCACCTCTGGACAAGGCAGCCCTGGTTGGCAGCTGTCCTTCCCTGGCTATGGTTCCCCACACTCAGCTGGGGTCTCCGATCCCCCTGGGATCAGCTTTTCCCCTGCTGTCCCAGTGAGGGCAGGCAGCAAGCCCGCTGCTTTGCTCACAGCATCAGAGCCAGCGTGCGCCCTCCCCTGTGTGCAAGGGGTCTGGGGACCATCTCTCCATCCTACTCAGCCCCAGGGCTCTGGTTACAGACAGGCAGGTAGCCTGAGCCTAGCAGCTCCTCCCCACTGCCAGCCAGGTCATTTGCATTTTTGCTGACTGCTTCAGTCTCAGCCAATTGGTTCCCTGGATTCAAATTCAAACCCTCGGCTGTTACAGGGGCAGGGCCTGGATCCTGTCCCAAAGAGACACAGTCGTCCCCCAACAGGACTTCACAGCTGATACCTTGGAGAACCCCAACGACCAGCCAGCTCGACCCCTCCTGGGTCTGCACAGGGATCTGGGCCATAGGCAGGGTGAGAGGCTTCATCCCTGGGACCCTCACTCAGCCCCTCAGCACCTGAGGCTGCACCACCCAGGGCCTGACAACAGTTCTCTCTGTCTCAGGGTCTCACCAATCCCAAAGGACCAAGCCCCAGACCCAGGTCTATAGACAAGTCAGATCTTACCCACAAATCACGCTGTTGCCAATCCTTTAGAATCTAAAGGGTTATTCATCAAAAGTAAGAAATATAGATGAGAGCTAAAATTGGTTAAATGGAATCAATGACATACAGTAATGGCAAAGTTGTTGTTTCAGGCTTGTAGCAGTGATGGAATAAACGGCAGGCTCAAATCAAGTCTCTGGAGTACAGACACAGCTTGGGTGGGTCATTCAGTCCTTTTTTCAGAGCTTCAGTGTAGCAAAGTTCCTCCAGAGGTAAGAAGCAGGACTGAAGACAAAACGGAGGGGTTTCCAGGGCCCTTTATATCCTCTGCCATGTGGAAGGACACACCTTTGTTCTTACTGTGGAAAACCACAACAGCAAGATGGCGTTTGGAGTCACATGGGCAAGTCACATGTCCATGCATGACTCAGTTCTTTACCGGTATAGCAGCCATTGCTCACATGCTTCCTTGAACGTTCCCACCTGGTGAAGTGAAGAAACAGATTGACAGAGCCAGAAGGGTACCGAGAAGTCACCTACTACAGGACAGGCCCAGCAAAGAAACTAACAGAATGCCACTAGCCATCACCTACAGCCCCCAACTAAAACCTCTCCAGCGCATCATCAGGGATCTACAACCTATGCTGACGGACGATCCCTCACTCTCTCAGACCTTGGGAGACAGGCCAGTCCTCGCTTACAGACAGCCCCCCAACCTGAAGCAAATACTCACCAGCAACCACACACCACACAACAAAAATAGGAACCAAACCCTGCTACAATTCCCGGTGCCAACTCTGTCCACATATCAATTCAAGGGACACCGTCATAGGACCTAACCACATCAGCCACACCATCAAGAGATCGTTCACCTGCACATCTACCAATGTGATATATGCCATCATGTGCCAGCAATGCCCCTCTGCCATGTACATTGGCCAAACCGGACAGTCTCTGCGCAAAGAATAAATGGACACAAATCTGACATCAGGAATCATAACATTCAAAAACCAGTAGGAGAACACTTCAATCTCTCTGGTCACGCAATAACAGACCTAAAAGTGGCAATTCTTCAACAAAAAAACTTCAGAAACAGACTCCAATGTGAAGCTAAAGAACTGGAATTAATTTGCAAACTGGACACCATCAGATTAGGCCTGAATAGAGACTGGGAGTGGTTGAGTCATTACAAAACCTAAACTTAATTTCCCAAATACTAATTTCTCCCTCCTGTTACTCACACCTTTTTGTCAACTGTCTGTAATGGGCCACTCTCTTACCACTTCAAAAGTTATTTTCCTCCCTTCGTATCCTGCTGTTAATTGATTTATCTTGTTAGACTGACCTCCCACTTGGTAAAGCAACCCCCATCCTTTCATGTATTTATAGCTGCTCCTGTATTTTCACTCCATGCATCTGATGAAGTGGGTTCTAACCAACGAAAGCTTATGTTCAAATAAATTTGTTAGTCTCTAAGGTGCCACAAGGACTCCTCGTTATTTTGGTTCCCAGGAAGACTTCTCATATGTGCTTTGGAGTCTTCCAAGGTCCATTGTCAGTTAAGTGTTTCTTGATTGGGCACTTAACCTGAAAATTCCCTTCTCAAGAAGCTGACCAAATGCTTCATTAATGCTACTTAGAATCAAACACATTGAGATACAAGTACATAGCCAATATTTGTAACTTCAAATACAAAAATGATACACACATAAAGACAGCATAATCATAACAAGCAAAGTACAACCTTTTCATAGACACCTTGCCTGACCTCCTTTATACAAGATTTGGTTCAACTAGAGGACCTTGGTTGCAACAATGGTCTATGCAGTCACAGTTCATGTCAATAACCTCACATAGCTATCCTCCAGTCATAGAATCATAGAATCATAGAATATCAGGGTTGGAAGGGACCCCAGAAGGTCATCTAGTCCAACCCCCTGCTCAAAGCAGGACCAATTCCCAGTTAAATCATCCCAGCCAGGGCTTTGTCAAGCCTGACCTTAAAAACCTCTAAGGAAGGAGATTCTACCACCTCCCTAGGTAGAACCAGTCATCTGGTACGGAAGCTGATTTAAATGATAGGTTACAGACTACAGTTACTAGTTCTGCAATTTCACATTTGAGTTCACATTGAATCCCCCTCGGTACGCCAGAGGTTGGTCCTGGCAGAAGTCACCAGAGTCCGAGACCTCCTGGACTACGACCGGGGAGACTGGGTGGATCTTCTGATGCTCGCTCGGCGCATGGGGCTCTCCACACTTCGTACTCCCCACCGCGTACTTCAGGAGGTGAGGGCAGCCTTACTGCCCACTGCTCAGGTTTACCTCGACTGGGTCCTGCAGGAGAGTACTCCTTTCGCACCCTGGGCCCTCCAGACCTTTTCATTGGGCCCCTGTCCTGTGAGCGCCCCCCGGGGCTGTCCCATCTGCACAGCCTGAGCTGGCTGCCCGATTTGCAGCCGGTTTGCTTCCGGAGGGCGCCAAGGAAACATTTGAGTACGCTCATGCTCCGCACCCTTCATTTCCCCACCCTCGTGTCCTGCCCCGATATGAAGTGGCGGGACCTGTTGCTGCCTGTTGAGGGTGAGGAACCCTGGTGGGCCAGCCTATGTTTCACCCTAGTCCCAAGGCCTGCCAGGGATATTAGTTGGTGGCTTCTCCATGGAGCACTGAGCATGGGCATGTACTTGGCGCAGTTCACCCCTGTCCCTGATGCCTGCCCCTTCTGCAGCGTGAGGGAGACCCTGGTGCGTGCGTACCTGGAGTGCGCCAGGTTGCAGCCCCTGTGCCGGCTCCTGCTTGACATTCTTTTACATTTCTGGGTGCACTTTACTCCTCACCTTTTCCTATGTTCACATCCTATCCATGGCCCCACAAAGTCACAGGACCTCCTCACCAACCTCCTCCTGACGATGGCCAAGGTGGCCGTCTACAACACCAGGGAGAGGAGGTTGGCCGAGGGGGTTTCTTGCTACTGTGGGGCCTATCTCTGATCCTGCCTTCGCTCATGTATCTGGGTGCAGCAGTGGGAGCTGTTCGGGGTTCTCCGTTCGGTGTCCCCTTCAGGTTCCCTTTGTTTGACCCTTTGACCTTCACACCGGCCCTGTTACATTTTTGGTTGTCCCCCCGTAATTATTTGAGTTCCTGGACCTTGTGGATCCTCCCCTAAGGCTGGGGGAGGGTCCTTTAGCAATGGGCGGTCTTGTGCCCACCCACTTCCCGGAACCCAACTGTACCACGTTCCTGCTGGGCTGAGTCCTTGGGGAGTGGGGTCCTCCCTCTGTCGTGCAGGCGAGCCATGCTTGCCTTGCTTCCAAAGGAGGGGGACCTCTGCGACCTTCAGAACTTGCATCCCATCTCGCTCCTCAGTGTGGACTACAAAGTCGTAGTGAAGGCCATCTCGCTGCAGCTGGGGTCTACACTGACGGACATGATCCAGCCAGACCAGACATACACTATCCTGGGCTGTTCCATCTTTAATAATCTGTATTTGGTCCGGGGCCTCTTGGAGCTTGGGTATAAGCATAGCTTGTCATTCGCCCTCCTGTCCCTGAGCCAGGAGAAGACGTTCAACAGGATAGACCACGGATATCTCCTGTGCACGCCGCAGGTGTTTGGCTTCAGTTCCCAGTTCATGGATTTTCTCCAGGTGCTGAATGCCTCTGCGGGAATGGCGCGTCAGGGGTGTCCACTGTTGGCCAGCTAACAATTTTTCCACATCCTTCTTGTAGCGTGGGGCCCAAAACTGGACACAGTACTCCAGATGAGGCCTCATCAATGTCAAATAGAGGGGAACGATCACGTTGACCCAACTCTGTAGTGTAGACTACGGCTAGCTTGAATTTCCAGCCACTGGATCTTGTTAGGCTTTGCCTGCTAGACTGAAGAGCCCATTATCAAATATTTGTTCCTACAGACTGGGATCAAGTCACCCTGTAACCTCTTCCCCACTAGAGCAGGGACCCCACACTACAAGAAGGATATGGATAAATTGGAGAGAGTCCAGCGAAGGGCAACAAAAATGATTAGGGGTCTGGAACACATGACTTATGAGGAGAGGCTGAGGGAACTGGGATTGTTTAGTCTGCAGAAGAGAAGAATGAGGGGGGATTTGATAGCTGCTTTCAACTACCTGAGAGGTGGTTCCAGAGAGGATGGTTCTTGACTGTTCTCTTCATAGGGCCCTTGCCCTATCCCTGATGCCTGCTCTTTTTATAGCATGAGGGACAGCCTGACGCATACCTACCTTCAGTGCATCAGGTTGCAGCCCCTTTACCAGCTCCTCCTGGACCTACTTTTGCAGTTCTGGCTGCACTTCTCCCCCCCCACACACCTTCTCCTTTATGCACACCCCATCCGTGGCCCCATGAAGTCACGAGACCTCCTTGTCAATCTCCTCCCAGCGATGGACAAAATGGACACTGTCGAAGGGGGTGCTCTGCGACTGTGGGACCTATTTCTGTTCCACTCTCTGTTCACGTATCTGGGCAGAGTTCCTCTGGGCTGCATCTGCTGGCTCCCTTTGAGGAGCAGTGGGTGCTGTCTGGGATTCTTTGGTTGGTGTCCCCTTTAGGTTCCCTACTTTTCACCCTTTGACCCTCACACCTCTCCTTGCTTTTTCTTCTGTTGTCCCCTGTATTTATTTCAGTCCTGGGCTCAGTGGCTCCTCCCGTAAGGCTGGGGGAGGGGCTTTTAGCCATGGGTTGGTTTGTGCCCACCCACTTCCTGGAACCCAACAGGAGCAGCCTCTTGCAGATGTTCAGCTTGGCTTTGTCACTATGCCCTGCAGGGAAAGGAGCTCTTGCCAGCTGAGGAAGTTGGGTCCTTCAGCCAAGGGGGTGACTGAAATCTCTGGGACTGAATATAGGTGAGAAACCTGCTTAGGCAAAAGTCTTTCATCTAGGCACACAAGGGAAGCCAGCCCCTTGTGCTTCTGTGGAAGGTCCTGACTAAATTAGAGGAAGCCAGCCACAGCTGGGAAGAACGATGACTGGTGAGAGAAACCATCTTGAGCAAAGCCTCTACCTTGCTGAATTAAGTTTTAGATTTTACATGTGTGTTTTCACTTTTATTTGCTTGTAATCCTTCCTAAGTTTATTGCTTTTCCATAAGCATCTATTTAGCTAGGTCCTATTGTTAATAAATGTGTTTTATTTTAGCATCCACCAACTCAGTGCTGTGTTTGCAGGGAAGGGTGTATCTGCCCCCAGCTGTGATGTGCTTTTGTGTCTTTAAAGGAACAAACTAACCTTATGATTTCTCCAGGCTGGCCTGGGGAGAGCTGGACACTTCAGGGCACACATTTTGGGGGAAATTTGGGAGTAGGGGTTGCTGGGGTCTCCCTTACTGGTTGTTACCAAGGCTGGTAGAAAGAAGAATGAGGCTGTGGGGCTGTACACAGGCTGCTAGGAAGACTGCTGCTGAACCAGGGCTTTCTAGCACATAGAATAATAGAAATATAGAACTGGAAGGGACCTTGAGAGGTCATCTAGTCCAGCCCCCTGCACTCAGGGCAGGAGTAAGTATTATCTAGACCATCCCTGACAGGTGTTTGTCTAACCTGCTCTTAAAAACCTCCAATGATGGAGATTCCACAACCTCCCTGGGCAATTTATTCCAGTGCTTAACCACCCTCACAGTTAGGAAGTTTTTCCTAATGTCCAAACAAAACTGCCCTTGCTGCAACTTAAGCCCATTGCTTCTTGTCCTATCCTCAGACTTTAAGAAGAACAATTTTTCTCCCTCCTTCTTGTAACAACCTTTTATGTACTTGAAAATTGTTCTCATGCCCCCTCTCAGTCTTCTCTTCTCCAGACTAAACAAACCCAGTTTTTTCAATCTTCCCTCATAGGTCATGTTTTCTAGACCTTTAATCATTTTTGTTGCTCTTCTCTGGACTTTCTCCAGTTTGTCCACATCTTTCTTGAAATGTGGCACCCAGAACTGGACACAATACTCCACTTGAGGTCTAATCAGCATGGAGTAGAGCAGAAGAATAACTTCTTGTGTCTTGCTTATAATACTCCTGCTAATACATCCCACAAGGATGTTTGCTTTTTTTGCAACAGTGTTACAATGTTGACTCATATTTAGCTTGTGATCCACTATGACCCCCAGTCCCTTTCCGCAGTACCCCTGCCTAGGCAGTCATTTCCCATTTTCTATGTGTGCAACTGATTGTTCCTTCCTAAGTGGAGTACTTTGCATTTGTCCTTATTGAATGTCATCCTATTGACTTCAGACCATTTCTCCAGTTTGTTCAGATCGTTTTGAATTTTAATCCTATCCTGCAAAGCACTTGCAACCCCTCCCAGCTTGGTATCATCCACAAACTTTATACGTGTACTCTCTATGCCATGATCTAAATCACTGATGAAGATCTTGAACAGAACTGGACCCAGAACCGATCCCTGTGGGACCCCACTCATTATGCCCTTCCAGCATGACTGTGAACCACTGATAACTACTCTCTGGGCACGATTTTACAACCAGTTATGAACCCACCTCATAGTAGCTCCATCTAGGTTGTATTTCCTAGGTTGTTTAGGAGAAGGTCATATGAGACAGTATCAAAAGCCTTACTAAAGTCAAGATATACCACGTCTACTGCTTCCCCCCATCTACAAGGCTTGTTACCCTGTCAAAGAAAGCTGTCAGGTTGGTTTGTCATGGTTTGTTTTTGACAAATCCGTGCTGACTGTTACTTATCACCTCATGGACTCTCAGGTGTGACCTGCCAGCCGGTAGGATGGATGTGAGCAGCCCAAGTTGGGAGCTACAACAGCATCAAAGGTTACAGGGCTGGCAGTGACACCACTTCTCACTGCTCTGGATTTGCACTCCCAAGTCATCTGGCCCCCACCTAGACTGGGTTCCCATCCCACACCAACCATTCCTTGCCCTTGATGTAGATAGACCATGTCACCCCAGTTAGCACAGCAGTAAATCCCCCCTGAGCTTGTGGGCTGCAATTTCCAGGACACCCTAGGGACAGGTGACAATCTGAACTCAAATCCCTGCTCGCTTTCTGTGACCAATGTTGCAGCATCTTGAGGGACTCTTGCTTCAACTTCAGAAAGGTTTCTCCAGCCATTGGAACCAGCACAGAAATTCCAAAGACCCAAATTTTGAGGTGGGCCAGATGATATGAGCCCATAGAATAGTCACCACACTCTGCCTCTTGCAAGTTCTATGCACATGGGGATTCCTGGCTCACTTGTGGGGGAAGAGGGGGGAATCTGGATTTCCTTTGGAGTGATTCATGCCAAAATCGCAGTTCTGGTTATGCAGATCCTCAGCCTTTGGGTATGTCTACACTCCACACTAAGCCTGGGTTCTGAATCAGGTTTAAGTCCAAGCCACCCTTCTGTGGACACACAAATCAATCTGACTTGGGTCAGCAGCCACACAAGACCTGGGTCCTAGGACTCTGCTAGGGGGTCAGAGTGGACACAGCGGACGCCACAGTCCTGAGTCACACTGGCTGGGGAGTGTTATGTGGATGCATTATCACAGCTGGGAGACTGCGTTCAGCAGCAGGAAACCCAAGTTTGCAATGAGGTCTGGACACTCAGACCCTGGCTTGGCAATACAGAGATGACAAGCCAAGTTGCCTGTCCAGTACAAGGGCTTGTCAGGAATGTGGACTTTTGCAGTTGATGATTATCCCATTCCCATGTTGCTGGAGGAAGACTTGGTGAACCATGTGAAGCTAGCCAAGAGGAAGGGAATGGTCACCCGCAGCCAGGCTAAGCAAGCCTTCACACCTATCCCTGTTCCTGAGCCTTCTACAAGTGCCCTGTCTGTGTTGCAGAGACCCACACTGAGGTGGTGGAACCGGATGTCATGCCAGTGACTGCAACAGCAGTAGTGGATGCAGTCCCAGAGACCCAACAGGAACCAATCCCAGAACCGGAACCTGGTGGAGCAACCAGCACCAGAACCATTGCCAGCACTGAATCCAGCGCTTGCAACCCCATGTGCAACTCCAGTGTCGGAGGGCACCACCGAGCCTGCCCTGGCAGCAGCAGCTAAACCTGTGCAAGAGGCTTAGCCGGAGCCTGAAATACAACCCATGGGTGGAGGTGGAGGAAAAGAAGAAACCTAGGAGCAGTAGGAGTGGATATCAGAAGAGGAAACCCAAGACAACACCCTCCCACCAGGGACAGCCCAAAGCCCCACCTACACCCCAAGGAAAACCCCAGATACCTTATCAGCCCACCACACCATTCTCCAGCAACCCACCTCTCCCCAATGACCAGTCAGCTGGGCGATGTATTAAATGTAACGAGCTGGGGCATGGGAAGGCCAACTGCCCCAAGAACCCCAACAGATTGCAGTTCATTGCCCATATGGAAGCTATGCCATACATAGGTGCCGACTTCCTCTTTTCCCAGGAGGTGCTTGACCTCCTCTATGCCCCAGGCCCCATTCCCACTCCACCCCATCCCCCAATTCCCCACCCCTTCTCCATCCTTCCCCTGCCTCGACCCACCCCTGCTCTACCCCCTCCCCTGCCTCTTCTCACCCCCACTCCTCCCCCTCACCCCCAGCACCTCCTGCACACCGCTGAGCAGCTGATCGCAGCGGGGGGCAGGCACTGGGAGGGAGGGAGAGGCGCTCATCCATGGGGCTGCTGGTGGGTGCTCAACAACCCCTATTTTTTTCTGTGGCTGCTCCAGCCTTGGAGCACCCACTGAGTCAGGGCCTTTGGCTCCATACGCTTAATCATTTGTGTGGCCCCTCTCTGGTCCTTTTCCAGTTCCAATATATATTTTTTGCGATGTGGTGACCAGAACTGCACGCAGCATTCAATGAGTGGGTATATAATGGACTGATAAGGTGGCATTATGCTATTTTCTGGTTTATTATCTATCGATGTCCCAAGGGCTCCTAAGATTCTTTTTTGACGGCTGCTGCACATTAAGTGGATATTTTTAGAAAACTATCCATGAGGACCCCGAAATCTCTTTCTTGAGTGGTAATGGTTACTTTAGATACCATCATTTTGTGTCTGTCGTTGGGATTATGTTTTCCAGTGTGCATTACTTTTAATTTATCAGCATATTTTTGACAGGTTACTCCCCAATCCAGGGTGCCCCCTGATGTACTGGGGTACCACTGAGCCTGCTGTTCCATCACTCCCTTACACTGTCCTGCTGAGCCAGGCCCTCAAGCTTCCTCCAACACACACACAGGTAGGGACACACCCAACTGCAGAAAGACACAGACACTGAGATCAGCTCTGCATGGGAAGACTCGGCTAGGGAATTGTATTGTCTTGCGCTGCACAGAGAACTGTACAACGTAAGCTCATGAAATTCACCCCCTCCTTCAATGTGGAAGAAGATATGCACAGCTTTTTGCCCCCTCTTATGAATTCCACACACTTGTTTTAGAGAAAAGAAAAACAAATTTATTAACTACAAAGGATATATTTTAAGTGATTATAAGAGATAGCAAACAGATCAAAGCAGATTACTGAACAAATAAAACAAACACGAAAACTAAGCATAATACACTACAGAAACTGGTTACGAGTAGTAATTTCTCATCCTAAATGTTGTTTTAGGTATTTATTTCACAGGCCAGACACCTTTTCCAGCCCGGCCTTAGCTGTTCTCCCCCCTCTTTTGTCTTTGTTTCTTAGATGTTTCCAGCTGTTAACATGGGCTGGGATTCAGTGAAGACTGAATACTGATTAAGTCAGTCCCCTGTCTTAAATAGGTTTTACATATGGCAGGAACCCTTTGTTTTCCAGTGTGGTTCCCCCCTCCACCCTCAGTGGAAAACACTGGTATTCTATCATGGAATCTAGTACCAGGTGACTTAATCACATGATCCTGCAGTGTGAAAGCAGCCATGAGTCAAAGGTTGTTTCTAGCATCCCAGGAACATTCTCAGGAAGGTGGGAGATTAGCATCTTCCAAGTCCAGTAGCTTCCCCTAATGCCCCTTCCAGGCTGATTGCATTCTGTCTGGTGGGTGTTCCCCAGGTGTAAACCAACTTATAGTTGTTATAGAGTCAATATTCCTAGGATACAGAAATGATACTTGCATACAAATAGAATAATCATATTCAACAAATCATAACCTTTCCAAAGGTATGTCACAAGACCCATCTTACATAAAATACATCTTCAATAGGCTGTAATCATATTATAACAATATTTCTACAAAGAATATTAGGTATAACATCTCAACTTTATTAGCATTTTTATCAATTTCCTGGAAGAAAAAATGATTGATAAAGGTTGTAGATGACACAAAAATTGGGGAAGTGGTAAATAAGGACGAGGACAGATCAGTGATTTAGATGGATGTGGATCACATGTTAAACTGGGTGTGAGCAAACACTATGAGAATGATTAAAAATTAGAAAACCTGCCTGAGAATGAAAGACTCAAGGAGCTAAATCTATTTAGCTTAAAAAGGTTAAGGGGTGACTTCACCCCAGTCTATAAATACCTAGATGGGGAACACATTTAATAATGGGCTCTTCAGTCAGGCGGCTCCAACTGCTGAAAGTTGATGCTAGACAAATTCATATCGGAAATAAAGTGTAAATTTTTAACAGTGAGAGTAATTAACCTTTGGAACAACATACCAAGGGTTGTTGTGGGTTCTCCCTCACTGACATTTTTTAAAGCAAGATTTGCAGTTTTTCTAAAAGCTCTGATCTAGGAGTTATTTGGGGGCAGGTCTCTGGCCTGTGTAATACCAGGGGTCAGACTAGCTGATCACAGTGGTGCCTTCTCACCTTAGAATTTATGAACCCTCCTGTGCTAACCTTACCCCAGTTACAACCTTGGCTTTGCCAGAGCACTATCATTGGTTCAGCTGTTCTTGGCACATTCAGTTGCTCACAAAACAGGGAAGTTAAAACCATAATACCGTAACCTTGACCCTTCCACTTTTTGGTTCGTTTCCCAGGACGCCCGTTAATGGGGAATTCCACATAGAGCAGCATGAGAATTGTCACACCCTGTTCACAGGCAGAATTTAGCAGCATCCGTGTTTCCTTAAGTGGCTTATGAGGGGATGGGTCACACCTGTTCTCTCTCGATCTGGGGAGGGCGGAGGCAGGAGCCTTGTCTATAAAAATCTGCCCTGGCACTGGGCTTTGTTCAGAATGATGGAGCCAGCTGGGTTTGGCCAAGACAGGACCAGGCGAGGCTGGCTCAAGGGGCATCTCTGCTCCCACCTGGCCACAGCACTGCTGGTGATGAGCCTGGTGCAGGGTGAGTGTGGGGTGGAGTGGAGATGAGAGACGGGGCCCTATCTCCCATGGGGAGGGGAGAGAGACACCGGCTTGAGGAGAAGGGAATTGGGCTAGTGAATAACAGGAGAATCCAACACCTTCACCCTTCATAAATACCCCTCCCCATTTAGCCCCTATTTCTGCATTCACTCTTGAGCCACCCCATTCAGTTCAGCGGGGATTGTTAACTTTGGAACCTATAGATGGTGAGTTGAATAGGAACACTAAGACTTTTAGCTGTTGCTGTGGATAGCAGGGCTGTTTCAGGAGTGTGGGTATGTAGTAGTGGGATTTTATGTTTGTATTTTACCCTTTTTAAATAGCAGAAAGGAATGTCCTAATGTGCCATTGGTAAAAATGAATCAGCCAGAATTTGTGTCTGGGCTGATTTCAAGGCAGTAACAGACTTTTTAGGATCACCACTTTGTTGTAGGTTTAGCATTTTAAAATAATTAAAAGAACGCAATGATTGTTTTGGGGGTTTTTTTTGGATTGCAACTTGACGTTTTTGTTTAAAATGTTTTGTGTAAATTTAGTTTTGTTTCTGTGTGAATAAGGAATGTGTGTGTAAAGAAATAAGTGTAAAGGCTATCACCAGACCAGATGCTCTAGGAAGGAAGCAAAAACAGACGCAAGGATGCCAGGAGGCTGCAACCCGCCCCTACTGAAATGTCAAAAAAGGGCAAACGAACAACTCTAAAAATGAGACAGGCACCTATCAATGGGGACAAAATAGCTGTAAACAAAACCAGCATGGAATAGCTCTCTAAAAAACTTAAATTGTTCATTTTTGATTTTGTTTGTTAAGAAAACAAGCACTCATCGAACAACAATTGATTACAGCATCACGGTGCAAAACTTGTCGGTCCCAAAGAAGAAAAATCACTATATAAACAGGGGGCCTTGCCATAAAACTTTGGGTTCATCCTGCCAAGACTTCCCCGGAGCATCGTACTGTGACAGAAACTGGCTTCTCCCTACCCGTGATCAAGCTAGCTGGCCGCCAGTAACTAGTAACCAGTAACTAGCCCCTAGTAACTATAACATCGACTGGCGGGACAGTGTGTGTGTGTGTGTGATTGAATGCATATGCTACTTGTTGTATCTTCAATAAATGCGGCGTATTGCCTTTTCCCCTGAAAAAGATCCCGTGTGCTTCTTATAAGCATAACGTTTTTGGTGGAGAATTACAAAAAGGGGAAGACATGCACTGTAATTGTTGAAAATACTGTTAAAAGATATACCATATGTATAAAGTGATCGATCATTTGGGTGTGCACACCCCCGGTCATAGAAGTGCTGGGTAATAGGGAGAGAATTAGAGTCCTTTCTCTGACCCGTCTGTCGGGGAAAACTATGCAAATAAGATATATGCAAACTGTGTATGTATACACCCCCCCAGTTGTAGAGGTGCTGGACCCTAAGGGGCAGAATTAGAGTCCTCGCTCCTACCTGTCTGTCAGGGAAAAATTGCATAGGTGAATATACCCTCAGTCGTACCAGAATTGAGCCCAAAAGTTAGGGGGCTTCGCGTTCCCCCCTCCAGATCTGTGAGGCAGAGATTTTAGTGGGTATCGACTGTTTGTATTATGTTAGTCCCAGCACAAATAAGGCAAATAAGGAGTAGATTTCTGTAAGACCTCACTGTGAAGGATATAGAAGTGTGGAATATTGTTATGATTTCACAATTTAAAAATATAAAGGTTTAAGGAAAGGTTTAAGGACCCTGAGGTGTGTGGGCTAGTTAAGGAGCCCACCCTCCTTGCTAAATTGGTAGTAGACCAAAGCCTGTGTCCATGAAAAGGGATGGTTCAGTGAGGAAAGCAGGATCAGGCCTAGACAAGCAGGCAGGCAACAAATAAAGAAATTGGAAAACTTTCTGGGATCCCTGAGGGCATAGTGGCAGGAGTAAGAAAAGGAGTAGGTGCAGGCCTGTGAAATTCAGATCCCTGAAACAATACTGGGAATGGTAATAGCTGAATTAATAAAGGTTTCATTTTAAAAAATAAGCAAGTAATTTTTTAAAAAGGTAAGAAGTTAACTCTGCAGAGGCTGGAAGGAATTAAGCAGTTAAACTTTGTAAAAACATTTTTTTTAAAAAGTACTATAAAAAAAATTCTTGGTTTCTTTGCAGTCATTCTGAAGAGAAAATGGGCCTTTTTCCAAAGGAATGTCTGAAAATAAGCCAGGCAAAAAGACAATCTAATTTAAGTCATTTGACTATGAACAAGTTAGTCAAATTTGCTAAAAAACATAAGGGGTTTCTATTGGAACTGAACTGTCCCCAAATTTATACAAATGTAATCTATGGACAGTTGTGTATAAATATATTGTGTAAATATGTGGAGTGTTTAGAACCTAAACCAAGACTCCTGGCTTGTAAAACTTTGCTTTGTATGTTTAAAATAAATTGGCTTTTGTTTTGTTTTTAAATAATACCACTAATGAATTCACCCTTTAACTCCCCTGGGTGGCCAGTGCTATAGGCAAAGAGCCAATCCTGGCGTTTAACCATTGATTATAGAAAAAATAAATAAGGGCACCATTCCTATGGCCCCTATTGTGGCTGAAATGACACAGGTCATACAAAAAGTGCAAGCCACATCTAAATATTTCTCAGTTATTGATTTGGCCAACCATTTCTTTGTCATACCCCTACATCCGGACTCACAAGATCGGTTTGCCTTTACAATAAAGGAGCAACAATGGACCTTTTGTCGATTGCCCCAGGGATATCACAACAGCCTGGCTATTGCCCATCAGCATGTTGTGGGTATGCTAGACCAGTTGAGTCCACAAGAAAGGCCTTTTGTGTTTTCGTATGTAGAGGACATTTTAATATTGGAGAAACTGAGGCACAAACTAAAACACTTACGGAAAATGTTTTGGCATAATTCAGAAGACGGGGTTCAAGATAGCCTTAGACAAGGCTCAGTTGGAGGTACCTCAGGTTACATACCTGATCATAGTTGTTAAACAAACAAACAGGTAAATCAAAGGAAGGTAAGGGCACTGTTAAAAATTCCAGCCCCTACTGATGCCCACTCTTTAAAACTTCCGCTGAAGGAATTCCACTTTTTTAGACCACACATTTATAAATATGGTGCCATTAACTTAGAAGAGGAAGTCATTCAGGGTTATTTGCAATGAATATTTAGACAATGAATCAGCTCAACTCCAAGCAATTTATCAGGCTTTAAGGCACCATGAAAATTCTCCACAGCCCGTGTAGATTTATGCTAACAGTGATTTTTGTGAGAAGGGGATACAGTTTTGGATTCATGACTGGTATAGGAATGGGTAAAAAGCAGCAAATAAAAAGAATATTGTCTTTCAAAGGACTGGAAATAAATTTACCAGTGGGTAACAAAGAACCCTAATCAGTTGTAGATGCGGCATGTAAAGGCACACAGTAAAGGAACGGGTATGGAGGCCACCTGGAATTATCGGGTAAATACAATAGCCTGACAGCATGACATAGCAGTTGTAACCATATATATATATATATATATCTGTGCGAACACATCTAAGCCAACAAAAAGCACGACAGACTGACCTAGCCAAGTTAAAAAACAAAAGAAAATTTGGAGTTACTTAATATAGCCCATCAGTTTATGCATAAAAAACTGAAGGGACTTTAAAAAGGCGAAAGCAGGTAGCAAAATAAAAGTGGATAAAAATAATGTTAAACCATGGGTGCGAAATCATGTGTGTCGCGCTGAGGACAAGACCTGTCCTCCTCACTGGCAATCCATAAGGCACCAATGAAGGCTTGGGCCATGGCACAGGGTTCAAATTAATTTTATTCATAAATTGCCAAAAAGTAAGGAAGAATTCCAGTATTTATTGGTGATAATTAACTCCTTTTAAGGACTGGTGAATGCATTTCCTACTAAATATAACAGCACCAAGGCGGTAGTCAGAAAGTTCTTTAAGAAGGTAGTATGTAAATATGGCACTCCTGAAAGAATAAATTCTGACAATTGGGGAGCCTTTATAAAAATAAAAAAATCTTTACAACAATACAAGCCCTGGGAATTAAACAAAAGCTCCATATACCATACCGGCCTCATCCTCAGGCTAAGTCAAGCGCACAAATCACCCTATTAAGGAAGCGCTCCAAAGGGTAGTAAGTCACACACAAAAAACCTGGCCGGATAAACCACTTCTAATTTTGGCTGCCATCCGCAGCAGTAATAAACTAAAACCAAAAACTCAACCCTTTCAAATTCTGTTTGGAAATCCAATGCGCCTAATAATTAATCCGAGTTACTTGGTACAGGGTCAAAAAAAAGAAAAGCTCTAATATAACCCAGCATAATTCTTTTCAATGGCTCAAACAGTTACAAAAAAATAAAACCACCTTCCAGTATAGGGTTAATCAGGCCATCGAACACATGAACAATAAAGTTCAGAAACAAGAGCCTAGAAGAGCAGCCCTGTAAAAAACAGGGAACCAAGTCATGTACCTTAAAATGGAAAAAAGGGGTCACTCACTGGAATCAAAACGGATAGGCCCTTACTCCATAGTAGAGGGCCTTAGCCCATTGGTATATCACACTGAAAAAGATGGAAAACTGAAATGGGTCCATGTTTCACAAATTAAACTGTTTACATAAATCATGATGTTTGAATTCTTTGCAGAAAAGGACATCCCAGAACCTGAGCCCGGGGCACTGCTTCACCATCAAAATTTTAATCCACAGCAAATGAGACCCCAGTGTAAGGTCTGGCTGTACCCGCTTCTGGGAACCTTTAGTGCCCAGATAATTAGAGCGATCATGGGAGAAGATGCAGCCCTCCTTATAAGCCAATATTTAAGGAATAATTCACTCCCCACCAACCAATCATGAATTCCTACCTGTTATCCGATAATCCTCATGGAATGGTACAATAAAAACACTAGCCAAATCTTAAAACCCCTAAAAAATACCAATATGTATGCCTAAAAAAACCCCCGGAACTTAAAGTTCACCTTATAAACACCACAAAAATACCAAGCCACTGAGAAACAGAGGTTAAAATAAAGGGTCCCTAGGGAGATACCACCTGGAGTTCCAGCTACCCACAATTACCATATCAGTGGAATGAGCCTGTTAAGCCAGGAACAATATTAACAGTCATTGTGGGATACTGTCCAATACCCCATAGTGAATTGAACCTCTGGTTCCCGGACACATGCACCAAAAGCTGGACCAAAAACTATGCATTCAAAAAAGGTAACCCAATTAAAATAAAAAACAAAACAAAATTGTTTGTGACTCAAAGTAATCCAGCAAAAGTCTTTTAAAATCCACAATTAGTAAAAATAAAAATTGGTATAAACTGGACTCAGTTAAACGTATCTAAATGAAAGCCTAAATGTTCACCCTACTCCCTTCCTATTATAACGGCCTAAATAAAACACAACACGCCAATGGCCGAGCAAAACAAAATACAGTAAACACCATATTAAAAAAATTGGTTTTAAAGCAAAAATTATAAATACTATAGACCTAAAGGTAATTCAAAATACGTTAAGTTCCTTGTCACAACTGCAAAATAGTCTCATTCACAAGCAGGCAAATACTGCTGTAAACGTGGTACAAATAAGTCTAAAAAACTTAAAAGCAACATAAAATATGTGGCTCTGGCTAAACACCACTTCCTAGCTGCTGTATAAACAATTAAAATTAAAAACTAAAACTGCCTTGGACATAAAATGTACTAAAATGCACATTGTTAGTTTAGTATCACTTAAACACAAAATGTTTTGGGTACTATCTAGGAATGTTCGGGTATTAATGCATCTTTTAAAGCAACAAAAAAGGTCCTTGTTTAACACCTACAAATATAAATTAATGCAATATGTTTCCAGCATGGTTAAGCCTGACTTGTTATTAGTTGAAATTATTGTTAAAATTGCTCACCACCAGTCTGTAAAAACAAAAATATAAAAAGTAAGCCCATTCCCAAAATTGACCCTGGAATCCTTTTGGCTGCCCCAGGTATGGGTCAGTAGGCCAAAAAAAGAGAAGAAATTATTGGACTTCCAAGGGTGTCCGAAGTAAAGCCCTCAAAAATGGATGTGCTTGTCCCTATCTGTCAACACAAAACCATGCAGCAAAAACACATAACTGGAAACATGTGTCTAAAACAAACTAAAAAATGTGACATGTTTTGCACAACAAACAATGTGCATGTGTTACACCCTGGGAAACGGTATTGTGGGAGGATGCAAGTATTAGCCAACCCCCAATAACTACCATGTAAATGTAATGCCCATGTATTATATACTAGCAATCACACGGACTATTTACCAAAAATAAAAAAAGCAGAAAACACCGTAACTGACACCCCAGTTAATTTCTCTGTTCCCCTTGGCTTAAATTGGCACAATCTAACTAATCTAATCTAACTAATCACTTGTCGTCAAAAACAAAGGTGACTCCGTTTTTACAACAAACACAAAAAAATATTTTAAAAGCATGTCATTCAAATATTACATGCAAATAAAAACATGCTAAAAATTGCTTTAAATTTTAAAAAAAAAACCACTAACAGCCTATCACTGGTACGACATTTTTACAGGCTTTTCCCCGACCTCTAAAAGCATATTGTCTATTATGTTTCATCTGTTACTAGTTGTGTTAATATTGTCCTGTGTTTGCTTGTTGGAAATGTGTTGTATGTGCTGTTAAACAAAAAGAAATGTTTGTTAAATTACAACCACAATCTCAAATTGCCTCTCAGTATATTGCTATAAAATAGTTTTATAAAATATGACCCACGCAAGAATTGTTCTTGAGGGGCCAAAAGGGGGACATGTAGTAGTAGGATTTTATGTTTGTATTTTACCCTTTTTAAATAGCAGAAAGGAATGGCCTAATGTGCCATTGGTCAAAATGAATCAACGAGACTTTGTGTCTGGGATGATTTCAAGGCAGTAACAGACCTTTTAGGGTCACCACTTTGTTGTAGGCTTAGCATTTTAAAATAAGTAAAACAATGGAATGATTGTTGTTGGTTGTTTGCATTGCAACTTGAGGTTTTTGTTTAAAATGTTTTGTGTAAGTTAGTTTTGTGTGTGAATAAGGAATGTGTGTGCAAAGAAATAAATGTAAAGGCCATCACCAGACCAGATGTTCTAGGAAGGAACCAAAAAACAGACACAAGGGCGCCAGGAGGCTGTAACACGCCCCGATTGAAATGTCAAAAAAGGGCAAAATTAACAACTCTAAAAATGAGCCAGGCACCTACCAATGGGGACAAAATAGCTGTAATCAAAACCAGCATAAAATAACTCCCTACAAAACTTTATAAAAAACAAAAGAAAAAAAAAAGTAAAACAAGCACTCAAACGACAATTAATTACAGCATAATGGTGCAAAACTCATCGGTTCCAATGAAGAAATGTCACCACATAAGCAAGGTGCCTTGCCATGAAGCTTTGGGTTCGTCCTGCCAAGACTTCCCTGGAGCATAGTGTCGTGACCGGCAGGACCTGGCTCCTCCCTACCCATGATCAACCTAGCTGGCCACTAGATTGATCCGGACTCTGGACTGGTAACTATAAGATCGACTAGCAAAACAACGTATGTGTGTGTGTGTGGTGTAATTAAATGCATATGCAAATTGTTGTATCTTCAATAAACGCGGCTGTAGTAGGTTGAAGGCAGGGTACCTTGCCAGCAGGATCCGGGAAGGGCTAGTCCATCTCACTTGATCTCCGGACTTTGCTTGCTGGAGGCAGGGGGGAATCAGCGAGTCCTGTCAAAGTATGTCTCCAGCCTGCACTCAGATGGAGCTGCAGATAGCCAATTCAGGGTGGGGCAGCAAGCACAGTCCCTTGGCTAGGGCGTGCATGCAGGCAGAGCAGCAAATTGCCACGTAACCCAGGCTCTGGTTCAAGGCCAGGTGGAAAACAAAGTCACTCAGCTCCAACCCACGCTCAAAGTCAGTTAACTCAGGCTTTCATTCAGCTAGCCTGAGAGAGGGGGAGACTGTCACCCACAGCTTGGGTGGCAGCGGGGGACGCAGGCCCTCCCACTCCACTGCGTCCCGGCCCAGGGCCCTAAGGGTGGTGGCGGGGTCTGCCACCATGTCAGTGGGGATCCAAGCCACAACACGCTGTCTCACCCTCTGCCAGCATTGCAGCCAAACAGGGGTCTTCTACCCCTGGGCCACTTCCACACTCCCCCTCTAAAGGTACATGCTGATCCGGTGAGGCAGTGGTCCCCAGCCTTTCTTGTGGGAGGAGCATATACTATTCCCAGAAGACTGTGGCGGACGCCGGGCACCCTGCCGCCGAAATGCCACCGCTGAGAAGCAGCAGTGGCAAGAAGCATTGCCGGCAAAATGCCGCGGAGAAATGGCAACGCTTCTCGGCAGCGGGGTGTCCTGCGGGCGCACAAAAATGCCCCGGTGGGCACCAGGGTGCCAGCAGGCACCACGTTGGAGATCTCTGTGGTGAGGTAAGGTGATTGGCGGGGGCTCGTTGCCAGCAGTAGCTTTGCCAGGGTTGGGTCAGCCATCTGTCTCCTGCAGGGCCGGGTCATCCAGCAGTCCAGGTGGTCCGGGCCAGTTGTCTGCACTCTGCAGGCCTGCTGCCACCTCCCAGCATGAGAGCTTAGGGGAAGCATCTGTCCCCTCCAGTGGCTGGCCCCCAACTGAGCTTCTGGGTCCCACCTTTATACTTCCAGCCCCGCCCCTTGGCTTCCAGGGGGCGGAGCTAGGGGGTTGGGCTCCACCCACCAGGGGGTGGAGCCACCTTCTTCCTTTGTGTCTGCGGCAGGCCAGTCCAGGTTACGGCAGGGGCATATTGCCCTTTCCCCTGAAAAAAATCTTCTTATAAGCAAAACAGGAGGAGCCTCAGAACTGTGGGTGAAGGTATTGGCACCCATTCCCCCAGACACAGCGTGTCAGACACCAGGAATGACTGAATAGCCCCTCTCCCCCACAGACACACAGTCATAGCTTTCTTTTCTCTTCGTTTGCTCCATAGGTGCTCCAGTGAGTCAGAATCCGGCAGGTAAGACACCCAGGGCAGAATGCGAGACTTACCTGCCCTGGTTATTTGGAATGAGAATTAGGTGGGGAGCCTGGGAATACTATGCTGTGACCGGGTGTACCAAGCCCAGAGGCCTTGCTGAAGGCCTCACAGTCCTACCCCACCCCACCCCAGGGAAGAGGAGTAGAGGTGAATCCTCCAAGCTGCCTAGAGAGGCTGTGGGGAAGCAGCCAATCAGAGAGAGGCTGCAGGGAGCTGCCAACCTGAGCCCCGCAGGCTCCTATAAAAAGGAGCTGTTGGACAAAGTGGAGCAGTGTCTCCCTGGAGCCTGAGAGCAAGGATGGTGGTCCTGGCTGGCTGGAGCCAGGCTGCAAGGAAGGGACTGGGGCTAAAAGGGAAGTGGGCCAGGGAAATGCAGTAGCCAATAGTTAAAGGGAAGCAGCTGGTGGCTACTATTTATAGGGTCCCTGGGTCGAGACCTGGAGTATTAGGCAGACCCTGGTCTATCTCTGCCCCAGCAGCCATAGTCCCAGTGGCTAACACCCTGAATAAGGGAATAGCCCAGAGAGGGGGCTGTAGACCTGGAAGAGGGTCAGTAATGGTGGGACTTCTTAACCCCCAGAAAGGGGCTAAACTATAGACAGGGACCCTCGGGACAGGGCTGCAGGCTGACCCCAGTGAGGGTACTGTGATAGGCCCTGTTGAGCTAGAACTGAGCTCAGGGACAGGGCTGAGGGTCAGAGAACAATGGAGGGTGCTGTGACAGGCCCTGTTAGAGCGTGTACCCTGGAAGGGGTCTGTTTTGTGTTCGTTTCACTTACTGACTGTGAGTGACTCGGCCGGAGGGTGAGTCACTGAAAAACCTTCCTAGGAAGGTTAACGGCCAGCCAGGGATCACCGCGAGCAGCGTAGCAGAGGGAGTGCGGCACATGCACCCTCAGTAGGAGGCTCTCCGGATACACAAGAGGATCCCACCAGAGACACACACACAACTTGTTACCCAGACATTTCAACTTGGACACACTGGATTAGATAAAACAAAAAAACCTACAAAGAGAGAGATTTTAAGTGAGTATAAGTAAAGAGGCATAAAAGCCTGAAATAGTTACAAGAAAAATAAAGATCAAACACCACTAATGTCTAACTTAGCAGACTATGTTAAATTTGAAGAAAAGTTTTGCTCACCACATGCTCTCAACAGCCTTACTGGCCAAACTTTTTTGGCTAGGACCCCTGCCTCTGTTTAATGGCTGCTTTCTTTGTCCCTTCTTGTGCAGTGAATCAATGGACAGAAAGAGAGGGAGAAGGGGCGGTATCTAGGGGTGTCTGCCTCTACTTTTTATAGTCCTGTCCCCCTTCTGAGATGCAGTTCCAGCTGGGAGTAGGGTGACAGGCCTTCTGTTTATGTGGGAAGTCCAGGCTGTTTCTTTGCTAAGATATACATTTTTCACTTGTCCCTTTTTCCTGCCAAAGAGTGCCTGTTTATCAGGCAATGGCCCATTGGCCTTGTTTACACCTGGATGAGGAGTCAGCTTGCCCTGTGTCTCTGAGGAGCCGGTTCGGCCACTCCCCAGACTTGGAACATGTTTGAGTAACGTCATACAGGGGAATCTTATAACTTCACATGCAAAGTGGCCACACAGGTTTTACCAGGACAATACTGACCAGCAAATTATGACTTTTCCAACAATACCTCACAGGGTAAACTTTGTGCAGAGATTATTACAATAGCACACCCAGGGGCATATTCTGCCACAATGTCTAAGTGCTGGTGGTTAAGGAGAGGTTGGTGAGGGGGAAAGCAGCGAGCGGGGGGGGTGGGGCGGAGGCGGCCGGGGTGCTGTTTCCACAGACGCAGCGGATCACTGTGCATTGCGGGTATACAGAAGACAGGGGACTGGGCACTGGAGTGTAACGGAGTTGGGTGTGCAAATTGCTGCCTGCAGAGGGATCGAGTAGGGCTCACAGAGTGCCTGAGAGGCCAGCAGCTGGTGGCTGGGAGAGTTTCCCCTGGTAGGCACATCAAGGGCTCCCTCCCACTGGGAGCAGGGGGTAGTGGTGCAACTGGGACACTCTGGATCACCCCGAAAAAAGTCATTGCACTCGTGGGAGTCGGAATGGCACAGGTAAGGTGCCCACAGCAAAACACCAGCGTTCCCTGCCCTGGACATGTGGAAACAGAATGTGTCTGGGAGCCAGGACTCCTGGGTTCTCTCCTGGCTCTGGGAAGGGGACTGGAGTCGGGTAGCTTAGAGCAGGGGAGTCTGGGATATAGGACTCCTGGGTTCTTTTCTTGGGTCTGGGAAGGGAAGGAGTTGTTCTTTTATCTTCAGGTCATACTAATAATTATGTACACTCTCCCCACTTTTGCTCCCTTGCCCAGGGATAATATGTTTCCCCTCTTTTCTTGCCAGTCTTTGGAAAGCAGTTGGTCTCAGGGCGCATCTTCGGTGGTCAAGATGCCAAGGACGGGGCCTGGCCCTGGCAGGTCAGCGTGCAGCAAATTGGCTTCCACATCTGCGGAGGTTCACTCATCTCTGAGAGCTGGGTGGTGTCAGCAGCTCATTGCTTCGATCCGTGAGTACCCCAGGCAGAGCAGAGACAGTGACTGTAGATGCTCTGGAAAGACTCCCTCTCCCATTCCACTGGCTTCCTGTTGTGCAACATCCCTGTGTGGATGTTCCCTAGCCGCTCCACCCTAGAACTGCCTGCATCTCAGTGCCAGGCGAGCCATGCCTGTGAGGCATTGCTGGGTGGCTTTTCCCTAATCAGATTTTTTTTCATCCAGGTCTGTACCCAGTTCAGCGTATCGGGTGCAGCTGGGGGAAAACCAGATTTTCGGTCAAACCCGCATCCACTCGTTCTCATTGGTGAAGCGGATCATCCTCCATCCCAGTTATAACAATGTCACTCACCAGGCCGACATCGCCCTGGTGGAACTGAAGAATCGGATTCAGTTCACAGCCACCATCCGCCCTGTGCATCTCCTTGATGCCTCCGTCCGTATGCCTGATGGGAAGCCCTGCAGGGTGACTGGCTGGGGGAAAACTCTCCCACTAAGTGAGTAAGACTTGTACCTCCTAGAGGGGTGGAAGGGTATGAAAAGGACCCAGCACCAAACAAAGGTTATAGGTTGGAGGATTGCAGCTTCATATGTACACAGATGGCCTGTGAGTTACAGGATTACATGGTTAAACAGTCACCGTCACAGCTATATGGTTATACCACCACGGTTTTATGGTTGTACAGTTATGCAATGATAGGTATATGGTGCAGATGAGATGGAGACCTGTGGTGCAGTTCCCTTTCCGCTTATGGTGCCTCCTACTGGTCGCTCTGGGGATTAACTCAGTCTTTCATCTACTCTCTGCTCAGCGGTCTCTGCACTCATCTTCTCTCGCTATGCGGCCTATCTCGGTGCTGCCGCTTCCAGTTCATGACTTCTCCCTATGGCCAGTTCACTGTGTCTCTCCCCCTTCCAGGGAAATCAGTCTTTCTGCATCAGCTGTCTGTCTGGCATCTCCAGTGCCCTGACTCACTGTCCTACCAGCTGTCCCCCTCTCTTGCTAGCTACCTGGATTTCTACAGGCCCTGCCTGTTCCTGTCCAGGATAGCCTGTTCCTCATCAATTACATAAGAGCGGCCATACTGAGTCAGACCAAAAGTCCAACTAGCCCCGTGTCATGTCCTCTGACAGTGGCCAGTGCCAGGTGCCCCAGAGGGAATGAACAGAACGCAATTATCAAGTGGTCCATCCCCTGTCACCCATTCCCAGCTTGTGGCAAACAGAGGCTAGGGACACCATCCTGGCTCATACCCATTGGTGGACCTGTCCTCCATGAACTTATCCAGTTCTTTTTTGAACCCTGTTATAGTCTTGGCCTTCACATCATCCTCTGGCAAGGAGTTCCACAGGTTGACTGTGCGTTGTGTGGAAAAAATACTTCCTTTTGTTTGTTTTAAACCTGCTGCCTATTCATTTCCTTTGGTGACTCCTAGTTCTTGTGTTATGAGAAGGAGTAAATAACACTGCTTTATTTACTTTCTCTACACCAGTCATGATTTTATAGACCTCTTTCATATCCACCCTTTGTTGACTCTTTTCCAAGCTGAAAAGTCCCAGTCTTATTCATCTCTCCTCATATGGAAGCTGTTCCATACCCCTAATCATTTTTGTTGCCCTTTTCTGAAACTTTTCCAAGGCCAATATATCTTTATTGAGATGGGTGACCACATTTGCATGCAGTATTCAAGATGTGGGCGTACCATGGATTTATATAGAGGCAAGATGATATTTTCTGTCTGATTATCTATCCCTTTCTTAATGATGACCAACATCCTGTTAGTCTTTTTGACTCCTGCTGCACACAGTTTTCAGAGAACTATCCACAATTATTCCAAGATCTCTTTCTAGAGTGGTAACAGCCCATTTGGACCCCATCATTTTATATGTATAGTTGAGACTATGTTTTCCAATGTGCATTACTTTGCATTTGTCAACATTGAACTTCATCTGCCATTTTGTTGCCCAGTCACCTTGATCTGTGAGATCACTTTGTAACTCTTTGCAGTCTGCTTTGGACTTAACTATCTTGAGTAGTTTTGTATCACCTGCAAATTTTGCCACCTCACCGTTTACTCCCTTTTCCAGGGCATTTATGAATACGTTCAATAGGACTGGTCCCAGTACAGACCCCTGGGAACACCACTATTTACCTCTCCCCATTCTGAAAACTGACCGTTTATTCCTACCCTTTGTTTCCTCCTCTTATCCCATCACAGCTTACTTTTCTTAAGAGCTTTTGGTGAGGGACCTTGTCAAAGGCTTTCTGAAAATCTAAGTACGCTATATCCACTGGATCATCCTTGTCCACATGCTTGTTGACCCCCTTGAAGAATTCTAGTAGATTGGTGAGGCATGATTTCCCTTTACTAAAACAAGGTTGTCTCTTCCCCAACAAATTGTGATTATCTATCCGTCTGAGAATTTTGTTCTTTACTGTAGTTTCAACCAATTTTCCTGGTACTGAAGTTAAGCTTACAGGCCTGTAATTGTCAGGATCGCCTCTGGAGTCTTTTGAAAAAATTGTTGTCACAGTAGGTATCCTCCTGTCATGTGGTACAGAAGCTGATTTAAATGATAGGTTACAGACTACAGTTAGTAATTCTGCAATTTCACATTTGCGTTCCTTCAGAACTTTTGGGTGAACACCATCTGGTCCTGGTGACTTATTTCTTATTGTAAGTTCTCTTCTGCACCTTGCAGGGCCAGTTTGGCCACTGCCAGTTTCTCCAGCAGCTCCCTCTCCTGCTCCTCAGACTCCAGCCATCCTTTTTCCTTCAGGGTTTCGGTCATGTTTTATTTCTGTGGTCATTCCCTTTTTGATCTGGTCCCTTTCTGTTCCAACCATCATCTTCCATTTCCTTATTACCCCCAGATAAGAGCCTGGATGGAATACCTTTTCTTCCCCCTCCACCCCCCCACATTCTCAGTACAGTATTACTGTTATGGGCTTCATGTTCCCTCGTCCTGGGATCCTTACCCTTCTCTGAGCCACTCCTTTTTGTTTTGTTCTTTTTTAATTATAGGGGCAGTTCTTTTTTATGTGTTCCACTTCCCCACATGGAAAACAGCGCCCTCCTCTACCTACCCTCTTAGCTGGTGGGACTCTTTTGGGTCCCCTTACAACTCCCACTGCCTGGGGAACTTCTTTTTCACAACATAAATAGGGGCACTCCCTTTTTAGCTGTCCCCTCTGACCCTCAGGCATAACAGAGTTTTGGCTGGGCCTCTGATCTCCTGGCCTTGGACCTCCCCCTCTTGGTCCCAGTCCCTCCGGCCTTCCCCCTATCTTCTCTTCTGACATTTAAATAAATAATGCTGCCACTCCAAAATATTCAGCAAGTATTTCTCCAGGCACAAGTTTGCCTCCCTCAGTGTTTGTTGTTCTCAATAACCTGCTTCAATAGGGCCTGGATCTGCCCTTGCTGTTTGTCTATCCCCTTCATTGGGTTTGGCAGGTCAGAGCCCAGTCTGGGAGGGTATTGCTGCCCTCTGCAAAGAAGGCCTCTGTCCAAGGTGACTCCATTATCTTTTTCTCTTATCCCCTCACCTCAGTGGCCCACACTCTCCAATTGCATCGAGGTGACCGTGCTATACAGTGTCTCTTGGTCCCTTTGCATCAGGGCCTGCCAACTCTTACAGCCCTGCACCCGATGTTCAGTCCTCTGAATTGTCCCCTTACCTCAGGGGAGACCGAGTGCCCGCATTCTCCACCACTTGTGTTGGGGTTCCCTCTGCTTGTGGTGCCTCTTGCTGGTTGTTCTGGGGATTAGCTCAGTCTTTCAGCTGCAGCCTCCTCTGCATCTCTCCACCCATCTTCTCTCTGTATGTGGCAGCTCTCGGTGCTCCCACTTCCAGTCCATGGTCACTAAGTCCCTCCGCTTCTGGGAAAACAGTATTTCCAGACTGCCTGTCTGGCTGGTGTCTCCAGTGCCCTGAGCCACTGCCCAGTGGCTGGTAGGGGAACCCAGGCCCACTCTCTACACTGGGTTCCATCCTAAAGACCCTATAACATGCAGCCTAGGCCTTGTATTGCCTTAGACCTTGTTATTGCTTCCCTGGGCTTTTTCCTACCTAGCTGGCTCCCCACTTCTCTGGGTTCACCAGTTTCTCCACTCCCTCCTCTCAGGGAGTCTATGCAGCCTGCATTCCTCCAGCCACAAACACTCCTTCCTCTTTCCAGGGAGTGACTGCCCTTCCAGCAGCTGCTCCCACCTCTTGCCAGCTACCTGGCTTTTGACAGATCCTGCCTGTTCCTGTCCAGATGAGCCTGTTCCTCATCATTTAACTCCCTAGCTCGCAGCCTAATTAGTATCTTGGGCCCATCTGGCCACCCCAGCTCTTGCCGGGAAAGTGTGCGGTGCACACCCCATCACAAGGTCTATAAAATCATGAATGGTATGGAGAGAGTATATGGGGAAGTGCTGTTTACCCCTTCACATAACACAAGAACCAAGGATCACTCAAAGAAGTTAATAGGCAGCAAGTTAAAAACAAACAGGAAATACTTTTTCACACAATGCACAGTTCAGCTGTTGGAACTCAACCCCAGAAGCTGGGACTGGATGAAAGGGATGGATCACTCGATAATTTGCCCTGTTCTCTTCATTCCCTCTGAATGCAACTGGACACTCTTGGAAGACAGGATACTGGGCTAGATGGACCATGGGTCTGACCTGGTATGGCCGCTCTTATGGTTAAACAGCCACAATTGTACTGTGACACAGTTATATAGTTATACAGCTGCACAGTTATACAGGCATCATTATACACAGATCTGGAATGATTTGGGGTTTTTTTCAGTCAATGTTGATTTCACAGTACATACCCAAACTACCAAAAAAATTTCTATCAGTAATAATCTACATTTAAAGATAGGCAAAGAATAATGAGGTTTGAGAACTTATTAGATTTTGATTTAAGGACATTTACTTGGTATTTTTTTGACATGGCATATTGACAATTTGTGTGGTTTATAGTTATAAAGCTTTAATTCTTTGAATCTCAACCACTACTGTCATTATATAATTATTGCCTGACCCCCTCCCATAATCTTCCACAACTGTGAAAATTTAAATCAATAAAAATGAAAAAAAGTTTTACCCCATAATTTTGCACAACTGTGAACATTTAAATTGATGATCAAAAATTTCTTAACAATAATTATAATTTGATGGATACTATTTTTATTTATGTTATGGGGGATTTAATTCCTGGCACAATGAATGGATGTCCATGTTTGAGGTGTGTGCGTGCGCCCTAATATGGGTTTCAAACCACTCCTCTTGGTGTAGTTGGCACCTGTATATTTACTGATGCAGGCTCAAGACCAACAGGAAGCAGTGTCAGGGTGAGCCAAGCAGCTGGCATCAAGCAGTATCAAATCGCAAACCTAGTTGTAGCACTGGCCTGGAACTGAGCAGCATCTGCTCAGAGATTTAAATCCCTTTGACAATCTGGCCCCAAGTGTCTATAATAAGACTTAAGATCCTAAATCAGTTCAGGGCTGCGAAGCTGAGCAAAGCAACCCTTAAAATACTTTTCAAATCTGGGTTGCTGCCTTTAGCTGGTGTTAAACTGGCCAACTGCCCCCTGCTCCCTCCAGCCCACTAGATCCCACTCAACTCCCAGGCCAGGGATAGACCCCAGGAAACCTGGATCCCAGCCCCTCCCCACCCCACTCCTCTCTCAGATCTGGGAATTTCTTATAGACCCTTAATGTGACAGCTTTTTATGTGACTTCCACTCATGCCACCCTGCCCTCGCGCCTTTCGTTGCAGACAATTCCTCCCTAGCAGAGACGCTGCAGGACCTGGAGGTGCTCACAGTAAACGTCACGATCTGCAACGATCATTTCCGGGAAGCATTAAGAAAGCCTGTGGGTGACAACCCCATCAAAGATGACATGATGTGTGCCGGGCCGAAGAAAGGCTACAAAGGGACTGCCTGGGTGAGATTCTCTAGACTCTGACTAAGATTGGGAGACCCCTTTTGTGCTCGGCAATACACAGACCCCAAAAAAGATCAGGATTCCCTTTCTACTGGGTGCTGGACAGACGCCACCCAAGGGGTGACCCTATTTTTCCTGACCCATTGTCTCTGTTTGTTCAGTGTTGTGTGCTGGGGGGACCCACCAAACAGTGGGCCTGGATGGAGGGGCTGAGCCCTGACTTCACTCCCCAGAGTTTAGACAAGACACACCTCTTGGCTTGAGGTTGTGACCATAGAGTATAAAGTCATCAGGGTCCATCAGCCCATCCAATTGGGCCTACTGTACAACCAGAGCACACCTGCAGCCAGATACCCCTTCACTGAGCCCAAAGACTTGTGTCTGGGTAAAGCATCTCCCAGAAAGGCAGCCAGTGGGGATGTGAAGCAATCGAGAGATGGAGACTCCACCATGGCCCTGGTGGATGATGGAGACTGGTCCCCTCCATTCGAACCCCATTTCTTTCCCTCTCTTTAGGGTGATGGTGGGGGACCCCTGATATGTGAAGAGGATGGGACATGGTACCTTGCTGGGACTGTGAGCTGGTTCCTGACGAGGACAGTTAATGGGTTAACCAGTATTGTCCCCGGTTACCCTGGAGTCTACATCCGCCCGAATGCCTACAACGATTGGATCAAGGCAAACGTGCCTGGTGTGACTTTCGCAAATCCGAACTTTGCTCTGAGCAGTCTCACTCCAGATGGCACTGGTCCCTCTGCCACCATCCTCAGGGTCCTTCTCCTCACTGTGTTTCTGCAGCTGACCCTGTGACCCCCTTCCTATATTGGGTCCCCATCCCACACCAGCCCTTCCTCGTCCTTGGTGCAGATAGACCTTGTCACCTGGGACACTAGACCCCGGTGATCACACCCTACACACTATTGTAACAATCTTTGTGCAAAATACTCCTTGTGAGGTATCATTTGAAAAGTAAAAACTTGCTGATCATTCATATCCTTGTGTGATGTATGTACACAAGTGATATTAAGGGTTATGGACATACACTGGAATGATCACTAAAATGTGCTCAAACCAGATGTATCAGGGGAGTTGTTAAATAGGTCTATCCCAAGGAAAGGACCGTGTGTTTATCTCGATTTCCATACAAGCAGCATGCAGACCCAGCAAATTAACAAGGGGTGGAGGCAAACCTCACACTAATAAGTGTGGGAGAAGACAGCCTGGTGTCTAGAAGCTCGGTCTGGGTTTTACTTTTCCAAAGAATCATTTGCAAAGATTTACTGGGCTATAAAAACAGGGGGGCTCAGATAAGCAACTGAGTAAACTGATTGCATACGATATTCCTGCATTAGAAGTGTATATGGAGTGAGGTCTTTTCTGAGCGCTAATGCCATGCTGGTGATGAATGTCATTGTGAAATATCTGTAGTAACACAGTAGGGGGAATTATGGACACACATTGATACTAAGTTTGAAAGTGTGTGGCCAGACAAAGGGAGGAGCCGTTCCTGCCCAGAGGAGGGGGAGCTATTTACCTGTCTCTTAGGTAGATTAAGCCTGGTGGGATGAAAACAATGGAAGCCCCATTTACACAGAAGGGGATGGGAAGCCCCAGGAAGGAAGAACAGCCTGAGGCCAGCCTGCATCTTCAAACAAACTTGTTGAACTTTGGGAGAGATAAGCCAGGAGAGAAGCCGTCTTTGGCCTCCATCACTACACACTGTGGCAGGGCCCCTCCTCCATCTGAACAGGCTGAGCACTTCCCCCTGCATTAAATCAACCCCACTCTGTCCAGTGTTTGTCTGCCCCCTTGGTTACAATTGATCAATCATCTCCGGCTAGGCATGGGGCAGGCTCAAGCACTGCTCCTTCACCAGACAACAGAAACAAATTCACTAACACAAAATAAAGGGGGACCCCTTTCCCTGCCCCCTGGCTGGGGGGTGTTGTCCTGTTGTTGACCCTGGGGTACCAGCCCTTCCCCTAGACAGGCATTCAGTTTGCTTCTTTCCCCTGCTGGGAGGAGAGCAGCCTCTCACCCTGGAGCAGCCGATCCCCCAGTCGTCACTGGTGTCCCTAGCTGAGCTGAGGTAATTCCTTCTCAGTTTAGAGGGAAAAGGGCCTTTATCATTCTAGGGCTAACATACCTACCATCCACCACCCTCCTGCTGGGATGAGTTCTTGGGGAGCGGGGTCCTCCCTCTGTCATGTCGGCGAGCCATACTCACTTTGCTACCCAAGAAGGGAGACCGCCGCGACCTTCGGAACTGGCATCCCCTCTCTCTCGTCAGCACAGATTACAAAGTCATAGCAAAGGCCATCTCACTGTGCCTGGGGTCTGTACAGGCGGATGTGGTCCATCCAGATCTGACATACACCGTCCTCTGGCTATTCCATCTTTAATAATCTGTATTTGGTCCAGGTCCTTTTGGAGCTTGGGTGTAGGGATGGTCTGTCGTTTGCCCTCCTGTCCCTGGACCAGGAGAAGGCATTCAACAGGCTGGACCACAGGTATCTCCTGGGCACTCCACAGGTGTTTGGCTTCAGGTCCCAGTTCATGGGTTTTTGCCAGGTGCTGTACACCTCTGCGGAGTGTTTAGTCAGGCTCAACTGGACCCTGACCAAGCTGGTCAGATTCAGGCAAGGGGTACAGGAGGGCTGTCAACTGTCAGGCCAGCAGTACCCTCTGGCAATCAAGCCCTTCCTCTGTTTCTTCCATTGGAGGTTGACGGGGTTGGTGCTCCTTGACCCGGAGTTGTGGCAGCCACGGAGAGGGCAGATCTCCTCATGGAGCCCCTGCTACGCAACCCCCAACTCGGTGTGCAGGTGGCGGAGTCCCCCTTGGTGCACCAGAGCTTGGTCCTGGCAGGAGTCACCAGAATCGGAGACCTCCTGGACTTCGAACTGGGAGCCTGGGTGGATCCCCTCATGCTTGCTCAATGCATGGGGCTCTCTGCCCTTCATACTCCCCGGCACATATTTCAGGACGTGAGGGCAGCCTTACTGCCCACTGCTCAGGTTTACCTCAAGCAGGTCCTGCAGAAGGGTGCTCCCTGCCCACCCCACACCCGGGCCCTCTGGATCTCTTCATAGGGCCCTTTCCCCATGAACCTCCCTTCCCCAGCTGTCCCACCCAGACACCTCGAGCTGCCTGCGTGATCTGCAGCCAGTTTGCTTTTGAACCACACCAAGGACACATCTGTACACGCTCATGCTCCATACTCTCCATTTCCTCACCCTCGTGTCCCACCCTGATACTAAGTGGTGGGACCTATTGCCACTTATTGAGGGTGAGAAATCCTGGTGGGCCCAATCTTGGTCCCACAGCCCACCAGGCATATTGGTTGATGGCCCCTTCATGGAGCCATGAGTACGGATGTGTACCTGTCGCGGTTCACCCCTGTCCCCGATGCTTGTCCCTTTTGCAGTGTGAGGGAGCCCCTGGCGCATGCCTACATTGAGTGCACTAGCCTTTTCTAGCTCCTCCTAGACCTGCTGTTGCATTTTTGCTCCACTTCTCCCTGCACCTTCTCATATACTCACACGCTATCCTTGGCCCCACAAAGTCATGGGACCTCCTCATCAATCTTCTCCTAGCAATGGTCAAAGTGGCCATCTACAATACTAGGCAGAGGATGTTGGCTGAGGAGGTTCTTTGCGACTGTGGGGCCTATTTCTGTTCCTCCCTCCGGTCACACACCTGGGCAGAGTTCTTCTGGGCGGCATCCACTGGCTCCCTTGACACCATCGAGGAGCAGTGAGCACTGTCTGGGGTTCTCTGCTCAGTGTCCACTTCCAGTTCCCTACTTTTGACTCTTTGACCTTCACACCTGTCCTTGTTTTTTTTTACTGTTGTCCCCAATAATTATTTGAGTCCCAGGCTCAGTGGATCCTCCCCATAGGCTGGGGGAGGGTTCTTTAGCTGTCCACCTCTCCAGAACCCAATAGGACCACTCTCTTGGTAGGTCTTGGAGCTGGAGAGATACCTGGCTGCCAGCCCCAGGAATCCAACCCTCTGCAGAGAATGCTGTGAGTAGTGGGAAGATCTACAGACACTTGAGGACCACTGGGCTGTGGGCGCATTCATTCGATCCTGCAACTGTGTCCTTCAGGAGATGGATCACAGCTCCCAATTATTCTATGCCCTGGAAAAAAAGAGGGGAGTCAAGAAGCACGTCACCTTCCTTTCGGCAGAGGATGGCACCACCCTCATGGATCTGGAGGAGATGCAGAAAAGGGCCAGGGCCTTCTACATCAGCCTTTCCTTCCTGGATCCAGCCAACGCCTATGCTTGCAGAGAATTCTGGGACAGACTCCTGACCGTGAACGTGGGTGACCAAGTCCAGCTGGAGCTACCTCTCACTCGGGCATGTGCCTGGCACAGTTCACCTCTGTCCCTGATGCCTGTTCCTTTTCCAGCATGAGGGAGAGCCTGACACACTCCTACTTTCAGTGCACCAGGTTGTAGCTCCTTTTCTGGCTTCTTCTGGGTCTACTTTTGTGGTTCTGACTGCACTTCTCCTCCCACCTTCTCCTTTATGCACACCACATCCGTGGCCCCATGAAGTCACGAGACGTCCTTGTCAATCTCCTCCCAGCGATGGCCAAAATGGCCATCTATAACAAAAGGGAGAGGATATTGCCCGAGGGGGTGCTCTGTGACTGTGGGACTGTCAGGGTTCCTTCCCCACTCTGAACTCTAGGGTACAGATGTGGGGACCTGCATGAAAACCTCCTAAGCTTATTTTTACCAGCTTTGGTTAAAACTTCCCCAAGGTACAAACTATTTTCCTTTTTCCCTCGGACTTTATTGCTGCCACCACCAAGCGTCTAACAGATATATAATTGGGAAAGAGCCCGCTTGGAAACATCTTTCCCCCCAAAATCCTCCCCAAACCCTACACCCCCTTTCGTGGGGAGGGCTTGATAAAAATCCTCACCAATTTGCATAGGGGAACACGGACGCAAACCCTTAGATCGTAAGAACAATGAAAAAGCAATCAGGTTCTTAAAAGAAGAATTTTAATAGAAGAAAAAGTAAAAGAATCACCTCTGTAATCACCGATGGTAAATACCTTATAGGGTAATCAGATTCAAAACATAGAGAATCCCTCTACTCAAAACCTTAAGTTACAAAAAGACACAAAAACAGGAATGGATCCATTCCATTCAGCACAGCTTATTTTCTCAGCCATTTAAAGAAAACAGAATCTAACTCATCTCTAGCTAGATTACTGACTAAGTTCTAAGACTCCATTCCTGTTCTGTCCCCGGAAAAAGCATCACACAGACAGAGAGAACCTTTGTTTCTCCCACCCTCCAGCTTTGAAAGTATCTTGTCTCTCATTGGTCATTTGGGTCAGGTGCCAGCGAGGTTATCCTAGCTTCTTAACCCTTTACAAGTGAAAGGGTTTTTCCTCTGGCCAGGAGGGATTTTAAAGGCGTTTACCCTTCCCTTTATATTTATGACAGGGACCTATTTCTGTTCCTGTCTCCGTTCACGTATCCGGGCAGAGTTCCTCTGGGCCACATCTGCTGGCTCCATTTGAGGAGCAGTGGGCGCTGTCTGGGATTCTTTGCTTGGTGTCCCTTTTAGGTTCCTACTTTTGACCCTTTGGCCCTCACACCTCTCCTTGTTTTTTCTTCTGTTGTCACCTGTATTTATTTCAGTCCTGGGCTCAGTGGCTCCTCCCGTAAGGCTGGGGGAGGGGCTTTTAGCCATGGGTTGGTTTGTGCCCACCCACTTCCTGGAACCCAACAGGAGCACCCTCTTGCAGATGTTCAGCTTGGCTTTGTCACTATGCCCTGCAGGGAACTGAGCTCTTGCAAGCTGAGGAAGTTGGGTCCTTCAGCCAAGGGGGTGACTGAAATCTCTGGGACTGAATATAGGTGAGAAACCTGCTTAGGCAAAGGTCTTTCATCTAGGCACACAAGGGAAGCCAGCCCCTTGTGCTTCTGTGGAAGGTCCTGACTAAATTAGAGGAAGCCAGCCACAGCTGGGAAGAACGATGACTGGTGAGAGAAACCATCTTGAGCAAAGCCTCTACCTTTCTGGATTAAGTTTTAGATTTTACATGTGTGTTTTCACTTTTATTTGCTTGTAACCCTTCCTAAGTTTATTGCTTTTCCATAAGCATCTATTTAGCTAGGTCCTATTGTTAATAAATGTGTTTTATTTTAGCATCCACCAACTCCGTGCTGTGTTTGCAGGGAAGGGTGTATCTACCCCCAGTTAAGTTAATAAGCTGTGACGTGCTTTTGTGTCTTTAAAGGAACAAACTAACCCTATGATTTCTCCAGGCTGGCCAGGGGAGAGCTGGATACTTCAGGGCACACACTTTGGGGGAAATTCAGGAGTGGGCATGTGTTGGGGGTCACCTTTGCTGGTCATAACCAAGGCTGGTGTAAGGCAGAGTGGGGCTGTGTGGCTGTAGATTAGGTTCTACTACGTAGGCTACTAGGTTCAGAGCTGCTGACCCCAGGCTGTCCAGGATGCATGCTGGTAGGCTGGCCGTGAGCAGCCCACAGTGGGACCTACAATAGCAAAGCATTTTGAAGCACATGTTTACAGATCAGGCAGTGACACAACCCTCAGTGGTCTGGATTTGCACCCCCGAACCATCTGGTTCCCTCCTAGACTGGGTTTCCATCTGACACCGACCCTTCCTCACCCTTCATGCACACAGGCCATGTCACCCCAGCTAACACAGTACTAAAACCCGCCTATGCTTCTGGGCTGCAATTTCCAGGAGGCCTTGGGACAGGTGCCAATCTGAGCTAAAATCCCTACTAACCTTCTGCGACCGACATTGCGGCATCTTGAGGGACTCTTGCATCAACTTCAGAAAGGTTTCTCCGGCCATCGGAGCCTTCATGAAAAATTCAAAGACCCTAATACTGAGATGGACCAGATAATATGAGCCCATAGAATAGTCAGAGCCCACTGCCGTAGTGCAAGTTTCATACATGTGGGTGTTCCTGGCTCCCCCTGGGATGGCATCTGGAAGTGCTTCTGGGTGATTCATGCCAAAATCCCAGCTCTGGTTATCTAGATCCTCAGCCTCTGGGTAGTCTACACTGCATGCTAAGCCCGGGTTCTGGCTCAGGTTTCAGTCCAAGCCCCATTTCCTTACACACACAAATCAATCTGACTCACGTCAGCAAGCATGCAAGAACCAGATCCTAGGACCCTGCTAGAGGGTAAGTCAGAGTCTGACTTCTTTCATTTTGACATGTGGTCACAGCTCAAGCCACAACACAGAGCCACACAGGCTGTGGAGTGTTAGACAGATGTGTTAGCATAGCTGGGAGACTAGGTCCAGTAATTGCAAACCCAGGTTTGCAATACAGTCTGAATGCTCAAACCCCGGCTTGGAAACACAGAGGTGACAAGCCCGGGTCCCACAGATGCGGATTACATGTGCAGTGTAGACATGGAAGGTCTGGAAAAGGAGGGTAGCAGGGCTGGTAAACGCTCTCTGTGTTGTGACCCCTTGTTTTGTTTGATACATTTTCTATGTCCTGGTTTTGTCCTTAAATAAGTGCCCTCTGATTTGGTTACTAGTAACTGTTGGTGTTCCCTGGCTGTATCCACTGGAGAGAAGGCATTGGATACTTAAGCCTTGGCTACACTACACAGTTTTGTCAGCACAAGGCAGTGGAGATGTACACATTGCAATGCTCCTCCTGCTGGAAAAACTCTCCTGCTTTGCCAACAAAATAAAGTCACCTCAATGAAAGGCATAGAGGTTTTCGTATCACAGTTATATCGACAAAGTGTCAGTGTAGGCCATGGGCTTGTTTTTGTCACAGCAAATGGCCTCCAGGAGGTGTCCCACAATGCCCATCCTGACCACTCTAGTAAGCAGTCAAACTCCACTGTCCTGCACACAGGTATACACACCCCACCCTCTTTAAAGGCCCAGAAATTTTTGAAATTCCACTTCCTGTTTGTTCGGTGTGGACAGCTCACATCATATGTTCCCAGCTGATCATGGCAACTCCACACAGCAAACTCTCTCCAAGTAGGAGCTCAATGGAGTTGTTGGATCTGCTGAGTATATGGGGAGAGGAGGCTGTGCAGTGCCAGGTCTGTTCCTGCCATAGGCACTGCGATACCTATGGGAAGATTTCTTGTGGCTTGCTGTAGATGGTCTATGAATGGGACATGATGCAGAGTAAAGATAAAGGAGCTGAAGCAGGTGTACCAGGAGGTAAGGGAACCAAAACGTCACTCTGCTCCTGTGCTGAAGACCGGCTGCTTCTATAAGGAGCTGGATATGATCCTTGGCAGTGACCTCACCTCCACCACCCAGAGCCCTGTGGATACTTCGGAGCAGCGGGAGGCAGCAGACAATGGACAGAGGATGAAGTCATGGCCAAAGAGGTTGAGTTGGAGGACAATGTGGAGCACACGGCAGGGTGGTCTGGTGGTGGCATGAGTCAGGAGCTACTTTCCACTCTGGAGTGGTCTAGCCAGTCCTAGCAGTCCGACTCTGATGCGCATGATGCGGAAGAGGAGAGCTCTGGTAAGTGATCTTTTTAAGTTGATGCTGCTCAGTTATAGGTGAGGTAGAACTGTTCTTTGCTCTGCATATTGTAGGAAAGGGTGAAGGGATAGAAATGTGCAAGAGTAGCTGTGTTTGAGTATGCTCCACATTCCCTTGGGCATCTAAGCAGTGTGGCAGAACGGTGTGTTGATGCACACCGAGATTTCACGGGAATCCTCCAGAGAGCTCTCTAAGAAACTTTCTTGGAAGTACTTGCCAATCCTCTGCCTAAGGCTCCTTGGCAGAGCTGCTTTATTCCTTCCCCCATTGTAGAAAACTTTCCAGCACCAGTTGGCAATCACTTGTGCAGGGACCAAAGTGGTACAAAGGACAGCAGCATAGGGATCCGGTCTGAAGCCATATGCATGTAGAAGATGCTCCCTTGCTTACCCACAGGAGTGAGATATCAGCTACAATGATCCTTGCCTGTGGAAAACGGGGGCCGAATTTACAATATTGTCTCTAGTCGACCGCAGTGATCCTCTTAAAAAAGACACCTAATGCCTTTGCTCCCACTTGAATGCCTAACTTCCCCTGGGCCAAGCTCACCATGTTTAGGGTGTTTACTGAAATGTGCACTTGCCAAGGGACAGTGAGAAAGTGACTGGTATGTTACAAGAGGTGTATTTTACTATTATCATTCAATGCTCTGTGTGAACTAACAATTAAGCTTCTGTGTATTGTTTCTTGTGCTTCTGCAGGCGTGGCCTTCAGGGTAACCCCCTGCACACTAGTGGCATGTCTCTGCCAGATAAGGAAGTGACCAAGGCGAAGCAAGAAAGACATGTTCTGAGAGGCTGAGAAAAGAGAACACAGGGCGTGGAGAGAGACCCTGAAGGAAAAAATTAAGATAGAAAGGCAGGATAGAAAGGAGAGTGAGGAGTGCATTGTAAAAGGCCAGAAGCAGGTGATAAAAGTGATGGAGGAGCAAACAGAGATGTTGAAGTCCCTAATCACGCTCCAGGCAGAACACATGCGTGCTCACGCCCACCTTCCTCCTGCAGTTGATACAGAACTGCTTTCCATGCCCTCCCCAAACTCCTCCCACACATTCCTTGCAGCTTCCTAGTTTGTAAATCAAGTCCCTGTTGGCTTTGTAAGCTGCTACATCTGTTCTCTGTTCTGGGAAGTTGCAAGGAATGTTCTCTGTTCACTCCACCCTTTTGAACAGCTTCCAAAATGATAGCTGGACTTACACACAGTTATGAGAGCCTACTCTGCCCTGCACTGTTATGTCCCTTCCCATCAAGCCTTTTGTGTGTGTTGTTAATTGGTATTTAATAAAAACAAACTCTCTGAAAAATAAACCATCTTTATTTGTCTCCTACACACATGGCGGTTACTGCTGGTAGTAATGTATATTGTCAGTTTGATCATTTGATGACTACAAATCAGGGTCAGGAATCATCACAATTCTCATGCAAGGTGGCAAGTAAACAAAGTATGGCAGAGTGCAGTGTAGAAAGAAACATTACTGGTGCTCATTATCAAAATGGGGCCTCTAAGCCTCTCTGTTTCGAATAGCCCCCCATTGTGCCCCTCTAATAGGCCTGATATCTGGCTGCTCAAATTCAGTAGCCAGGCAATCTGCCTGCACACTCCACCCTGGGAGAAACTTTTCACCCTTAGCTTCACAAATATTATGGAGCATGCAGCAGGCTGCTATGACCATGGGAATGTTTTCCTCATTTAGGTGAAACCGGCAACAAAGGCAGCACCAGTGTACTTTTAATCTGCCAAAAGCACATCCCACAGTCATTCCACACCTGCTCTACCTATTATTGAAGCTCTCCTTGCTGCTGTCTAGGTTTTCTGTGTAAGACTTCATGAGCCCTGGGAGTAAGGGGTAGGCTGGGTCTCCCAGGACCACTATGGGCATTTCAACATCCCCCACTGCAATCCTCTGGATGGAAAAGAAAGTTCCTGCTTGGAGCTTTCTGTACAGCCCAGTGCTCCTGAAGATGTGTACATCATGCACCTTACCTGACCGCCCCATGTCGATGTCTGTGAAACACCCATGGTGATCCACAGGCACCTGCAATACCATGGAAAAGTACCCCTTTCTATTGATGTACCCTGTCACGAGATGGTTCAGGACTTAAATTGGAATATGCGTGCCATCTATCACCCCTCCGCAGTTAGGGAATCTCATTGCCGCAAAGCCATCCACTGTTTCATGCACATTGCTAAGAGTCATGGTCCTTCGTAGCAAGATGCAATTAATGGTCCTGCAAGCTTGCATTAATGCAGCCCCAAAGGTTAAATTCCTGACTCCAAACTGATTTGCAACCTTCCAATAGCAGGCTGGAGTCACCAGTTTCCACACAGCGATTGCCACATGCTTCTCCACCGAGAGGGCAGCTCTCACTTTGGTGTCCTTGCACCGCAGGGCTGGCGTGAGCTCTGCATACAGTTTCAGGAAGGTGGCTTTCTGCATCCAAAACTTTTGCAGCCACTGCTCATCATCCCAGACCTGCATGACAATACGATCCCACCACTGAGCTCAGAAGCTGAAGGTCCACCTTGTGCAGCTGCTCATGAATGCCAAAAGTATCATAGAATCATAGAATATCAGGGTTGGAAGGGACCTCAGGAGGTCATCTAGTCCAACCCCCTGCTCAAAAGCAGGACCCATCCCCAATTAAATCATCCCAGCCAGGGCTTTGTCAAGCCTGACCTTAAAAACTTCTAAGGAAGGAGATTCCACCACCTCCCTAGGCAATGCATTCCAGTGTTTCACCACCCTCCTAGTGAAAAAGTTTTTCCTAATATCCAACCTAAACCTCCTCCACTGCAACTTGAGACCATTACTCCTTGTCCTGTCCTCCTCCACCACTGAGAATAGTCTAGAACCATCCTCTCTGGAACTACCTCTCAGGTAGTTGAAAGCAGCTATCAAATCCCCCCTCATTCTTCTCTTCCGCAGACTAAACAATCCCAGTTCCCTCAGCCTCTCCTCATCAGTCATGTGTTCCAGACCCCTAATCATTTTTGTTGCCCTTCGCTGGACTCTCTCCAATTTATCCACATCCTTCTTGTAGTGTGGGGCCCAAAACTGGACACAGTACTCCAGATGAGGCCTCACAAATGTCGAATAGAGGGGGACGATCACGTCCCTCGATCTGCTCGCTATGCCCCTACTTATACATCCCAAAATGCCATTGGCCTTCTTGGCAACAAGGGCACACTGCTGACTCATATCCAGCTTCTCGTCCACTGTCACCCCTAGGTCCTTTTCCGCAGAACTGCTGCCTAGCCATTCGGTCCCTAGTCTGTAGCTGTGCATTGGATTCTTTCGTCCTAAGTGCAGGACCCTGCACTTATCCTTATTGAACCTCATCAGATTTCTTTTGGCCCAATCCTCCAATTTGTCTAGGTCCCTCTGTATCCTATCCCTGCCCTCCAGCATGTCTACCACTCCTCCCAGTTTAGTATCATCCGCAAATTTGCTGAGAGTACAGTCCACAACATCCTCCAGATCATTTATGAAGATATTGAACAAAACCGGCCCCTGGACCGACCCCTGGGGCACTCCACTTGACACCGGCTGCCAACTAGACATGGAGCCATTGATCACTACCCGTTGAGCCCGACAATCTAGCCAACTTTCTACCCACCTGAGAGTGCATTCATCCAGCCCATACTTCTTTAACTTGCTGACAAGAATACTGTGGGAGACCGTGTCAAAAGCTTTGCTAAAGTCAAGATACAATACATCCACTGCTTTCCCTTCATCCACAGAATCAGTAATCTCATCATAGAAGGCAATTAGATTAGTCAGGCATGACCTTCCCTTGGTGAATCCATGCTGACTGTTCCTGATCACTTTCCTCTCATGTAAGTGCTTCAGGATTGATTCTTTGAGGACCTGCTCCATGATTTTTCCAGGGACTGAGGTGAGGCTGACTGGCCTGTAGTTCCCAGGATCCTCCTTCTTCCCTTTTTTAAAGATTGGCACTACATTAGCCTTTTTCCAGTCATCCGGGACTTCCCCCGTTCACCACGAGTTTTCAAAGATAATGGCCAATGGCTCTGCAATCACAGCCGCCAATTCCTTCAGCACTCTCAGATGCAACTTGTCCGGCCCCATGGACTTGTGCACGTCCAGCTTTTCTAAATAGTCCCTAACCACCTCTTTCTCCACAGAGGGCTGGCCATCTATTCCCCATGTTGTGATGCCCAGCGCAGCAGTCTGGGAGCTGACCTTGTTTGTGAAGACAGAAGCAAAACAAAGCATTGAGTACATTAGCTTTTTCCACATCCTCTGTCACTAGGTTGCCTCCCTCATTCATTAAGGGGCCCACACGTTCCTTGGCTTTCTTCTTGTTGCCAACATACCTGAAGAAACCCTTCTTGTTACTCTTAACATCTCTCGCTAGCTGCAGCTCCAGGTGCGATTTGGCCCTCCTAATTTCATTCCTACATGCCCGAGCAATATTTTTATACTCTTCCCTGGTCATATGTCCAAACTTCCACTTCTTGTAAGCTTCTTTTTTATGCTTAAGATCTGCTAGGATTTCACCGTTAAGCCAAGCTGGTCGCCTGCCATATTTACTATTCTTTCGACACATTGGGATGGTTTGTCCCTGTAACCTCAACAGGGATTCCTTGAAATACAGCCAGCTCTCCTGGACTCCTTTCCCCTTCATGTTAGTCCCCCAGGGGATCCTACCCATCCGTTCCCTGAGGGAGTTGAAGTCTGCTTTCCTGAAGTCCAGGGTCCATGTCCTGCTGCTTACCTTTCTTCCCTGTGTCAGGATCCTGAACTCAACCAACTCATGGTCACTGCCTCCCAGATTCCCATCCACTTTAGCTTCCCCCACTAATTCTTCCCGGTTTGTGAGCAGCAGGTCAAGAAAAGCTCCCCCCATAGTTGGCTCCTCTAGCACTTGCACCAGGAAATTGTCCCCTACGCTTTACAAAAACTTCCTGGATTGTCTGTGCACCGCTGTATTGCTCTCCCAGCAGATATCAGGAAAATTAAAGTCACCCATGAGAACCAGGGCATGCGATCTAGTAGCTTCTGCGAGTTGCCGGAAGAAAGCCTCGTCCACCTCATCCCCCTGGTCCGGTGGTCTATAGTAGACTCCCACCACTACATCACTCCTGTTGCTCACATTTCTAAACTTAATCCAGAGACACTCAGGTTTTTCTGCAGTTTCGTACCGGAGCTCTGAGCCATCATACTGCTCCCTTACATACAGTGCTACTCCCCCACCTTTTCTGCCCTGCCTGTCCTTCCTGAACAGTTTATAACCATCCATGACAGTACTCCAGTCATGTGAGTTATCCCACCAAGTCTCTGTTTTTCCAATCACGTCATAATTCCTTGACATCACCAGGACCTCCAGTTCTCCCTGCTTGTTTCTAAGGCTTTGTGCATTTGTATATAGGCACTTGAGATAACCTGCTGATCGCCCCTCATTCTCAGTATGAGGTAGGAGCCCTCCCCTCACAGATGTTCCTGCCTGTGCTTCCTCCCGGTATCCTGCTTGCCCACTTACCTCAGGGCTTTGGTCTCCTTCCCCTGGTGAACCTAGTTTAAAGCCCTCCTCACTAGGTTAGCCAGCCTGCTCGCAAAGATGTTCTTCCCTCTCTTCGTTAGGTGGAGCCCGTCTATGCCCAGCACTCCTCCTTCTTGGAACACCATCCCATGGTCAAAGAATCCAAAGCCTTCTCTCCAACACCACCTGCATAGCCATTCGTTGACTTCCACGATTCCACGGTCCCTACCCCGGCCTTTTCCTTCCTGTCAGGAGAAGATCAGCCACTGGCAGCCCCACCGATCAACTCATCCGCCACCCCTACAGCACCTTGCACCCGCCAGCAGCCCTGCCAGTCAGCTCCTCTCTCTCCCAGCACTTCCCATGTGCCGTGGATCAGCTGGCCGGCGGCATGCAGGAGGTGCTGGGGGGAGCTGGAGGAGCAGGGGTGGGATGCACTCAGGGGAAGAGGCGGAGAGGGGTGGGAAGATACGGGGCAGAGGTGGGGCCTTAAGGGAAGGATCAGATGGGGGCGGGGTCTGGGGCAGAGCCAGGGTTCAGCATCGCCAGAGAAATGAAAAAGCCAGCCCCTGTGGTGAAGGGTGTATCTGCCCCCAGTTAAGTTAATAAGCTGTGATGTGCTTTTGTGTCTTTAAAGGAACAAACAAACCTTATGATTTCTCCAGGCTAGCCAGGAGAGGGCTGGACACTTCAGGGAACAGAGTGGGGGAAATTGAGGACTGGGATGTGTGTTGGGGTCACCCCGCTGGTTGTAACTAAGGTTGGTGGAAGGCAGAGTGGGGTTGTGGGGCTGTAGAAGTTGTTTGCTTTTTTTTTTGCTTTTTTTTGAGAAAAAGTCTCTTTTTTTTTCATGGAAAACTGGGTGTTACAGTATCCACACGTGAGGATAATTGTTTCTGTTCAAAGTGGCAGTGGGAGATTCCTTATAAAAAGATGTTTTACTAATCAAAGTAGAAATAAAAGAGTAAAGCCAACTCATTTCGGGAGGGGGTAGCATTGTGCCAGGTGCTGGACAGACTCTGGCCGAAAGTTCAGGGCCCCTGTTGTGAGAGGCGCTGCACAGACCCTAGCTGAGACCCGGGCCCCATTGCGTTGGGCACTGTGCAGACCCAGATGGGAGCACTTGCAGTTTAAGTAGACAGAGGAAAGTTTTTTTGCCGAGCCTCTGAAATCCCTTACATTCAACTGATTGGCACTGCTCTGTTTGGATGTTTCTCTCTCTGTCTGTAATACGGTAGCTTTTAAACACCATATCCAATCTGTCGTCATTTCTGGGAGGGGTGCTTTTTGTGCTGTTGATATCACAAAGCTAATTCTCTTCGGCAGAATGCAGTGAGTCATATGGAGATGGTGCCAGCATTCATTTAGCAATTCACGGGCACAGCCCTGCGGCAGTTAAAAGCAAAAATAACATCGTTATTTACCAGTGTTCACCCCAAGGCAAATTAAACAGCAAGAGGTGGCTTTTGGAGATGATGAGCTGCTACCTTCTCGGTATCGGCAATGTCTTGGGGAGCAGTAACAAAGAAAATGTGACCCAATTGGCCCAAAATGTTTCAGTAACGTTTGGGGTCTTGTCAGGTTCTTTCTGTAAGAAGAGGATGATGCTTTGAGTCAGGTCTATTCTTTGGGGCAATCCTGTTTGTTCACAAAGAATGCACACCCAAAGCCCTGCTTCCTGAACTCAGTAGGGACAAACCACAGCACGTAGGTCTGTTGCTCAGAAATTCCTAATGCTACAAATCCAGACATTCCTGTGCCGGAAGGAGCTCTGTCTCTTTCTCTTCATGCTGTCCATGGCTTCTCTCATTATCATCTGACTCTTGCCTCTCAGACACAGTTTGCCCCTGCCTTTGCAACCAGTCCCTCAGGCTCCACAGCTCCACTCAGGCTTCAGCATGTGGCTGGTTGCCTTGGGTGGTAGCTTCTACTGTGTCCAGCTCTCTCACATCAATAAGGAACTTATTTGCTTCTTCCATTCAGCCTGAATAAAAGAAGCTTAGAATACACATCGCTTAAACCAGGTCTGTTATTGTCTAGTTTTCATTTGATTTCATTTCCAATTCTTTCTTTCTTTCTTTCTTTCTTTCTTTCTTTCTTTCTTTCTTTCTTTCTTTCTTTCTTTCTTTCTTTCTTTCTTTCTTTCTTTCTTTCTTTTATATTAACATTTAAAAAATAAATCTAGATAATTTTCAAAATAAAACTTGCTTAAAAGTGATAAGTCCAAATGTTTGGGTTTTTTTGGAATATGTCAAAGAAACAATTCCACTTTTTAGAATTTTTTTTGGTTGAAACTATTTGGCAAATTTAATCTGAATTTGTGAATAGTTTTGGTAGACTCCAAACAGCATATTTCAGCAATTAAATTGTTTCTTGAAAAGATGTCACTCAGCTGTGCTTACTAGCACAAGAAATACACAGCTCTAGACAAAATAGCCAGCACACTGACGTGCATCTTCCTGGCTCAGGTTCCTCACTGCTAGGGAGAGTCCTTTAGTTTTGGACAGAGCCCCCTGGAGAACCCCATATCCTTCACGCACAGTTCATAGCTTTTCTTCTAGATCATGGTGTTTTTCTCACTGAGCTAACTTTCTCTTACCTTGGCTGGTCCACAGTTAAACAGCAATCCCCTCCCAGCTATGAAAGCATGCTCAGCTCCTCCCCTCTCCTTCCCATCTCTTCCCTTCTTCTGCCTATAGTTTCCTACTTCTGTGAGTCTTCCCTCCAGGTTATGTGTCCCTGTCCCAACACCTGATTTCTTTGTTCTCCTATGGTTGATTGTCCTCTTCTCCTTCCTTGCACAGCAGGTGTAGAGACAGATCCTGCCAGCCTCAACAAACCCAATTTCCAAGTTCTTTTGGCCTGAATGGGTAACCTTCTAGGGTCTAATGAGTGACCATTATACCTAGTCTTGCTGACCCAGCTCTCCCCGTTAAGAAATGTTGGATCCCACACAGAGGCTCTCCACAACCCAACGATTCCACAATAATGACTTCACAGCATCAACTGGAATTTGCAAGACATACGGGACAGATCCCCCAAATCTGGAGTGATGCAAGGAGAAGTGCCACATGGTCCAAGCAACAGGGCAGATAATGTCACTTAGCCAGAACACCCATGATAACCCTAACTCCATGATACCCTTATCCCTAATCCCCATGATAACCTTTGCCCTAAATGCCACAATAACCACAACTCAACCACAACCCCAAAGCCAGCATAATTTTTACTCCATGAGAACCGTCTCACTCTCCTGGATACTATTTTTGGCTTTCTCTGCTTGGCGCACTCAGTTGGCAATAACATGGGGACGTGAAAATCACCGGAGGCCTGCATGCCGTGACCTGGGCCATCGCATATTTTCGTTTGGTTTTCCAGGATGTCCATACTGGGGTGACACCAGGCAGAGCAGAATGAAAGCGGTCACAACCTGTTCAGCACGTTCAATTTAGTAGCACTTATTTCCTTGCTTGGGTTACCAGGAAATCAGTCCCTATTATTCTCTATAGATCCAGGGAGGGGCACACAGGTGTTCATAAAAACCTGACCCAGAACTTTTTTTCTCCGGTCGGGATTTGGTCGGAGCAGTGGAGGCTGCTGTATTCAGCCAAGACAGGTCTGAGGAAGGCTGAACCATGGGGCGTCTCTGCTCCCCACTGGCCCTAGAACTGCTGGTGATGACCCTATTGCAGGGTGAGTGTGGGGTGGGGATGTAGGGTCCAGCCCCTACCTCACAGGGGGAGGTGAGAGAGATACGGGTTGTGGGGAGGGAATTGGGCTAATGAATAACAGGGGGATCCAAGCCCTTGGCCCTTCATAGACCCCCCCCCCAGCCCATCTAGCCTGGATGGGAGCATTCAGTCCTGAGCTGCCCCACTCAGATCAATGGGGAGTGTTGATTCTTGAACCTACTGGTGGTAAATCAAATAGGAACACAGCTATGAATTTTTGCTGGAGCTGAGGATGGCAGGGCTGTTATGGGGCAATGGGCGGAGTTTGGGAATTATGGGTGGAGCTACAGGAATTTATTCCCCTCCACACACCTTCTTGGGTTCCAGCAATGCCTGTGCATAAACCCCCACCCCTAACATGCACACATTTATATCTTTCCCTTCTCTTTCTTCACGCCCTAGGTGCTCAAGGGAGTTGGAAACAGGCAGGTAAGACACTCACTTCAAAATGCCAGCCTTACCTGTCCTGGATTAGTACCATGAGAACGAGGCTGGGAGCCCGGACTCTGGGGTTCTTCTGTCCCTAGCTCTGGGAGGGAAGTGGGGTCTAGTGGATTAGAGCAGGGAGGGAGAGGGGCTGAAAGTCAGGTCTCCTGGTTCCTTGCTGATCCCATGTCAATGCTGTTCCCCTCCAGGGTGTGGCCAGCCCAGGATCTCAGGCCGAATTGTTGGGGGCGGGGACGCCCCACGGGGCCGGTGGCCGTGGCAGGCCAGCATCCAGCACAATGGACACCACTTCTGTGGCGGGTCCCTCATCTCAGCCCAGTGGGTTGTGTCAGCAGCTCATTGCTTCCAATTGTGAGTAACTGGGGTGGGTAGGGACTGGTGCACAGACAGACGTCCTGCCTGGATCTGTGCCAGGCAAGCCACCTCATGCGGTGTTGCTGTGCGACGGGTCCCCAGCTTCCCCATCCCAGACCCTGCTGCATTTTTGGCCAAGTTTGCAAGCCATGCCACCTCATGCGGTGTTGCTGTGCGACAGGTCCCCAGCTTCCCCATCCCAGACCCTGCTGCATTTTTGGCCAAGTTTGCAAGCCATTTGATCATCCTTTTCTCCCCCAATCCCAGATCTGACCTTGTCTCTTCCTATCGTGTGAACCTGGGGGAGTACCAGCTCTCCTATCCCTCCCAGTGCCGGATCTCATCCCCTGTGAGCCAGATCTTTGTCCATCCCGACTACAACAGCACGTGGAAGTCTGCCGACATTGCCCTACTGCGGCTCAAACAGCCAGTGCAATACACCAATGAAATCCTCCCTGTCTGCTTGCCAGGCCCCTCCGACTCCTTCCCTGACAACCACACGTGCTGGGTCACCGGTTGGGGGAGAATAGACTCTGAGGGTAAGACCATCCCCCAGGAGGAGGTATGTACTATCACTCCACACCTGAAGCCCTGTGCTCCTGGAGCCCTGTGATTCCTGCAGCATCTTGCAATAATCCCTGCCCAGCTCTCTGCCGCCCCCTGCCAGCTGGCTACTCCTGATCGGCTGTATCCCTCACAGCCGTCTGTGAGGCAACTGATCCACTAGGCTCAGTTGGGAACCTTCTGCTTTCGATACAGATGGTCCCTGGTTCAATTCTTTGCAGAGGAAGCCCCCCTAGGGGCAGGGCTGCACAGATGGGGTTTTATGGTTGGATGTCAGTGCAGGTCTGGTAGCTGGGTGGAGGTGGGGAATGGATGCAAGGGGGGGTGGATATGGGTGGAGGGGATGGGGATTGTGACATGGGGAGGAGATGGAGTGGGAAAGATGTCTGGAGGGGAGGAGAGTAGGTTGGGGAGGTAGTTGGTGACAGGAAATTGTCAGGCACGGGGGTGCATTGCGGAAGGCGATGGATCCAATATCCTGGTTCTCTCCCCCCCCACCAGTCTCTCTCCCACCCCCCAGCACACTTCAGGAGGTTCAGGTTCAGCTGGTCGGCACTGCGGCCTGCAATGCCCTCTACAACATCGACCCAGATCCAAAGATCGGCAGGGACCCCGTCAAACCCGACATGTTCTGCGCTGGCTACGCCGAAGGGCAGAGGGACTCCTGCCAGGTGAGAGAGGGCTGAGGACCGACTGGATGCCGGTGAGCCCCAGCGCAGCTCCCCGTCGCCATCTAGGGCCTGCAGCATGTAGAGTGGCTGCTGCAGCTGTGGAGTTCCACAATCTGGCTGCCTCCGAGCAGTCAGGAGCGGCTCCGGCTTTTAGATCCATGTGGACTCATGGTCCCATGTCTAGGCCCCAGCTCTTGGAGTCCTGTGATTAGGACAGAGCCCCGGCTTTTATTTTTATTTAAAGTAATAGTCAAGTCTTTGCAGATGGATCGAAAAGAGAGAGAATGTGGCTAGAAAGTAACCGTGGCCTCCCTGAGTCTGCGGAGAGCCTAAGCCAGTTTCTCTGAGATGGGGAAATAGCCATGCATCTTTATGGAAGCTCTCTGCTTCCAGCCCCACTGCTCTGCTTCCAGCCCGTCCTGAGCAGGGTTCTCTGCATAGGGCAGGAGCAGAAGAACACAGCCACCCTTCCTGCTGTGAATGTATTATATGATCCCACCGTTGCCACCAATGCATCCTTCAGAGAAAGGTGGGGGGAAGGTTCATAATGCTCCTTTCACTTCTCAAGTGGGTGTGGCAAAAATATGTGGGTGGGGCCATGGTATGGTCCATATGCCTAGAGCTCCAAGGGGCTGGGCTGTGGATACTTGGGGCCAGGGGGCCTCACTAATCCCAATTTCTGTGCCCCTCTAGGGTGATTCTGGGGGGCCGCTGGCATGTGACCACAATGGGACCTGGCTCCTGATGGGGATTGTGAGTTGGGGGGATGGCTGTGGCAAGCCCACTCGTCCAGGTGTCTATGTCCAGACGGTGGCCTATGGCGAATGGATACGGGGGCACACTGGCTCAGGGAGCCAAGCCAGCACCATGGGAAACTGCAAATCAGAAACGAATGATGCCAGACCCTGCTTCAGCAGCTTCGTGCTTCTCTTCACCACTCTCCTGATGTCACTGTGACCCCCCGCTTCCATTGGGATGCCCCCCGTCTCTCCCTCCTCTGTTCACCCACTAGTGAAACCTTGCACTGTGTGGGGGGTTAAGATGCAGATAGGAGAGGACCTGAGAGTTACCAGAAATGCCCGCATGCCTGAGTCTGCAGAGAGCCTGAGCCAATTGCTCTGAGAAGGGGGAGCCACCCTGAGTGTGACTGACGCTGTTTCAGGTGGGATCTCTCAAGGATCTGTTTATGGCCCTATGCTAAGAATATAAGAACATAAGAATGGTCATACTAGGTCAGACCAGTGGTCCATCTAGCCTAGTTTCCTGTCTTCCAAGAGTGGCCAATGCCAGGTGCTTCAGAGGGAATGAACAGAATGGGGCAATTATCGAGTTATCCATCCCCTGTCGTCCACTCCCAGCATGTGGCAGTCAAAGGTTTAGGGGCTCCCAGAGCATAGGGCTGCACCCCTGACCACCTTGGCTTATAGCCAGTGTTGGACCCGTCCTCCATTAATTTATCTAATTCTTTTTGAACCCAGTTATACTTTTGGCATTTGCAACATTTCCTGGGAACGAGTTCCACAGGGTGACTGTGCATCATGTGAAGCACTTCCTTTTGTTTGTGTTAAACCTGCCGCCCATTAACTTCATAGAATCATAGAATCATAGAATATCAGGGTTGGAAGGGACCCCAGAAGGTCATCTAGTCCAACCCCCTGCTCAAAGCAGGACCAATTCCCAGTTAAATCATCCCAGCCAGGGCTTTGTCAAGCCTGACCTTAAAAACCTCTAAGGAAGGAGATTCTACCACCTCCCTAGGTAACGCATTCCAGTGTTTCACCACCCTCCTAGTGAAAAAGTTTTTCCTAATATCCAATCTAAACCTTCCCCACTGCAACTTGAGACCATTACTCCTCGTTCTGTCATCTGCTACCATTGAGAACAGTCTAGAGCCATCCTCTTTGGAACCCCCTTTCAGGTAGTTGAAAGCAGCTATCAAATCCCCCCTCCTTCTTCTCTTCTGCAGGCTAAACAATCCCAGCTCCCTCAGCCTCTCCTCATAACTCATGTGTTCCAGACCCCTAATCATTTTTGTTGCCCTTCGCTGGACTCTCTCCAATTTATCCACATCCTTCTTGAAGTGTGGGGCCCAAAACTGGACACAGTACTCCAGATGAGGCCTCACCAATGTCGAATAGAGGGGAACGATCACTTCCCTCGATCTGCTCGCTATGCCCCTACTTATACATCCCAAAATGCCATTGGCCTTCTTGGCAACAAGGGCACACTGCTGACTCATATCCAGCTTCTCGTCCACTGTCACCCCTAGGTCCTTTTCCGCAGAACTGCTGCCTAGCCATTCGGTCCCTAGTCTGTAGCTGTGCATTGGGTTCTTCCGTCCTAAGTGCAGGACCCTGCACTTATCCTTATTGAACCTCATCAGATTTCTTTTGGCCCAATCCTCCAATTTGTCTAGGTCTTTCTGTATCCTATCCCTCCCCTCCAGCGTATCTACCACTCCTCCCAGTTTAGTATCATCCGCAAATTTGCTGAGAGTGCAATCCACACCATCCTCCAGATCATTTATGAAGATATTGAACAAAACCGGCCCCAGGACCGACCCTTGGGGTACTCCACTTGATACCGGCTGCCAACTAGATATGGAGCCATTGATCACTACCCGTTGAGCCCGACAATCTAGCCAGCTTTCTACCCACCTGAGAGTGCATTCATCCAGCCCATACTTCCTTAACTTGCTGACAAGAATACTGTGGGAGACTGTGTCAAAAGCTTTGCTAAAGTCAAGAAACAATACATCCACTGCTTTCCCTTCATCCACAGAACCAGTAATCTCATCATAAAAGGCGATTAGATTAGTCAGGCATGACCTTCCCTTGGTGAATCCATGCTGGCTGTTCCTGATCACTTTCCTCTCATGCAAGTGCTTCAGGATTGATTCTTTGAGGACCTGCTCCATGATTTTTCCAGGGACTGAAGTGAGGCTGACTGGCCTGTAGTTCCCAGGATCCTCCTTCTTCCCTTTTTTAAAGATTGGCACTACATTAGCCTTTTTCCAGTCATCCGGGACTTCCCCGGTTCGCCACGAGTTTTCAAAGATAATGGCCAATGGCTCTGCAATCACAGCCGCCAATTCCTTCAGCACTCTCGGATGCAACTCGTCCGGCCCCATGGACTTGTGCACGTCTAGCTTTTCTAAATAGTCCCTAACCGCCTCTATCTCCACAGAGGGCTGGCCATCTCTTCATCATGTGACCCTTAGTTCTTGTGTTTTGAGAAGGAGTAAATAACGCTTCCCTATTTACTGTCTCCACACCATTCATGATTTTATGGACCTCCATCATAACCCCCCTTGGTCGTCGCTTTTCCAAGCTGAAAAGACCCCGTCTTTTTTATTTCTCCCCATAAGGAAACTGTTCCCTACCCGTAATCATTTGTGTTGCCCTAGTCTGTTCCTTTCCAATCCTAGTAGATCTTTTTTGAGATGTGGTGACCAGAACCCCACACGGGATTCAAGGAGTGGACGTACCGTGGATTTATACTGCAGCCTTTTACTGAGTGATGAATTTAGGGATATTTTATGACTCCACCATGGGTTCAGCTCTGGATGCTCCAGTTTCAGGCTCAACAGAGTGAAATCTCCTCTGGTTCTTTTCTCAAGTTTGGAGGCTGTAGGAACACACGTCGTCCAAGGATAATGACCCAATCCCAAGTACAAGTCTTATCTGTACAACAAGTTTTATTAAAGCAATAAATGAAGTTATTATGACCCAGGCATGTAGAAATCCTACCAGACCAGTGCAATAATTATAGCTGTAGTCATACCCACATGCTCAAAGATGTTCTTGGGTGCGATGGACCTCTCACCAATTGATCAGCTGTAGAGGGATAGTTCCTGCTGGGGTTTTCCCTGTGGCTATTCCCATTGTTATTCCACCAGGGAACCCTTTATATATTCATAGAATCACAGGACTGGAAGAGACCTCAGGAGGTCATCTAGTCCAGTCCCCTGCACTCAAGGCAGGACTAAGTATGATCTAGACCATCCCTGGCAGGTGTTTGTCCGACCTGCTCTTAAAAATCTCCAATGATGGAGATTCCACAACCTCCCTGGGCAATTTATTCCAGGGCTTAGCCACCCTCAGAGTCAGGAAGTTTTTCCTAATTGTTAGAGAGCTTATTCCTTCACTCTCCCACTTCCCTGGTCCTTCTCGCATGAACAGAGAGCAACAATACCCGAAGTCCGAAGGTGCAAACAATTCGATGTTTATTGGGGTGAACTTCCAGCAAGCTTAAATACAAGTTCCTTTTTCCTTATTTTCGAATCCCAACTTACTTCCTGTTTGCCCCTAATTTATATAGTAATATTCTTAGCTATACCTTAACCAATAATTCTACTGAAATTTAACTAACCAATCCTAACATATTGTAACATGATTAGCTAACCAATTATATCCCACCACCTTAATTAGTTTACACCCAGCAAAATTAATTATACAGCAGACAGAAACAATCACAGAACCAGACAGAGACCATGCCAATAAACAATAGCAAAGTGGGAACTATAATGACCAAACAATACAGAAGTGAGGATTTCACAACTACATCTATAAAGACATAAGGGTTTCCCAGCTGTGTCTATTGATAAGTGAGTTCTTACCAGACAGAAAACTATCAACCTCAATTTCCTTTTACATTTTCTAGGCACTTCCCTTTTTCTGGAGGTGATAGGCATTATCAGGACAGGATTGTATTCCTAACAGCCCAATAGCACCTTCTTTCAATGTGACTAGTTTGGAATGTGAGGAGGTGACTGGTCGCTTTGCAGCTTATGGCTGCCTCTTTCGCTTAGGCCTTAGCCTAAGAACAGGGCCTCAGACTGTCACAATAAGAGAAGGACCTTACACCAGCAGACAGTGATTTTGATTCTTTCTTTTATACCTCTAACTAGCCAAGTGATAAGAATACACCTAAATTCTTAAAGTACAGGCCTTTACAGACAGGCCTGAATATCTATATCCTAACACTAATGTCCAACCTAAACCTCCCATGTAATTCTAACTATGCTTAACACCTTATGCACTTGCATGAAGGTGTCAGCCCTCTTTCCCTTATCTGTACTTCCACACCCCATGAATGTTGGGGTACCCCATTTTTCATAAGTTGTTCAGAGTTCCTCTTATTAGCCTATACGTATGACATGTACCCTTCGGTCTGGACAGATATTTAAAGATGTTATTATCAGGTGTCTCATGGTCTCAGACAATACATTTGCAGTTTATTTCAATCCACTTTTCCTATTGGTACATCTTATGCAGTGACCTTGTGACCTTATGGGCATAGGGTTATTCCTAGATTGCTCACTTATGTAAACTGTAGCTCACGAAAGCTCATGCTCAAATAAATTTGTTAGTCTCTAAGGTGCCACAAGTCCTCCTTTTCTTTTTGTGGATACAGACTAACACGGCTGCTACTCTGAAACCTGTCACTTATGTTAAGTATGCATAAGCCTATGGCCTAGTGTGGCTAAACTAAAATTTTACAGGTCTCAGTCTGTAGGCCTTACATTTCAGACATGCTTTACTTATATACCTAATACACAGTCATCACCCCTAAATACTCATCAATACTATACTTCTATAATCCTACCATTTAAATCTATGTGGCATACATCGATTATATAAGAAATAGCATATCAATTGACCATAACATCACATAATACAATGACAAACGGATGATAAAATGAACTAATTGACTACTGTCCCCTGCCTTGACAGGGTGAATATTATGACCCCCCGCCCTCCAAAAAAAGGCATACTGTGGTACACAACAAACACTGTAATTAGTAACTTACCATTTATATGTACTTAAACCCTATATGTCAATTAAATCTAAGTGTATACTTGTAACTTCATTATTCTATACTTATTAGGGAATAATTATTTCTTCAGCTATCAACTCATGCGGGGGTAAAAGACCTATCTGGCTTTAAGATTAAACTCCATAAGTTTATGGAGGAGATGGTATGATGGGATAACATGATTTTGGTCATTAACTGATCTTTAAATATTCATGGTAAATAGGCCCAATGGCCTGTGATGGGATGTTAGATGGGGTAGGAACTGAGTTACTACAGAAAATTCTCTCCTGGGTGTCTGGCTGGTGAATCTTGCCCACATGCTCAGGGTTTAGCTGATCGCCATATTTGGGGTCAGGAAGGAATTTTTCTCCAGGGCAGGTTGGAAGAGGCCCTGGAGGTTTTTCGCCTTCCTCTGTAGCATGGGACACGGATCACTTGCTGGAGGAGTCTCTGCTCCTTGAAGTCTTTAAACCATGATTTGAGGACTTCAATAGCTCAGACACAGGTTTTTCGCAGGAGTGGGTGGGTGAGATTCTATGGCCTGCGTTGTGCAGGAGGTTGGACTAGATGATCATAATGGTCCCTTCTGACGTTACTATCTATGAAACTACTGTTCTCCTGGATTTTGGAACAGAAGCATATGGAGGTTCTGGAACTTGATGTGGGTTTATGTTAGTGCATATCTTCATAAATACTGTCCTCTCTAACATCAGCTATAGATGCTACAGCTGAGGTGACAGTAGCTAAAAGGGGACTGGAAATCAGTTGGATTGAACAAAAATGGGTTTTGACCTTTTTTTTAACTTATGGTTCTGATCTTTCTTCCCGTATAACATAAGGCAAAAATAGTCCCTGCTTACTGGTTACCCAGCAACCAGACATACAGTTCCCTTAAGGCAACCCACCCTTGGGCTCCCACCCAGACAGCCAAGTCAAATATGATGAGGATTGCTGAAAATCTTGTTCATCCTATAAAAAGTTCTACCAATCCCAAAGGTTTGGCCACATTGTCCACCAGGTCACTGAATATTTCAGATCTTACCCAAATACACGCTTACAGCCAACTCTTATTAACTAAACTAGCATGTATTTAAAAAGAAAAAAGAGAGAGAGTATTGGTTAAAGGATCGTTATATATACAGGTATTTGAATAAAATTCTTAGGTCATTTTCATAGCAGCAATGGTGAGCCTCAGAGTTGCAAAGAGTTCTTTCAGAATAGGTTCCATAGGTTATAGTCCAGTGTCCAGTATCAGGGTGATCCAGACTGGAGCTGGAGACCTCAGTCTTGTGACTTCTTCCCTGAAGAAACTTAAGCAGATCTGAGATAATAGGATCGGGGCCCAGGAGTTCCTTTTGTAGTTCTCTGGCAGCCTCCGGACAGCAGGCATTCCTTGGGGGAATAATAGGTGACAATTGTGGCTTTGAAGTAAGACCTTCTAGTTCCTAAGCACCACACATAATTAGCTGCATGGATTAGCATAAGACAATTGCCCATCTCCTGCCATTTACAGGTAGCTTACAACATACTTCAAAGAGGAATAAAGACAATGATATTACTATATTTACACTTCATCTAAATGTTAACACCTCCTTTTGATCTCTGAATTAATAGAAAGAAAAGGAGTACTTGTGGCACCTTAGAGACTAACCACTTTATTTGAGCATGAGCTTTCGTGAGCTACAGCTCACTTCATCGGATGCATAAAGTGGAAAATACAGTGAGGAGGTTTTTATTCACACAGACCATGAAAAAATGGGTGTTTATCACTTCAAAAGGTTTTCTCTCCCCTCACCCCACTCTCCTGGTGGCAATAGCTTATCTAAAGTGATCACTCTCCTTACAATGTGTATGATAATCAAGGTGGGCCATTTCCAGCACAAATCCAGGGTTTAACAAGAAACTCTGAGGAATTAACAGACTATAGTAACAGACAGGAACTGTTTAGTTACATTGTTAACCTCTAACAAGATATAGGTAAACACAGACTACTGCAATCACCATCTTCTTCCAGTTCTTTAACAATACAAGTCTACATTTCAAAGCTCATGTCTATCTAACATGGCTTTGCTAGCTATTTATAAGGAATAGCCCTAACTGCGATTTACATATTTCCCTAACATGTCTTTAAAGGTTGAATTTGGGTCATGTAGCCTATAAGTTGCTTCACCCTTTCTGGCTCAATGTCACATCATAACATTACTAATTTCAATTACATGTGCATCTTTCCTTTCTAACAACTGTTTTAGCTGTAAATTTCACAGTGGATATATGCACTTGTCTTAATTATAACTTGATAATCTGGGTTGCTAAGAATGACTGCTTCATTTTCAAAATCGGGTACCGGAGGTATTGTTGCATGTCCGACAACTGTAGGTACTTGTGGCTTAAAACAGAAATTTGGACTTGCGACCAGACTTCTAAGATGATCATAATAGAAGTTTTGCAGTTAGTTATTACCCATTATTGTCCTACTTCATTATAGGTCACCCGCTCCATAGGAGATTTTAATTTAGTTAGTTGCACTGGACGTGATACAAGTGTTGCACTGACTTTCAGTAGGTTCTGTTGTTACCTTTCCAGCGGGCCATATAGGAGGGTCGTTACCTCAAACACAGCTCACCTACAGATCCATTGATGCTGTTTTTAAAAGGACTCTCTGTGTTTGGGCATGGTAATGGTACATCACCAGCAGATGCACTTGTTCCTCTAGATGCTGTCTTCTAGGTGACCAATAGGGTGGACAGTGGCTAATTGATCCAATACATCCTTATTTGGATCGAACATGGGCAATGATCACATGAACGAGACATATAAGGACCTTGAAATGTCACATGTTACTTAAATAATATGTGTCATGATTCAGATGTGGTAACACAGATACCAAGTTTCTAATTGCACAAAATGATATTTGTTTACATTTAATTTGGCATTTGACTTTCTCTCCTCCATGCTTTTGAATACAGTGTGGACAATACCAATTCAAGATCTGTTTATCCCTAATTAATTCTGGCACTTTTCTCAGTTCCAAGAATTGAAAGGTATTATCAATAGTGTCTATTACATATTCACCATATTCTGCACAAAAAATTTCCTTTCCCATGTGATTTTTCCCCCTGATCATTATTATATTTTACCAGTTGAATAATCTGAATCTGTGTATAATTGAATATTTTGGTTATTTCATGCATATTATACACCATAAGTCATTCTTCAGTTGCCAAACCATAAATTCTCGGTAACATGGGGTTAATTACTTTCTTAGCTTCTTTCTGATGTAATGCCATGTAATTAATATGTCTTTTAATTTTTTCAGTATCCACCTGTGATGCTGGCAGACCAGGTGCTAGGTCATGCGGAAGCCCGAGACTAATTTACTTGTGCACTAGTATAGAGCAAAGTGATTTTTAAATGTATAAGAGCGTATTTGGTGTTTAAGCTTCATGAAAACTAATGGGACGTTACTTGCATTATTTTCACTTATCTATATCGCATTACAATGTAGTAGCAAACATTTACATAGTGTATACCCCCGTAACTAAATAACCCGGCAAACAAAAAAGAAGCCTTGTGGAATGCAAATAAAAGAACTTTAACAGAAAAGTGCTAATTTCAAAGCAAGTGGCCATTGTGTGCGATGACTGGAAGTCAAAGACTCAAAATGCACCTCTCACTCTCCATCATCAAAGGAAAAGTCCAAGTGTCAGCCTGTTTTCTGTGAGAAGAAGCTATAAGTATGGATTCAAGGACAGATCCTGGATCTCTGGACTATTTGGACTCTTCCAGGGAAGTGTACCAGATGCAAAGCAGAGATCCCCAGAGACAATCTGGGTACCCTGGAAAGACTTCTTGGAAACTGTCAGCTTATTACATCACTGCCACCATTTGGACTTACAAACTGTGACTTACCTGTGCCTATATTTTGCCTGCTTTAACCTCTCAATAACGCTCATTTCCTTTTCTGAGCTTGTCAACCTTTAGTTAGTTTATTATAGAATTAGCTACCAGTGTTGTCTTTGGTGTAAGGTCCAGAGTACCAATTTATCCGGGGTAAGAGACTGGTCCCTTGGGACTGGGAGCAACCTGATGTGGTGTGACTTCTGCTTTAAGTGACCTTTTATCACAAAGTCCAGTTTGCCCGGGTGGCAAGATACACTGCAGCATCTAAGGGGTTGTCTGTGACTCCCTGGTAAGACTGCTACAGTGATCCAGGAGTTTACGTTCGTCACTGGCTTGGTGAAATCTAATTATAGACCATACCACCAGCTTGGGATGTCTTCCCTGTTTTCTGACAGTCTGCCCCAAGGTAGGCACTCACGGCCGTGAGCCACTCCAGAGAGCGTGGCATTGGCATTCCTATTCCAAATAATCTTGTAATACTGTTTAAAATTCCAAAAAAGGATTAATTTCTCATTTCCTTCTGGGAACATAAAGGTTGGCCTGTATATTGATACTTAAATTGTCAATGACTTGTACTCGCGGTGAATAAACAGTAACCTTATCCTCAAGAAGCACTGGAAAGGTAGATGTGACATTTGTCTTCTTACAATAGCTAACTTCACTTCTTTGCCAATTAGATCAATTTAGCACAGCAGGTATGGGTGTAGCGGTCAGACCACTGGCAAGGGCTATCGTAGAACTCCACATTCCACCGGGTCCTGTGAGCCATAGTCCTTCCCCACTGCTTTTGCCTCTACCGCTACTATCAATTATTTGTTAATAACTTTTACACTTCCCAGAGATTTAAGTTGGATACGGGCTTTACACTCTCCTTCATTTTCATAATCTTGGTTACACATATCAGTGCTTCACTTTCTACTGAGCTTTGACATTTGATTTTGTTGTCCCAGAATCCATATGGAATTCCATCAGTTATTGGTGCAGATTTATCTCCAGTTATAACATATGTTTTACATCCTCCTCCTGCCCCCTACCCCCGGATTCCTCGATTAAGGGAGAGATCTTTTTCCAATCTACAAAAGGCATTTCCTCATTTTCTTCAACAGTAGAACCTCAGAGTTACAAACCCCGCAGGAATGGAGGTTGGTCGTAACTCTGAAATGTTCGTCACTCTGAACAAAACGTTGTGGTGGTTCTTTCAAAAGTTTACAACTGAACATTGACTTAATACAGCTTTGAAATTTTACTATGCAGAAGAGAAATGCTGCTTTTAACCATCTTAATGTAAATGAAACAAGCACAGGAACAGTTGCCTTACCTTGTCCATTTTTTTAAAACTTTCAATTTATATTTTAGCTGTTTACATTTAACACCGTACTTGCTTTTTTGTGGGGTATTTTTGTTTTGTTTCTTGTCTCTGTTGCTGTCTGAATGCATAGTCCTGGTTCCAAATGAGGCGTGTGGTTCACCTGTCAGTTTGTAACTCTGAGGTTCTACTGTATTACAGAATACTAGCCGTGGAAGGGACCTCAGGAGGTCATCTAGTCCAACCCCCTGCTCAAAGCAGGACCAATCCCCAATTTTTGCCCCAGATCCCTAAATGGCCCCCTCAAGGATTGAACTCACAACCCTGGATTTAGCAGGCCAATGCTCAAACCACTGAGCTATCCCTCCCAACTGAGAGTGCCAACTGAGAAAAATTGCTTAAAGCAGGGCAGTTATCACCCAAGGCTGGGGTTTCTATGCACACCAAGGCAAACCAAACCAGCCAGCCAGAGAGGACTTTGGTTTTACCCCACTGGCTAACCACAAGTCACACAAGCAATTCCCTTAGACACTCCAGTTTCCCAGTATCACTCATTATGGGGACAATGGTTATGAAAACCAATACCCCAGTAAAAAAAAAGGGTTCTCTCAATCCCAAAGGACCAAGCAGCAGACCCAGGTCAATATACAAGTCAGATCTTACCCACAAATCACGCTGTTGCCAATCCTTTAGAATCTAAAGGTTTATTCATGTAAGCTGTGTCAGGATGAGCTCCACCCTGACATCTGGTGGTGAGGTGTGGCAAGTTGTGGAAAAGAACTTCAGGGGCCAATCTCATTTGCATAGGCACACCCACCCCGCCTAGAATGAGGCCATAGCTGCCCAAATGGTCACTTTGGCTGCTGTGGGATCCCCAGTGTCTCTGTTATTGGGGCAGGAAGAATAAATTGTTATTACCCTGGTTATGGGAACTGTGCTTGGAACTGTACTTGGCCTTTTGTTATGATGGAGGGACTCACCATCAACTAAGTAGCACTCGCTAGGCAAGGGTCATGGGTTCCAAAACTCTGTAGTGAGAGAGAGAGGCTGGGGACAAGTATTAATACTTGGTGGCATGGGCCCCTTGGTGAGGGCCTTACATGCTGATTGCACGTCCTCCTCTCTCCACTGTGGAATATCAGAGCTAATTTTGATTTTATTAGAAGTCTAGTTATAGGCTGCTGAGCTCACTTTGGGCTGACAGTGCACCAGCACTGGGGCTCCCCTACGACAAGCTGAATTCACTAAAGAGCTGAACTGCCTAAGAGCTGAAATCACTGACTGTTGTGTTAAGTAGTGGGGGAGCCTGAAGATCTATTGTGGAGCAGTTTGAGGGATGGCTAGAGTGCCTTGTGGACAGGTTGGTGGAGCAGTCCATAGGACGGCGGGAGCTGCTGTGGAGCTGAGCGAAGCAGTTCATGGGGCGGCGAGCGGAGCGAAGGCCTATGGAGCTGTGGGGTGGTCAGCTTCAGATCACGTAAGGTGCCTCTTACCCCCATCTCCACCCAGGTTGGGAGGTAAAGCTCCGCAGATAAACTTTTGAACTCTGGGGCTGCCCTAACCAGGGACAGAGACTTTTGGGTCATTGGACTTTTGGGACTTTGGGTGATTTGGGGTTGCTGGACTCAAGAACCAAAGGGAAAGGGCATGCCTCAATTTGCTTGGGGTGGTTTTTTTTTGCTCATGGGTTGTGTTATGAATCCTGTTGGTGGTGTTTCCCCAACATAATGCCACATTGTTTCTCTCTGTTATTAAAAGGCTTTTTGCTACACTCAGACTATGTGCTTGCGAGAGGGGAAGTATTGCCTCTTGGAGGCGCCCAGCAGGGGGTGGTATATATTTGTCCAAGGTCACTGGGTGGGGGCTCGAGCCGGTTTGCATTGTGTTATTGGAATGGATCCCCTAGATATTGAACCCGGCCCTTGTTGCTGCCAACTCTGACTGGCAGAAGGGTTACATTCATAAAAGGAAAAAGATATCGATGAGAGCTAGAATTGGTTAAATGGGATCAATTACATACAGTCATGGCATTTTTTTAATGTGAAAAACTGGGTCAAGGATTTCCCTTGATCAACATCTGGGCACACAGGAGGGCTCCCAGAATACAACAGGGAACGTGGTAATGGAGATAAGATCTGTACTGGGGTCACTATTATATCCTGGCCCTGCAACAACAAGGTCCAGTGTGCCAATCGAGCATTAGACACCTGTCCATCCTTGAATCTATTACAGCGCAAGAACTAGAGGGGTGTATGGCTTACAGAGGCTGTTTTTGCTGACATGGCTTTGCTGCAAAAGCCTGCCATTTCAAATTGTCCTTACTAAAAAATACCAGTGCTAGTCTAAAACATGGGGTGGGGGGACTTTTTTATCACTATAAATTACTTTTATAAACAGGCTTTCTGTGGTTTTAACCCTAGGTTGTTTCTGCATGCTCAGTTTTTATTGAAACACATATGCAAAAGGGCTAAATGAAAAATTGCTTCTTCAGATAGACTTGTTTTTCAAAGTGGTCTCCTTCTTTTCTAATCCACTAATCTAAAAATTGTTCTCACTAAAAACATCGGGAAACGCTCTTAAAGTGTTTATCCCTTCACAAGCCTTTCCCTTCTATTTGTCAAAAGCTTTAACAAATTACTTTTATAAACTAAGTGGTTGTGGTTTTAACCCTGAGATCATTTCTTTTTTTATTTTACATTGTTAATAAGATTAGTTACAAAGCAATGTCTTCTTCACATAATGAAAGGAAATGTTTATTTCGACAAGTATTTGGTATAATTTTGTTTTAAAAGCAGGCCTAGGGCTTTCTTGTTATGTTCGGGCCTTCTGATCTCTGATCCATTGACTCACATATGCTGTTTTTGTTGAAAAAGCACACTGCATCAAATTGTTCTTACGAAAAATGACCCCTGTTAGTCTAAAACATAGGGGAAATCTTTTTTATCACTATACATTACTTTTATAAACAGGTTCTCTATGTTTTTAACCCTGGGATGTTTCTGCATGCTCACTTTTTATTGAAACATGCGCAAAATGAAGGAATGTGTCTTCATATAGGTTTGTCTTTTAACCTGTTTATAAAGCAGAGCTTTATCCCTTTACATGTAACTTTTACTTGCATTTGTTAAAAAGTTTGGGGAAGAAGCAGCCTTCTTATCCCTGATCCACTGACTCAGAGACACTGTTTTTGCTAGCCGGGGCTTTGCCGCAGCTTCAGATTGTTCTTACTAAACAATGACCCATGTTAGTCTAAAACATAGGGGGAAACCACTGAAAAATTGTTTGTTACAAAGGGTTTATGGTTTTAATTTTTATTAAAGCCCCTGTGTAAAAGGGCTATGCGGCGGGAAAATGCTCGGGGTCTGTTTTTTTAGATAAGAATAAGGCAGTTAAAGGGGAGGGGGGCGAGTGGGAGAGGGGAAGGGAGATGGCTCTTGTTTAAAACCCTTGGGACTGTAGGATTGGTTCAGGAAAATGAATTCTATGACATTGTTGTAGAACAACATCTGATTGCACCTATCTAAAGGCGGGGATAACAAGTCTGAGCTGCTCTGAACCTGGGAAGTTGCCTCTTTCAGCAGACTCACCTGGAAGGGTAAGATCTCTCTCACTCTCTGCCTCAACCATGTGCTGTCTATCTTTGCCCTTTGCAAAGGGGCTTTCTTTTCCCTTTTCATGCCCTGTTCTCTCTCTTTTATTTAACTCTTTTTAAATGCTCTTTTCTTAATCTATCCTTGTATTTAATAGTTTAAATGCTTTTCTATTAACCTCCCTTTATACTTTTTACCATGTGCTTACTAAACAGTCTCTGCTTTAGTAAATTCCATTTTTTGCCATGTGTGTTCTTTTTTTAACCTATTTTTCAATATTATTTAATGTTTTTAAATGTTCTTTTCTTAACCTACCCTTATATTTAACATTTTAAATGTTTCTTTCTTAACCAACCTTTATATTTTTACCATGTGCTTACTAAACAGTTTCATTTATATATTTCTCTTTTATTTAACTCTTTTAAATGCTCTTTTCTTAACCTACCCTTATATTTAATACACCTTTTTACATTTATCTCAAAATTCCCCTTTTATACCCCAAAACTTACAAAAACATGCCAATCAAAAGTATTACATAGCTGATCTAATGGAGCAAAAGCAAAGGTTACAAGATATGCCAAAACAGGAGGCGGTTTTGTGATTTCTCGGTCATTAGTCTGCAAGGTGCACATATTTCCAGACTGCCTGTTTTTCACAGACTTTCACCCCCATGCTCCAAGAAAAAGATCAGGTTCAGGGCACACAGGGTCAGGTTCACCCCTCCTCCCTTAACTAAGCTAAGTTATTACATGATCTACTAAATAACTGTTCCTAGCAGTAAGCAAATTAACTGATAGTCCATCCCAAAAGTTGGCCGTGGCTTAAGCACCTGGTTGTTTGTTAAAATACCCCTCTACACAATGACTCTCTTAGGAGTTCTCTATTGGGAAGGTGTCCCTTCCTTAGTTGCTCCCTAATTTAAATAAATATTCTATAGGGTATTACCCCTGCTGAGAAGTATTTGTGGTGCTTCCTTCCCCTTCACCTGTCAGGAGCCAGATTACAAAGTACACTGAGAGGAGGGGCAGTGATAAAGGGAACACCACAAAGTTTTCCTTGATCCTCCATTGGTAGAGGCTAAGAGTTTGGGGAGCTTATTAGGAGATTTTGGGGAGCTTCTTAGTGATGGCTGACTGTCTGCCTCTCTCTGCTATGCCAGAATAGGGCCTTCTACCCATACACAATTTTTCTATTTGGTACCACTCTATGATATTTTCCCCCTTAAACATTACTCATCAATAAGACATCTTAGTCATTTTCAATATGTGCAGTATCAATGAGAGGATACTTCCTCTTTACATTTTTCCTTGAGCTGAGTTCTTACAATATCACATAGTCAAGCAAAACCCCACAATGATGCAATAGCAAGCACACAAAACACAGAAACAAGCAAAAACCAGCAAGTTCCCTCTGTTAGTTACTGTGAGCATAACACAATTCTACCTGCTTGAAATGATTTTTATCAGTTGACTTTCACAAGTAGGGGTACATAAGCTTTCCCCTTGTTATATAAGGTGGTCTTTTCTCTCCTTTTTCTTCTGTGTTCTCTAGAGTCCCAGATGGAGTGCCATTTTGTGAATTTGGTAATCTTGTATTACACCACTATGGGTTCAGCTTTGCTTGCTATAATTTCAAGCTCAACAGAGTGAACTTGCCTCTGGTGCATTTCTCAAATTTGGAGGCTCTAGGAACACACAAAGTCCAAAGATAACGACCAGAGACACAGCCGCAAGTTCAAAGTCTTATCTGTATGACAAGTTTTATTAAAGCAATAAGTGAAGTTACTATTACCCAGGCATGTAGAAATCCTACCAAACCTATGCAATAATTATAACTGTGTCATACTTCAGAGTAGCAGCCATGTTAGTCTGTATCAGCAAAAAGAACGAGACTAACAAATTTATTTGTGCATTAGCTTTCATGGGCAATAACCCACTTCATCAGATGCATGCAGTGGAAAATACAGTAGGAAGATATATATACACAGAGAACATGAAAAAATGGGTGTTGCCATACCAACTATAAAGACACTAATCAATTAAGGTGGGCTATTATCAGCAGGAGAAAAAAAACTTTTGTAGTGATAATCAGGATGGCCCATTTCCAACAGGTGACAAGAAGGTGTGAGTAACAGTAGGGGGAAAATTAGCACTGGGAAATAGTTTTTACTTTGTGTAATGACCCATCCACTCCCAGTCTTTATTTCAGCCTAATTTAATGGTGTCCAGTTTGCAAATTAATTCCAATTCTGCAGTTTCTCATTGGAGGCTGTTTTCAAAGTTTTTTTGTTGGAGAAATACGACTTTTAGGTCTGTAATTGAGTAACCAAAGAGATTGAAGTGTTCTCCAACTGGTTTTTGAGTGTTATAATTCTTGACGTCTGATTTGTGTCCACTTATTCTTTTATGTAGAGACTGTCCAGTTTGACCAATGTACATGGCAGAGGGGCATTGCTGGCACATGATGGCATATATCACATTGGTGGATGTGCAGGTGAACGAGCCTCTGATAGTGTGGCTGATGTGATTAGGCCCTATGATAATGTCCCCTGAATAGATATGTGGATACAGTTGGCAACGGGCTTTGTTGCAAGGATAGGTTCTTGGGTTAGTGTTTTTGTTGTGTGGTGTGTGGTTGCTGGTGAGTATTTGCTTCAGGTTGTGGGGCTATCTGTAAGCAAGGACTGGCCCATCTCCCAAGATCTGTGAGAATGAGGGATCGTCCTTTAGGATAGGTTGTAGATCCTTTATGATGCGTTGGAGAGGTTTTAGTTGGGGGCTGAAGGTGATGGCTAGTGGTGTTCTGTTACTTTCTTTGTTGGGCCTGTCCTGTAGTAGGTGACTTCTGGGTATTCTTCTGGCTCTGTCAATCTGTTTCTTCACTTCAGCAGGTGGGTATTGTAGTTTTAAGAATGCTTGATAGAGATCTTGTAGGTGTTTGTCTCTGTCTGAGGGGTTGGAGCAAATGCAGTTGTACCTTAGAGCTTGGCTGTAGACAATGGATCGTGTGGCATGGTCTGGATGAAAGCTGGAGGCATGTAGGTAGGAATAGCAGTCAGTAGGTTTTTGGTATAGGGTGGTGTTTATGTGACCATCCCTTATTAGCATCGTAGTGTCCAGGAAGTGGATCTCTTGTGTGGACTGGTCCAGGCTGAGGTTGATGGTGGGATGGAAATTGTTGAAATCCTGGTGGAATTCCTCAAGGTCTTCTTTTCCATGGATCCAGATGATGAAGATGTCATCAATGTAGCGCAAGTAGAGTAGGGGAGTGTCATAAATATAAAGGGAAGGGTAACCACTTTTCTGTATACAGTGCTATAAAATCCCTCCTGGCCAGAGGCAAAGTCTTTTCACCTGTAAAGGGTTAAGAAGCTCAAGTAACCTGGCTGGCATCTGGCCCAAATGGCCAATGAGGGGACAAGATACTTTCAAATCTGGAGCGGGGGAAAAGGCTTTTGTCTGTCTGTGTGATACCTTTGCCAGGAACAGATCAAGGACGCAAGCCCTCCAACTCCTGTAAAGTTAGTAAGTAATCTAGCTAGAAAATGCGTTACGTTTTCTTTGTTTTGGCTTGTGAAATTCACTGTGCTGGAGGAAATGTGTCTTTTTGTAACTTAAGGTTTTGCCTAGAGGGATTCTCTATGTTTTGAATCGGACTGCCTGTAATATTATCTTCCATTCTGATCATACAGAGTTGTTCTCTTATCTTTTTTGTTCTTCTAATAAAGTTCTGTTTTTTAAAAATCTCACTGGGTTTTTTGGGCCTTAAAAATCCAAGGCTGGTTTGTGCTCATCTTGTTTAATCTCAAACCTCCCCAGGAAAGGGGGTGTAAGGGCTTGGGAGGATATTTTGGGGAAATAGGAACTCCAAGTGGTCCTTTCCCTGTTCTTTGTCTAAATCACTTGGTGGTGGCAGCATACTGTTCAAGGACAAGAAGAAATTTGTGCACTGGGGAAGTTTTTAACCTAAGCTGGTAAAAATAAGATTAGGGGGTCTTTCATATGGGTCCCCACATCTGTAACCTAGAGTTCAGAGTGGGGAGGGAACCCTGACAGGGCATTAGGGGATGAGAGCTGAGGAAGCGTTGTTCCAAGTCAGCCATAAAAATGTTGGCATATTGTGGGGCCATGCGGGTACCCACGGCAGTGCCGCTGGTTTGAAGGTCTACATTGTCCCCAAATGTGAAATAGTTATGGGTGAGGACAAAGTCACAAAGTTCAGCCACCAGGTTTGCCGTGACATTATCGGGGATACTGTTCCTGACGGCTTGTAGTCCATCTTTGTGTGGAATGTTGGTGTAGAGGGCTTCTACATCCATAGTGGCCAGGATGGTGTTATCAGGAAGATCACCGATGGATTGTAGTTTCCTCAGGAAGTCAGTGGTGTCTCGAAGATAGCTAGGAGTGCTGGTAGCGTAGGGCCTGAGGAGGGAGTCTACATAGCCAGACAGTCCTGCTGTCAGGGTGCCAATGCCTGAGATGATGGGGTGTCAAGGATTTCCAGGTTTATGGATCTTGGGTAGCAGATAGAATACCCCTGCTCGGGGTTCTAGGGGTGTGTCTGTGAAGATTTGTTCCTGTGCTTTTTCAGGGAGTTTCTTGAGCAGATGGTGTCGTTTCTTTTGGTAACCCTCAGTGGGATCAGAGGGTAATGGCCTGTAGAATGCAGAACTCTAACACCACATGGCCTGTCCCTGACCGTAGCACAACCTCACTCCTTACCCCTCCCATGGGGTACAAAAGAGGTGGGATGAAGACCCCAGACTCACGACTCCCCAAAACAGAACATGACCATAAATTGCGAGGGGTGGGACTGAGGGCGTGCATTGCAGGTCTAATTATGCCTGCTAAGGAGTGGGGGACACTGGGACACAAGACTCTGCGGCATCGGAGTTATGGACACGCTTGCTGGAAACTAACCCCAATAAACATTGCATTGCCTGCACCTCAGACTTCTGGTCTTCTGCTTTCTGTCCGCGTGACAAGAACCAGGGAAGGGGGTGAAGGGAAAACCCTCTAACAATACTCACATGCTCAAAGATGTTCTAGGGTCCGATGGACCTCTCACCAATTGATCAACAGTAGAGGGATAGTTCCTGCTGGGGTTTTTCCAGTGGGTATTCCTACTTTTATCCAACCAGGGAACTTTTGATGTATTGTAATTCTAACTACGCCTAACACCTTATGCACATGCATGAAGGTGTGAGCACACTTTCCTTTATCTGTATTTCCACACCCCATGAATGTGGGGGTACCCCATTTTTATACGTTGTTCAGAGTTCCTCTCATTCTTATTTGCCTTTATGCATGACATGTACCTTGCAGTCCGGACAGACATTCAAAGATGTTACCATCAGGTATCTCGTGGTCTTAGACAATACGTTTGTGGTTTATTACAATCCATTTTCCGTAAATGTTATTCAGTGACCTTGTGACCTTGTAAACAGAGGGTTATTCCTAGGTCACCCACTCATGTCAAACATTTTTAAACCTATGGCCTAGTATGGTTAAGTGAAAATCTTACAGCTCTCAGCCTGTAGGCCTTGAGTTTCAGCCATACTTTACTTATATACCTAATACACACTCATCACCCCTAAATACTTAGCAATCCAATACTTCTATAATCCTACAATTTAAATCTATTTAGCATACCTTGATTATCTATGAAATAGTATATAAATTGTCTATAACATCACATAATACAATGACAAATGGATGATAAACTGAACTAATTGGCTATAATATGGTGGCATTGTGATATTTTCTGGTTGATTATCTATCCGGTCCTAATATTCTATTAGCTTTTCTGACTGCCACTGCACAGTCAGTGGATCCTTTCAGAGAACTATGCACAATGACTCCAAGATCCCTTTTATGAATGGTAACCGCTAATTTAGTTTCTATCATTTTAGGTATATAGTTCGGATTATGTTTTTCAATGTGCATTACTTTGCATTTATCAACATTTTATTAACATTTTTATCAATGACCTGGAAGAAAACATCATTGATCAAGTTTGCAGATGACACAAAATTGGCGGAGTGGTAAAGAATGAAGCTGACAGGTCACTCATTCAGAACGATGTGGATCAGGTGGTGAGGTGGTCCCAAGCAAACACTCTGTGTTTTAACACGGCTAAATGAAAATGCCTCCATCTAGGAACAACAAATGTCAGCCTTACTTACAAGCCGCCGGACTCGCTGTTGGGAAAAAGAGACTCTGAAAAAGATAATCAATTGAACATGAACTCCCAGTGTGATGCTAAGGCCAAAACGGCTAATGTGATCCTGGAATACATAGACAGAGGTGGCCGCCAGCTGGCACCCAGCATTATCAAATCACACACCTAGTTATATCTTTACTGCCATGTGTGTAGCGCTGGCCTGGAACTGAGCAGCATCTGCTCAGATTAAAACCCACTGAACCAAATCAGGGCCAACTTTGTGTAGACAAGGCTCAAAGTTTTAAAACACTCATGCCATGTGCGTCACCCTACCCTCGGGCCTTTCGTTTCAGTGAATTCTCCCTGAGCGGAGATTCGGCAGGAGCTGGAGGTGCTCACCATAGACTCCACGGTCTGCAACGATCGCTACCGGGAAGGATTACAAAAGCCAGAGGGTGACAACCCCATTAAAGATGACATGATGTGTTCCGGGTCCATGGAAGGCTATAAAGGGACTGCCTGGGTGAGATTCTCTGTCTGAGATCAGGGCCCCCACTATTCCTGGCCCTTTCGCCCTGTTCACTTGGTGTTGTGTTTGGGGTGCAGGGGGTGACCCATCAAACAGTGGGCCTGGATGGAGGGGCTGAGCCCTGACTTCACTCCCCAGTGTTTACACAAGTCAGCCCTTGGAATTGAGGATGCGTCATAGAGTATGAAGTCAGCAGCGTTCGTCCATTCAGTCTGACCTCCTGTATAACCCAGCCCACAACCGCACCCAGTTACCCCTTTCCTGAGCCCAGAGACTTGTGTCTGGGTAAAGCATCTCCCAGAAAGGGAGCCAGTGGGATATGAAGCCATCAATAGATGGAGAATCCAACATGGCCCTTGTGGACGATGGAGGCTGGTCCCTCCTCCAATCCTATTTCTTTCCCTGTCTCTAGGGTGACTCTGGGGGACCCCTGGTGTGTGAAAAGGATGGGACCTGGTACCTTGCTGGGATTGTGAGCTGGTTACTGGTGAGAGAAGTGAATAGGGTACTTACTATTTCTCCCGATTACCCTGCGGTCTACAACCGCCCGAATGCCCACAACGATTGGATCCAGAAGAATGTGCCTGGTGTGACTTTCAGAGTGGTGATCTTCACTCTGAACAGTGCCAGTCCCCCTAACACCATCACTCTGAGCAGTGTCCGTCCGTCTACCACCATCACTTGGAATAGTGCTGGTCCCTCTGCCACAATCCCCAGGCTCCTTCTCCTTGCTGTGCTTTTGCGGCTGACTCTCTGACCCCTCTCCTCGAGTGGGACCCCATCCCTCACCAGGCCTTCCTCGCCCTCCATGCACATTGACCATGACACTTATGTGATCAGTTATAGTTTTCTAAACCTGAATTTTATAATCAAATTTAAGTTAGATTTAATATGATCACTGTTTTGTTTGTTTGGCTCCCCAGGTTATTACCTTGCAATAAATAACTTTCATGGTTAAGCTGGTTGCTTCTCTCTCTCTCTGTCTTCCCCTTGTGGGTGTTTTTTTGTCTTCCTCATTCGCTCTGCAGCGACGCTCCTCATCCCTAAGCTAAAGATCCCTGCAGCACCCCAAAATCCCGTGGGGTTTGCTCATCAAGTGGGTTACGACCAGAGCCATAGTAACGTGAAGCGGGGCTAGGGACGTGCTAAACCTGGGGCCTATGAGGGTGGCAGATAGAAAGGGCTGCTCGACCCCGCCCGCTCAGGTGTCCTCTATTCCCGTGCGGTGCCCATGGCATAGGAGGGTGACAGCTTGGGAGTGCTGATTAACCCGGTCCTCTCAGCCGCGCTCTGTTAATGTGTGTGTCTGTCTGATTCTGGGGCTGGAGGAGAAATGACTCCTCTGTTTTCAGGTCTGGGTTCCGAGTTTGACCTTTTTCCTGAATGAAAGGCAGCTGTCGTACTCCCCAACTCCCAGCACTTGGTGTGACAGCTATGGCGATGTCCTGCAGTATCCTGGACAAACCTTATGAAATTAACCTTCTTGGCTTCCATTTAAGACCTTTACGGGGGGCATTGTACTTCAAACGCAGCTAGGTTTGTGTCGCTGTGGAATTGTGTGTAACTCCTCGAGGAGGCTGAAGCTAGAAGACTTCACCCGTCAACCTACCTATGTCTCTGCGGGGGGTTAGGCTGACCGAGCTACAGAGCTCAGGGCACAAGTTTTTTCACAGCGCTGAGCAATGGAGCTTGATCAAAATATTAAGTGTAGACCAGGCCTGACTAAAGCAATATCTGGGAAGGCTTCGGAACTTCAAAGGGCTTTGGGGGACAATACGTCTGAAGTGGGTTTCCTGGGAAATACTTGGCATGAAGGAAGGGACTCAGTGAGTGGGGCGGTCTCGTGGGGAAGAGGGATGGAGGAGGGAAGGACGTGGCAGGAGGGGTCTCACGGGGGAGGAGGGGTGAGGAGAGGAGAGCAGTGGGGTCCTCCTGAGAGGGGGGGTGGAGTGGAGGAGAGGAGTGAGGAGGGACTAACCAGGTGGCGGCGGGCAGTGGGGGCCTCGGGGAAGGGGCAGAGCAGGGTGGGGGAGAAGCGGAGCCTATTATACCCACCTCCCATGTGGAGTAGTACTACTGAAATGTATTTACAACTGATTGCATAAGAGCTAGTGGCTTCAGAGAAGTCATAAGCAAAGGGGATCAAATCCTTTCCTCTTGCACAGGGGCACAAGTCCTGATAGAAAGAGAAATGGCGTTGGAGAGGCGGGGGGGGGGGAGAATCACACCTCATTCTGCCGACTGCTGCATGGGAGTGACTGCGCTCGACAACGAAACCCTGGATACAAATGTAAAGAATCTCTCTCTGAAACAAAGGCCTATGTTTGAGGTTTGTTTGAATTCTGTCTGAATATTCCAATCATACAGAGCTTAGTTAGAGCAGAAACAGCAATCCGGGACCTCCCTCCACTTCCCCATTCCCTGTGTCTTCCGGGGCTGCAGCAGTCCCCAAGCACTCCACCCCAGCATTCTGCATTGAGCGCCACCCTCCGTGCCCTCTGCTCACATGCCGAAGCACCAGAGGCTCCTGGACCTCGTCTTCCTTTGTCCTCTTCTTCCTCTTCCTCCTTATCTGACCGAGCCGCTCCGTTGGGGTGCATGAAGAGACCCTCCAGGCCACCTCTCCACCTGCTAACGCAACAATGGACAGAGCAGCTATTGTCCGTGAACTTACACCCCTTGATCCAAACAACTTTCTCACTCTCCTTTGGGACTCGGAGCACGGTGGCAGCCGCAGCCACGGTGAGCACGGCCTGGGGGGCGGGGAGGAGGAGAGTTGGGATGTGGGGGGGTAGAGCATAGAGCTCTTGTACCGAATACCGGCAGGGTTTTCCACAAGCGGTGGTGATCGTAGCGGATATCTCGCTCCTGAGGGTAACCGAGGCCGCACGAAGCAGCTCCTGCATGCATCTAGCTGCAGACCAGGTCCGTATGCTACTAGCCTGTGGGCTGCAATGGTGCCTGCTGAAGTCATTGCTCCGTGGCGTGGCAACACGTCCTACCCGGGGGGAAGAAACAAGGCAGCCTTCCCAAGAAACCTTTGGCAGAGCGTTGCAGATTCCTTCCAGGAGAGTTCCCTCGCGATCTCTATGGAGCATTCATGGAACATCCTGGGGCATATGAACAAAGTATTCTGCAGGGCCCCCCCACCCTGCCCAGCGTTACTGGGGAATGAGACGCAGTCAGCAACTGTACCTCCAGTGGTCATTTCACTAACTCGTTAGCTTGATTAAAGAAGTAGTAAATGAACAGAAGCGTCCCTGAAATATTGAAGCAAACTGAGTACTAATCTGATGTTCCCTCCCTTGGACCAGGCTCGCCAGAGCTGGACGGCTGGGAGTGGCTAGACTGCTCAGAACTCGGAAAGAGGTTCCGGCTTGCCTTGCCCCGAATCTCCCTATTGCCTGTCCCTCCTCCTCCTCCTTCTCTAAGGAGTTCAACGGGAAACTCACAGTGTCTACACAAAGGGGGCATCAGTAGAGCGTGAGTTGAAGCTACAGGGAAGTCTGAGGGCTCAGTACTGGCCCCAGGGGCTGGGCAGTGGGACTGCTGGCTCTCAGCTCTCAGGGGGTGCTAGACTGAGGATCTGGCCCCTGAAGGGCACCTGGGGACCCAGCCAGGGGCTGTTCCTGGACTCTGTTCAACTGCAGGAGGATTAAAGCCCGTGGGGCTTGGTGTATTGAGACCCTCACACCACAGCCAAGTGAGTGTCCAGCAGGGAAGTTCTACCAGGGCGGTGGGTGAGTGACAGTGAACAAAGAGAGAACAAAGTCTGCCACAGTGGCCAACATTGTATCATTGGTCCATGGTGCGGCCCTGCCTGCTGGTCTGTCTGTCTGCAGCTGGTATCTTCTGTCTTATATCTCAGCCAGGGGGATTTGTGTAGCATCCAGCATGACAAGGGCCCTGATCTACGACACGGGGAGGCGGGTTCTGTGCAGTGCCTGGCACGACGGGGACCCCAATCTCGGGCGAGGGGTCCGTGCAGGCCTGACACAAGAGTTGTTCTCTGCGCTCTGCCATCGCACGGCTAAATCCAGAGACAAGGTGGGTGAGGTCCTATCTTTTACTGGACCAACCTCTGTTGGTGAGAGAGATGCGCTTTTGCAGAGCTCTGCTGCAGGTCTGGGACAGGAACTCCCAACATCACAGCAATAGGTAACTGTCATACATATACAGCTAAGGGTAGCCTAAAATCCCTCCTTTACCTGTAAGGGGTTAAGAAGCTCAAATACCCTGGTTGGCACCTGACCAAAAGAACCAATAAGAAAAAAAAATTACTTTCAAATCTGGGCGGGGGCGCGGGTGGTTTTGTTTGTGCTCTCTTTGTTGTTCTCTCTGGGACAGAGAGGGACCAGGGCAGGAAAAACCATCTCCTAAAACTTTACCTAAAATAAGCATCTAAGATTACAAAAATTGTAAATAAAGGCAAAAAAATGTGTTAGGTTATCTTTTGTTTTAGCTTGTGAATTTTCCCTGTGCTAAGACGGAGTTTTATTCCTGTTTTTGTAACTTTGAAGTTGAGCCTAGAGGGGAATCCTCTGTGTTTTAAATCTTTTTATTACCCTGTAAAATTACCTTCCATCCTGATTTTACAGAGGTGCTTCTTTTTTCTTTATAATAAAGTTCTTCTTTTAAAAACCTAATGGTTTTTTAGTGTCCTTAAAAACCCAAGGGTCTGGTCTGTGCTCACTTTGTTAACCTATTGGTTAGTATATTATTCTCAAGCCTCCCCAAAAAAGGGGGTGAAAGGGCTTGGGGGGATACTTTGGGGAACAAGGGACTCCAAGCGGCCCTTTTCCTGAATCTTTGTCTATACCACTTGGTGGTGGAAGCAATACCGTACGAGGACAAAAAAACAATTTGTGCCTTGGGAAAGTTTTTTAACCTAAACTGGTAAAAATAAGCTTAGGGGGTCTTTCATGTGGGTCCCCACATCTGTACCCCAAAGTTCAGAGTGGGGAGGAAACCATAACAGTAACGGTGGAAGAGCAAACTTCTTCCTTTATCTCCACTTACCAATCACATTGCAAGTGTTGGACATTACATCACCCCTCTGGGGATTGGATGGGTGACATTGCAGGACCAACCCCTGTGCAACGCGCCCTGCCCACACGCGTGTGGACCCTGATCTCTACAGTCCTGGTTCATCTTGTCAGTTGTCTCCAGCATGAGAGTGCTGCTGATAATCTTAGCTCGCACAGACACCCGGCCTCCAGCACGCTGCTTAGCAATCCCCTATTTATAACTCACCCTCCCAGTCATCTTCCCAGACAGTGGTACTTTCTCACCTTAGAATCTATGAACCCCCTACGCTAACCATACCCCCATTACAACCTTAGCTTTGCCGGAGCACTCTCCTTGACCTGCTGTTCTCGGCACGTTCAGTTGCTAACAAAACAGTGAAGTGAAAATCACAATGGGCCTCCCCACCGTAAACCATTTTTGTTGGTTTTCCAGGGCGCCCGTTTATGGGGCAATTCCAGATAGAGCAGACTGAGAACGGTCGCACCCTGTTCACAGGCAGAATTTAGCAGCACTTGTTTCCTTGAGTGGTTCATGAGGGGATGGGTCACATCTGTTCTCTTTCGATCTGGGGAGGGCGGAGGCAGGAGCATTGTCTATAAAAACCTGCCCCGGCACATTCGTTTCCCAGCCGGGCTTTGGTTGGAGCGATGGAGCCAGCTGGGTTTGGCCAAGACAGGACCATGCAAGGCTGGATCATGAGGCATCTCTGCTCCCTCCTGGCCACAACACTGCTGACGATGAGCCTGGTGCAGGGTGAGTGTGGGGTGGAGTGGAGATGGGAGACGGGGCCCTACTTCCCCAGGATGAGAGAGAGATATGGGCTTGCAGGAGAGGGAATTGGGCTAGTTAATAACCGGGGGATCCAACCCTTTCATCCTTCATAGATGCCCCTGTTCATCTAGCCCCTAGCTCTGCATTCACTCCTGAGCCACCCCACTCAGATCAATGGGGATTGTGGACTCTGGAATCTACAGAGGGCAATCTGAAGAGTGACTCTGCTAAGATTTTTAACTGTTGCTAAGGATAGTTTCAGGAGGGTGTGGCCTGAGAACTGTGGGTGAAGGTACCGACACCCATTCCCCCAGACACATTGTGTCAGACCCCAGCAGTGACACCCCCAACATCCTAATATCTTTCCCTTCTCGTTCTTCACGCCCTGGGTGCCCAGGGTGCTCAGAATCAAACAGGTAAGACACACAGCGAAAAGCCAGCCTCACCTACCCTGGGTATGTGGAATGAGAATGAGGCTGGGAGCCAGGAATTCTGGGTCCTATCCCAGCTGTGGGATGGAAATGGGGTCTAGTGGGTTAGAGCAGGAGGGATCAGGTGGTGTCATTGGGGTTAGGGACAGGGGTTAAAGTTATCATAGGGTTAAGGTTATAATGAGGTCAGGATGTTATAGCATGAGAGTTATAAGGGGGGTGAGGGTCTGAGTTGAAATGTGGGCTTTCTTTCTTTCTTTCTTTCTTTCTTTCTTTCTTTCTTTCTTTCTCACATAGTGGCAGAATGAAGAAGTTAAAGTTCTACCAAGATGGCTTGTATTAACTTAACTGACCTATGTAAATAATATTTTGATCTTTAAGTGCCCTGGGACTATGCCCATGAATTGCAAGGGACTCCAGATTTTTCTGCCTCCCAGAATTAGCCTTGTGATTTTAATGGGATGCAGAGTTCTCTTTTTTGAGTTTCCGGTCCCCCTTTATATTAACCTAGGCCTAGCCCTGATGATAACCCTATACCCATGATAACCTTAACCTAATCTCCATGGCAGTCTCAACCCCATAATAATGCTAGCCCTGTCTGCTCTTTCTTCATGCCCTAAGTGGTTGAGATACAAACATGCCCAAACTCACCCAGCCACATGCTGTCAGGGGTAATATATCTGTACCCGACCATGTACAATGAAAGGGGTGTGTGGGGTCTCTGAGATTGAGCTGATTGCTGTGGTTATTACGAGATGTCTCTGGCCTGTGTCATAGCAGGGGTCAGACTAGCTGATCACAATGGTGCCTTCTCACCATAGAATCTATGAACCCCCCTAAGCTAACCTTACCCCCATTACAACCTTAGCTTTGCCAGAGCACTGTCCTTGACCAGCTATTCTTGGCACATTCAGTTGCTAACAAAACAGGGAAGTGAAAATCACAATGGGCCTCCCCACCATAAACCTTGATTGTTGCACATTTTTGTTGGTTTTCCAGGATGCTTGTTAATGGGGCAATTCCAGGTAGAGCAGACTGAGAACGGTCGCACCCTGTTCACAGGCAGAATTTAGCAGCACTTGTTTCCTTGAGTGGCTCATGAGGGGATGGGTCACACCTGTTCTCTCTCAATCTGGGGAGGGCGGAGGCAGGAGCCGTGTCTATAAAAACTTGCCCTGGTACATTCGTTCCCCAGCCGGGCTTTGGTCGGAGCAATGGAACCAGCTGGATTGGCCAAGACAGGACCAGGGGAGGCTGGATCATGAGGCATCTCTGCTCCCTCCTGGCCATAGCACTCCTGGTGACGAGCCTGGCGCTGGGTGAGTGTGGGGTGGAGTGGAGATGGGAAACGGGGCCCTACCTCCCATGGGGAGGGGAGAAGTATACTGGCTTGCAGGGAAGGGACTCAGAACTGTGACTGAAACTATTGGCACACATTCCCTCAGACACAGCATGCCAGACACCAGGAATGACTGTATCACCCCCCTTCCCCACAGACACACAGTCATAGCTTTCTTTTCTCTTTGCTCCATGGGTGCTCCAGTGAATCAGAATCCGGCAGGTCAGACATCCACAGCAAAATGCCAGCGTTACCTGCCCTGGTCATTTGGAATGAAAATTACGATGGGAGCCAGGACTCCTGGGTCCTATCCTGGCTGCGCAAATCATAGAATCATAGAATCATAGAATATCAGGGTTGGAAGGGACCCCAGAAGGTCATCTAGTCCAACCCCCTGCTCGAAGCAGGACCAATTCCCAGTTAAATCATCCCAGCCAGGGCTTTGTCAAGCCTGACCTTAAAAACCTCTAAGGAAGGAGATTCTACCACCTCCCTAGGTAACGCATTCCAGTGCTTCACCACCCTCCTAGTGAAAAAGTTTTTCCTAATATCCAATCTAAACCTCCCCCACTGCAACTTGAGACCATTACTCCTCGTTCTGTCCTCTGCTACCATTGAGAACAGTCTAGAGCCATCCTCTTTGGAACCCCCTTTCAGGTAGTTGAAAGCAGCTTTCAAATCCCCCCTCATTCTTCTCTTCTGCAGACTAAACAATCCCAGCTCCCTCAGCCTCTCCTCATAAGTCAATGGAGTGGGGTCTCGTGTGTTAGAGCAGGGGGACAAGGCGGTATCATTGGGTTAGGGTTAAGGTTATCGTTGGGCTAGGGTTAAGGGTATCATTGGGTGAAGGTTATCATTGGGGTTATAACAAAATTTATCAGGGAGGTTAAGGTCATTGTCTAGTTTTCATTTGATTTCATTTCCAATTCTTTCTTTCTTTCTTTCTTTCTTTCTTTCTTTCTTTCTTTCTTTCTTTCTTTCTTTCTTTCTTTCTTTCTTTCTTTCTTTCTTTCTTTCTTTCCCACCTAGTGGCAGAATGAAGACAGAATGAGTTAAAGTTTTACCGAGATGGCTTCTGTTAATTTATTTAATTGGCCTATGTAAAAAACACTTTTATATTTAAGTGACCTTGTCCCCCGTCCCATGATATCTTTAACCTAACCTCCGTGGTAACCCCACCCCCAATAATCCCAGCGCTGCCTGCTCTTTCTTCGCTCCCTAAGCGCTTGCAACATAGACATGCCCAGACTCACCCAGCCACGTGCTGGCAGGGACATTATCTCTGTGCCTGACCACGCACACTGAAGGGGATGCATGGGGACTCTGAGGCTCAGCTGATTGTCGAATTATTGTGAGACGTTTGTGTGGGGAACGAATTTAGAACTTGGTGACGTAGGCTGTTGTCTTCCAAAACTGATGGGGAGTCTGAAAAGTGGACGCCCGTGGAGACAGCCTCTGTTTACTGTCTGGACGAGATGCAGGCTGGAGAGTCACAAAGACAAATGAAACCCCAGAGAGTGCTCAGAAGAGATGTCTCCCCACACCCTGGGCTAAGAGGCAATAGCTTGTGATTGGATAAGAGAAGAAGATGGTCCATGTGGTTACCCATTACAGAAAGGTGCGGGGGGGGAGGGCGGGTCCCAGGAACTGTGGATCCCCTCTTTAAGGGCTGGACAAGCGCTGGAAGAACTACCCATTGGGTGAGAAACTTCTTAGTAGACAGGACAGTACTTTGCTAACAGGTACAGGCTGTAAACTGTGTTTTATGTTTTTCTTTTACTCATAGCTTTATGTTTCCACATCCTGTTCCTTCACTTTATTTTGATTCTCTGTTAAATCAGCTTCAGCTTGGTTTTGCTGTAGACACGGCCAAGTGCCAGGTGCTAAGGAGAGGGTGGAACTGAGGGGAAAGCAGGGAGCTGGGGGCGTGCTGTTTCCACGGAGGCAGCAGATCGGTGCTCATGGCGGGTGTGCAGAAAGCAGGGGACTGGGCACTGGAGTGTAACGGGGTCAGGTGTGTAAATTGCCCCCTGCAGAGGGATCGAGCAGGGCTCACAGAGCACCTGGGAGGCCAGCAGCTGGTGCCTGGGAGAGTTGCCCCCGCTGGGCACAGGCAAGGCTCCCCTCCCCACCACCTCACTGGCAGCAGGAGGTTTTTGTGCAGCCCAGACACTGTGGGTCACCCTGAAAAGTGTCCCAGTGCTCATGGGAGTTGGAATGAGACAGCTAAGGTGCCCAGAGTAAAACGCCAGTGTTACCTGCCCTGGACATGTGGTACCAGAGTGTGGCTGGGAACCAGGACTCCGGGTTCTATCCCAGGCTCTAGGAGGGGAACGAGTTGGTCTCTTATTGTCAGGTAGTGTTTATAATTATTTACACTCTCCCCACTTTAGCTCCCTTGCCCAGGGATAATGCCAGTTTCCCTCTTTTCTTCCCAGGCTGTGGCAAGCGTTCGGTCTCAGGGCGCATCTTCAATGGTCAAGATGCCAAGGACGGGGCCTGGCCCTGGCAGGTCAGCGTGCAGCAAAACGGCTTCCACATCTGCGGCGGCTCGCTCATCTCTGAGAGCTGGGTGGTGTCAGCAGCTCATTGCTTCAATCCGTGAGTACCCCAGGCAGGGCAGAGACAGTGACTGCGGCTGTCTGGAAGGACTCCCTCTCCCTTTCCACTGGCTTCCTGGTGCGCAACTTCCCTTTGTGGATGTTCCCCAGCCGCTCCACCCCAGAGCTGCCTGCATCTCAGTGCCAGGCGAGCTGTCCCTGTGAGGCATTGCTGGGCAACTGTTCCCAAATTGGATATTTTGCATCCAGGTCCGTAGCCATTTCAGCATATCGGGTGCAGCTGGGTGAAAAATGGATTGTCAGTGAGACCCCAACCAAGTCGTTCTCATCGGTGAAGCGGATCATCCCCCATCCCAATTACAACAGTAAAAGTTTCCTTGCCGACATCGCCCTGGTGGAGCTGGAGAAGCCGACTGCATTCACGGCCTCCATCAGGCCCGTGTGCCTGCTTGACGCCTCCGTCCGTGTGCCCGCTGGGGACACCTGCTGGGTGACTGGTTGGGGGAACACTCTCCCACAAGGTGAGGCAGATTCGTAGTTGTTAGAGAGGGGAAAGGCAGGGGAAGGTCCCAGTACCGGATGAAGGTAACAGGCTGGGTGATTTTGTAGCCCCACATGTACACAGATAGACTGAAAGATACACGGTTACATGGTTATACAGCCATGGTTACACTGTTATATGGTTATACAGGCATAGCATTACGACTGTACACATATACACGTACAGGTGGGGATGTGATATATGTCCATAATCTCATGACTGGTGTGGAGAAAGGGACTGGGGAAATGTTATTTACCCCTTCATATAACACAAGAACTAGGGGTTACCCAATGAAATTAGTAGGCAGCAGATTTAAGACAAACAGAAGGTAGTATTTCTTGACAGAGCACACAGTCAACCTGTGTAACTCATTGCCAGAGGATGTTGTGAAGGCCAAGAGTACAATTGGGTTCAAAAAAGAATTAGTTAAGTTCATGAAGCATAGGTCCATCAATGGCTATTAGCCAAGATGGTCAGGGACACAACCCCATGCTCTGGGTGTTGCTAACCCTTTTACTGCTGGGAGCTGAGGCTGGACAACAGGGGATGGATCACTCCAAATTGCCCTGTGGTATTCATTTCCTCTGAAGCTCTTGGCACTGTCGTCTAGATGGACCATTAGTCGGACCCAGTATGGCCGTTTCTTAATGTTATACAGCTACAGTTGTACGGTTACACAGTTATATTTGTATACAGGTATGGCTGTACTATTTTACAGCTATGCGGTTATATAGCAACAGTTATATGATTGTGCAGTTGTATGTTTATACAGGTACAGTTGTACAGTTATACAGGTCTATGGTTATATGATTATATAGCCACAATTATATGGCTATACAGTTATCTAATTAGATAGATACAGATGTACAATTATACCGTATATGATTCTGGAGCCACAGTTATACGGTTGAACACTCATGTAGTTATACAGGTACTGTTTTACAGATCCACGGTTATATGGTTGTACAGACACAGAACTATATATGGTTATAAAGCTATATAGTTATTCAGGTATGTACATTGGACAGGTATGCAATTATGCAACCACAGATATATGGCTATATAGTTACACAGGAACAATTATAGAGTTATACAGTTGTACAGCCCCAGTTATATGGGATACAGATCCCGCTGTACAGTTATACATTTTATGATTGTCCAGTTATCGGGTTAAGCAGTAACAGTTACAGAGGTACAGTTATACAGCCACAGTTATATGGTTATACACGTACAAATGTACAATTATACATTTATAGAGCTACAGTTGTATGGCTATATAGTTATACAGGTATAGTTGTACAGTTATATGGTTATACAGCTGTACAGATATAAACACAAGTATCAGAGGGGTAGCCATGTTAGTCTGTATCCACAAAAACAACGAGGAGTCTGGTGGCACTTTAAAGACTAACAGATTTATTTGGGCATCAGCTTTCGTGGGTAAAAAACCCACTTCAACTTCAACATGCATCTGAAGAAGTGAGTATTTTACCCACAAAAGCTTATGCCCAAATAAATCTGTTAGTCTTTAAGGTGCCACCGGACACCTCGTTGTTTTTGTAGATATAAAGACAGTATTATACACAGGCTTAGAAGGATTCCATTTTTATTGCTGAAATTCGGTAAACGTTGATTTTGCCATAAAAACACAGAGCAACAAAAATTATTTCCATTGGTAATAACTGAAATTTACAGATAGGCAAAGTAAGAAAAATGCTGCTTGAAAAGTTTTTAGAGTTTGATAGAAGGATATTTACTTTGTATTTTTTCACATGGGATACTGACAATTTTGTATTAATAAATACACAGCTTTGAATCTCAACCTCCACTGTAATCAAATCATTATTGTCTGACCCCCCCCACCATAATTTCCTGCAAATGTGAAAAGCCAATAAAAATGTTAAAATATGCTTAAAAACCATCATTTTGCACAACTGTGAAAATTTAAATTGATGCAAATTGGAAACATATTCTTAAAACTCAACATCAATATGAGTCATCAAAAGTCTAAAAAGTAAAATAAATATTGAATTCTGCCAAGCCTAGTTATACAGATATGCAGCTGTATAGGAACTGTTATACGGTTAGACAGTGATATAACTGCAGCTCTGGGATGCTATACACACAGTTATTCACCCTTCCTGAGTGTGCTATTAAGGACTGGTCCACACTACCGCGCTAAATCAATCTGTTACACACGTTCAGTTACATGAATAACGTAACTGAAGTTGACGTAGTTAGATCCACTTACCGCAGTAGCTACTCGATGGGAGGGCATCTCCCGTTGACTTCCCGTACGCTTCTCCGGGAGGTGGAGTACACAAATCGATGGGAGAGTGCTCTTACATCGATTTAGTGTGTCTTCACTAGACCCGCTAAATCGACACTCGCTGCAGCGATTGCAGGAGTGCCGATCTACCGGTGAGTGTAGACATGCCCTATGACACAATCTAGTTACTCCGGTATCTCTGGCCGTGCCAATGCTCCTATTTTGCTTTAAACCTGTGTCGTCCCATTTTATCTTAGCTCATTTCTGAGCAGGTTTAAGCTCACCTAAAAATAGCCACTCTCAGGGCTACATTTCACAAAGACAGTGCACCAGTTTGGCTTTGATCTGTTTTATGTGTGTGTGTTTGAGCAACGTCACCATCTAGTGGCTGCAGCTCACATGGGAGATTCAATTCCTGGCACAATGAATGGATGTTCCTATTTGGGGGTTGGGGGGTTGTATGTGAACCCTAATATGGTTTTAGAACACTCCTATTGGTGTAGTTGGCACCAGTATATTTACCGATGCCGGCTCTAGACCAATAGGAAGCAGTGTCAGAGGTGGCCGCCAGCTGGCACCCAGCACTATCAAATCACACACCTAGTTATATCCTTACTGCCATGTGTGTAGCCCTGACCTGGAACTGAGCAGCATCTGCTCAGAGATTAAAATCCACTGAACGAAATTAGGGCAAACCGTATAGACAAGGCTCAAAATTTTAAAACATGCCCAACAGGCCCGAGTATCAAAGGGATTTAGGCACTTAAAGAAGCAGACAGGCTCCTAACAGGGTATTCAAACCTAGCTGTTTACATTAGGTGTGTAACTCCCATTGACTCTTGTCAAGGTTCCTTCCCCACTCTAAACTCTAGGGTACAGATGTGGGGACCTGCATGAATGGCCCCCTAAGCTGATTCTTTCCAGCTTAGGTTAAAAACCTCCCCAAGGTACAAACTTTGCCTTGTCCTTGAACAGTATGCTGCCACCACCAAGCGTCTTACACAAAGACCAGGGAAAGAGCCCACTTGGAGATGTCTTCCCCCAAAATATCCCCCCCAAGACCTACACCCCCTTTCCTGAGGAAGGCTTGATGATAATCCTCACCAATTGGTACAGGTGAACACAGACCCAAACCCTTGGATCTTAAGAACAATGAAAAATCAATCAGGTTCTTAAAAGAAGAATTTTAATTAATGAAAAGGTAAAAGAATCACCTCTGTAAAATCAGGAAGGGAAATACCTTACAGGGTAATCAGATTTAAAAAAAGAGTATCCCTCTGGGCAAAACCTTAAGTTACAAAAAGACACAAAAACAGGAATATACATTCCCTCCAGCACAGCTTATTTTACAAGCCATTAAACAAAAGAAAATCTAACGCATTTTCTAGCTAGATTACTTACTAACTTTACAGGAGTGGTAAGGCTGCATTCCTGATCTGTTCCCGGCAAAAGCATCACACAGACAGACAGAACCCTTTCCCCCACCCCCCACCCCCACCTCCAAATTTGAAAGTATCTTGTCCCCTCATTGGTCATTTTGGGTCAGGTGCCAGCGAGGTTACCTTAGCTTCTTAACCTTTAAGTGCCTAAATCCCTTTGATACTCGGGCCTGTTGGGCATGTTTTAATGTGAAAGGGTTTTGCCTTTGGCCAGGAGGGATTTTATAGCACTGTATACAGAAAGGTAGTTACTCTTCCCTTTATTTTTATGACAACTCTCCATTAGACTTAAGTTGCAAAGAACCATCTGCTATAGATGCCTAGGAGCATTTCTGAACCCCACTTGGCACCTTCCTGCATCTATAGGTACCAGATCCCTTTGACAATCTGGCCCCAAGTTTCGAAAATAAGACTTAGGCTCCTAAATCAGTTTAGGACAATACCTAAAACACCTTTAAAATCTGGGTCATTGGCTCTAGCATGTGTTAAACTGGCCAACTGCCCATCCCCCCCACAAACTCCAACCCACTTCCCTCTCAAGCCAGGGATAGAACCCAGTGCCCCCTGCTTTAACCCACTCGAACCCCTCCTTTTCCCTCCCTTAGCCGGGAGCTTCTTGTAGATCCTTAATGTGACATCTTTTTATGTGACTTCCACTCATGCCATGTGAGTCACCCAGCCCTCGGGCCTTTCATTCCAGTAAGTTCTTCCCTATCGAAGACGCTGCAGGAGCTGGAGGTCCTCACTGTAGACTCTACGGTCTGCAACAATCGCTACCGGGAAGGATTACGAAAGCCTGCGGGTTACAACCCCATCAAAGATGACATGATGTGTGCTGAGGCCGTGGAAGGCAATAAAGGCTTTGCTCCAGTAAGATTCTCTGACTGAGATCAGGGCCCCCATTATTCCTGACCCATTTTCCCTGTTGGCTTGGTGCTGTGTCTTGCGGGGGGGGGACACCCTCCAAACTGTGGGCCTGGATGGAGGGGCTGAGCCCTGAGTTCATTCCCCAGTGTTTTGACAAGTCAGTTCTTGGAATTGAAGATGTGTCATAGAGGACAAAGTCAGCAGGGTCCATCCATTCAGTCTGACCTCCTGTATAAGCTAGCCCACAAATGCACCCAGTTACCGCTTCACTGACCCAGAGACTTGTGTCTGGATAAGCATCTCCCAGAAAGGCAGCCAGTGGGGATGTGAAGCCATCAAGAGATGGAGAATCCACCACTGTCCTTGTGGACGATGAAGCCTGGTCCCCTCCCCTCCAATTCCATTTCTTTCTCTGTCTCTAGGGTGACTCTGGGGGACCCCTGGTGTGTAAAAAGGATGGGACCTGGTACCTTGCTGGGATTGTGAGCTGGTTCTTGAATAGAACAGTGAATGGGGTATCCAGTGTTGACCCCGATTACCCTGGGGTCTACAACCGCCCGAATGCCCACAACGATTGGATCCAGAAGAATGTGCCTGGTGTGACTTTCACAGTGGTGAACTTCAATCTGAACAGTGCCAGTCCCCCTACCATCATCACTTGGAAGAGTGCTGGTCCCTCTGCCACAATCCCCAGGCTCCTTCTCCTTGCTGTGCTTTTGCGGCTGACTCTCTGACCCCTCTCCTCGAGTGGGACCTCATCCCACACCAGACCTTCCTCGCCCGCCATGTACATTGACCATGTCACTTGTGTGATCAGTTATAGTTTTCTAAACCTGAATTTTATAATCAAATTTAAGTTAGATTTAATATGATCACTGTTTTGTTAGTTTGGCTCCCCAGGTTATTACCTGGCAAGAAATAACTTTCATGGTTAAGCTGGTTGCTTCTCTCTCTCTCTGTCTTCCCCTTGTGGGTGTTTTTTTGTCTTCCTCATTTGCTCTGCAGCGACACTCCTCATCCCTAAGCTAAAGATCCCTGCAGCGCCCCAAAATCCCGTGGGGTTTGCTCATCAAGTGGGTTACGACCAGAACCATAGTAACGTGAAAGTGGGGCTAGGGACGTGCTGAACCTGGGGCCTAGGAGGGTGGCAGATAGAAAGGGCTGCTCGACCCCGCCCGCTCAGGTGTCCTCTATTCCGGTGCAGTGCCCATAGCATAGGAGGGTGACAGCTTGGGAGTGCTGATTAACCTGGTCCTCTCAGCCGCGCTCTGTTAATGTGTGTGTCCGTCTGATTCTGGGGCTGGAGGAGAAATGACTCCTCTGTTTTCAGGTCTGGGTTCCGAGTTTGACCTTTTTCCTGAATGAAAGGCAGCTGTCGTACTCCCCAACTCCCAGCACTTGGTGTGACAGCTATGGCGATGTCCTGCAGTATCCTGGACAAACCTTATGAAATTAACCTTCTTGGCTTCCATTTAAGACCTTTACGGGGGGCATTGTACTTCAAACGCAGCTAGGTTTGTGTCGCTGTGGAATTGTGTGTAACTCCTCGAGGAGGCTGAAGCTAGAAGACTTCACCCGTCAACCTACCTACGTCTCTGCGGGGGGTTAGGCTGACCGAGCTACAGAGCTCAGGGCACAAGTTTTTTCACAGCGCTGAGCAATGGAGCTTGATCAAAATATTAAGTGTAGACCAGGCCTGACTAAAGCAGTATCTGGGAAGGCTTCGGAACTTCAAAAGGCTTTGGGGGACAATACGTCTGAAGTGGGTTTCCTAGGAAATACTTGGCATGAAGGGAATTTAAAATGACCCACCTGGAATCCATCCCTTGGACACTGTGACTGGAGAAAAACCCATTGTCGACTAAATACCTGCACCTGGAAACTCCAAAGCAAAGACCCCTGAGCTGCATAAATAGGCTTGGCAGAATCTGATTTTGATTTTCGGAGCATTTGGACGGATAATGCAGATGTTTGTTTTTAAGTCTTTTTAAGATTGTTAATGATTTAACTGTTCACAGTTATGGGGAATGATGAGGAGGGGTGAGGAGGGACGCAGTGAGTGGGGCGGTCTCGTGGGGAAGGGGGATGGAGGAGGGAAGGACGTGGCAGGAGGGGTCTCACGGGGGAGGAGGGGTGAGGAGAGGAGAGCAGTGAGGTCCTCCTGAGAGGGGGGTTGGAGTGGAGGAGAGGAGTGAGGAGGGACTAACCAGGTGGTGGTGGGCAGTGGGGGCCTTGGGGAAGGGGCAGAGCAGGGAGGGGGAGAGGCGGAGCCTATTATACCCACCTCCCATGTGGAGTAGTACTACTGAAATGTATTTACAACTGATTGCATAAGAGCTAGTGGCTTCAGAGAAGTCATAAGCAAAGGGGATCAAATCCTTTCCTCTTGCACAGGGGCACAAGTCCTGATAGAAAGAGAAATGGCGTTGGAGAGGCGGGGGGGGGGGGGAGAATCACACCTCATTCTGCCGACTGCTGCATGGGAGTGACTGCGCTCGACAACGAAACCCTGGATACAAATGTAAAGAATCTCTCTCTGAAACAAAGGCCTATGTTTGAGGTTTGTTTGAATTCTGTCTGAATATTCCAATCATACAGAGCTTAGTTAGAGCAGAAACAGCAATCCGGGACCTCCCTCCACTTCCCCATTCCCTGTGTCTTCCGGGGCTGCAGCAGTCCCCAAGCACTCCACCCCAGCATTCTGCATTGAGCGCCACCCTCCGTGCCCTCTGCTCACATGCCGAAGCACCAGAGGCTCCTGGTCCTCGTCTTCCTTTGTCCTCTTCTTCCTCTTCCTCCTTATCTGGCTGAGCCGCTCCGTCGGGGTGCATGAAGAGACCCTCCAGGCCACCTCTCCACCTGCTAACGCAACAATGGACAGAGCAGCTATTGTCCGTGCACTTACACCCCTTGATCCAAACAACTTTCTCACTCTCCTTTGGGACTCGGAGCACGGTGGCAGCCGCAGCCACGGTGAGTACGGCCTGGGGGGGCAGGGAGGAGGAGAGTTGGGATGTGGGGGGGTAGAGCATAGAGGTCTTGTACCGAATACTGGCAGGGTTTTCCACAAGCGGTGGTGATCGTAGCGGATATCTCGCTCCTGAGGGTAACCGAGGCCGCACGAAGCAGCTCCTGCATGCATCTAGCTGCAGACCAGGTCCGTATGCTACTAGCCTGTGGGCTGCAATGGTGCCTGCTGAAGTCATTGCTCCGTGGCGTGGCAACACGTCCTACCCGGGGGGAAGAAACAAGGCAGCCTTCCCAAGAAACCTTTGGCAGAGCGTTGCAGATTCCTTCCAGGAGAGTTCCCTCGCGATCTCTATGGAGCATTCATGGAACATCCTGGGGCATATGAACAAAGTATTCTGCAGGGCCCCCCCACCCTGCCCAGCGTTACTGGGGAATGAGACGCAGTCAGCAACCGTACCTCCAGTGGTCATTTCACTAACTGGTTAGCTTGATTAAAGAAGTAGTAAATGAACAGAAGCGTCCCTGAAATATTGAAGCAAACTGAGTACTAATCTGATGTTCCCTCCCTTGGACCAGGCTCGCCAGAGCTGGACGGCTGGGAGTGGCTAGACTGCTCAGAACTCGGAAAGAGGTTCCGGCTTGCCTTGCCCCGAATCTCCCTATTGCCTGTCCCTCCTCCTCCTCCTTCTCCTCGACAAGCACGTTGTCCTCAGGGTTCCCTCCAGGTCCCCCGAAGTATCCAGGGGGTGCTTGACGATCGGGGTGGGGCCGCCGCCGGGGATACACGCAGCTCCTCGTAGAAGTGGCACATCTGTGGCTCCATACCAGAAGGGTGGTTGGCCTTCCTTGCCTCCTGCTATGCCTGCCGCTGCTCCTTGATTTTTACACCTCACTGCTGTTGCGTCCCTACAGAGCCCTTCCCCACCATGCCCTGAGCCATCTGGCCGTAGATGCCAAAGGTCCTGTGGCTGGAGCGGAGCGGTGACTCCACGGCCTCCTCTCCCCACGGACCCAGGAGATCCATCACCTCCCGTGTAACCCAGGCAGGGGTGGATTTCCTGCCTGGAGCCAGCGTGCTCAGCGGGGCGGTAGCATTGTGAGCTCTCCACACCGAGCAAACAGATGTGTGCCAGTGTGTCTGGCCACCAGGCAGCAGAGTTCAAAACAGTGACCAGAGTTGTCACCGTGGGCCATTATGGGACACCTCCTGGAGGCAGGGGTGAAAGTAACTTCAAGGACTTACCAGTACTCCGGAGTCCTTAGGAGGGGACAGGGCCTCTACCGGAAGAGGCAGGGTCTTCAAATCCCCAGGCCCTTTAAATCAGGATTTAAAGGGGCTGGGGCTGGGGTAGCAGCAGCTGGGAGCCCCGGGCCCCTTAAATCACCCCCAGAGCTCCCAGCTGCCGCCGCTACCCCAGGGCCCCAGGCTCTGGTGGAGCTTTAAAGGGCCCGGGATGCCGCTGCAGTAGCGGCAGCCGGGAGCCCTGGCCCTTTAAATCGCCGCCCGAGCCCCGCCACCGCTATCCCAGGGCTCTGGCAGTGGGGCTCTGCTGGCAATTTAAAGGGCCCGGGGCTCTTGCTGGTATGTCGTATGGTGGCGTACCGGCGGACTGTCACCTCTGCCTGGAGGCCACTTAGGTCGACGTAAGCAACGCAGCGTCCACACTGACCTGCATCGCCCTAAGTCAACCTAAGCGCTGCACCTCTGGCCGAGGTGGTTTTATGAGGTTGGCGTAGCGGGCAAGTTAAAGCAGTGGGAGGAACACTGTACGGTAGACAGCTCCATAAATAGGGCAATGTAATCAATGTAATCATAGAATAACAGGGTTGGAAGGGACCTCAGGAGGTCATCTAGTCCAACCCCCTGCTCAAAGCAGGACCAAGCCCCAATTAAATCATCCCAGCCAGGGCTTTGTCAAGCCTGACCTTAAAAACTTCTAAGGAGATTCCACCACCTCCCTAGGTAACGCATTCCAGTGCTTCACCACCCTCCTAGTGAAAAAGTTTTTCCTAATATCCAACCTAAACCTCCCCCACGGCAACTTGAGACCATTGCTCCTTGTTCTGTCATCTGCCACCACTGAGAACAGTCTAGAGCCATCCTCTTTGGAACCCCCTTTCAGGTAGTTGAAAGCAGCTATCAAATCCCCCCTCATTCTTCTCCTCTGCAGACTAAACAAGCCCAGTTCCCTCAGCCTCTCCTCATAAGTCATGTGTTCCAGTCCCCTAATCATTTTTGTTGCCCTCCGCTGGACTCTTTCCAATTTTTCCACATCCTTCTTGTAGCGTGGGGCCCAAAACTGGACACAGTACTCCAGATGAGGCCTCACCAACGTCAAATAGAGGGGAACGATCACGTTGACCCAACTCTGTAGTGTAGACTACGGCTAGCTTGAATTTCCAGCCACTGGATCTTGTTAGGCTTTGCCTGCTAGACTGAAGAGCCCATTATCAAATATTTGTTCCTACAGACTGGGATCAAGTCACCCCGTTACCTCTTCCCCACTAGAGCAGGGACAATATAAACCCGACACAGGAAGCTTTGGGCTCCTAGGAAGGGGAACACATGCTGCAGGAGGAGTGCAATCCACAGCGGGGAGCTGAACTCCAGGAATGACTCTCACCTACACCCAAACTCCTCTCCAGAGCAGGGAGGAAACTGAGGCAGGGAACTGCATGGAGCTGCATTTGTGCCTTTTCTAGCTCCATGTATCTCTGGCGCTGTCTCAGTCAAGAGCAACTTGTTTCAGAATCCAAGTCTGTCTGTCTGCTTCCCATGACTCTAAGGAGTTCAACGGGAAACTCACAGTGTCTACACAAAGGGGGCACCAGTAGAGCGTGAGTTGAAGCTACAGGGAAGTCTGAGGGCTCAGTACTGGCCCCAGGGGCTGGGCAGTGGGACTGCTGGCTCTCAGCTCTCAGGGGGTGCTAGACTGAGGATCTGGCCCCTGAAGGGCACCTGGGGACCCAGCCAGGGGCTGTTCCTGGACTCTGTTCAACTGCAGGAGGATTAAAGCCCGTGGGGCTTGGTGTATTGAGACCCCCACACCACAGCCAAGTGAGTGTCCAGCAGGGAAGTTCTACCAGGGCGGTGGGTGAGTGACAGTGAACAAAGAGAGAACAAAGTCTGCCACAGTGGCCAACATTGTATCATTGGTCCATGGTGCGGCCCTGCCTGCTGGTCTGTCTGTCTGCAGCTGGTATCTTCTGTCTTATATCTCAGCCAGGGGGATTTGTGTAGCATCCAGCATGACAAGGGCCCTGATCTACGACACGGGGAGGCGGGTTCTGTGCAGTGCCTGGCACGACGGGGACCCCAATCTCGGGCGAGGGGTCTGTGCAGGCCTGACACAAGAGTTGTTCTCTGCGCTCTGCCACCGCACGGCTAAATCCAGAGACAAGGTGGGTGAGGTCCTATCTTTTACTGGACCAACCTCTGTTGGTGAGAGAGATGCGCTTTTGCAGAGCTCTGCTGCAGGTCTGGGACAGGAACTCCCAACATCACAGCAATAGGTAACTGTCATACACATACAGCTAAGGGTAGTTTCAGGAGGGTGGGGCCTGAGAACTGTGGGTGAAGGTACCGACACCCATTCCCCCAGACACATTGTGTCAGACCCCAGCAGTGACACCCCCAACATCCTAATATCTTTCCCTTCTCGTTCTTCACGCCCTGGGTGCCCAGGGTGCTCAGAATCAAACAGGTAAGACACACAGCGAAAAGCCAGCCTCACCTACCCTGGGTATGTGGAATGAGAATGAGGCTGGGAGCCAGGAATTCTGGGTCCTATCCCAGCTGTGGGATGGAAATGGGGTCTAGTGGGTTAGAGCAGGAGGGATCAGGTGGTGTCATTGGGGTTAGGGACAGGGGTTAAAGTTATCATAGGGTTAAGGTTATAATGAGGGCAGGATGTTATAGCATGAGAGTTATCAGGGGGGTGAGGGTCTGAGTTGAAATGTGGGCTTTCTTTCTTTCTTTCTTTCTTTCTTTCTTTCTTTCTTTCTTTCTTTCTTTCTTTCTTTCTTTCTTTCTCTCACATGAACTTTGGGAGATATAAGCCAGGAGAGAAGCCACCTTTGGCATCCATCACTACACTCACAGAGAAGGGAACAGAGCCCTTGCACGCTGAGAAAGATGGGTCCTTCAACCAAGGGTGGGGGCATTGAAGGCTCTGGAAGTGAATATAGGTGAGAAACTTGCTTAGGCAAAGATCTTTCCCCTAGGCGGACAAGGGAACCAGCCCCTTGTGCTTCTGTGGTCGATCCTGCACAGACCCCCCCTGACTGAGATCAGGGCCCCCGTCACTCCAGGTGCTGCAGAGACTGACCACGAGCCCGGGCAGGGATGTGTCAGCCAGGGGTGGAGGTGGGGTGGGGGGTGAGGCTGTGGACTTTTGCAGGATGGGGCACAAGTGAAGGAGCGACTGAAGGGCAAACGATAAAGCCACTGTGCTCGGGGACGGGGGATGTTTCTATAGCTCCCCCCCCATGTACTCCTCTTCCCCCCCACCACTTCCCCATCTGCCACCAAACTGCTGCAGGGGCAGGAAATCTCTCTGGTGCCCCCCGCGGTTGCCAGCGGTCTCCCACGCTGCTCTCCCTCCCATTGGCCTCCAGCAGCTGGGACGGTCTGCGATGCCTCCGTTTCCACTCTGGGGAAATGGGCGGCGGGGGCAGGTACCTGGAAGTAGAGGGGAGCAAGGGGCTGCCCTCACTGAGGTGCGGAAGAACGGGCCAGACGGGGGGATTCTGACCCCAGAGCCCTGGCCACCTGTGGGCACCAAGCACAGGAGCTCGGGCGAGGTGATCACAACGGTCCCGGCTGGCTTGAGAATTGACATGTCTGTGTCTGGACTTCCGGATATGCCCCCGGACGGCATCCCAGAAAGGCGATTACAGCAAAGAGCAGGCCTGGCTCCTCGCCCTGATTTCTCCGCTGAAGAGAAACAGCTGGGATGTCAGATAAATCATGGGGAACCATCCTGCTGCCAATTTGGCTGCAAACCTCTGGGCCTCATAGCAGAGGGGAGGGGAGACAAGGGCCCGGGCTCAGAAGTGCAGGGGGCTTCTCATCAGAGAGCCGCAGGGTTAGGAGGGACCGCAAGGGTCATCTAATCCAACCCCCTGCCGAGATACAGGATTTGTTGTGTCTGAAGCATCCCTGACAGGTGGCTCCAGCCTCCTTTTAAAACCCTCCAGTGAAGGAGCTTCCATGACCCTCCCTAGGCAGGTCTGTGCCATGGTCCTGCGGTTCTTACCCACCGACTCACGCGACCCAAGTCAAGCCCCATCTTCAAACCCAGGGGCTGTCTGCTCTGCTCCCCAGAGGCTAAGCTGGGCTGTCCCAACCCAGGGCTCATGTGGGGCCGGCTCATGGGGGGCGCTGTGCTCCCAGCTGACCTCAATGCTGGTGCTGGCCATATTGCTAGCTAAAAGAGGATCGAGAGAGAATCGCAGACCCCCAAAGGAAGGGGAGGTGTCGACTGGAGGGGGCGATCCTGCCCCCCAGGGGAATAGACTGGGGGGAACAGCCCCATCTGTTACCTGACCCACAGCTCGCTCTGCCAGTGTCAAAGATTTAATCCTGGGGAAACTAAAGTAAAACTTCAGCTGGTTTCTATTTCCTCCTGCCCAGCAGCTGGGCTCTGACCCCGAAGGAGATTGGCTCCCAGTCATGGGAGGGGTGTAGCCAGAGGCTATTAATAGCCACTGGTAGGCGGGGCTGGGAGCCAGGACTCCTGGGTTCTCTCATGCACTCTGGGAGAGGAGAGAAGTCTGGTGGGCTGGGAGCCAGGACTCCTGGGTTCTATTCCTAGCTTTAGGAGGGGAGTGGGGTCTAGTGGGTTAGAGTAAGGGGGCAGGGAGCCAGGACTCCTGGGTTCTGTCTCCAGCTTTGGGAGGGGAGTGGGGGTGTGTCCCCGAGCTCCCTGGTGCTTTTTCTTTCATAAAATGGAGGTAAAATTGATCATCAAAACATTTTGCAATTTGTGGGGCAAGGAGCTCTCTGCTGCCCTCTAATGATAGAGGTGAAGAGCCAGCGGGTGATGAGTCCAGGGATCAACTGGTTGTACCAGATACCCTGAAAAGGGTCATGCCATGATCTTAAAGTTACTGGACACTTCGGGGTTGCAAAAACCTTAGCCAAGCGAAAGGCGAATTTCTGCTGGGTGGATGTAGAAAACGGAGGCAGGAAATGTGAGGTGGCTTGAGACAAGCAGAGCCCCAACGTGGAGATAATCTTGTGGGGGCACCGACGGGGCACGATGCTGCTGACGTGGTTTGGACTTTGCCCGAGACAGAATCTAGCGGGGAACATTGGCTAGTCGCTATGGACACCTTCACAAACCAGCCCCTAAGAAATCCAGAGGCTGGGACGGTAGCCAAGGTCCCAGGGAATGAATCCTCACCAGGTCCGGGCTCCCAGGTAAGTTATGCACAGCTCGTGGGTGAAGCTTTGAGTCCAAAGTGTTTCAACAGGTTGGTGAGATTCTAGGGGTCCATTTTCCGGGTCGATCTAACTCTCAGGGTCGTTCAGCTCCAGATCAGGCTTCCCAGGGAGGTTGTGGAATCCCCGTCACTGGAGGCTTTTAAGAGCAAGTTAGACGAACCCCTGTCAGGGCTCATCTAAATTTACTTGGCCCTCCTTCTGCACAAGAAGCTGGACTAGGTGACCTCTCGAGGTCCCTTGCAGCCCCACAGCTCTATGGTTCTCTGTAAGGTCATGTGGGGAAACTGTTAGAAGCGGGGCCTGCTCGGGTCCCACAATGCTAGGGGAAAGAAAAGTGAGAGCCCAAAGCTGGATAAACCTGGGAGGGACCCTCCACAGCACTGACCTGAGTAAACGAAGTGGTGCGCAGGATAGAGCTGGGTCCCAGGACTAACCCCAAAGCTACCCTAAGGACCATCTGAGGGCACATCGGGGGGGCAGGATTTCAGCTTGGCATCCCCCCAAATCTGAAAATGTAGCAGTGGAAGCTGAGGCTGGAAGGGTTGTGACATTGAGTCCCCCATTGGAACAGATAGGGCAGGGATTGTCAGAGGCTGCAGCTCTCGCAGACACAATAGGCGTTCCTCAGGGGCGCATTGAACCCAGCCGGGAACCCGGGAGCAGAATTTGATGCAAAACCATTTTATTTTTGACCACACGTGATGGGGTGCAGCGTCCATATATGCAGCCACACACAGGGGGCACTGTGGAGCTGTAGGAGGGGCTACCTATAAACCCTACCCCACTTAGACTGCCCATCTTCTAGTGATCCAATCCCAAACATCCTTGATCTGCATGTCCAAACACTGCCCCCTAGAGGTGCCTTGGAGCGGTGCCCCTAGTGATTAGTTCAGGCTCTCTGCAGACTCTGGCAGCGTCGCTGCACCAGTTACACTTGTGCCAGTTCACACCTCTCTGTGAAATCAGCCCAGGCTCTCTGGAGATGTAGCAAGTGTTGCCCTGTGGGTCACATACCGGGCATTTCACACCTCTCCAAGCAATCAGCTCAGGCTCTCTGCAGACTCAGCCAGTGTTGCTCTCAGTCACACTCAGGGCAGCTCTCCCTTCTCATTGCAACAGGGTCAGGCTCTCTGCAGACTCAGGCACGCAGGCATTGCTGATAGGTCTCAGATCCTCTCCCATCTCCATCTCACACTGTTCACAGACAGTGGAGGGTTTCACTGCTGGGTGAACGGAGGAGGGAGAGATGGGGGACATCCCAATGGAAGGGGGGTCACAGTGACATCAGGAGAGTAGTGAAGAAAAGCATGTAGGTGCTGAAGGAGGGTCTGGCATCATTTATTCCAGAGGTGCTGTTCTCCATGGTGGTGGCTTGGCCCCCAGAGACCATGTGCCCCCATATCCATTCACCATAGGCCACTATCTGGACATAGACACTGGGACGATTGGGCTGGCCACAGCCCTCCCCGCAACTCACAACCCCCATCAGGAACCAGGTCCCATTGCAGTAACAGGCCAGCGGCCCCCCAGAGTCACCCTGGAGGATCAGATAAATTGGGATTAGTGAGGGCCTTCCCCCTCGTCCCCATCCCCAAGCATCCACAATCCAGCCCCTTAGGGCTATAGGCATATGGGCCATCCTATGCCTCCCGACCCATATATTTTGTCCACACCAACATGAGAAGTGAAAGGAGCATGGTGTGCTTTCCCCACGCACTTTCTCTGAAGAAGGCACTGGTGGTAGAGGTGGTAACCCCCACTACCTTCACAGGTGCTGGGGTGGCTGTGCCCTTCCTCTCCTGCCCTACACAGAGACCACTGGCAGGGCTCCCCAGAGCAGTGGGGCTGGGAGTTAACACCCTCCATATTGAGGCATGGGGTATTTTCCCATCTCAGAGCGACTGGCTCAGGCTTTCTGCAGACTCAGGCAGGCCTCAGTCACCCTCGAGCCACATTGTCCCTCTTTTCTACCCAACCACAAAAGTTCTACTATTACTTTGATAAAAAATAAAAGCTGGAGCTCTGCCCTAATCACAGGACTCCAGGAGCTGGGGCCTAGGCATGGCGCTGTGACTCCGCATGGCTCTAAAAGCCAGAGCTGCACCTGCCAACTCGAAGGAAGCTGGGTCCAGAGCTCCCTGTCTGCAGCAGCCTTTCTACTCACTGCAGTGCCTAGATGGTGACAGGGAGCCACACTGGGGCTCACCTGCATCCAGCCAGCCCAAACACCTCCCTCACCTGGCAGGAGTCCCTCTGCCCTTTGGTGTAGCCGGCACAGATCATGTCTGGTTTGACGGGGTCCCTGCCGATGTTCAGGTCTGGGTCGATGTAGAGGGTGTTGCAGGCTGCAGTGCCGACCAGCTGAATCTGAACCTCCTGCAGCGCCTTGTGGGGTGGGAGAGAGATGGCAGGGGAGAGAACCAGGGTCCTGGATCCATTGCCTCCCGCAATGCACCCCCATGCCTGACAATTTCCTGTCCCCATCTGCTCCCCCACCCACTCCATCTCCTCCCCATGTCCCCCTCCCCATCACCTCCCTGCATCCGTTCCCCATCTCCACCCAGCTTCCAGAGCTGCACCGATCCCCACAGGACCCAGTCTGTGCAGCGCGGCCCCGAGAGGGGATTTCCTCTGCAGGATTCAAATCCGGGGGCCATCTGTATCTAAAACACAAGGTTCCCGCCTGAGATCAATAGATTAGCTGCCTCACAGATGGCTCTGAGGGATACAGCCAATTGGGGTAGCCAGCGGGCAGGGGGCAGCAGAGAGCTGGGTGGGGATTATTTCAAGATGCGGCAGGAATCACAGGACTCCAGGAACATGGGGCTTGAGGAGTGGAGTGATAGCACCTCCCCCCCGGGGGATGGTCCTACCTGCAGAGGCTGTTGTCCTGCAGCTGGTGACCCAGCACGTGTGGTTGCCAGGGAAGGAGTCGGAGGGGGCCTGGCAAGCAGAGGGGGAGGATTTCATCGGAGTAACGCGCTGACTCCACCAGCTGCGTAGGGCAATGTCAGAACTGGATTCCCCCCCCCCCCGTTGTAATTGGGGTGGACGACGATCTGGCGCACAGGGGATGAGACCCGGCTCAGGGAGGGGTTGGACAGCTGGCGCTCCCCGAGGTTAACATGACAGGCAGGCTGAGATGAGAAAAGAACAAGGTGTCCTGCCTCAAAGATCCTGCCCTGCTCTAACCCACTAGACGCCACTCTCCTCCCATACCTGGGGTTAGAACCCAGGAGTCCTGGCTCCCAGCCTCATTCTCATGGCACATGTCTAGGGCAGGTAAGGCTGGAGTTTTGTGGAAGGTGTCTTACCTGTCTGATTCCAACGCCCCTGAGCACCTAGTGAGTGAAGAAAGAGAAGGGAAAGATATTAATGTGTGTGTTTTGGGGGTGGCGGTGGGGGTTATCCACAGGCATTGCTGGGACCTGAGAAGGCGTGTGGAGAGGAATAAGTGCCGGTAGCTCCACCCATAATTCCCAAGCTCCGTTCATTATCCCCAGAACAGCCCTGTCATGCCATCCTCAGCGCCAGCCACAATTCTTAGCAGTGTTTCTATTTGATTCACCACCAGTAGGTGCAAGGATCAACACTCTCCGTTGATTGGAGAAGGGCAGCTCAGGCCTGAATTCACAAATCCAGGTTGGATGGGCCGGGGAATCTATGAAGGGCCAAAGGGTTGGATCCCCCTGTTATTCACTAGCCCAATTCCCTCCCTCACAACCTGCATCTCGCTCCTCTCCGTCCGGGAGGTAGAGGCTGGTCCCTGCATCCCCACCCCACACTCACCCTACAGCAGGGTCATCACCAGCAGTTCTAGGGCCAGTGGGGAGCAGAGACGCCCCATGGTTCAGCCTTCCCCAGACCTGTCTTGGCTGAATACAGCAGCCTCCACTGCTCCGACCAAAGCCCGACTGGGGAATGCAAGTGCCGGGGCAGGTTTTTATGGATACCTGTGTGCCCCTCCCTGGATCTACACAGAATAATGGGGACTGATTGCCTGGGAACCTAAGCCAGGAAATAACAGCTGCTAAATTCGATGTGCTGAACAGGTTGTGACCGCTTTCATTCTGCTCTGCCTGGTGTCACCCCAGTACGGGCGTCCTTGAAAACCAAACAAAAACTTGTGATGGCCCAGGTCACTGCATGGTGATTTTCACTTCCCCATGTTATTGCCAACTGAGTGTGCTCAGAAGAGAGTGACAAAGATAGTACCTAGGTCAGGGATGTGGTTATTGTGGGGTAAAGGTTATCATGATGTTAGGGTAAGGGTATCATGCGGATTGGGGTTAAGGTTATCATGGGATTAAGAGTATCATGGGGTTAATATGAAGGATATCATGGCTTTTAGGGTTAAGGCTATCATGGGGTTAAGGTTAAGGGCATCATGGGAGCTGGGGTTGAGTTTATAGTGGGGTTTAGGTTTAAGTGTCATTTTCCACCCCATTTTTTGGACCCTGTCGCCCTTGGCTTCACTCCAGTGACAATTTGGGGATCTGCCCCATCCGTCTTGAGAATTCCAATTGATCCTATGAAGTTGTTCTTGTGAAATAGTTTGGACACGGAGCCTTTATGTGGAATCCAACATTTCTTGACTGGGGAGGGCTTGGTCATCAAGACTAGGGACAATGGTCACTCGTTCAACCTTAAATGGTCACCCATTCAGGCGGGAAAACCTTGGAAATGTTGTCCTCTGAGACTACCAAGATCTACCTCTCTGACTCTTCTGCAGGGAGGTGGAAGCAAAATATCGACCATGGAGGAACAAAGAAACCAGGTTTTGGGATGGGGACACATTAACTGAAGGGAAGAATCACAAAAGCAGGATGTGATGCTCTACACCCTAGGGGAGGGCCCTGTAACCCCCATATTCATCATTTGTATGTAATTCTGATATTGCATACAAAGCAGGCCTTGTAAGCTGTCATGGGAAAGGTTAGGATCTGCTGAAATCCACTAAACCTCTAAATATGTTCATCATTAATGCATATGAAGTTATGAGAATTGTGTTGGAGGATTGTCACTAAAATATACTGTGAACTGGGGAATTGCCCAGATACTAGTTCCCCAAACTCAATCACCAGGGGGAGAACCAATGCCTGGGTGGGTGTTGAACAACCGTCAACAGCCATTGTCCAGAAAAAGAGCTACAATGCAATGACTCACCTGCATAAGGCCACTCCAGGGGAATTGCTCAACCTTGCCTGGGGACTCAGCAATGCCCACCAGACATGCCTGGACTTGTGTTCTCCATGCACATGGGACTAAGGGTATAAAACAGAACACAAAGGCCCCAGGTTTGGCCTTTCTCTTGCTCCCACCTATGCTGCAAGCAACAAGGACGCTCAGAAGACCAAAGACCCCAACAGAGGAGACTGTCCCAGATTTCAAGGGTGAAACCTGTGTACTATGAACTGCAATATCTAGTGGGGTGAGAAAAAACTGCTTAGGATAGATGTTGCCCAGTCTAATAGGGCTGAGAGTTTAGACTGTGTACTTATATTTTATTTTATTTTGGTAACTAACTCTGACTTTTTGCCTATCACTTATAATCACCTAAAATCTGTCTTTTGTAGTCAATAAACTTGTTTTACTGTTTATCTTTCCCATTAAGTTTGCCTGAAGTGTTTGGTAAATCTGCTCAAGTTTACAAAGGCTGGTGTCTATCCACTTTCCGTTGATGAAGTGGTGCACTTGAGCAGTGCAAGACGGTATATTCCTGAGGTGCAAGACTGGGAGCTTGGGGGATTTGGCTGGTGCCTTTCTCTGTATGATTCATGAGTGGCTCTGGAAGCATTCGTGCAATCCAGCTGAGTGTGGGGGCTCCACATGCCGGTGGCTGAGTGATCACAGCACCTGGAGGGGTTTGCTGCTTGGCACTGGCAAAGCTTTGTGAGAGAGAGCCCAGGCTGCACCCTGCAGATCCCATTGTACAGGATACTTTGGGCAGAGGGAGGGCAGAGATGGGGAGGAGAGTGGAGGAGGTGGAGATGCTTTGATAGCCAGGAGGGGATTCCTGTTTAACTGTGGATCAGCCAAGGTCAGAGAAACCTAGCTGAGTGGGAAAAACACTGTGACTTGGAGAAAAGCCACAAGCTGTGGGGAAAGGATATGGGGCACCCCACGGTACTCTGTTCAAAGCCAAAGCACTACACGCTCCCCAGCAGCGAGGAACCTGAGCCAGGGAAATGCACGTAGGTGTGCTGGCTATTTTGTCTAGAGCTGTTTCTTTCTTGTGCTAATAAGCACAGCTGACTGACATTGTTTGGAGGAATAGTTTATTCATGGAAATATGCAGTTTGGAGTCTACTAAAACTATTCACAAATTCAGATTGAATTCGGGAAATAGTTTAAGATGAAAAAACTTGGAAAAGTGGAATCATTTCTTTGACACGTTCCCAACAAAACATTTTCTCTTTTCACGTCGAAGCCGTGCTTTATTTTGAAATTTAACTAGATTTGTATTTTTTTAGAAAATCTAAATAAAAAGGGATAAAGAAAGAAATCCCATATTTCAACCCTGACCCTCATCCTGATGAAACCCCCTGCTCTAACCTCCATGATAAACTTCACCCAATGATACCCTTATCCTCATCTCATTATAACTGTAGCCCTATGATAACGTTAACTCTTATCCCTAACACTGATGATACCACCTTATCCCCTCTGATCTAACCCACAAGACCCCACTCCCCTCCCACAGCTGCGATTGGACCCAGGAGTTCTGACTCCCAGTTTCATTCTCACTGCACATGCCACGGGCAGGTAAGGATTTTGGCTGGCGCTGAGGATGGCAGGGCTCTTCTGGGATAAAGGGCAGAGCTTGGGAATTATGGGTGGAGTTACTTGAACTCATTCCCCTCCACACACGTTCTCAGGGCCCAGCAATGCCTGCGGATATCCCGCCCCCCCCCCACACACACATTAATATCTGTGCTTTCTCTTTCTTCTCTCCCTAGGTGCTCAGGGGAGTTGGAATCAGACAGGCAAGACACCCACTGCAAAACTCCAGCCTTACCTTCCCTTGACACATGAGAAGGAAGCTGGGAGCCAGGACTCCTGGGTTCAACCCCTGGATCTGGGAGCTAGTGGGTTAAAGCAGGGGGGCTGGGAGTCCAGATTCTGGGTTCTGGGTTCTTCCCATTGTCATGTCGTCGGGCCCTGAAAAACAGGGCAGACTGAAAAACAGGGCAGAGACTCCAAACTGGTGACATGCTCTATGAGTAATTTCACCAAACCAGTAACAAATATGACCGTCTCACCACGGAGTCACAGACAGTCCCCTTGGACTCTCTGGTCTATCTTGCCACCCAGACAAACTAGATGTAGTAATAAATGGTCAGAAAAATCACACCACACTCAGGTTGGTTACAGTCCCAAGACACCAGTCACTTACTCCAGATCAGTTGGTACCTTGGATCCTACACCAAAGACAACACCTGTAGCCAGTCCTTGTTAGGGAGGTGATTATACACCATTCTCTTGCTGTTTCCTTTGACTACCCTAGTTTTACTGCTGCAGGTCACTTGTTGCAAAATACTCCTGGTGCATTCAGCATCCCACCTCTATCACCACCTGTCATGGAGCCACAGGATCATTTCTACGGCCCCATCTTTGGAACTCTCTCTAGGATGAACCACTTCAATGTGCCCGACCCTCTTGGGGTCTCACTCTTCCTCCAGGGTTAGTCAGATGGCTTCAGCCCCCTCAACTGAACCTCTGGGGCTCCAGCCCTCCTGCTTCACACCGTGAGCTCTGCTTAGCACAGCCAACTGAGCCAGAGGCCTGGCAGAGACGTGTCCATGCTGCAGGGACTAATGCACCTCACCCGGTATTGGCAGCGACACTCACACCCAGTATTTGCAGTGCTGTCAAAATTGTCGGGCTAGTCAGCTGGCACACCAGCACAGGGGGAGAGAGGGTCCTTTGTGGAGCACAGAGAGCTGAAGGGTAATGCACGGCCCATTCTTGGGCAGCCCAGAGCCCAGGTAAACTGCAGTGAACCCCATGTTTGAAGCTCTGTCTGTCTCTCCATCTGACCTCCTGAGTCCCCAGGTGAGAGCCCCGACTCCTTCCAGCACCCAAACTTCATCCCCAGTCCTTTGTTCTGGAGCTGCGGGGTGCTTCTCATCTTCCCTTCTGAGATATGGGGAAATCCATCTCCCACTGGGGCGCTGGTCGCCAGGTGTCAATGGCTGGTGGTTGGATTTGCCATCATCTTCGTGGATTCTCCACCGACGTGGGGTCAGCCCATCCTTTTCCACACCTAAGGGCTTGTCTAGACTTGAAATGCTGCGACCGATGGCAGTGGGACAGGTTCTCCTGCCAGCGTAGTTAATCCACCCCCCCAAAAGGCAGCAGCTGGGGTGATGGGAGAATTCACCCATTGATCTAGCACTGTCTGCACCAGGGTAGGTCAGTTTAACTAGGTTGCTCTGGGCCGGGGGAGGATTTTTCACACCCTTGAGTGACATAGTGATACCAGCTGAATTTCCCAGTGCAGGCCAGGCCTGTGTCTCTTGCCTGCCCTGCGAGCAAACAGTCCTTTCCCACACGTGGGGTAACAATGCAGCATACAGGGGAAACTGAGGCATAGCTAGGGACCATAAAAATATTACAGGAAATTCCCGCTTTGTCACACTTGCTCTGGGGAGTCACTGCCATGCCTGGCATGATGGGGACCCAGATTTTAGTTGGGTGGGGGGTGTCCATGCAGCATCCAGCATGATGGGAGCGGGGGACGACTGACCTCAGGTGACTGAGTTTGTCTGTGTCCAGTGCCCGGCATGACAGGGGGCCAGATCTCATTTGAGGGGGGTCTGAATAGGGCCAGGAACAACAATAACCTGGATCTTGGCCAGGGTCTGTGCAGCACCTGGCACAATGGGGGCCACAGTCTTGATTGGGGAGGGATCTGTGCAGCAGGCGGCCCCCGATGCTCTGCCATCCCACAGCTAACGCCAAGCCGCGGAGCCCGTGGGAGGCTGTGACGGTGGCAGGACTCGCCCTAGCGGGAGGAGGCACCGGCTGCTGCAGGGCAGGTCGTGGCTGCTGCCAGGAGGAGACAGAGTTTGCAAAGCCGATTTATTGACGATTTTCAGAGCATGGGTCTCGGGACCAAAGCAGCTGTGGGGCCCTTCCTCGTCGGCTTCCCAGTCACCCCCGGGGGGCGCTGTAGAGCTGCAGGAAGGGCTGGATATAATCCCGCATCCCCTGCGCTCCCCATTCCCATGGCGCCCCTGTGCCTCCATCCACCAGCCTCTCCCAGCCGCGTCCCACAGACCCCAGCAACGCGGGGCCCACACCCGGTGCCAAGGGGGGGGTGTAGACACCCCGGCTGGTGCGGGGCTGTCGGTTCCAATCTCCCTGCAGCTCATGCCCAGACAGAGTAGCCCCTGCCCAGAGGGGGGTTCTGACACCCTCTTAGTTGGGGAGGGGGTGGCTGTCCCAGGTGAGCTGCAGGGGGCATCTGTGCTTGGGGGGGAGGCATTGATGGCTACTACCATCACTCGATCCATTTTCTCTGACATTAAGCTCAGGTTAAGTCAGACCCGTCCCAGTTCAGCGGGGCTGGAGCTCGGAGAGTTCCTCTCTCTTCCTACGGAGCCTTTTGAGGTCTCCCAGAATGCACTGCTGCTGGGAGACCCGCTTTCATTGGCAATGAGACACGGGAGAAGATCAAATTAAAACATCACCCGCCTGGGCCTTTTTGGGGCATGGGGGAGGAAGGGCCAATGTTTGCAAACAGAACAATGGGCCAGACAATTTCAAGCAGCCCCAGCTTTGCCCCCACAAGCCAAGTAGCCATCCCTACGCACATGCAAAATACACAGCTGTGTAGGGCACCAGGAAATTTGGGGTACCAATGTATCTGTGTAACCATATAACTGTGTCTGTACATAACGCTGTTCCTGTGTAGCTGTGTAACTGCTTAACTATATAACTGTGTCTGTGTAACTGTATAACGTAGAACTCTACAGCTGAACCTTTCTAACCATAGACATGTATGAGCACATCACTGTAGCTGCATAATTGTATATTTGTAAAACTGTCCCATGTACAACCATACCTGGATAATGCATCTGGTGGGTCAGCCAGCAGTTTCAGCCACATCTGCAGGTGGCTGGAGATCAGAGAGCCAGTCGCCAGGAGCAATGAACGTGTCCCTGCACTGCAGCCCCTCGGTCTCAGCTGGGCCCCAATGTCCAGTTCGGGGTTAACATGCTGACACCTTGAATGGGTGAGTGCCCAGCCAGCAAGGAAATAGATAATAATGGAGGCAATAGGGGGTAACAGAATCCATGGCATGCAGCCTACCAGGGCTCTGTGTGCCCCCCATTTCCCCTCCCCTCCAGGCCAGGGGCTCTGTTGCCCCATCGTTCTCCCCAGGCAGCCACACACTGAACACCTCTTTGTGGGTGATAACAACTTGCAGCTCTTGGTCTCTGTGGACACTTTCCTGAAAACTAGGAACCCCCTATTCCTGGGTCTGAGGGTGTTTCAAACTGGGAGATCACTCCTGAGCGCCTCCCCATGGTGGCTTTTTGCAGGCACTCATGGGGGAGCACAGTCATTCCCACCATAACACAGTACAGCGACTGGGCTGCCTCCCAGTGAACGTAGGAGAAGAAAGAATCAGAGCCTTAAGCTAGCAAGGGCTCGACCCTGCTCTGCTCCAAGAGCAACAGCACCACAGCTACGCCAACATAACCCTGTCCTACGGACACAGCCCAAAGCAGTGGCAGGGGGTACAAACCCCACCTCCCCGAGCTGCAGTAGCTACATCGATGGAGGCGACCTTCCGTCCACCTAGCTGCACGCGGTCAGGTCGGCCTAGTGGCGATGCTCAGGTGGGGGTTGATTTCTCACCCCCTGAGAGATGTAGATCTACTGACCTGAATGGAAAGTGCAGACCCAGCCTCAATCTCTCCGGATGATGGGTAGAAAGGAGAATGTTAAATGCCTCTGTCGCTCTGGGATGGTCCCGCATCCAAGATCCTTTGCCTGGCCACCTTCCTATGTACTACAAAGTAGCACCCTGGAACCCCCATATTCACCACTATGATATGATTATGGTATGTTTCGTAAAATGCATACCTTGTGACGTATCATTTGAAAAGTCTTCATCTGTTGAACATTAATATCCTGTTGGATTGTGTGTGCTGTCTCTGTATGTGAAGTTATGAAGTTTTGCTCTGTGTGTGTTTCTGAAAAATGTTGGCAGACACCCATAACCAGCCTTTCAGGTACAACAAAGGAGTAGCCATAAACAGTTAGACACTGGGTTAATGGCTCATCAAAACCCATCAAGGAAAGAATCCACTGTCCTGGGAACTGGATACAATGGAGACTTCTCAGTGGGACATGTGGGGACTGCCTGACCCCCATGTCACAGCAAAGGATCTTTCCAGCAAGCTCGAAGAAACTGTAAAAGAGGGGAAGTGACATCATCACTTGGCCTCACTCCCCCTGCAACTCAACACCTGGAAACACATCTGGAGAACAAAGACTTTGAACTAGCGGGGGCTGATCCCAGGCTGGGAAAGAATCCCAGACTGTGTATTGAGGATCTGTGACCTGTTTGTACCATCTGTCAGGGGGAGACACTGCTTCATTCAAATCCTGTTTAGTTTGTGCAGTCAGCGTCACCGGTGTGGTGCTCTGGTCTGTTCAATGTTGATAACAGTTGGTAGGATGTGTGTGTTCCCTCTGTGTGCTGCCCTGGCTCTGCAGCTCGCTGACACAGCAGACCCCGAGAGAACCCCCAATGACCACAGATTCCGATAAAGTATGAAGGCACCCGGCCAGGTTTATTGCCAAACAAAACACAGTCTCTACTTCCCCAGATCGGATGTCTATAGTTCTGCTAGTACATATGTGCTCCCTGACAATGGACCGGCTTGGTCAGTGGTGGGACTCTCCACTGCCCCCTGGGCCAGACAAAGACAATCCCGGAGAGGTCCTTTTTTATACACAGGCACAAACAAGTTACACATCACTCCTGACGTATTGAGGTATGGCCCTTCTCCGTGTCAAGGTGCTGCCTATTATATTGCACATGTTGGTTTGATCAGAACAACTCTATCCATCCTATTATCCTTTTGCCCCTGTCTTTAGGATGGGTCCGCCTGTTCCTGTTATCCGTGTGGAACGTGCAAGTATCGGAGTGTTCTGGTACCATCCTGGCACATGTTTATACCTTTAGTGCCCAGTATCTTTTAGGTATGTGTGTTTTTGCAACATCAGCCCTTTCCTTGCCAGCTTCTGTGAGCAGGGCCTGCCTCTGGCTCACAGCTTAACTTTGCTTTATGTTAACAAAGTCTTCACCCCTACTTTAGTTCAGGCCTTAGACCTCATACTGGGCCTCTGATATAAGGGTTTATGTTTCAGGGCCTCATCTTACCACATTCCCCCACTTTTTGTCTTTTTATGGGGAGGACGTTTACCCATCATCTCGGAAAGGCATAATGCATGGACTAAACATAACCCAGTGGGCTCAACATTGTTATGTGGTTATCTTATTTTACCATCCATACACTCATGCCCCATCTGTCCTTTAGTCTGTACATTCCCTCGTACAACTGATAGATTTTATTATCCAATTATTTGTAGTCCCTTATGGTGGGCCTGGGAATGTTAGGCCCAGGACCTCGACTGAGGAACGTAGTTTTATAATTGAGTCTTAGAGGCACTCCCAAATAATTAATATATATCAGTAATATGGATATAGTGTATATATTTGTAGTGTATATTGGCATATATGCATAGTACGTATGTGGACGTATAACCGCACTTGATATCCAGGCATAACAATTCTTTTCCAATCTGGTGTTGTGTTTAGCCCTTGTGGTACTGCAGATAGCAACCCACTTTTATTAGGGCAATTACAGTTGCCATCTGTATCATTAGTAGCAGAAGGCTGAGTGTTTTGAAATCCTGGGATAGGGATTGTGATCATGTGTCCCACAGTGCTGTGTATATGAGAAGTAAAACAGAAAGTTGGAGTAGTGACACTATCACTGAGGCCTTTAAATATAAATATATTGTAATTAGTTACTACCCAGGACTGTCCATCCATGTTATAGATTACCCCTTACTGCTGGTTGTCACCCTCTGGGACGCTTCACCGGGCAGGAAACACAAGTGGCGAGCTTCTCTGTTCCATTGGTTGAACTGCTCTGTGGTACACCCGTAGCTGACGTAGATCCAGTTGTTTCTTATGGATGCTGTCGTACAGATAACCTACCGAATGGGCAGTAACCAATTTATCAAATAGTGCTGTGTCGGGATGTAGTGTTGGTATCCAGACACTGAACGAGATTGTTTTGAATAACATGTGCCTTAGTTAGGATGCGGTGTCAGTAACCCAATTGGTAGTTACTGGGCAACTTAATTTCTTTACCAATTTTCTTGCCTTCGTGTTGTTTGCTGCCGTTCATTTGTTGCTTTTTACCTGTGTGTTGGTTAAACGGTTTAGCGATGTTATGCATGTTGTAAATGATCTAGAGCAATAATATAACAACAATACAACACTTCAACAATAATACAGCAACAATAGTTGGTTCGTCTCTAAGGTGCCACAAGTCCTCCTGTTCTTTTTGCGAATACCGACTAACACGGCTGCTCCTCTGAAACCTGCTTTTACACAGTGGCCAAATTCAAATTAACTGACAGCGATTTCTAGTTGATTGCCAACTTCATTTTTCTTTTCTTGATGCTTGGGGGGTTTCTTCACTGTATACTGATCTCTTCTGGTGTCTTTGGTGTGATAACTTCTGGTGTCTTTGGTCTGTGAGATGCAACCTTAAACAGCTAGTTAGTTAGCATAATAAAGATTTTTGTTTGTTTTACATCTCTTCTTGTTTTCAGTAATCCAAATTTAATACACTGAGGAACGTAGTTTGTTTATGATGTGATGGGGACCAAGTCTTTTATCTCACAAGCACACCTGTTGTCCTGGGAGCAAAGATGCTCCAGGGAGTAAATCTCAAAGTCGTCATAACCAGATTTAATCTCTGCCGCCCACATTAGCAGCTCCAGAGGTATTAAGGGTAACGTTGGTGCGGTTAGCAAACAGGGAAAGATTAGACTCTTAGACTGATTTTAGGGTTCTGAGCAGGTACTTTTCAAATTGTTGAGTAGACATTCATTTTCACTTGAGATGCATTACTAATATTTTATACTAAATAAAATGCTTAACTGCTCAAATAGATGCTCACAATCTTCTATGAGAAGGTGTATTGCTTTCCCTTGCCGAGCACTCTGTTTTAGCAAGAGTTAATAATAGAATTTTTACTAAGCTTTTTAGATTTAATTTGCTTGTGACACAAATTCCACTTTTCTTAACTGTTTAGAAGCACTAACCCTAACAACCACTGCTTCCCATTAACATAATATAAAAGAAAATAAAAATTAAACCAAAATGAATTTTAAATACAGGTCTATGCAAATACTTTGAGGATATTATACTTTTATGATGCTTGGTTGTGTTTGGGAGACAAAGGTGGAAACCTGTTGAAATTGTTTGGTTAGATTTATGCATAAATTGTTATTATAAAACATTTTTGTTATGACATTCTTATAACTATATTCAAAAGTGCAAACAAGTTTATAAAAAGCCCAAACAAGAAATTGACAATTTTGTTAATATTACCTGACTCTTAAGGTTGAAGTTTCCCTACCTATTTATTTCTTTGAATAAAAATGAAAAACAAAACTGTGATTAATAAAAGAGAATTCTTTTTGTTAGCGATTGCATTATTCGTTAAGGCAGAAATATATGTATATATATTTATAACTGAGACCTTGTTGAACTTTGAAAAAAAATGGAATTAATAATATTATGATGGTTATACCCCAACCGTAATATCAAAATAGTGTGGTACCACTTATATATACCACTTAAATAGTGTGGTACCACTTGTGACAAAGTTCCTCCTCTGCCTTGGTGGGTTCTGTGCTTACTGGCGGATTTGCTCGCCTCAGAGGTTCACGGAAGCCCTCACTTTGGCCACTTTTGTGGCTCAAATCTGCAGTTCACTCAGTTCACCTCATCACTGGCCAGCATGCGGAAAGGAAGAAGAACAATCCCCGCAGTCTCTGCTGATCCACCTAGTGGATCGGGGAACAGGCCAGAGACCTTCCCCTCTGGTGGAACCCACAGTCTGGTTCAACTCCTCCGGTATCAAGTAGGGAGTTGGAGGGATGGGGGGAACCCGGGCCCGCCCTCTACTCCGGGTTCCAGCTCAGGGCCCTGTGGATTGCAGCTGTCTACAGTGGTTCCTGTAACAGCTGCGTGACAGCTTCAACTCCCTGGGCTACTTCCCCATGGCCTCCTCCCAACACCTTCATTATTCTCACCACAGACCTTCCTCCTGATGTCTGATAATGCTTGTACTTCTCAGTCTTCCAGCAGTACGCCTTCTTACTCTCAGTTTCTTGCACCTCTTGCTCCCAGCTCCTCACACACACACACCACAAACTGAAGTGAGCTCCTTTTTAAACCCAGGTGCCCTGATTAGCCTGCCTTAATTGATTCTAGCAGCTTCTTGATTGGCTGCAGGTGTTCTAATCAGCCTGTCTGCCTTAATTGTTTCCAGAAAGTGCCTGATAGTTCTGGAAACTTCCCTGTTACCTTACCCAGGGAAAAGGGACCTACTTAACCTGGGGCTAATATATCTGCATTCTATCACTCTCCTGTAGCCCTCTGGCCTGGAGGGAGAAGGAGGGAGAGGGCTGCTGCTCCTACTACTCCTGCTACTGTTAGGCCCTGGGCTCTCCCTGCTGCTGCTGCTGCTCCAGCTGCTCCCCTGGCTTGGCCAGATACCACCCCACTTCTCTGCTACCTGGTTGCTGGCCAGCTGCTGGACCCCCCACCCTCGGGTGCTGCTACTGTTCCAACTGCAGCCCCTGAGTGGGGGGGCTGCTGGCCCGCTCCCCAGAGTTATGGAGTGAGGGACCCCAGCCCCAGCCGTTGCTGCTGTGGACACCACCACCACCACCACCTGAGAGGGGTCCTTTCTGCCTGCCTGGACCAACACCAAGCCTTTTCTCCCCAGATCTGACCAATCCTAACGCTTGCAGAGTGCTCTGGGAGGAGCTCCCTGTGGTCAGCGCGGGCAACTGAGACCGGCTAGAGCTGCTTCTCACTCTGGCCGAGTTCTTGGAAGCCCTCCATTGCATGCCCATCAAGAAATCTCTAGGCACGGATGGGCTGACCATGGAGTTCTACCATGTGTTCTGGGACGTCCTGAGCCCAAACCTAGTCACCATCTGGGCTGAGTCTTTGCAGAACAGGGTCTTGCCTCTTTCGTGCTGGTGAGCTGTGCTCACCTTATTGCCGAAGAAGGGGGACCGCCGCGATTTATGAAATTGGCGTCCTGTCTCGCTCATCAGCACGGACTAGAAAGTCATAGCAAAAGCCATCTTGCTACATCTAGGGTCCGTGCTGGCAGATGTGGTCCACCCAGACCAGACCTACACCGTCTCGGGCTGCACCATCCTTGACAACCTGTATCTGGTCCGGGACCTCTTGGAACTCGGGTGAAGGGATGGTCTGTTGTTCGCCCTCCTGTCCTTGGATCAGGAGAAGGCATTCGACAGGGTGGACCACAGGTATCTCCTGAGCACTCTGCGAGCGTTTGGCTTTGGACCCCAGTTTTTGGGTTTTCTCTGGGTGCTGTACACCTCCGCAGAGTGTCTGGTCAGCCTCAACTGGATTCTGACCGAACCGGTCAGCTTCAGGTGAGGAGTACGGCAGGGGTGTCCCGTCTTGGGCCAGCTGTACACTCTGGCGATCGAGGCCTTCCTCTGTCTCCTCCGCAGGAGGTTGACAGGGTTGGTGCTGCGGGAGCCGGAGCTGCGGCTGGTCCTGTTGGCGTATGCCGACAACATACTCCTCGCGGTCCAGGACCCGGGTGACTTGGCGCGGATGGAGGCTTGCCAGGCCATCTATTTGGCAGCCTCCTCCGCCGGGTCAGCTGAGTCAAGAGCTCTGGCCTGGTGGTCGGTGACGGCTGCAGGCGAGCTCCCTCCCACCCACGCTTCAGGCCATCCAGTGGAGCGCGGGTCTGCTGCTCTATCTCGGCATTTACCTTTCTGCCATGCATCCCTCTCCACCGGAGAACTGGCACGATTTAGAGGGCAGGGTGATAGAGCAGCTCTGGAAATGGACAGGACTACTCTGGTGCCTCTCCCTTCGAGGGAGAGCGCTGGTGCTTAATCAGCTAGTCCTGTACATGCTCTGGTACTGGCTCAACACCCTGGTCCTGGCCTCGGGTTTCCTGACCAACCTCCGGACATCGATTCTGGAGTTCTTTTGGTCAGGACTGCACTTGGTCCCTGCAGGGGTTCTCCATCTACCCCTGGAGGAGGGAGGGCAGGTGTGCTCCACGCCGGACTTCCTGCACCATAAAGGAGTCTCTGCAGGGCCTGGAGGCGGAAGACATGAACCTGAATGTGCAGACACTTCAGGCCCTGCAGAGACTCCTTTATGGTGCAGGAAGTCTGGCGTGGAGCACACTGGCGCACGCCTTCCTGTGCCGCTTCCGAGGGCTCTGATATGACCGGCAGCTCCTTTGCCTCCATCCGAGAGGTCTTCTGCGAGACCTCTCCGGACTGCCGGTCTTCTACCAGGACCTCCTCCGGACCTGGAAACTGCTTTCAAAGACCAGGTCCATGGTGACCACCATGGGGGCAGATCTCCTCGCAGAGCCCCTGCTACACAACCCCCAACTCCGCGTGCAGGTGGCGGAGTCCCCCTTGTTGTGCCAGAGGTTGGTCCTGGAAGAAGTCACAAGAATCAGAGTCCTCCTGGACTACGACTGGGGAGACTGGCTGGATCTCCTGACGCTCGCTCAGCACATGGGGCTCTCCAGACCTCGTACTCTGCATCGCGTACTTCAGGTGAGGGCCACTTTGCCGCCCACTACTCGGGTTTACCTCGACCAGGTCCTGCACGACCCTCCACCCCAGGCCCGCTGGACCTTTTCATCGGACCCCTGCCCTGTGGACCCAACCGCCCCCCCTTCACCTTGAGCTGGCTCCACGAGATGCAGTTGGTCTGCTTCTAGACCGTGCCAAGGAAACATCTATACACACTCGTGCTCCACTCCCTTCATGTCCTCACCCTCGCATCCTGCCCCGATACAAAATGGTGGGACTTCCTTCCACCTCTGGAGGGTGAGGAGCCCTGGTGGGCCAGCCTATACTCCACCTTGGTCCCGAGGCCTGCCGGGGATATCATTTGGCAGCTCCTTCACGGAGCCATGAGCACGGGCGTGTACTTGGCGCGGTTCACCCCATCCCAGACACCTGCCCCTTTTGCAGTGTGAGGGAAACCCCTGCACACATATACTTGGAGTGTGCCAGGCTGCAGCCCCTATTCCAGCTCCTCACAAATATTTTGTTATGCTTTTGGTTGCACTTTCCCCCTCACCTTCTTATTTATGCACTCACAATCCATGGCCCCACAAAGTCGTGGGATCTCCTGGTCAACCTGTTCCTGGCCCTGGCTAAAATGGCCATCTATAAAACCAGAGTAAGGAGGTTGGCCAATGGAGTCTCCTGTGACTGTGGGGCCTATTTCCAATCCTCCGTCCGTTCACGTATCCAGGCAGAGTTCCTCTGGGCGGCATCCACTGACTCCCTTGACGCCTTTGAGGTACACTGGGCGTTGTCCGGGGTTCTCTGCTCGGTGTCCTCATCCGGTTCCCTTCGTTTGATCCTTTGACTGCACTCCTGTCCCTGTTATTTCATTAGTTGTCCCCCGTAATCATTTGGTGTCCAGGTCCTGTGGATCCCCCTCTTAGGCTGGGGGGGATCCTTTAGCAAAGCCCGCCCACTTCCCGGATCCCAATAGGATCACTCTCCGGTAGCCATCTGGCCTGACCCTGTCACAATATATATATTTTTTTAAAGGGTAAAAACTTGACTTTTCTTGCAACAAAATAAAATTAATAAAAAGTAGTCATGTGACACATACAACACAGAACAAAATACATGACATACAGGACTAACTTACAATTAAGACCAAATGGTGCCAGAATTCTATTTATAACTATACAAAATAAGGCAAACAAAAATACAAAATAAACAAAAGGGTTAAACATTTAAATAAGCAAGTTATTACCTTGTTATTTAAAACTTTTAATACAGATTGACACAATTCATATTACGATTTGCAAAATTTATTGTATTAATTTAGTAACTGAAGACATTTTCCATGACTTTATATTAACCTTATTTTAAAACTGTGCTATGTGGAAATAAGGATAGCCCATGTTTCAAATATTAGTTCGTGATTAGGATTAGAATCAGAGTCTGCATTTCCACTGCATGGCAACCATATCTGCAAGAAAGTTTGGAGTAATTCCAGCTGTTGCATTCCTGAGCCGTTAAAGTCATTAGTATGCTGGATTTACTTAAAGTAAAGTTTTACCTTATTTTCTCTTTGTTTGCTTGTTATTTTGTTCTGTTTTCAATTGCTTTATCTTTTGGAGGTTTCTCTAAAAACTATGACTTTTAAAACAGAGAGAGAGAGAGCAGAAGTGAGGAGAGGTGGGGGAATGGGGGTGAAGAGCAACCTAGGGAGGTAGGGAGACCTGAGCCAAGAAGGTCTCTTCAAGTACAGGCAAAAGCAGCAAGCTTAGCAAACTGAGAAAGGATATAAAGGAAAACTTAACTGGTATGTCAAAATATTTGAGAAAGAAAGTTCTGTGTTTAGCTCTGAGGGAGGAGTGTGGTTCAGTCGGTTAACGCTGTTGGGAACCCCCACCCCGGGGTTTTATCCTGGCTCTGAGAGGAGAGTGGGGGTCGTTACCTGCTCTTGTAAAACCTTGAATTTATTCCCCCAGTGTCTGTTGCATTTGTGCGCATGCCAAATGGATAGCGGGAGTGCCCTTTTTTGCAGCAGTTAACTGTTTTTGGGCAACTCCATGTGTTAATGCATCAATTCTAGGTGTTAACCTGCTTCATTTCGGATTTTTACTTTGAAGTTCTCGTTTATTCACTCCCCTGCGATCGAGTCACAGATCCTGTCTCCGAATGTGCTCGGTGAACTGTTCCATTTTTTCCCTTCGTCTGATTTACCAATTCGGTGACAGCATTGTGTGCTACTCTTTCCTTCTGTGCACTTACTTCTCCCGTTCTGACAGGCACCCGTCTAGGTCTCAGTGGAAGTTTAACCAGAGCCTGGCTTTTATTATAAGCTGCTGGTTGCAATGCAGTGGACTCCATTTCATCTTTTAATTTTGCTGGGGCCCCCTTTTTCCATTTCTGTCCCCATTCTTCGGGCACAAGGGAGCTACCTGAAGCCTGCTGTTGACCACAGTTATTTATAACAGGGGACAGCCCATCTTTTTTTGTTGGTTTCTTACAGCTGTTTTCAATGTTTTATTCTGTTCCTGTGCTGGTTCCAGGGCTTTCTGGTCAGGTCTTCTGATTCTTGTAACACTTTCTTTGTTTCTGTTACTTACCCCGCCAATTTTGTGGTATGTTGTCTAACCATTGAACAGCCATGGTTATTGTTTGCAATATTCTACATTTCTGCCTTAGCCTTACAAATTTCATTCCAGGTTTCTTCCCCACTATATTTTTTAAATTCATGTGGACCTCTTTTGCTAGCAACCCAGAGGGTCCACGAGTTATCAAACTATGTGGGGATTTGCAGAGAGGGGTTAAGCGGGTTTCCTAGCTCACGGTTTCCTGTCATGTTAGATAACGATTCCTACAACGGACAGCTCGCTTACTCACCAGATCAGCGGTCGGGGTCACCAATGTCATCAGACGCCACCGGTGTGGTGCTCTGCTCTGTTCAATGTTGATAACAGTCGGCTGCGTGCGTGTGTTCCCTCTGTGTGCTGCCCCGGCTCTGCAGATCACTGGCACAGCAGATCTCGAGCTAACTGCCCTATGACCACAGACTCCGATAAGGTACGAAGGCACCCGGCCAGGTTTATTGCCAAACGAAACACAGTCTCTCCTTCCCCAGATCAGATATCTACAGTTCTCCTAGTACATATGTGCCCTCTGACAATGGACCAGCTCAGTCAGTGGCGGGACTCACCACTGCCCCATAGGCCAGACAAAGACAACTCCTCAGGGGTCCATTTTTTTACACAGGTACAAACAAGTTACACGTCACTCCTGACGTATTGAGGTACAACCCCGCTACGTGTCAAGGTGCCATCTATCACCTTGTACATGTTGATTCGATCAAAACAACTCTATCCATCCTATTATCCTTTTGACCCCTGTCTTTAGGATGGGTCGGCCTTTTCCTTGTTATCTGTGTGGAACGTGCAAGTATCGGAGTGTTCTGGTACCATCCTGGCACGTGTTTGTACCTCTAGTGTCCAGTATCTTTTAGGTATGTGTGTTTTTGCAACATCAGCCCTTTCCTTGCCAGCTTCTGTGAGAAGGGCCTTCCTCTGGCTCACAGCTTAACTTTCCACGATATGCATCTGAGGAAGTGAGCTGTAGCTCACGAAAGCTCATGCTCTAATAAATTGGTTAGTCTCTAAGGTGCCACAAGTCCTCCTTTTCTTTTAGCTTAACTTTGCTTTATGTTAACAAAGTCTTGACCACTACTTTAGTTCAGGCCTTAGGCTTCATACCGGGCCTCGGATACAAGGGTTTATGTTTCAGGGCCTCGTCTTACCACAGTTTGTAGAGCATTGACCTCAAATTTATTTTTGTTTCTTAAGTAACCAACTCTGATTTCTGCGCTTGGTACTTATAATCACTTAAGATTGATCTGTCTGTAGTTAATAAACCTGTTTTATATTTTACATCAAAAAGTAAGTTTCGGTTGAAGTACTTGGGAAATCTCAGCTCAGTTTAAAAAGGCTGGTGCAGGTCCTCTGCAAATTGAGGGAGGGGCAAACTGGGTAATGAACTTGCACTGGACAGACTTCTGACCACTGCAGGACAGGACAGTTCGGGGGTGCAAGGCTGAGGGGGAATTGGCTGGGGCCTCTCAACTGTTGGTTCATGAGTGGCTGGGAGAAGCATTCATGTAACTCAGGTGGGTGCATCCCTTCCCCTGGATGTCTGTGTGAGAGCAGCACCTGCCAGAGGCTTGTAGCTTGTCACAGCATCACAGTGTGAGAGGCACACCCCAGGTTAGTGGGACACAGGTCTCCGTGGTCCCACAGTCCAGGTTGCACCCCATGAGGAAATGGCTTGGCTGAGGTTCAGTGCAACAGTCTCTGAAGTGCAATGAACTTTACAGTCACAACAAATTTACGAGTCTGGTGTCTTCTTCCAGGACCAGGATGTGCTGCAGGTGAGGTTCCCCTGGGATGCGTTCAGGGTCTGTGTAACTTAACCCACTCTGAACCTTCAGTTCTAGCCTCCTGTCTGGCCCTTAACACCCTCTCAACTGGCTCTGTTCCCATCAGAGAGGTGCACATCTCTGGGGAATGGACTGGAGGGGACGATCCCGCCACCTGGGGAGGGGGGAATAGGCGGGAGATGATCCTGCCCTTGGGTGTAGGCCTGGCTTGACATTAGTAACTTGCCTCATTTCTTAGTGGCCGTGCTTGGAAAGGGGACTGGGAGAGTGAGTTGTAAATAGGGGCTTGCCATGCAGGGTGCTGTAGTCGGGGTGGGTGTGCTAGCTAAGATAACATGAGGGGGAAAGGAGTCCAGGAGAGCTGGCTGTATTTTAAAGACTCCTTATTGAGGTTCCAGGGACAAACCATCCCGATGTGTAGAAAGAATAGTAAATATGGCAGGCGACCAGCTTGGCTTAACAGTGAAATCCTTGCTGATCTTCAACACAAAAAAGAAGCTTACAAGAAGTGGAAGATTGGACAAATGACCAGGGAAGAGTATAAAAATATTGCTCGGGCATGCAGGAGTGAAATCAGGAAGGCCAAATCACACCTGGAGTTGCAGCTAGCAAGAGATGTTAAAAGTAACAAGAAGGGTTTCTTCAGGTATGTTAGCAACAAGAAGAAAGTCAAGGAAAGTGTGGGCCCCTTACTGAATGAGGGAGGCAACCTAGTGACAGAGGATGTGGAAAAAGCTAATGTACTCAATGCCTTTTTTGCCTCTGTCTTCACGAACAAGGTCAGCTCCCAGACTTCTGCACTGGGCAGCACAGCATGGGGAGGAGGTGACCAGCCCGCTGTGGAGAAAGAAGTGGTTCGGGACTATTTAGAAAAGCTGGACGAGCACACGTCCATGGGGCCGGATGTGCTGCATCCGAGAGTGCTAAAGGAGTTGGCGGATGTGATTGCAGAGCCATAGGCCATTATCTTTGAAAACTCATGGGGATAGGGGGAGGTCCCGGATGACTGGAAAAAGGCTAATGTAGTGCCCATTTTTAAAAAAGGGAAGAAGGAGGATCCTGGAAACTACAGGCCAGTCAGCCTCACCTCAGTCCCTGGAAAAATCATGGAGCAGGTCCTCAAGGAATCAATTCTGAAGCACTTAGAGGAGAGGAAAGTGAGCAGGAACAGTCAGCATGGATTCACCAAGGGCAAGTCGTGCCTGACTAATCTAATTGCCTTGTATGATGAGACAACTGGCTCTGTGGATGAGGGGAAAGCAGTGGACGTGTTGTTCCTTGACTATAGCAAAGCTTTTGACATGGTCTCCCACAGTATTCTTGCCAGCAAGTTAAAGAAGTATGGGCTGGATGAATGGACAGAAAGTTGGCTAGATTGTCGGGCTCAACAGGGAGTGATCAATGGCTCCATGTCTAGTTGGCAGCTGGTATCAAGTGGAGTGCCCCAAGGGTCGGTCCTCAGGCCGGTTTTGTTCAATATCTTCATAAATGATCTGGAGGATGGGGTGGATTGCAGCCTCAGCAAGTTTGCAGATGACACTAAACTGGGAGGAGTGGTAGATATGCTGGAGGGTAGAGATAGGATACAGAAGGATCTAGACAAATTAGAGGATTGGGCCAAAAGAAATCTGATGAGGTTCAACAAGGACAAGTGCAGAGTCCTGCACTTAGGACGGAAGAATCCAATGCACCGCTACAGACTAGGGACCGAATGGCTCGGCAGCAGTTCTGCAGAAATGGACCTAGGAGTTACAGTGGACGAGAAGCTGGATATGAGTCAACAGTGTGCCCTTGTTGCCAAGAAGGCCAATGGCATTTTGAGCTGTATAAGTAGGGGCATTGCCAGCAGATCGAGGGACGTGATTGTTCCCCTTTATTCGACATTGGTGAGGCCTCATCTGGAGTACTGTGTCCAGTTTTGGGCCCCACTCTACAAGAAGGATGTGGAGAAATTGGAAAGAGTCCAGTGGAGGGCAACAAAAATGATTAGGGGACTGGAACACATGACTTATGAGGAGAGGCTGAGGGAACTGGGATTGTTTAGTCTGCGGAAGAGAAGAATGAGGGGGGATTTGATAGCTGCTTTCAACTACCTGAAAGGGGGTTCCAAAGAGGATGGATCTAGACTGTTCTCAGTGGTAGCAGATGACAGAACAAGGAGCAATGGTCTCAAGTTGCAGTGGGGGAGGTTTAGGTTGGATATTAGGAAAAAAAATTTTACTAGGAGGGTAGTGAAGCATTGGAATGGGTTACCTAGGGAGGTGGTGGAATCTCCTTCCTTAGAGGTTTTTAAGGTCAGGCTTGACAAAGCCCTGGCTGGGATGATTTAGTTGGGGATTGGTCCTGCTTTGAGCAGGGGGTTGGACTAGATGATCTCCTGAGGTCCCTTCCAGCCCTGTATTCTATGATCCTATGGTTCTATAAGCAGCAGCCTCATGTTGGGACCATAGACACCAACTTTCCTGGGCACCGGTGGGCGCTCGCGCCCCCCCGCCCCTGCCCTGACTCCATCCCTGCCCCCACATTCCAACTCCTTCCCCGAAGTCCCCGCCCAAATTCCGTCCCCTCCCTGCCCCTCTTGGACCCCTCCCCAAGTCCCCGCCCCGGCCCCGCCTCTTCCCCAAATGCACTGCGTTTCCCCTCTTTCCCCCTCCCTCCCAGCGCTTGCCGTGTGAAACAGCTGTTTTGTGGTGGCAAGTGCTGGGAGCTGGGGGGGAAAGTGGGCACACAGCAGGCTCGCAGAGGATGCGGAGCAGAGGCGGAGGTGAGCTTGGGCGGGGGGGTGGGGCGGGGAGCTGCTGGTGGGTGCTCCAGCCCCTTTTCCTTCTCTTACACAGCATCCGGCTTTTTCTCTTTCCACATTCAGGGTGTTTCAGCTCAGCCCAAAGGGCCCAGTTCAGAGTCTTTCTGTGAGTCCTTTTGTCTTTGTCCATGAGCAGGCCTGCGGCTGGTCTGGCCTGTAAACACGGGGCTGGGCCAGGTGGGAAGGCGTCGATTGTTCTCACTCTTGTTTGAATCATGGTGTTTGGACCCAAATCCTCACCTACCATCATGACCTTGGGCCCCAAATCCCCCATGACACATGATGTTTGGACCCAAATCCCTGCCCAGCATCTTGACATTGGGACCCAAATTGCCCCCCACCCCCGCTTATTTGATTTTTTTTCACAGTTTTGGGGAGTTAGTCACAATTTTGGATGGGTTTGTTGGCAATTGCCTGACTCCGACGGCTTTGGAACACAATACTCTGCATTTTACGTCTCCCTTCTGACAAACCCCTTGCCGTAACCATTCTCAACTTCCGGCAGACAACATGGGGATTTTTTGTAATATTTTTAGAAAGCCTCAGTTTCCCCCAGGGGAAAACAGCTCCAGTTTGCTCTCAGGGCAGACCAAGAGGCACAGAGGTGTGCCTGTGGCCACGCTGTCTGGGAGGAATGAATACGGTCATTCAGGGACTGCTTGAAACTGACCTAGATCAAGAAGGGGTTCAAAGAGACAAAGCAAACTTCACACCCATCCTCCGAGCAGACTGCCTGCAATCCTTCCCCAAACCAACGTGGTTCCCCTAAGCTACACACACACAGAGCCCCAGGAATCTATGTAAGCTTCCTGGTGATAAAATCCCTCCTTTACCTGTAAGGGGTTAAGAAGCTCAAATAACCTGGTTGGCACCGGACCAAAAGGACCAATAAGGGAAGAAGATCCTTTCTAATCTGTGTGGGGAGGTTTTGTATGTGCTCTCTTTGTTGTGCTCTCTCAGGACAGAGAGAAGGAGCAGGCAGGAAAAAAAACGTCTCCTAAAACCCTACCTGAAATAAGCATCTAAGATTACAAAAATTGTAAGTAAAGCAAGGAAATGCGTTAAATTAACTTTTGTTTTAGCTTGTGAATTTTCCCAATGCTAAGAGGGAGATTTAGGTTGGATATTAGGAAAAACTTTTTCACTAGGAGGGTGGTGAAACACTGGAATGCGTTACCTAGGGAGGTGGTGGAATCTCCTTCCTTAGATATTTTTAAGGTCAGGCTTGACAAAGCCCTGGCTGGGATGATTTAGTTGGGGCTTGGTCCTGCTTTGAGCAGGGGGTTGGACTAGATGACCTCCTGAGGTCCCTTCCAACCCTGATATTCTATGATTCTATAATTGTATGATTTATTCCTGTTTTTTGTAACTTTGAAGTTTTGCCAAGAGGGGAATCCTCTGTGTTTTAAATCTTATTACCCTGTAAAATTACCTTCCATCCTGTTTTTACAGAGGTGCTTCTTTTACTTTTTTCTTTATAATAAAGTTCTGCTTTTAAGAACCTAATTGGGTTTTAGTGTCCTAAAAACCCAAGGGTCTAGTCTGCGCTCACCTTGTTTACCTCTTTGGTTGGTATATTATTCTCAAGCCTCCCCAGGAAAGGGGGTGAAGGGACTTGGGGGGATATTTTGGGGAAACAGGAACTCCAATTGGTCCTTTTCCTGAATCTTTGTCTAACTCACTTGGTGGTGGTGGCAATACTGTCCAAGGACAAGGAAGAATTTGTGCCTTGGGAAAGTTTTTTACCTAAGCTGATCGAAATAAGTGTAGGGTGTCTTTCATGTGGGTCCCCACATCTGTACCCCAGAGTTCAGAGTGGGGAGGAAATCTTGAGATGGTGGCAGTGTGGTGGGATCATTTTGGACCAGAAGCACAGACCTCAGGATTTTAAAAAGATTTTTTCTTTTGGCTGATTGAAAACCAGGGAGGTTTTTTTTAAAAAAGGACATTTATTTATTTATTTATTTATTTTTAGCTGAGAGCAGCTGGAGTTTTTTTTCTTTGCTTGAAGGCAGAGTAGTTAAGTTCCTGCAAGGGAATTCACAAGCTGGGTTCTTTTTTTCTTTCTAGCTCTTGGGTTAGGCTAGGCTAAGCGCAGAAAGGCTAGGATGACGGAAAGTGAGGTCCAAAAGAAACTAGAATTAGCCAGATTGGAAGCTGAAGAGAGACAGAAAGAACATGAAAGACAGATGGCCTTAAAGCGCTTGGAATGGAAACAGAGGAGAGGAAACAGGCAAAACGCTTGGAGACAGAAATGGAGATGAAACGCTTGGATACAGAGTTAGAGCTGAAGCGCTTAAATCTTGAAAGGGCTAAGCTGGGTCTACCAGATAACCCTAACAATCCTTCTCTAGGTACCGCTCCCCATTCCAAAAAATTCCCCACCTACAAGGTAGGCGATGATACAGAGGCCTTCTTAAAAAATTTCAAAAGGGCCCGCCTTGAGTACAGCATCTCTACAGACCAGTATATGGTGCAGCTGAGGCCGCAGCTCAGTGGACCCTTAGCAGAGGTGGCAGCTGAAATGCCTAAGGAACACCTGAGCAGTTATGAACTTTTTTTAAAAAAAGCCAAAATTAGAATGGGGCTAACTCCCGAGCAGGCCCGTTGGCAGTTCAGAGCCCTAAGGTGCAAACCAGACGTGGCATTTCCCGACACGCCGACCACCTTGTGAAACGTTGGGATGCCTGGATATCAGGAGCCAGCGTTAAATCTCTGGAAGATCTGTCTTTCCTAATGCAAATGGAGCAGTTCTTAGAGGGTGTTCCTGAGGAAATAGAAAGGTACATCCTAGATGGGAAGCCCAAAACTGTAATCAAGGTGGGGGGGGAGATTGGAGCCAGATGGGTGGAGGTGGCGGGGGGAAAAAAAGCTAGTAGCAGCTGGAGCGGAGACCAGAAGGGGCAACCTCAGACCAAACCCTGCTACCGGGGCAGCCCAAGGCCCCAACTACATCCCAAGGAAACCGCCAAACACCTAATTGTCCCACCACACCAGTCTCCAGCAACCCCCCTCCCCCCAATGACCCATCAGCTGGACGATGTTTTAAATGTAACGAGCTGGGGCATGTAAAGGCCAACTGCCCCAAGAACCCCAACACATTACAGTTCATTGCACCGGGGTCACACCAAAGGTCCCCAGGCCCAGATGCCTCCCAGGTACCCTCAGAGTGAAGGGAAACTGTGAGTGTGGGCGGGAAGAAGTTTACAGCATGGAGGGACACTGGAGCACAGGTGTCAGCCATCCATCAATCCTTAACGGACCCCAAATTCATCAACCCAGAGGCCCAAGTGATGATTCAACCCTTCACGTCAAACTCTTTAAACTTGCCTACAGCCAAGTTGCCTGTCCAGTACAAGGGCTGGTCAGGAATGTGGACTTTTGCAGTCTATGATGATTATCCCATCCCCATGCTGCTGGGGGAAGACTTGGCCAATCATGTGAAGCGGGCCAAGAGGGTGGGAATGGTCACCCGCAGCCAGGCTAAGCACGCCTCCAAACCTATCCCTGTTCCTGAGCCTTCCACCAGGGCCCCGTCTGTGTTACCAGAGACTCAGATGGAGGTGGTGGAACCAAACCCCATGCCAATGACTGCAACACCCGTAGTGGATTCAGACCCAGAGAACCAGCCAAAGCCAGTCCCTGAACTGGAACTGGTGGAGTAACCAGCACCAGAACCATTGCCAGCCCTGAATCCAGCGCTTGCAACCCCGCCTACAACCCCATCACCAGAGGGCACCACCGAGCCTGCACTGGCATCAGCAGCAAATGACTCTACACAACAGGCTCAGCCAGAGCCTGAACCCCAACACAGTGCACCAGCGGAGAGCGGTTCTCAGTCAACAGAAACAGCCCCATCCCCTGTATCGCTTCCGGAGGGACCAAGCCCAGGTCCACCATCCAGTGAGGAACTGATGTCTCCAGCATCAAGGGAACAGTTCCAGATGGAACAGGCAGCAGATGAAAGCCTCCAGAGAGCTTGGACGGTGGCACAGAGCAACCTACTGCCTCTCAGCTCTTCTAATCGATCCAGGTTTGTTGTAGAAAGAGGACTTTTATACAAGGAAACTCTTTCTGGGGGACACCAGGAAGACTGGCATCCTCAGAGACAGTTGGTAGTTCCAACTAAGTACTGGGTCAAGCTCTTGAGCTTAGCCCATGAACATCCTAGTGGCCATGCTGGGATGAACAGGACCAAAGATGGTTTGGGAAAGTCCTTCCACTGGGAGGAAATGGGCAAGGATGTTTCTACCTATGTCCGGTCTTGTGAGGTGTGCCAAACAGTGGGAACACCCCAAGACCAGGTCAAAGCCCCTCTCCGGCCACTCCCCATAATTGAGGTTCCATTTCAGCGAGTAGCTGTATATATTCTGGGTCCCTTCCCAAAAAAGACATCCAGAGGAAAGCAATACATACTGACTTTCATGGATTTTGCCACCTGATGGCCAGAAGCAGTAGCTCTAAGCAACACTAGGGCTAAAAGTGTGTGTCAGGCATTAACAGACATTTTTGCCAGGGTAGGTTGGCCCTCCAACATCCTTACTGATTCGGGAACTAATTTCCTGGCTGGGACCATGAAAAGCCTTTGGGAAGCTCATGGAGTTAACCACTTGCTTGCCACTCCTTACCACCATCAAACAAATGGCCTGGTGGAGAAGGTCAATGGAACTTTGGGGGCCATGGTACGTAAATTTGTGAATGAGCACTCCAATGATTGGGACCTAATGTTGCAGCAGTTGCTCTTTGCCTACAGGGCTGTGTCACGTCCCAGTTTAGGGTTTTCACCATTTGAACTTGTGTATGGCCGTGAGGTTAAGGGGCCATTACAGCTGGTAAAGCAGCAATGGGAGGGGTTTACGCCTTCTCCAGGAGCTAACATTCTGGACTTTGTAACCAACCTACAAAATACCCTCCAAACCTCTTTAGCCCTAGCTAGTGAAAACCTAAAAGATGCTCAGGAAGAGCAAAAGGCCTGGTATGATAAACATGCCAGAGAGCGTTCCTTCAAAGTAGGGGACCAGGTCATGGTCTTAAAGGCGCTCCAGGCCCATAAGATGGAAGCATCTTGGGATGGGCCATTTACGGTCCAAGAGCACCTGGGAGCTGTTAACTATCTCATAGCATCCCCCACCTCAAACCTAAAGCCTAAAGTGTACCATGTTAATTTTCTAAAGCCCTTTTATTCCAGAGAATTAAAGGTTTGTCAGTTTACAGCCCAGGGAGGAGACGATGCTGAGTGGCCCAAAGGTGTCTACTACAAAGGAAAAAGTGACGGTGGCGTGGAAAAGGTAAACCTCTCCATGACCCTTGGGCATATGCAGCAACAGCAGATCAAGGAGCTGTGCACTAGCTATGCGTCGACGTTCTCAGCCACCCCACGACGGACCAAATGGGCATACCACTCCATTGACACAGGTAATGCTCGCCCAATTAGAGCCCAATCTTACTGGGTGTCTCCTGAAGCCAAAACTGCTATAGAACGGGAGATCCAGGATATGTTACAGATGGGTGTAATCCGCCCCTCTGGAAGTGCATGGGCATCTCCAGTGGTTCTAGTTCCCAAACCAGATGGGGAAATACGTTTTTGCGTGGACTACCGTAAGCTAAATGCTGTAACTCGCCCAGACAACTTTCCAATGCCACGCACAGATGAGCTATTAGAGAAACTGGGACATGCCCAGTTCATCTCTACCTTGGACTTAACCAAGGGGTACTGGCAGGTACCGCTAGATGAATCCGCCAAGGAAAGGTCAGCCTTCATCACCCATGTTGGGCTGTATGAATTTAATGTGCTCCCTTTGGGCCTGCAAAATGCACCCACCATCTTCCAAAAACTTGTAGATGGTCTCCTAGTGGGATTGGGAGAACCTGCAGTCACCTATCTTGATGATGTGGCCTTATTTTCTGATTCATGGGAAGAATATCTGGAGCATCTCTGGAAAGTCTTCGAGCGCATAAGGGAGGCAGGACTAACTGTTAAGGCTAAAAAGTGTCAAATTGGCCTAAACAGAGTGACTTACCTTGGACACCAGGTGGGTCAAGGAACTATCAGCCCCTTACAGGCCAAAGTGGATGCTATCCAAAAGTGGCTTGTCCCAAAGTCAAAGAAACAGGTTCAATCCTTCTTAGGCTTGGCCGGTTATTACAAACGATTTGTACCGCAATACAGCCAAATCGCCGCCCCACTGACAGACCTAACCAAAAAGAAACAGCCAAATGCCATTCAGTGGACCGAAGAAGGCCTTTAACCACCTTAAAGTGACACTCATGTCTGACCCTTTGCTAAGGGTCCCAGACTTTGACAAACCTTTCCTAGTATCCACTGATGTGTCCGTGCATGGTGTGGAAGAATTTTAATGCAGGAAGGACCGAATCAAGATTTCCATCCTGTTGTGTTTCTCAGCAAAAAACTGTCTGACAGGGAAAGCCACTGGTCAATCACTGAAAAGGAATGTTACACCATTGTCTATACTCTGGAAAAGCTACACCCACACGTTTGGGGACGGCGTTTCCACCTGCAAACTGACCATGCTGCGCGGAAGTGGCTTCATACCGTCAAGGAAAATAACAAAACACTTCTTCAGTGGAGTTTAGCTCTCCAAGATTTTGATTTCGACATACAACACATTTCAGGAGCTTCTGACAAAGTGGCTGATGCACTCTCCCATGAAAGTTTCCCAGAATCAACTGGTTAAAATCTTCCTTGAAATGTGGAAAATATTGTTAGTTTTTATATAATCAGTAGTATATCTAAAGGTGCATGTGTCTTATTCACTCTGTTTTCCCCTAGAGCTTCTGGAAGAAATCACAGCCAGTGTGCAACAGGCTGTCCAGCACCATGTGTGATTTGGGGGGCGTGTCATAAATATAAAGGGAAGGGTAACAACTTTTTTGTAGCAGTAGTATAAAATCCCTCTTAGCTGGAGGTACAGAATCACTTACCTGTAAGGGGTTAAAAAGTTCAATTAACCTAGTTGGCACTTGACCAGAAGGACCAATGGGGAAAGGAGATACTTTCAAATCTCAGGGGGGGAAGGTATTGTTTGTGCTCTCTTTGTGTGTGCCCTCTCGGACAGAGAGGGGGACCAGGGCAGGAAAAAACATCTCCTAAAAAGATCCTGAAATGATACATCTAAAATTACAGAAATTGTACGTAATAGCAAGGAAATGCGTTAGATTATCTTTTGTTTTAGCTTGTGAATTTTCCCTATGCTAAGAGGTCATTTTATTCCTGTTTTGTAACTGGGAAGCAGAGTCAGAGGGGAATCCTCTGGGTTTTAAATTTTTTATTTACCCTGTAAAGTTATCTTCCATCCTGATTTTCCAGGTGTGATTCTTTTACTTTTTTTAAAATAAAATTCTTCTTTTAAGAACCTGATTGATTTTCAGTGTCCTAAAAACCAGGGATGTGGTCTGTGCTCACTTTGTTAACCTATTGGTTGGTATATTATTCTCAAGCCCCCACAGGAAAGGGGGTGAAGAGGCTTGGGGGGGATATTCGGGGGGGGGGGATAGGACTCCAAGTGGCCCCTCCCTGAATGTTTGTTTAAATCACTTGGTGGTGGCAGCGATACCATCCAAGGGCAAGGAAAGGAATTTTTGCCTTGGGGAAGGTTTTAACTTAAGCTGGTGGAATATAAATTTAGGGGGTCTTTCATGCGGGTACCCACATCTGTACCCCAGAGTTCAGAGTGGGCAGGGAACCCTGACAGGGTCCCTGTCACTCCAGGCCCTGCACAGACCCCTGCCTCTGACTGAGATCAGGGATCCTGAAACACCAGGCCCTGCACAGACCCCCCCCCGACTGAGATTGGGACCTTGTCACACCAGGCCTTGCACAGACCCCCTCCCCCCCGACTTAGATTGGGGCCCCTGTCATGCCAGGCCCTGCACAGACCCCACCTAACTGAGATCAGGCCCCCTGACACGCCAGGCCCTGCAGAGATCCTCCCTGACTGAGATCAGGGCCACGTCACACCAGGCCCTGAACAGGCCCCCCCGACTGAGATTGGGGACCCAGTCATGCCAGGTGCTGCACAGACCCCCCCCCCACTGAGATCGGGGACCCGTTGTTCCAGATGCTGCAGAGACTGACTGCGATTGCGGCCAGGATGTGCCAGCCAGGGTTGTGGGAGGGTGGGAGGGTGTGAAGTTTTGGGGGATTGGGCAGAAGTGAAGGAGCCACGGCAGGGTAAAGAAAAAAACTTCTCTGAGCTCAATGGTGGCGGAGTGTTTCTATAGCCCCCCCATGTACCATCCCTCCCCGCCCACTACCCCCCTTCCACCAAACTGCTGTGGGGGCAGGAAATCTCTCTGGTGCCCCTGGCTGCTGGAGGCCAACGAGAGAGAGCAGCATGGGAGGCTGCTCCCTGCGATAGCTGCCAGGGAAAAGTGCTCCACTCCCTGGAAGTGGAGGGGAGCAGAGGGAGGTGCAGAAGAACGGGCCGGCCGGGGGGATCCTGACCCCAGAGCAGTGGCCAGCCGTGGGCACTGAGCACCGGACAGAAGGCCCAGCCTGGCTACCTCCAGCAACGGGACAGTCCCAGGAGAACCTGGGCAGGTGGCCCCCGGACTGGGGATGGCTCCACAGGGCAGGCCTGATTCACAGCCCTGACTTCTCCTCTCAACAGCTATGGTCCAGCAAGGACCTGATCTCAGCTAAGCCACATAAGCGGTGGGGGGGGGGGCGGGGGAAGGATGAGGGTCCGTGAGCTTCTGCTTTCACTTTCCCGTACTTCACAATTTTAAACAGGAAAATGCTGGGGACAGGAGATAAGGGCTCAGGGGTGCCGTGGCTTCTTGAGGCACACGACTGGTGGTCTGGCTGAAATCACACCCCAAACCCACGGGGCGGCTCCAGCTGGGTATATAACTTGCTGCCTTGAAGCCAGGGGCTGTCTGCTCCGCTGGCTGGAGGCTGAACTGGGCTGTCCCAACCCAGAGCGTCTGTGGGGCAGGATCATGGTGGGGCTCTACTCCCAGCTGGCCCTGCTGCTGCTGGTGGTGATGCTGCCATCCCCAGCGCATGGTAAGAGAGACCAAGGGATCCAGAGCGATGCAGAGCCGCGGGGAACAGACCACAGAGGACGACCCTGCAGCCTGGGGTGGGGAATAGATCTGAGGGGGCAATCCTGTTCCCGGGGGGGACTCGACTGGACGAGACAATCCTGCCCCTTGCAGGGGGAACTCACAGGAGGGGACAATCCTGCCCCCCTCGGGCTGGAATCGACTCAGGGGGATGATCCTGCCCCAGTAGACTGGCTCTGCCTCTTTCCCAGGGCCTGGGGTCAAGGGTTTGTGGGGACGTGAGCAAACCAGGTTCTGTGCACTGAGGGGCAGAAATGATGTGCCGGTCCCCAGGCCCTGCTGTGAGTGAGCCCTCCACCCTGAGCCCACCTCTGAGGCACACACCCCCGGGGCTGGCATGACCCTTCCAGCCCCTCTGACTCACTCCCACAGGAGTCCCAGCCCCAGCACCCTCTCAGCTTCTGCTCCCGAACCCTCTCCCGCCCTTGGGCTTTGCAGGGTGGAGGGAGGACGTGTGGCCCTGAGAGAGCTGGGAGCAGCCCCCTTTCATCTCATGTCAGCATTCACTCTGAAACCTACTGATGCACTGTAGCCACCTACGATTTGAGGCAGAGTATTTAGTGTATGGGAGGAGCTGTGGGACAGTGGATGGGGCTTTTATTCCAGCTCTTTTCCCCACCTTCCACTCTCCCCAGTCGGACCCTAGTGATGCTTCTCCCACAATGGCCCTGACTCTGTCATGTCTCCCCAACATTTCCATTTCCTCCGCAGGTGCAGAGGAGAGTCAAGACCAGCCAGGTAAAGAGTCTGGACTTCTGGGTTCTGTCACCCGCCCTGGGAGTGGGGGGGGAGTGGGGTATGGGCGGGGCTGGGAGCCAGGACTCCTGGGTTCTATCCCTGGCTCTGGGTGGAAGATGTGCACTTTGTCCCATGTTCACATGGCGCCCCTGTTTTGTGCAGTGTTCAGCCGTATCATAGAGGGGCAGGATGCCCAGGAGGGTCGATGGCCCTGGCAGGTCAGTGTGCAGTTTTTTGATGCCAAAAAACGTGACTACCGCCACATCTGTGGAGGCTCCCTCATCTCAGCCCAGTGGGTGGTGTCAGCCGCTCACTGCTTCAGTTGGTGAGTAACCCAGGCAGGGGGTGATGACTCTTCCCTGGCCTCCTGCTGTGCATGAGTTCCCCAACTGCCCTCCCCCCCCAGAGGTGGCTGCATCTCAGCATCCCCCTGTCTTCCCCTTTTCTTTTTCTCTCCTGCAGCTCTCAGTCCTGTTCCCAGTACCGTTTGGTGCTGGGGGCACACCAGCTCCTCAACCCCTCCCCAAATCAGATCCTGGTCAATATGAAGCAGATCATCCTCCACCCCAGTTTCAATAAGAAGACCAAAGTTGCTGACATCGCCTTGGTGAGGCTGGAGAAGCCCGTGAAATACACAAAGTTCATCCGGCCCATCTCCCTGCCGGGGGCCTTCCGCCAGTTCCCCGAGAAGATGAAGTGTTGGGTCACCGGCTGGGGAAAAGTTGAAATGACCAGTAAGTGTTAGAAGTCTCAGAGAGGCACTGGGAGTCCATAATTGTTAGGGGGTTGGGGAGAGCAGTTTCCGGCTCTGCCCCACCCCTGCTCTGCCCCCTCCCCAGCCCCATTCCACCCCTTCTCCCAATCCCCCTCCCCTGAACGACGCAGCCTGGAGGGTTAGTGGGGGCCTGATGCCAGCAGCAGGAGTGGAATCGCCCCACACTCACCGGCGGTGGCGGGAAACGGAGTGACCGGCCTCCCAGCCAAGTCGCTCCACTTCCCACCACTGCCGGTGAGTCCAGGGAGGCGGGCCCGACCCCTGCTGCCAGTTCCAGGCCCCCCACTAATTCCCCGGACCACCCTGGGCCCCACAGGGCCCCCCAGAGCATGGGGCCCAGGGCAGTTGCCCCAAACCATCCTATGGACGGGAGGGCTCTGGTGGTCATGGATACTGTGACCATCTCGGCTGACCTCCTGGAGAGCAAAAGGCAGAGAACATCCCTGATTGAATTGCTGCTCAAATTAGACCAGATCTCTTGGATCTGGATTTACAAATTGCCTGTGATGGAGAACCCACCACGACCCTTGGTAAATTTCCCACTGTTAAAAACTGACACCTTATTTCCAGTCTGAGTTTGTCTGGCTTCAACTTCCAGCCACTGGATCATGTTAGATCTTTCTCTCTCAGCTGAAGAGCCCGTTATTAAACACTTCTTCGCATTGTAGATACTTATAGACTGGGCTCAATTCACCTCTCAACCTTCTTTCTGTTAAATCAAATCAATTGAGCTCCTGAGTTAGAGGCTTGGGGTCCCGGATGATCGGGGCCATGTGAGTGTGTGTGTGGGGGGGCAGCACTGCCCCCTGCTGGAGGGGATTGTGTGTGTGTGTCTGTGTATTCCTTGTGGGGCACCACACAGGGACATGCCTGCACTTAGCCATAGTCTTCATAGACTTGTCTCCAGAATGGCACAGGCATGGGGGAAGCTGCCCACAGGCACAAAGGGCTCGTCCGGACCCCGGCCCACGGGGCGCAGGAATAACCCTGACACACTCCCGGTTGTCCCCCTCCAGAGCCTCTCCCAAAACCCAAGACCCTGCAGGAGCTGGAGATTCCCATCATCAAAACAGCAGTCTGCAACGATCGTTACAAGACACTGGCTCCACACTCACCTCTGGGTCCAAACGTAATCAAACCCAGCATGATCTGCGCCGGGTACATGGACAGCCCCAAGGGATTCTGCAAAGTGAGAGCCTTTCCTCCCAGCTGATTGTGGGTATTACAGCACCGCTGCCCAGACCCCAGGCGAGATCAGGGCCCCCTTGTGCAAGGCGCTGCCCAGACCCCAGGCGAGATCAGGGCCCCCTTGTGCTAGGTGCTTCCCAGACCCCAGGCGAGATCAGGGTCCCCTTGTGCAAGGCGCTGCCCAGACCCCAGGCAAGATCAGGCCCCCTTGTGCAAGGCGCTGCCCAGACCCCAGGTGAGATCAGGGCCCCCTTGTGCCAGGTGCTGCCCAGACCCCAGCCGAGATCAGGGCCCCCTTGTGCAAGGCGCTGCCCAGATCCCTGACACAGGTCGCTGCTCTTTGTTGCTTAGACTGGGTATGTTCTCTGACCCCCTCATCCAGCCTTCACTCTCACTGTGACAGCGATGGGAATTGGGGCCCTGACCCCCGTTTCTCTCTCTAGGGAGACTCCGGGGGGCCTCTGGCCTGTCAGCAGGACGGCACCTGGTACCTGGCTGGAGTCGTGAGCTGGTTTATGACCAAATATGTGCATGGAACCATCTGTGCTGACTGCAGGTTCCCCGGGGTCTTTACCCGGGTGACGGCCTACAACAGCTGGATCTGGAGACACATGAGAGGCACGGCCCCTCTGCCAGAGTCTCTCCAGCCGCGTTGATACTCGCCGCCCTCCTCCTCACCGCCCCGTGAGCCGCACACGGACCTGCCCCTGGCACTGCCAAGCCAGCCCCTCTCAAGATGTCTATAGACCGCCCCCCTTGACACTGGGTTTGGGCCCCGTGTTGCTGGGGTCTGTGGGACGCGGCTGGGAGAGGCTGGTGGATGGAAGCACAGGGGCACTATGCGGAAGGCGAGGGCAAAGGGTGGGGGGTTATCTCCTGCCTTTCCTACAGCTCTGACTGGGAAGCTGACGGGGAAGGGCCCAGGAGCCGCTTTGATCCCATGACTTGTGCTCTGAAAATCTTCAATAAATCAGCTTTGCAAACTCTGTCTCCTCCCCAAAGCAGCTGGTGCCACCTCCCGCTAGGACCATTCCTGCCATGGCAACAGCCTCCCATGGGCTCCATGGGTTGGTATTAGCTGTGGGTTGGCAGAGCACAGGGGCCGCCCATCGCGCTGGGCGCTGCAGACATCCCCGTCCGAGATCAGAGCCCCTGTCATGCTGGGCGCTCCACACACCCACCCAATCAAGATCAGGGCCCCCATTGCGCCAGGCGCTGCATATACTCCCCCCATACGAGAATGGGGCACCTGTCACACTGGATACTGTGCAGACCCTCCCTACTGACTGGGAACCCCATCACACCGGGAGCTGCACGGATCTCCTAGACCAAGATCGGTGCCCCATCGTGCTAGCCACTGCCCAGACACACAGTATGAAACAGTCCCAGCCCTTACAATTAAAGACAAAAGATACCATCTGGAGACACACAGACAGACAGGGAAGCACCAGGGAACAACGGGACAATGCTGGTCACCGTGACGGGCTTTGTTCTCGGCCCACTGTCACTCACCCACCACCCTGGTAGAACTCCCTGCTGGGTACTCACCGGGCTATGGTGGGAGGGTCTCAATGCACCGGGCCCCAGGTGATTTAATCCTCCTATGGCTCAACAGAGTCCGGGCATGGCCCCTGGCTGGGTCCCCAGGTCCCCCCTGTGCAAAATTGTGGGGTTTGAGCATTTAAAAATTGTTTTTGATTTATTTTAAATTTTCAGAGTTGTGGGAAATTATGGAGAAGGGGTCAGACAATGTGGGGGTCTGACAAGAATTAAAAGCTAAAGCTTTAGAACTGTCCAAATCCAGATTGTCAACCTCCCTCATCAAAAAAGTACAAAGTCAATAGCCTTAAAGCAAAGTCTTTTCTCACTGTGCCTGGTGGCGTATTTCGATGCTCACCAATGGAAATATTTCGGTGGTGGTCTGTGTGTGTGTGTGCAGTGAAATCAAGGTGCGGGAGGCACCAGAAGGAGATTTGAAGAAGAGCTCTGTGTAGCTCGAAAGCTTGTCTCTCTCACCAACAGAAGCTGGTCCAACAAAGGACATTCCCTTCCCCACCTCATCTCCTATATCCTGGGACCAACTCAACTTCAATACTGCTAACAGCTACGGTGAAACCGACCTTTACCGATACAACTCAAATCCTTCCAAGGCTGGGAGCACAGGAGCTCAGGCGAGGTGATCACAACGGTCCTGTATGGCTTGAGAATCGAGGCGTTTTTCTCTAACCTTTTGGACGTGACCCAGGAGGCATCCTGGAGATCACAGAAAGGGATCACAGAAAGCAAAGAATAGGCCTGGTTCATAGTGCCGATTTCTCCTCCAAAGGGAAACCGCTTGGAAGTCAGATAAACCGCCCGGGGGCCAAAATGGGGAAACGGGTGTAAACACTCTGCTGCCGATTCCACTGCAAATCTCTGGTCCTCGTGGTGGAGGGGAGGAGAGATACGGACCCCGGATCAGAAGTGCTGGGAGCTTCTCAGCAGAGAGCCACAGGGTTAGGGGGGACCCCAAGGGTCATCTAGTCCAACCCCCTGCCGAGAGGCAGGATTTGTTCTGTCTCAACCATCCAGGTCAGATGGTTTACGCAGCCTCTTCCTGAAACCGTCCAGTGAAGGAGCTTCTGCATCCTCCCAAGGCATCCTGGGAGTCGGTCCATTCCCCTGTCCTGCTGTTCTTACCCACCGACTCACACAGCCAGGGTCCGGCCCAAATCACCCCCCATCTTCGAGCTGCCCGGACCCAGGGCTCAGGTGGGGCTGGCCCATGAGGGTGGGAGGGGCTGTGCTCCCAGCTGGCCTGGCTGCTGGTGCTGGTACATGTCACAAGCTAAGAGGGGACCAAAGCATCCCATCTAGAGAGACTCAGACTTATAGGCAGGGAATAGCCTGGAGGGGCAAATCTGCCCTTAGGGGGAATAGACTGGAAGGGGCGATTCTGCCCCCCTGGGGATGGTGGTGTGTCCCCCCTCCCCTACCCCCGTGACCTGCCCCAGCTCGCTCTGTCTCAGCGGACTTTTCACTGGCAAAAATGAAAGTAAAACCTCAGCTGGTTTCTATTTCCTCCTGCCCAGCAGCCGGGCTCTGACCCCGAAGGAGATTGGCTACCAGGCCATGGGGTGGGGGAGGTGTAGCCACAGGGGAGGCTGTTAATAGCCACTGGTAGGTGGGGGCAGCAGGATGGGGAGCTAGGTCTCCTGGGTTCTCTCCCCAGCTCTAGGAGGGGAGTGGGGGTTAGTGGGTTAGAGCAGGGAGGGCTGGGAGCCAGGACTCCTGGGTTCTCTCCCCAGCCCTGGGAGGGGAGGGGGGAATGGGAGTGGGTGGGGGGTGTAGAGTTCCTGGTGCTCTTTCTTTCATAAAATGGAGGTAAAATTGATTGTCGAAACCTTTTGCCATTTGTGGGATTTCTTTCCACTTGGTCTGAGACAGCTCAGAGAATTGCCATTTTTCAGCTGACAAACGTGTCCACCGAAATCTTTCATCCTGCCTTACCTTGAAGTGGCCTGGGGCAAGGAGCTCTCTGCAGCCCTCTAGTGATAGAAGTGAAGAGTCAAGGGGTGAGGGATGAGTCCAGGGATCAGCTGCTTGTACCAGATACACTGAAAAGGGTCATGCCATGATCTTAAAGTTACTGGACATTTCAGGGGTGTAAAACCTTAGCCAAGGGAAGGGCGAATTTCTGCTGGGTGGATTTTAATGCTTCTTGCAAAAGAGAGCTCCCCTAAAACAGGCAGACCCCCTGTGCGGCGTTAACTTGAGGGGGCACCAATGAGGCACGCTGCTGCTGATGATGATGTGGTTTGGACTTTGCCTCAGACAGACTCTCGTGAAGAACGTTGGCTGGTCGCTATGGACACCTTTGTTGCCGGCACCCAGTGCCGAGAGGCAAAACAACAACAGGGGTTCATTGCCCGGTGTGCGTCACTCAATAATCACAACGGGGTGGAGAAGCAGAAAAGTTTATTTGCAGCAGCAAACAAGGTACAGGGAGAATAGAATCTCAAATCCTGCACATCAGAGCAGGTCATTACACACACTTTTATATTCCTTAATGCTACTGCACTACACATCAGCCAATCAAAGCTTTGCACAAATGCTCTGCCTTCCTTATATGGGTTACAACAATCTTTATTTCCTGCAACTTCTAACAAGCATTCCTAGCAACTTAAACAACCAGCGCATTCTGTCTGGCCTTGTAGCTCTCTCTCCTATTATCTTTAACTTGGCGTCAGCAAACCTTACACTATAAGGCATTATCTGTGGCTGCAACATTGTTTTAAGAGCAAAAGAGCTTACTCAAACCAGCCAGGCCTGAATTCTATTAAGGGGGGTTGAGAAGAAGCCCTTAGGCCTTCAGCAGGGAGACCTCCTCGACCCTTATGGCCTTCCATCCCCTCGACTTAACTAGTGGCCATGCCCTGGGGTCTCCCAACAATTCCCTCCTTTGAGAATACTCATTTCTATTGTTTGAGTCTTCTCATCTTTATTTACTTACTAGCGGGCTATGCATAAAATTAAAAATTTCAAAACTATGCAAAATAAGCATTTTTACACAGGACCACATACAACACAGTAAACAGAACATGATTAATACAGGGAAAAAAACTTAAATAATAGTCTAAACAACCCATTTAGCCACGGGGAAAGGCCCCAACCAGAAAATAGAGAGCCTAGCCAATCCTCCCCAGTTTGCTGATGAATGCCCTTTACCAGCTGCTTTAGGCGTTGTAAATCAGCTTCTACGGATGGCCCTGCATCTGTTATATTAAAGCAACACATCCCTGCAAACTCCTGGCATAGGTGACCATGGCGTAGAAGCAAATAGTCCACAGCCAGCCCGTTCTGTAGCATACCCTGACGTACTTCCCTTAACTCATGTGAGAGTTGGGCCAGGACGGTTGGGGTTAAGTTAATGGCCTTTGCCATCGTGCAGGCAAGGTGCTCTACTGCGTGATAATTATGCACCAGAAGCCCAGGGATACCAACTAAAGAAAAGGCCAGAGCTGCTGCCTCACTCTCTGAAAATAAGGTTACCTCTGACCTACAGGTGGAATCAAGGGGAATAGCATCCCTTTTATGGCGGGCAGATAACTGCGGAGGGTATGGAAAAATCAATGGGGCCATGCAACCAAGAGAGCAGGGACCCCCAGAACTATTGGCCGGGACATAGGAATACGCATGTCTGCCACATATAAGGAACCACCCTGCTGGCAATTTCATGTGCCCGTAGGCAAAGGAGATTTCCACGCTGTTATTACATTTAAGTTCTTCATTGGTGAGGTTTTCCCCAATGTGAGTAGCATTTACAAACCCCATACAAGAGGGGGCAAGGGTTGTATTGGCTAGGTAATAAGAAAACATGGAGGCATCTATGATCTCCAAACAGTCATATTCCTGTTTCTCAGTTTCTGGTAAGAGGGTGGCAGGGTTAAGGGATGGACAAGGCTGCAGCGTGACCTCAGGGTTCTCTAAGAGCTTTGCTTGGTATCTTGCCATACACGCTTGTGTGAGCCAGAGGCCGCCCTTAACATCCAGTAAAGTGCGTACCATGTGTGGTGTAAAAACCTGTATTGTTCCCCCTAGGGTCAGTTTCTCTGCTTCTGCCAGGTCAGGGCGGTGGCTGCCACTGCCCGCAGGCATGCTGGCCAGCCCTTGGCTACTTGGTCCAGTTGTTTAGAAAAATATGCCACCGGACGTTTCCATGCTCCTAGCAGCTGTGTGAGTACTCCCAGGGCCACCCCCTTTCGTTCATGTACATACAACTGAAATGGCTTGGAGAGATCTGGCAGACCTAGAGCCGGGGCTTCCATCAGCTTTCTTTTTAGGATTTTAAATGCCCTGTCAGCCTCTGGGGTCCAATGAAAGGGGTCACGGTCTGCTCCTTTTACACAGTCGTACAGGGGTCTAGCCCATAGTCCAAACTCTGGGATCCATATCCTACAGAAGCCTGCCATCCCCAGAAATGCTCTGAGCCGCTTGCGATTACTCGGGATAGGAACTTGGCATATGGCTTCCTTCCTCTCATTTGAAAGCTGGCGTTCCCCCTGCCGTATGTAGAACCCAAGGTACTGTACCTGCGGGAGAGCAATCTGAGCCTTACTTCGTGCTACCCGATATCCTCGGAGTCCCACAAAATTCAGGAGACGCACGGTGGCTTTAAGGCAAGGGGTTAAGCCCACAGTGGCAATTAACAGATCATCTACGTATTGCAAAAGGAGGGCTTCCTCATTATCCCACTCCTCTAGGTCCCTGGCCAGAGCCTGGCCAAAGAGGGTGGGGGAATTTTTAAACCCCTGGGCTAACACTGTCCAGCAAAGTTGCTTTTTAACTCTCTTCCGGTCCTCCCATTCGAAGGAGAAAATCTCCTGTGATGAGGTGTCAACTGGGATGGCAAAAAAAGCATCTTTTAAATCAAGAACTGAAAAATGGGTATACTGTCCCCCTATAGAAGCCAATAGGGTATACGGGTTAGGGACAAGAGGGTGCAGAGTCTTAACCTGTTCATTAACTGCCCTTAGGTCTTGTACCAGCCGGTACGTGCTGTCATAAATATAAAGGGAAGGGTAAACCCCTTTGAAATCCCTCCTGGCCAGGAGAAAGCTCCTCTCACCTGTAAAGGGTTAAGAAGCTAAAGGTAACCTCGCTGGCACCTGACCAAAATGACCAATGAGGAGACAAGATACTTTCAAAAGCTGGGAGGAGGGAGAAAAACAAAGGGTCTGTGTCTGTCTGTATGCTGGCTCTTGCCAAGGACAGAACAGGAATGGAGTCTTAGAACTTTTAGTAAGTAATCTAGCTAGGTATGTGTTAGATTATGATTTCTTTAAATGGCTGAGAAAAGAATTGTGCTGAATAGAATAACTATTTCTGTCTGTGTATCTTTTTTGTAACTTAAGGTTTTGCCTAGAGGGGTTCTCTATGTTTTTGAATCTAATTACCCTGTAAGATATCTACCATCCTGATTTTACAGGGGGGATTTCTTTATTTCTATTTACTTCTATTTTTTATTAAAAGTCTTCTTGTAAAACACTGAATGCTTTTTCATTGTTCTCAGATCCAAGGGTTTGGGTCTGTGGTCACCTATGCAAATTGGTGAGGCTTTTTACCCAACATTTCCCAGGGAAGGGGGAGTGCAAGTGTTGGGAGGATTGTTCATTGTTTCTTAAGATCCAAGGGTCTGGGTCTGTAGTCACCTAGGCAAATTGGTGAGGCTTTTTACCAAACCTTGTCCAGGAAGTGGGGTGCAAGGTTTTGGGAAGTATTTTGGGGGGAAGGACGCGTCCAAACAGCTCTTCCCCAGTAACCAGTATTAGTTTGGTGGTGGTAGTGGCCAGTCCAAGGATAACGGGGGTAATATTTTGTACCTTGGGGAAGTTTTGACCTAAGCTGGTAAAGATAAGCTTAGGAGGTTTTTCATGCAGGTCCCCACATCTGTACCCTAGAGTTCAGAGTGGGGGAGGAACCGTGACATGGTGGCACAGTGGTGGGATTAACCTGAAATCATTTTGAGATCCAGTTGAGATTTTTTGAACTAGAAATACAGATTTTAAAAAGGAATTTTTAGGAAGTCCAGAAAGCAGCTTTGAAACTGAAAGCAGCTTGGTTTCTCTCTGCTTTGTGGCCAAGCAGAGACAAAAGGGGATTATCTTGTGAATTGCAGGTTTTCTTTGCCTGGAGGCAGGGTACTTAACTCCTGCAGGGAAATTCACAGTCTTCCAACCCAGAGGTTTTTTTTTTCTTTTCTTCCTAAAAGTAAATAGGGGGTGTGTGCTCTACCCATTTGCCTGGAGACAAAAGTGGCAGGGTTTTTTTTAGGATTTTGATTTTTTTTTGTTTTACAAGGAGCACAGGTTTGAAAAGAAATTTTTTTTTCTTTGGGCTGGGTAAGCAGGTTTCCAAGTAGTTGGAGGTTTTTTGCTTTAATTTGGGCCCAGAGCAGAGACAAGGGAATTGTCTTTTTCTGTAGGCTGACAATCACTATCAGAGAATAGGTATTCTATTCCAGCACAGCAAAATTTTACAGCCAAGTTTTGTTTGTTTATTTCTAAACCTCGGGTGTAAAGTTAGTTAAAAACAGAGAGGTTAGAATGGCCAAATCCTCGGCTCGACTACAGCTGGAATTAGCCAAATTTCAGGCTGAGGAAAAACAAAGGGAACATGAAAGACAGATAGAACTCATGCGGCTGAAGGAGGAGGTACAGGAGGCTGCCCACAAGAGGGAAATGGAGGCAAGGAAGCATGTGGAGGAGATGGAGAGGATAAAGGCCCAGCAGAATATACCAACAAACCCTAGCAATCCTTCTCCAGGTACCACTTCCCATCCCAGAAAGTTCCCCACCTACAAGGCAGGTGATGATACTGAGGCCTTCTTAGAAAACTTCGAAAGGGCCTGCCTTGGGTACAACATCTCTACTGACCAATACATGGTAGAGCTGAGGCCGCAGCTCAGTGGACCCTTAGCTGAGGCGGCAGCTGAAATGCCTAAAGAACATATGAACAAGTATGAACTGTTTAAATCCAAGGCGAGAGTCAGAATGGGGATAACACCCGAGCAGTCTCGTCGGAGGTTCCGAGCCCTAAGGTGGAAACCAGACATGTCATTTACCCGACATGCCTACCACATTGTGAAACATTGGGATGCCTGGATATCAGGAGCAAGTGTTGAATCTCCAGAAAATTTGCCCTTCCTAATGCAAATGGAACAATTCTTAGAGGGTGTTCCTGAGGAAATAGAAAGATACATCCTAGATGGGAAACCCAAAACTGTAATCGAGGCAGGAGAGATTGGAGCCAGATGGGTGGAGGTGGCAGAGAAGAAGAAAACTGGTCGCAGTTCGAGCGGAGACCAGAAGGGACCACCCCAGACCACACCCTATTACCGGGGGCCGCCCAAAGCCCCACCTACCTCCCAAAGAACCCTCCAGACCCCTTATCGTCCCACCACCCCGTTCTCCAGCAACCCACCTCGCCCCGGTGACCCGTCAGCTGGACGATGTTTTAAATGTAACGAGCTGGGGCATGTAAAGGCCAACTGCCCCAAGAACCCCAACAGATTACAGTTCATTGCACCGGAATCACACCAGAGGTCCACAGGCCCAGATACCTCCCAGATACCCTTGGAGCGGAGGGAAACTGTGAGTGTGGGCGGGAAGAAGGTCACCGCGTGGAGGGACACCGGAGCACAAGTGTCAGCTATCCATGCTTCCTTAGTGGACCCCAATTTAATCAACCCAGAGATCCAAGTGACGATTCAACCCTTCAAGTCCAACTCTTTCAATTTGCCTACAGCCAAGTTGCCTGTCCAGTACAAGGGCTGGTCAGGAATGTGGACTTTTGCAGTCTATGATGATTATCCCATCCCCATGCTGTTGGGGGAAGACTTGGCCAATCACGTGAAGCAGGCCAAGAGGGTGGGAACGGTCACCCGCAGCCAGGCTAAACAAGCCGTGGGGCCTAGCTCTGTTCCGGAAACTTCTATCAGGGCCCGGTCAGAGGTGATGGACCCGGACCCCAGGCCAATGTCTGCAACAGCAGTAGTGGATCCAGTCCCAGAGACCCAGACGGAACCAGTCCCAGAACCGGAACCAGCCAAACAACCAACACCAGACCCCGTGCCAGCACTGAATCCAGTACTTGCAACCTCAACACCAGAGGGCCCCACCGAACCTGAACTGGCAGCAGCCGATAACCCTACACAAGAGGCTCAGCCGGAGCCTGAATCCCAACATAGTGCACCAGCGGAGAGCGGTTCACAGTCAACAGAAACAGCTCCATCCCCTATATCGCTTCCAGAGGGACCAAGCCTATGTCCCCAATCCAATGAGGAACTGATGTCTCCAGCATCAAGGGAACAGTTCCAGACCGAACAGGAAGCAGATGAAAGCCTCCAGAGAGCATGGACGGCGGCACGGAGCAATCCACCGCCTCTCAGCTCTTCTAATCGATCCAGGTTTGTTGTAGAAAGAGGACTTTTATACAAGGAAACTCTTTCTGGGGGACACCAGGAAGACTGGCATCCTCAGAGACAGTTGGTAGTTCCAACTAAATACCGGGCCAAGCTCTTGAGCTTAGCCCATGATCACCCTAGTGGCCATGCTGGGGTGAACAGGACCAAAGACCGTTTGGGGGGGTCATTCCACTGGGAGGGAATGGGCAAGGATGTTTCTACCTATGTCCAGTCTTGTGAGGTGTGCCAAAGAGTGGGAAAACCCCAAGACCAGGTCAAAGCTCCTCTCCAGCCACTCCCCATCATTGAAGTTCCATTTCAGCGAGTAGCTGTGGATATTCTGGGTCCTTTTCCGAAAAAGACACCCAGAGGAAAGCAGTACATACTGACTTTCATGGATTTTGCCACCCGATGGCCGGAAGCAGTAGCTCTAAGCAACACCAGGGCTAAAAGTGTGTGCCAGGCATTAACAGACATTTTTGCCAGGGTAGGTTGGCCCTCGGACATCCTCACAGATGCAGGGACTAATTTCCTGGCAGGAACTATGAAAAACCTTTGGGAAGCTCATGGGGTAAATCACTTGGTTGCCACTCCTTACCATCATCAAACAAATGGCATGGTGGAGAAGTTTAATGGAACTTTGGGGGCCATGATACGTAAATTCGTAAATGAGCACTCCAATGATTGGGACCTAGTATTGCAGCAGTTGCTCTTTGCCTACAGAGCTGTACCACATCCCAGTTTAGGGTTTTCCCCATTTGAACTTGTATATGGCCGTGAGGTTAAGGGGCCATTGCAGTTGGTGAAGCAGCAATGGGAGGGATTTACACCTTCTCCAGGAACTAACATTCTGGACTTTGTAACCAACCTACAAAACACCCTCCGAACCTCTTTAGCCCTTGCTAAAGAAAACTTACAGGATGCTCAAAAAGAGCAAAAAGCCTGGTATGATAAACATGCCAGAGAGCGTTCCTTCAAAGTAGGAGACCAGGTCATGGTCTTAAAGGCGCTCGAGGCCCATAAAATGGAAGCATCGTGGGAAGGGCCATTCGTGGTCCAGGAGCGCCTGGGAGCTGTTAATTATCTCATAGCATTCCCCACCTCCAACCGAAAGCCTAAGGTGTATCATATTAATTCTCTAAAGCCCTTTTATTCCAGAGAATTAAAGGTTTGTCAGTTTACAGCCCAGGGAGGAGACGACGCTGAGTGGCCTGAAGGTGTCTATTACGAAGGGAAAAGTGCTGGTGGTGTGGAAGAGGTGAACCTCTCCATGACCCTTGGGCGTATGCAGCGACAGCAGATCGAGGAGCTGTGCACTAGCTACACGCTAACGTTCTCAGCCACCCCAGGACTGACTGAACGGGCATACCACTCCATTGACACAGGTAATGCTCACCCAATTAGGGTCCACCCTTACCGGGTGTCTCCTCAAGCTAAAACTGCTATAGAACGGGAGATCCAGGATATGTTACAGATGGGTGTAATCCGCCCCTCTGAAAGTGCATGGGCATCTCCAGTGGTTCTAGTTCCCAAACCAGATGGGGAAATACGTTTTTGCGTGGACTACCGTAAGCTAAATGCTGTAACTCGCCCAGACAACTATCCCATGCCACGCACTGATGAAATATTAGAGAAACTGGGACGGGCCCAGTTCATCTCTACCTTGGACTTAACCAAGGGGTACTGGCAGGTACCGCTAGATGAATCTGCCAAGGAAAGGTCAGCCTTCATCACACATCTCGGGCTGTATGAATTTAATGTACTCCCTTTCGGGCTGCGAAATGCACCCGCCACTTTCCAAAGACTTGTAGATGGTTTCCTAGCGGGATTGGGAGAGTCTGCAGTCGCCTACCTTGACGACGTGGCCATATTTTCGGATTCCTGGGCAGACCACCTGGAACATCTACAAAAAGTCCTTGAGCGCATAAGGGAGGCAGGACTAACTGTTAAGGCTAAGAAGTGTCAAATAGGCCTAAACAGAGTGACTTACCTTGGACACCAGGTGGGTCAAGGAACTATCAGCCCCCTACAGGCCAAAGTGGATGCTATCCAAAAGTGGCCTGTCCCAAAGTCAAAGAAACAGGTTCAATCCTTCTTAGGCTTGGCCGGTTATTACAGACGATTTGTACCGCACTACAGCCAAATCGCTGCCCCACTGACAGACCTAACCAAAAAGAAACAGCCAAATGCTGTTCAGTGGACCGGAAAGTGTCAGAAGGCCTTTAACAAGCTTAAAGCGACACTCATGTCTGACCCTGTACTAAGGGCCCCAGACTTTGACAAACCGTTCCTAGTAACCACAGATGCATCCGAGCGTGGTGTGGGAGCAGTTTTAATGCAGAAAGGACCTGATCAAGAATTCCACCCTGTAGTGTTTCTCAGCAAAAAACTGTCTGAGAGGGAAAGCAACTGGTCAGTCACTGAAAAAGAATGTTATGCCATTGTCTACGCTCTGGAAAAGCTACGCCCATATGTTTGGGGACGGCGTTTCCACCTGCAAACCGACCATGCTGCACTAAAGTGGCTTCACACCGTCAAAGAAACTAACAAAAAACTTCTTCGGTGGAGTTTAGCTCTCCAAGATTTTGATTTCGACATCCAACACATCTCAGGAGCTTCTAACAAAGTGGCTGATGCACTCTCCCGTGAAAGTTTCCCAGAATCAACTGGTTAAAATCGTCCTTGAGATGTGGAAAATATTGTTAGTCTTTATGTACTTGGTAGTATATTTAGAGATGCATGTGTCTTATTAACTCTGTTTTCCTAGAGCTCCAGGAAGAAATCCCAGCCAGTGTTTCACCCTAGCTGAGATTTGGGGGGCGTGTCATAAATATAAAGGGAAGGGTAAACCCCTTTGAAATCCCTCCTGGCCAGGGGAAAGCTCCTCTCACCTGTAAAGGGTTAAGAAGCTAAAGGTAACCTCGCTGGCACCTGACCAAAATGACCAATGAGGAGACAAGATACTTTCAAAAGCTGGGAGGAGGGAGAAAAACAAAGGGTCTGTGTCTGTCTGTATGCTGGCTCTTGCCAAGGACAGAACAGGAATGGAGTCTTAGAACTTTTAGTAAGTAATCTAGCTAGGTATGTGTTAGATTATGATTTCTTTAAATGGCTGAGAAAAGAATTGTGCTGAATAGAATAACTATTTCTGTCTGTGTATCTTTTTTGTAACTTAAGGTTTTGCCTAGAGGGGTTCTCTATGTTTTTGAATCTAATTACCCTGTAAGATATCTACCATCCTGATTTTACAGGGGGGATTTCTTTATTTCTATTTACTTCTATTTTTTATTAAAAGTCTTCTTGTAAAACACTGAATGCTTTTTCATTGTTCTCAGATCCAAGGGTTTGGGTCTGTGGTCACCTATGCAAATTGGTGAGGCTTTTTACCCAACATTTCCCAGGGAAGGGGGAGTGCAAGTGTTGGGAGGATTGTTCATTGTTCTTAAGATCCAAGGGTCTGGGTCTGTAGTCACCTAGGCAAATTGGTGAGGCTTTTTACACAACCTTGTCCAGGAAGTGGGGTGCAAGGTTTTGGGAAGTATTTTGGGGGGAAGGACGCGTCCAAACAGCTCTTCCCCAGTAACCAGTATTAGTTTGGTGGTGGTAGCGGCCAGTCCAAGGATAACGGGGGTAATATTTTGTACCTTGGGGAAGTTTTGACCTAAGCTGGTAAAGATAAGTTTAGGAGGTTTTTCATGCAGGTCCCCACATCTGTACCCTAGAGTTCAGAGTGGGGGAGGAACCTTGACACGTGCCATCAGGTTTCTGAACGGGTAAAATGGGAGTGTTCCAGGCTGACTGACATTCCCGGAGAATACCGTACGTTAGAAATTGATCTACGGTTTCCTGTAACCTCTCTCTGGCTTCCTTCTTGATTGGATATTGCTTTACCCGCACCGGGCCTTTCCCGGGTATGAGCTGGACATGAATGGGGGTTTGGTGAGTAGCTTTTCCTGGGATCCCTGATGCCCACACAAGGGGATACACTTGGATTTCCCACTGGTCCCAATCTGGGGCTTGCATAGCCGAGGGTTCAACTGCAAGGGCCATAATCCATGCATTTTCAGGGGGTAAGGTAAGGGTTATTTCATCTTGAGTAAAATGCAGGGTGGCACCTAGGCGACACAGCAGGTCCCGTCCCAGCAGCGGTGCTGGGCATTCAGGGAGGTAAACCAGCTTGTGGGATATGGTTCTGTTTCCCAAAGCACATTCTGCTGGGGCATACACTAGGCACTTGGTATCTTTGCCTGTGGCTCCTGTCACAGTGAGGGAGTCTGCTACTGGCAACTGAAGGGGTTGATTTACAGCAGTTCGCGCTGCTCCAGAGTCCACTAAAAAATCTATTTCTTCATTACCCACCCGCATTTTTACTCGGGGTTCCAGGGGTAGGATGATCTGTCTCCCCTGACACCCCTATTCCTGTTCTTCTATCGCCATCATAGAGATACTCCCCCTTTCCTTCTTGTTTGGGCACTCATTCTTCCAGTGTCCCTCTTGCCGACACAGGGCACACTGACTGTGCCCCAGTCATCTCTCCCACGGGCCTGGACGTCCACGTCCACGGCCCTTTCCTTCTCGCTTCGTGCCTGCCTGCACCGCCGCTACCATCAATCTCACTTGCTTCTTCTCCTTCTCCACTTCTCTTAAACTATACACTCAATTTGCTGCTTCTCAAATCTGTGCCATGGTCAGACCCATCAAATCCTCCTTTTTCTGTAGCTTTCTCTTAATGTCGGGGGCTGCCCTGCTTGTAAATACTCCTTTAATAATTGCCTCAGTTTGCGGATCATTAGGATCTGCATTGGTATACTGTCGGATCATGTCTCGAATGCGCGGTAAAAAGGCTCCAGGGCTTTCCTTTGAATCCTGCGCTACCTCATATTGTTCAGTCCAATTATTCTGTCTGACAGCTGCATGACGGAGTCCATACAGTAGCAGCTCCTTAGAGGAGGTGAGGTGGGTCATAGCCTGATTGTCATTTGGGTCCCACCTAGGATCCTTTATAGGAACCTGATCATCTGGGGTCGGGACATTGTTACAGTCCTGGTCATATCGCCTCTTTGCTTCCTCCCTTGCTTTAGCTATGACCTGTTCTCGTTCAACCTCAGTCAATAATGTTCGCAGAAGGACATTACAATCATCCCAGTCTGGCTTGTAGCTACTAAGACATCCCTCAAAAACTGATCTAAACTTGCTTGGGTTGATAGAAAATTCTCCAGCCTGTGCTTTGAAAGCGGCCAGGTCCATAGGATTAAAAGGTGCATGAGTATAGACCTGCATGGTAAGAGCAGCTTGTTCTTTCTATTGTATTACGGGCGATGTTAGTTTCGGTAAGTAACAGGTATAGCCCAGCAGATGGAGTCCAAACCTCACTATGAGCTTCACTAGGAATCTTACTGTGAGCCTCGCTCTGTGTGGGTGTAGGGGCCGAAGGGGCCTCGCTCTGTGTGGGTGTAGGGGCCGAGGGAGACAATGGATCTGCCATTACATTTGGGGTGGGGGTCCAGGGACCGACATTAATTGCTACCGGGCCAATCGGGGTTAAATTACAGCATTGTAAAATATCAGTACGAGACCACAAGGTCATAAACAAGTAAGCATACAAATGCTCATTCCACTTCCCCATTCGCTGACAGAACAGGAGTAACTGGAGGATTGCATTATGATTAAATGATCCTCTGGGAGGCCACTGTTCCTCGTCCTCTAGTTAGTACTGAGGCCAGTCAACCATACAAAATCACTTCAATTTACCCTTAGTCATTGGGATCTGATCCAAATACCTTCCAATTTATTAAAATACACTCCAGGGGCATGCACCATACCCTGCCTCCCGTGCTCTGTTCCTGTCCCATACCTACAGGGTAACTCTGGGCATCCCCAGGTTCCAACAGAGCATACAATCCGGATTTCAAAAGGTTCCTACCTTATCCAAGGGACCTGTTCCCCACCGTCGCCCGCAGCTGCTCCTCCACTATGTGAGTGCGTTGCACCGTTGTGCCCTCCGGGGTCGATCCAACTGCGTCTCCTCCGAGGCCCCCGATGAACTCACTGGTGCGCGCTGGGCATCGGTTGTTGCTGCAATCCTCGACCACCAGAAGGGATCCGGGCAAGGCTAGTGCCTCAGACTTTGCCTCAGACAGACTCTCGTGAAGAACGTTGGCTGGTCGCTATGGACACCTTCACAAACTGGCGCCTAAGAAATCCTGAGCCTGTGACAGTAGCCGGGGTCCCAGGGAATGAATCCGTCACCAGGTCTGGGCTCCCAGGTGGGTTACACAGAGATCATGGGTGAAGCTTTGACTCCAAAGTGTTTCAACAAGTTGCTGAGATTCTAGGGATCCACTGTTCACACCTCTCTAAGCAATCAGCTCAGGCTGTCTGCAGACTCAAGCAGCGTTGCTCTCAATCGCACTCAGGGCAGCTCTCCCTTCTCATTTCAATAGGGTCAGGCTCTCTGCAGACTCAGGCATTGCTGATAGGTCTCAGATCCTCTCCCAACTCCATCTCACACCGTCCACAGACAGTGGAGGGTTTCATTGCTGGGTGAACGGAGGAGGGAGAGATGAGACGGGGTGGGGTCACAGTGCCATCAGGAGAGTGGCAAAGAGAAGCATGTAGGTGCTGAAGGAGGGCCTGGCATCATTTATTCCAGAGGTGCTGTTTTCTGTGGTGGTGGCTTGGCCCCCGGAGACCACATGCCCCCATATCCATTCACCGTAGGCCACTGTCTGGACATAGACACTGGGACAATTGGGCTGGCCACAGCCCTCCCGCCAACTCACAACCCCCATCAGGAACCAGGTCCCATTGTGGTCACAGGCCAGTGGCCCTCCAGAGTCACCCTGGAGGAGCAGACAAATTGGGATTAGCGAGGGCTTTCCCTGCCCCTCTCCCCCACCCCCAGCCCTCCACCAGCCCTATCCCCAAGCATCCACAATCCAGCCCCTTGGGACTGCAGGCATATAGGCTATCCCATGGCCCCACCCACAAATTTTGTCCACACCAACATGAGAAGTGAAAGGAGTATGGTGTGCTTTTCCAGCTCACTTTTTCTGAAGGAGGCTTTGGTAGCGGAGGTGAGATTCCCCCAGTACATTCACAGGTGCTGCGGTGGCTGTGTTCTTCTTCTCCTGCCCTAGACAGAGACCACTAGCAGAGCTGCCCAGAGCAGTGGGGCTGGGAGTTGGCACCCTGAATATTGAGGCATGGGGTATTTTCCCATCTCACAGTGACTGGCTCAGGCTCTCTGCAGACTCAGGCAGGCCTCAGTTACCCTCTAGCCACATTCTTCTTCTTTTCTACCCAACCACAAAGATTCAACTATTATTTTAAGAAAATATAAAAGCTGGGGCTCTGCCCTAATCACAGGACTCCAGGAGCTGGGGCCTAGTCACAGGGCTCTGCCTTCACTTAGCTCTAAAAGCCAGAGATGCACCTGCCTGCTGGGAGGAAGCCAAGTCTGGAGCTTTGCAACTGCAGCAGCCGTTCTACCATCTACAGTCCCTAGATGGCGATGGGGAGCTGCGCTGGGGCTCACCTGCATCCAGCCGGCCCGCAGCCCTCTCTCACCTGGCAGGGGTCCCTCTGCCCTTCAGCGTAGCCAGCACAGGTCATGTTGGATTTGACGGGGTCCCTGCCGAGCTTCAGCATCTTTTGGGGTGGGAGAGAAACTGGGAAGAGGGAGAGAGCCGGGACGCCGGATCCATTGCCTCCCGCAACCGGGGCTGGATTAATGCAGGGGCTTTAGGGGTCGCAGCACAGGGCCCTGGGCTAAGGGGACCCCACAGAAAGCTCTCCTGATGCCAACCCCAACCTTCTGTCCTGATCCCGCTCCTGCACTCAAAACCCCTTGGCCCCAGCCTGGAGCCCCCCTCCTGCACCCCAAATGCCACATCAGGAGCCCCACCCCAGAGCCGGCACCCCCAGTTGGAGGTCTCACCCCCTCCTGCACCCAACCCCCTGCCTCAACCCGCGGCCCCCTCCCGCACTCTGAACCCTGCATTTTTGGCCGTATCCAGAGCTTAGGAGCCCCCACAAAATCTAATATCCTGGGGCCCCCAGAAGAGTTAATATGGCCCTGCCCACAACCCACCCCCATGCCTCACAATTCCCTGTCCCCATCTACCTCCCCAAACTACTCTCTTGCCAAATAGTTTCAGATGAAAAAAAAAAGTTCAGAAAAGTGGTGCCGTTTCTTTGATATATTCCAGACAAACCATTTGCACATGTCACTTTGAAGCACCACTGTCTTTTGAAATGCAGTTAGATTTGTATTTAAAAAAAATAAGATGTTAATAAAAAGGGGATTGAGAAAGAAAGAAAGAAAGAAAGAAAGAAAGAAAGAAAGAAAGAAAGAAAGAAAGAAAGAAAGAAAGAAACTAAATGAAAACTGGACAATCACAGACCTGGTTTCAGTTGGGCTCTGTGTAGCACCTCGCACAACAATGATGGCCCTGATCGCACTCAGAGTCTATTCAGCTTTTGTCACAATGTCTCCCCCCCAACCCCAGTCTCAGTTGGTGTTACCCTGTCACAGCTCCTTTGATTAACGAAATCTCTCTTTATAAGTTGTGTCGCACCGTTCCTTTGACCGGTAACCGTTATCCATGAGTGCGGATACTGTAACACCCATGTAATATAGCCTATGCACCGCTCTGAAAAGAGGCCTTTTTCCATCAAAAATTTGGATTTCTCCTCATAAAACAAAAAGCAACGTTTTTGTCAGGAATTCAAAACTTCTTGAGCTTTTGAGTTTTCCAAACAACGAAATACAATGAAATAAAATTTGTCTCCCTGAACAGATGCCTTCTGTGGGGAAATATCTGTTGAGTCCAACACCCGGTTTTCCCATTTAAAAGACAAAAAAAAATAGCCAAGGGTGCTGATAAAAGCGCAGGGGTCTTTTTCCTATGGAAAATGCTGACTTCTCGTTGGAAAAACTAAATCCAAAAATATTGGGGCCGAAAATTGAATCCGCCCCCGTCTCCCCGCAGGAATCAGGTGCTTTTCAGGAAAATTTCCCTTCAACATTTTAATTCCCCATCAAACCCTAGCTCTACTCCAGAATCCCAGTTCCACCTTGAAATCTCAATTTCTCATCATCCTGATTCCAAGGTCTGCTCGGAATGTGGTCTGCTCCAGGAATGCCCTCTTGGGTCTTTGGCCTCCAACCGTCGCTGCTGTCTGGAGACGAACAACCCATGTCCCTCATGAATGACCATCCCCTTGCCTTTCACAGTATTTATCCCGGAAAACTTGACAGAGACCAACACCTTCTCTCCAGCAGATACAGCATAGGAACACCAGCAATTACTAGTATCCAAGCAGCTTTCCAAAGCAGAGGGTACTTATTTAAAGACAAAAGCAGGACAGAGAATATGTAACAAAGAATAGAAAGAGTCTCACACATGTAGAGAGTTTCCCGGTCCAGCTGTTCCTGCCCTTCCATTTCTACACTGCGCATGAAAGTTCGCATCTGTGGGACCCAGGCTTGTCACCTCTGCATTTCCAAGCTAGAGCTTGAGCATGCAGACTGCATTGCAAACCGGGGATTTGCAGTTGGTGGATCCGGGTCTACCAGCTGTGCTAATGCCTCCATACCCGTGTAACTCTCACTCCATCGGTGTACAAAGGAGGCTGCTATCACCCAGGCCATAACCTTCACTCAGTGCTGGGTCCTTCCCCTCCCCTTCCCCTCTCTAACAGCTGCAAGTCTGCCTCACCTTGTGGGAGAGTGTTCCCCCAACCAGTCACCCAGCAGGGCTTCCCAGCGGGCATACGGACAGAGGCGTCGAGCAGACACATGGGGCTGATGGCTGCCGTGAATGCAATTGGCTTCTCCAGCTCCACCAGGGCGATGTCAGCCTAGACTGTGACATTGTCGTAACTGGGATGGAGGACGACCTGCTTCACCACTGAGAACGTCTGGTTGTGGGTCTGATCGAAAATCTGCTTTTCACCCAGCTGCATCCGATACGCTGAATTGACCACAGGCCTGGACGTAAGAAAATCCCACTAGGGAACAGCCACAGATGGATGGCTCACACAACACTCAGTTGCAGCCAGCTCTGGGGCAGGGAAGCTGTGGAAAGGCCATGCAGGAAAGCCAGTGAAAAGGGAGAGAGAATCTATTCAGAGCAGCCACAGTCACTGTCTCTGCCCTGCCTGGGGTACTCACGGATCAAAGCAAAGAGCTGCTGACACCCCTCAGCTCTCGGAGATGAGCGAACCGCCACAGATGTGGGAGCCATATCTCTGCACGCTGACCTGCCAGGGCCAGGCCCTGTCCTGTGCAGCCTGATCACTGAAGATGCGCCCTGAGACCAATCGCTTGCCACAGCCTGGGAAGAGAAGAGGGAAGCTGCATTATCCCCGGGCAAGGGAGCTAAAGGGGGAGAGTGTAAATAGTTATGTGTGTTACCTGATGACAGGAGAGCAACTCCCCAAGCCTGGGAAAGAACCCAGGAGGCCCGGCTCCCAGCTGCATTCTTTGCTCATGAATCCAGGGCAGGTAACACTGCCATTTTCTTGTGGGCATCTTACATGGGATTCCAACTCCCACAAACACTGTGACACTTTTCAGGGTGACCTGCCGTGTGTGGGTTGCACCAATGCCTCCTGCCCTGTCTGTGCCCACCAGAGAAACTCTCCCAGCCATCAGCTGCTGGTATCCCAGGCGGGCGGCGAGCCCCGCTCTATCCTTCTGCAGGCAGCAATTTACACACCCGACTCCGTTACACTCCAGTGCCCAGTTCCCTGCCTTCCGCACACCCGCCATGCACAGTGATCCGCTGCCTCCATGGAAACAGTTCTCCACAACTTGCTGTTTTCACCTCAGTTCAATCCTTTCCTTATTACCAGGCACTTAGACGTTGTGACAGAATATATGCCTGGATCCTCTATTGTAATAATCTCTGTACAAAGTTTGCCATGCGAGGTATCCTTTGCAAACACATAATTTGCAGGTCATTACTGTCTTGGTAAAATGTGTGTGGCCACATTGTATGTGAAGTTATCAGATTCCCCTGTATGATGATACTAAAGCATGTTCTATGCCTGGGGACTGGCCGAACCAGCTCCGCAGAGACAAAGGGCAAGCTGAAGCCTCAGCCAGGTGTCAGCAAGGCCAATGGGCCATTGCCTGCTAAATGGCCACTCTTTGGCAGGAAAAGGGGCAGGGGTGAAAAATCTACATCTTAGCAGAGAAACAGCCTGGACTTCCCATCTAAAAGGACTGCCTGTTGCCCTTCTCCCAGTGGGAACTGCTTCTGAAAATGGGGACAGGACTATAAAAAGAAAGGGTAGACACCCCAAGGCATCCCCTCCCCCTGCCTCTCTCTCTCTGTCCATTGATTCACTGCAGATGAAGGGACAAAGGAAGTAGCTGTTAAACAAAAGCAGGGGTCCTCACCTAAGAAAAACTTTCCTTTGAATTTAACATAATCTGTTGCATCCGATGAAGTGAGCTGTAGCTCGTGAAAGCTTAGGCTCTAATACACTTGTTAGTCTCTAAGGTGCCACAAGTCCTCCTCTTCTTTTCTGTTCAATTAGGCATTGGTTGTGTTTTATCTTTATTTTTCTTGTAACCATTTCTGACTTTTATGTCTCTTTACTTGTACTCACTTAAAATCTATCCCTTTGTAGGTAATAAACTTGTTTTATCTTATCCAGTGTGTTCACACTGAAGTGTCTGGGTAACTCCATTTAGATAACAAGTTGTGTGCATATCTTTCCCTTAAAGGAATAACGAGACTCAGTGTATTTTCACCATCCAGGAGAGGGCTGGGCAGTACAGGACATACATTTCTGGGGGGAAATCTAGGACGGGGGTCACCATATGGTAGTCGTTGAAGCTGGTAAGAGCCAGCGTCTGGCTGGCTGGCTGCAACACGTACAGACATAGCTGGGAGTGACTCACAGGCTGAACGCTGTTTGTGAGCAGTCCAGACTGGAAGCTACAGTGACAAGGCATCGTAATGGGTACCCTAGAGAAGAGGGCAGGGGTGACACAGCTACGCATTGGTCTGGATTGTACCCTGGGTCCATCACAGACGTGTCTTAAGTAAACCCAGACTGAAGTTGATTTAACAGAGGCTGAGGGAGAGATTCATAATAAAGGTGAGGAACAGGATGTGGAAACATGAGGTTACCGGAAGAAGAAAAACATAAAATACAGTCTACAGCCTGTACCTGTTAGCAAGGTACTGTGCTGTCTAATAAGGTGTTACATATCCGATGGTTAGCTCTTTCAACGCTTGTCTAGTCCATAAAGCTGGGATCCACTGTTCTTCAGACTCCCCCACCCCATAATGGATAACCACGGGGACCAATCTTTTGCACTCTCCAGGGGTTCATTTGTCTTTGTGAATCTCCAATATGCATCTTTTCCAGGCAGTAATCAGAGGCTGTTTCCACGGGTGCCCAGTTTTCAGACACCCCATCAGATTTGGAACAAAACATCCTATGTCACCTAGCTCTAAAATCATTCCCCACACAAAGCATAAACCGCAATCAGCTGGACCTCAGAGACCCCACACGCCCCTTTCATTGTACACGGTCAGGCACTGAGATAATACCCCACCAGCACATGGCTGGGTGAGTCTGGGCATGTCTACATCACAAGTGCTTAGAGAGTGAAGAAAGAATGGGCAGAGCTGGGATTATTATGGGGTTGAGGCTATCTTGGAAGTTAGCTTAAGGTTCTCATGAAATTAGGGATACAGTTATCATTGGGTTACGATTCAGGTTATCCTGGGGTTAAGGTCATCAGGGCTAATTCTGGGAGGCAGAATACAATGAGGCTGGAAACACCTGGCTTCCTTTGCAATTCATGGGCCCAGCGCAAGGGCACTTAAAGGTAAAAGAGTTATTTACATAGACCAATCAAATTAACACAAGCCGTCTTGTGGAAACTTTAACCCTAACTTCCAGGATAAATTTTGTTATAACCTCAATGATAATCTTCATCCAATAACCTTAACCCAATTATTACCTTAACCCCAAGATAACCTTAACCCTTATCCCTAACTCCAATTTTATCACTTTATCCCTCCCCCTGCCTCCTCTGACATACTAGATGCCACTCAATTCTCAGAGCAGGGAATCGGACCCAGGATTCTACCTTCATTCTCATTCCACATGCCATAGGCAGGTAAAGCTGGCATTTTGCAGTGGGTGTCTTACCTGCCTGATTCTGACTCCCCTGAGCACCTATGGAGTGAAGAAAGAGAAGACAAAGATATTAATAAGGGGGTGTGTCAAGGTTTCTTCCCCACTCTGAACTCTAGGGTACAGAGGTGGGGACCGGCATGAAAACCTCCTAAGCTTACTTTTACCAGCTTCGGTTAAAACTTCCCCAAGGTACAAACTATTTTACCTTTTGCCCTTGGACTTTTGCTGCCACCACCAAACGTCTCACCGGTATTATATTATTAGGAAAGAGTCCATTTGGAAACGTCTTTCCCCCAAAAAATCCTCCCAAACATTACACCCCTTTCCTGGGGAAGGTTTGATAAAAATCCTCACCAATTTGCATAGGTGACCACAGACCCAAACCCTTGGATCTTAAGAACAATGAAAAAGCATTCAGTTTCTTAAAAGAAGAATTTTAATAGAAGAAAAAGTAAAAAGAATCACCTCTGTAAAATCAGGATGGTAAATACCTTACAGGGTAATTAGATTCAAAACATAGAGAATCCCTCTAGGCAAAACCTTAAGTTACAAAAAGACATAAAAACAGGAATATCCATTCCATTCAGCACAGCTTATTTTCTCAGCCATTTAAAGAAATCAGAATCTAACGCATATCTAGTTAGATTACTTACTAAGTTATAAGACTCCATTCCTGTTCTGTCCCTGGCAAAAGCATCACACAGACAGAGAGAGAGGCTTTGTTTCTCTCTCCCCGCAGCTTTTGAAAGTATCTTGTCTCCTCATTGGTCATTTTGGTCAGTTGCCAGCGAGGTTATCTTAGCTTCCTAACCCTTTACAGGTGAAAGGGTTTTTCCTCTGGCCAGGAGGGATTTTAAAGGTGTTTACCCTTCCCTTTATATTTATGACAGGGTGTTCTACACAGTCATTTCCCGGTGTATCTGGGGGATTGGGTGCCAGTAGCTCCAACCACAATTCCCAGGCTCCACCCACTCTCCTGAAACTTCCCTGCTATCCTCAGCCACAGTTAAAAATCTTAGCACAGTTGCTATTCAACTCACCATTTACAGGTTCCAGAGTTAACATTCACCATTGACCTGAGTAGGATGGCTCAGGACTGAATGCAGAAATCAGGGCTAGGTGGGCAGGGGTATCTATGAAGGATGAAGGTTTTGGATCCCCTTGTTATTCACTAGCTCAATTCCCTCCCTCACAAGCCCATATCTCTCTCTCCCTCCCATGGCAGGTCGGGTCCCGTCTCCCATCGCCACTCCTCCCCAAACTCACCCTGCACCAGGCTCGCCGACAGCAGTGCTATGGGCCTCCTGGCCCTATCTTGGCCAAACCCAACTTCCTCCATCGCTCTGACCAAAGACCGGTTGGGGAATGAACACACTGAGGCAGGATTTTATAGACATGGCTCCTGCCTCCACCCTCCCCAGATCGACAGAGAACAGATGTGACTGATCCCACAATGAGACACTTAAGTGCTGTTTGTTTGGCCAGCAAACAGGGTGCCAGCATTCTCATTCTGCTCTGCCTGGAATTTCCCGCTATGGGTGTCCTGTGAAATCAAAAAAAAAAAAATGAAGAAAAGGGGAGGCGCATGGTGATTTTCACTTCCCTGTTTTGTTAGCAGCTGAATGTGTAAAGGACGACTAGCCAAGGACATAGAGGTATGATGGGATTGAGATTATCAATGTGGTTCGGTGAACGTTATCATGGAGTGAATGTTATAATGAACGTTAGGATGAAGGTGGTTCGTTGATTCTAAGGTGAGAAGGCACCACTGTGATCATCTAGTCTTATCTCCTGTATAACACAGGCCAGAGACCTGCCCCCCAAATAAGTCCTAGAGTAGCACTTTCAGAAACACATCCAGTCTTGAATTAAAAATTGTCAGTGATGGAAAATCCAATCCTTGGTAAATTGTTCCAGTGGTTAGTTACTCTTGCTGTTACAAGGTTACACCTTAATTCCAGTCTGAATTTCTCTAGCTTTCAATTGCAGTGATTGGATCATGTTAGACCTTTCTGTCCTAGACAGAAGAATCCATTATTAAATATTTGTTCCTCATGTAGGAATTTATAGACTGTTATCAAGATACGCCTTAACCGTCTCTTTCTTAAGATACAGACATAGATTGAGCTCCTTGACTCTATCTCTCTAAGGCAGGTTAACTAATAATTTAATCGTTCCCTTAGCTCTTCTCTGACCCCCCTCCGATGTATCAACATCCTTCTTAAATTATTGGTGCCAGCACTGGACACGGGTTTCCAGCAGTGGACACAACATAACCTCTCTGCTCCTGTGATGGGTTCGGTCACAGAGATCCCCTTGGGACTATCACTTGATGTGCTGAAATTATCTTTGAGCCCATTTTCCCTGCCAGCCTGGTCCTCCAGAACCCTGCCTTCTTGAGCCAGACATGCTAGCCAGCTGCAACACAGACCCAGGATCTGGGCCACACCCCCAAAGCTGCAGACTTTAACTAAAACCTGTCTCCAGCACCCAGACACGGAGCTCCAAACCCCAAATCAATCCGTTTTACTCTGTATAAAGCTTATACAAGGTAAATTCAAAAATTGTCCACCCTCTAGATCACTGATAAAGAGATATGCACATCTGTTTGCCCCCACCCCCACCCCGCCAGGAATTAATCACGTACTCTCGGTTTATTAATAAACAAAAGTCATTTTATTAATTATAAAAAGTAGGATTTAAGTGGTTTCAAGTAATAACAGACAGAACAAAGTAAGTCACAAAGCAAAATGAAACAAAACACACAAGTCTAAGCCTAATGCATTAAAAAACTGATTACAGGTAATATCTCACCCTGAAAGATGTTCCAATAAGCTTCTTTCACAAACTAGACTCCTTCCTAGTCTGGGCCCAATCCTTTCCCCTGGTACAGTATTTGTTAGTTCCAGCAGACATCTCAGGTGGTAAGCAGGGGTTTTCTCATGACTGGTAGCCTCCTTTGTCCTGTTCCACCCCCTTTTATAGCTTGGGCACAAGGCGGTAGTCTTTTGTCTGTACTTGGCCCCCACCCCTGCCTCTCAATGGAAAATTACAAGGATTAAGATGAATTCCAGTATCATGTGACATGGTCACATGTCTCTGAGACCTCATTCCCCATTACCCATGGGCTGGCCCACACATAGGCTGAAAGGAAGGATTTCAGGTAAATAAGGCCATTTACAACCAATTGTCTGGGTCAATGGGAGCCATCAAGTTTCTAAACCAGCATTAATGTCCCACACTTTGCATAATTACAATAGGGCCTCAGAGTAATACTTCATATTTCTATCTTCAGATACAAGAATGATACATGAATACAAATAGGATGAATATATTCAGTAGGTTATAACCTTTGTAATGATACCTTACAAGAGACCTTCTGCATAAAGCATATTCTATTTACATTATATTCATATATTTCCATAAAGCATATGGGGTGCAACATCACAGCTCCTACTCAGGTTTCTCCTGCTTATGTATCCCAGGATCACATTAGCTGTTTTGGCCACAGTGTCACACTGGGCATTTATGTTCAGCTGATTATCTACCACGACCCCCAAATCTTTTTCAGAATCTCTGCTTCCCAGGAGCATGTCCCCCACCCTGTAAGTAAGGCTGACATTTGTTGTTCTTTGATGGATACATTTACCTTTAGCCATACTAAAACACACCCAGTTTCTCATGGGATCCACATCACTTGGTGTGAGTGACATGTCCTCTTTCTTATTTACCACGCCCTCAATTTTGGGGTCATTTGCAAACTTTAGGAACAATTTTATGTTTTCTTCCAGGGCATTGACAACAATGTTAATACAAGGTTGATAAATGCAAAATAATGCACATAGGAAAGCATAATCCCAACTATACATGCAAAATGATTGGATCAAAATGAGCTGTTCCTATTCAAGAAAGAGATCACAGTGTCATTGTGGATAGTTCTCTGAAAACATCCACTCAATGGGCAGCAACAGACAAAAATGCTAACAGAATGTTAGGAACCATTAGGAACAGGATAGATAAGACACCAGAAAATTTCAGAATGCCACCATATAAATCCATGGCACGCCCACTCCTTGAATGTTGTGTGCAGCTCTGGTCACCCCCTCTCAAAAAAGATACATTAGAACTGGAAAAGGTACAGAGAAGAGCAACAAAAATTATTAGGGTTACGGAACGGCTTCCATTTGAGGAGAACTTAAAAAGACAGGGACTTTTCAGCATAGAAAAGAAACAACTAAGAGGGCATATGATAGAGGTCTATAAAATCATATATGGTGTGGAGAAAGTGAATGGGGAAGTGTTATTTACTCTGGCATGTAACACAAGATTTGGGGCCACCTGATAAAATTAGTAGGCAGAAAGTTTAAACCAAACAAAGGAAGTACTTCTTCTCACAAAGCACACAACTCGTTTGCAGGGGACGTTGCAAAGGCCAAAAGTATAAATGGGTTCAAAAAGAATTATACTAATTGTTGGCAGATAGATCCATCAATAGCTACTCGCCAGGATAGTCAGAGATGCAATCCTGTGGTCTGGGAGCCCCTAAACCTCTGATTGCCAGGAGCTGAGAGTGGATGACAGGGAATGGATCATGTGATAACTGCCTTGCTCTGTTCATTCCCTCTGAAGGACCTGGCACTGGCCACTGGCAGAAGTCAAGAAATTGGGCTCAGTGGACCATTGGTCTGACCCAAGATGACTGTTACTATGTTCTTGCGTTCTTTGCACAGGGCCAAAAACAGACCCTTGAGGGATCCCACCTGAACCAGATTCAGTCATCTTTAGAGCAGCTCCCCCTTCTAAGAGCAATTGGCTCAGACTCTCTGCAGACTCAGGCATGTGGACATTGCTGGTAGATCTCAGATCCTCTCCTGTAGTCATCTCACACTGCCCCCTGACAATGGAGTTTCATTACTGGATGAATGGAAGAGGGACAGGTGGAAGGGGGGTTACAGTGACATATGGAGAGTGATGAAGAGAAGAATGGAGGTGCTGAAGGAGGTTTTTGCATCATGCATCCTAGAAAGACCTTTGAATAGACAGGTTCCCAGGGATGTGATGCTGGACGTGTCAGCCAAGATACGGGGGGACAGGTTCCCGGGGAGGTGAATGACCACGTCACGGGGGATCAGCTGGGATCCACCTGTGCGAAGAGCTAGAGCAAAGGGCCAGGCCCCTCTGCTGAGTGGAAACCCAGAACTGTCCCTCCCAGCCAGTGAAAGGAAGGGCAGGCCGTGTGTCTGTCTGTGCTAATAATGGCCCATGACAGGGTGCACCCAGAGGCAGTGTCAGAGAAGCAGAGAGAGCCCTGTAACCAAGACACAGAGCAAAACAATGTATTTTCTCCTCCTAGCCTTATTCTCAGCTACCGCTGACCCATTTTAGGGAAACTTTCCCGAAAACTTCAGCTGGAGGCAGACACCCGGCCTTGGAAATTTCAGCCCAAATGGTTAGTTGGCAAAGTTATAGGCAACTGAAAACAGGGTCTTAAAATGGAAAGTGTCGGGCAGCCCTGACTGGTAGCCTCTCTACCACCCTCGCTTATAATGCGACAGAGAGAAAAGATATAGAGATCGAGACAGAGCTGATAGGGATAGCTAGAGACAGGGATTATAGATGGGACATGGCTGGATAGCTGGACAGGGCACAGTACATACAAAGATCTAACTAGTTAGCTCGTGGTTTATACCACACCCATCCTCATGCTCTCCAGATAGGGACAGCATCACACAAATATGCCTGTGAGATCATTTTCCTCACTGGGACAATCGTGCAGATGCTGACAAGTCAACTGACACAAAGTCTCACATGGGCAGGATCCTTGCTAGGATGGTTTCCAGCTGTGAATGGCGGCTGGTTTCTTCTTAGCTACGTGGAGGGCAGGATTTTAATTCAAGGTGATTTTGACACATTAGAGAATTGGTCCAAAATGAATGAGAAAAAATTCCATAAAGACAAGAGCCAAGTGCTGCATTTGGAGGGAAAAATCAAATGCACGGCTACAAACTGGGGAGCAACTGGTTAGGGGGTCATACGGCTGGAAAGGATCTGGGGTTCCAGTGGGTCACAAATTGAATTTGAGTCAAGAGTGTGATGCAGTTGCAAAATCCCCTAATGTCATTCTGGGCTGTGTTAATAGGAGAGTCGTATGTGAGACACAGGAGATGTTTGTCCCGCTCTACTCGGCAGTGGGGAGGCCTCAGCTGGAGTGTTGTGTTGAATTCTGACTGCCGCACTTTTAGGAGAAGTGGACGAATTGGAGAGAGTCCAGAGGAGAGCAACAAAAATTATCAGAGCTTTAGAAAACCTGACCTACGAGTAAAGATTGAAAGAACCTAGAGACAAGGAGGCTGAGGCGGGACCTAAGAATAGGCTTCAAATATGTGCTAGGTTGTTATAAAAGGACGGAGATGGAACAGTCTCCATAGGCAGCACAAGAAGGCACCGGCTTAGCTGGCAGTGTGGGAAATTTACGCTGAACATTAGGAAAAGCTTTCTCGACGTAAGGTTCTCCTCTCCCTGCCCTCCACGTGAAGCATTTTTGTCTGGGGCTAGTGAGCATCAGCTCCCCGAAACCACCTGCTTCTGGTCTGACAAGCACTGCCTGCCCGGGCCCCGCAGGCCGTATCTGGGTTAGGATTCGGCATCCACTGACCCCTGCATCCTCCAAGTGTCCCCCTGGAGCGTCCAGCCCCGATCCACTGGACAGGCACAGAAGTACCAGGTGTGCTGTCCCACAGGGAGGCTACACAGTAGCTGGAACAACTCCAGCTCAGAACCCACGCTGTGCTTCACGGTAGCACAGCACGGAGCTACAGATGTAGAGAAAGCAAGACGATGGCCGTGTCTACACGACCAAATGAAGTCGACCTAACTTATGTTGGCCTAGAGTCACCGCAATAATTGCTTCGCTTGCGCCTGGATAGACTTTGCTCCTTGTGCCGGCGATGCGCATCCTCATAGCGTCTGTATCGATTGAACTGACAGTGCAGGGCATTGTGGGAAGGCTCACAACAGTGGATCGCAAACAACGCAGCATCTACACTGACAGTGCGTCGGCCTAACTACATCGACCGTGACTCTGTGGAGGAGGGGGAGATTGTGACAGGTTGGGTCACAGAGACCCTCTTGGGACTGTCACCTGAGGTGCTGAGACTGCCTCCGAGCCCGTTTTCCCTGTTACACCTTGGGACTTCTGAACCCTGCCCTGTTGAGCCAGACACGCTAGCGTGCTGCAAACACAGACCCAGGGCTGAACCACATCCCCCAAAACTGCAGGCTTTAACTGAAAACCACTTAGCAGGTACTCCTGTCTCCAGCCCCCAGATACCCAGTTCCCAATGGGATCCTGTCATAAATATAAAGGGAAGGGTAAACACCTTTAAAATCCCTCCTGGCCAGAGGAAAAACCCTTTCACCTGTAAAGGGTTAAGAAGCTAGGATAACCTCGCTGGCAACTGACCAAAATGACCAATGAGGAGACAAGATACTTTCAAAAGCTGGGACGAGGGAGAACATCAAAGTGTCTGTGTCTGTCTGTGTGATGCTTTTGCCGGGGACAGAACAGGAATGGAGTCTTAGAACTTTTAGTAAGTAATCTAGCTAGGTATGTGTTAGATTATGATTTCTTTAAATGGCTGAGAAAATAAGTTGTGCTGAACAGAATGAATATTCCTGTCTATGTGTCTTTTTGTAACCTAAGGTTTTGCCTAGAGGGATTCTTTATGTTTTGAATCTAATTACCCTGTAAGGTATTTACGATCCTGATTTTACAGAGGTGATTCTTTTTACTTTTTCTTCTATTAAAATTCTTCTTCTGAGAAACTGAATGCTTTCTCATAGTTCTTAAGATCCAAGGGTTTGGGTCTGTGTTCACCTGTGCAAATTGGTGAGGATTTTTACCAAACCTTCCCCAGGAAGTAGGCTGCAAGGGTTGGGAGGATTTTGGGGGGAAAGACGTTTCCAAACAACGCTTTCCCAGTAACCCAGATAAACGTTTTTTGGTGGCAGTGGAAGTCCAAGGGCAAAGGTTAAAATAGTTTGTACCCTGGGGAAGTTTTAACCTAAGCTGGTAAAAGTAAGCTTAGGAGGTTTTCATGCAGGTCCCCACATCTGTACCCTAGAGTTCAAAGTGGGGAAGGAACCTTGAGAGATCCAATCCCCAAATAAATCAGTTTTACCCTGTATAAAGATTATACAGGGTAAACTCATAAATTGTCCACCCTCTATAACACTGATAGAGAGATCTGCACAGCTGTTCGCTCCCCCGGGTATTAATTACTTACTCTGGGTTAATTAATAAGCAAAAGTGAATTTATTAAATATAAAAAGTAGGATTTAAGTGGTTCCAAGTAATAACAGACAAAACAAAGTAAGTCATCAAGTAAAATAAAGCAAATACACAAGTCTAAGCCTAATACATTTAAGAAACGGCATCCGATGAAGTGAGCTGTAGCTCACGAAAGCTTATGCTCAAATAAATTTGTTAGTCTCTAAGGTGCCACAAGTACTCCTTTTCTTTTTGATCATAGATGAAATCTCACTCTGCAGATGTTCCAATAAGTTTTTTTCACAGACTGGACTCCTTCCTAGTCTGGGTCCAGCAATCACTCACACCTCCCTGGTTACTGTCCTTTGTTCCAATTTCTTTCAGGCATCTCCTTGGGGTGGAGAGTCTGTCTCTTGAGCCAGCTGCAGACAAAATGGAGGAGCTTCAAAGGCCTTTTATATTCTCTCTCTTGTGCACGGAAAAAGCTTTGTTCTTCTGTGCAAAGTCACAGCAACAAGATGGGGTTTGTAGCCACCTGAGCAAGTCACGTGTCTATGAATGATTCAGCTTTTTGCAGGCCAATGCCATTGTTTACATGTTAGTTTGAATGTTCCCAGGAAAGCTCAGATTTGGATTGGCGTCTCCCAAAGTCCATTGTCATTTAAGTGTTTATTGACTGGGCACTTACTGAGAATAGTCCTTTCTCAAGAAGCTGACCAAATGCTTCCCTGAAGCTACTTAGAATCAAACGCGTTGAGATACAAGTACATCACCAATATTCATAACTTCAAATACAAAAATGGTACACACATACAGACAGCATAATCATAATCAGTAAACTACAACCTTTCCATAGACACCCCACTTGACCTTCTCTGTACAAGACCTGGTGCAACCATAGGACCCTGGTTGCAACAATGATCTGTACGCTCACAGTTCATGTCAATAACATCACAATGGTGTTGGCTGGGGTGGGGTGAGAGGCCCTGGGTGGATCTGGAGGGAAGGGGAAAGAGAATGAAAGTTTGTGGAGGGAATAACTGTTTGGGTGGTAGAGACATGGCTGGTCCTTAAAGCCTCTGATCCCCTTGTATCTTGAAGAGCTGAGCTAAGAGCTGGAATTGCCTTGGGTAGGCAGAGCTCACCAGGGGAGCCAGTTGTGCAGCCCGGGAATAGCCGATGGGCCAGCCCAGCGGCAGTCTGGGTAACTGAGAGGCAGCAGAGCAAAGGAGCAGCTGGATTCAGCCTTAGCTCACAGTGTCTGGTGCGGGAGGAGCCGCGGGAGAGCCGTTGCACGTACTACAGCGGGAGCAGAGGAACTCACAGCAGCCGAGCGACTGGTGACGCCTCCCTGTCCTAGCTGCGGGAACCACTATCACAGGGCAGGGGGTAGAGCCCCAGGGCTGCCAACAGACCAGAGACCCTGACTTTCCTGACCTCCTGGAACCCCAAACTGTGGACAAGGAAGTTGGGGAGACATGAGGGGAGGTGAGGGTGGGGGGCAGAACAAACTGTGTTCAGGGTCCCATTTGTTTGGGACTGTGACTGATGCAGCCTGAGGTACACAGCGGTGGAAGGCCTTAAACCGTAAATATACGTCCCCAGTTCAACCCGGCCCTTCCCTTTTCTTTCCTGCCCCCAGCAAAATTCATCCCTTCAAACCTCAGCACTTGCAAGTGGGTGCAGACTTGCCTGGCAAAGGCGCCCAGAGTGGCTACAGCTTCCCAGACAAGAGTGAGAACAATCGACACCTTCCCGCCTGGCCCGGCCCCGCATTTACAGTCAGGACCAGCCGCAGGCCTGCATATGGACAAAGGAAAAAGCACCCACGGAAAGACTCTGAGTCAGGACCCTTGGGGCTGAGCTGAAGTGAATGCCCTGGACCTGAGCAGTCTGAGGCTTTATAAGAGAAGAAAAAGGGGCCCAAGATGGGATCTGTCATGGTCGCAGGTGATGCTCTGCCCATGGGAGGGTGTCATGAGAGGTGGGTACCAGCCCTGTGCCCTGATCAGCCACTGCACGGACTGGCCACAGGAGGCGGGATCCCTTATTAGACAGGAAAGGAGCTGGGTAATACAGGAGGCTCAGGATTGCAGTTTATGTTTTTCAGTAACCTGGTATTTCCAGCCCTTCTCTTGGACTCTTTTGCATCTCTGTCTCCAGCTCTGTGAAATAAACCTCCGTTTGGTTTTACTGTGGCCACATCTAAGTGCTGGGTGTGAAGGAGAGCGTGGAACTGAGGCAATGCCCATCACCTGTGGGGGGCGCCACTGGGAGTCAGCGGATCGTGGGGCACTGCAGGTGTCCAGAGAATGAGAGATGGGGCACGTTAGTGCAGCAGAGAGGGGTGTGTGGCAGGGGAAAGCGCAGGGCTTGGGGAGCCCAGAGCGGAGAGTAAGTGCTGTCAGTATCTGGGAGTTAACGGTGAATTTCCCCCAACTGGCCCCAGGCTCCTCTCTCCCACACTGTGAGCAGGGGATAGTGGTTCACCCTGGACACCTTGGGTAAACTCGCAGTGTCACAGGCAGATCCCACCTCTCCGAGCGATGGGCTCAGGCTCTCTGCAGACTCAGGCAGTGACGCTGTGTCAGTTACACTGGGTGCAGTTCACACCTCTGAGCTGTGGTTTCGGGCTCTCTGGAGACACAGGCAGACATTGCTGCTCTGATTTCCTTAAAAGGGGAAGAAGGAGCAGGATATTGGTCAAGTGACCAGTGAACTGGAGCAGTTTCATACCCAATGGCAGGGAAAAGCCCGAAAAAGGAAATGCTCCTGGAGCCCTCTACAGCTGTCAGCTTCAGAACAACCTCTCGTGACAGCAAGGTCCTCACTGAGAAAACCGCCGTGTGACTCTGCAGCTGTCACCCAGCCACTGCACGCTAGCATCCGTTCAGTGCTGGTTGTACGTCCCCTGAGAAGCATTGCAACAGGGCAGGGCTTTTTGAGGGCTTTGCTTGCTCTCTTCTTTTGCAGCCAGTATGAATTCTGCTAACCCGCTTGTTTCTCGGAAAGAGCAGTTTCCACACTGCTTTCGGTTTCCTCCTGCGGGAGACAGGAAACAGACCCGGTGGAAGGTGGAGGGTGTCACAGCCAGGTACTGATAAACATCTAAACCTGACAGCTCTCACCGATGGCTCTGCAGCTCTTCCTAGCATGATCGCTGCCCTCTGGCCTCGAAGCCTGGGATCCACAGCGAAGACATTGGGATGTTGAGAAGTGAGATGCCCTTAGCAGGGATCAGAGTTAGCACCACGTTCTGGATTGGGGCCAGCTTGCACCCCTCTCAGAGCTGATGCGCCAGGCTCTCTGCAAACCCAGGGGAGTTTAAGGAGTGGTCCAGCCTGCATTGAAAGCACATTAAACACAGGGAGACACGATTCCCTGGCGTCGCCCTGGGGTAACAGTCCCATGCAGAGCGAGCCAGGGAGCTCAGTGTGGGGCATCCGGACCAGCGGCAGATGAAGCCAGAATGAGTTGTTAGCCCTTCCCTGCCCAGACATCATTGCCAGCGTGTCCCTAAGGAGCGCCAGGTCGGCAGAGCTGCTCTGAGAACCCCACTCTGGGCAGGGACCTTCATTCCTCGGCTCCCCCCACGGGCCCTTTGGCCGGGTCTGGTGGAAACGCATGTGCTTTAATGGGCACTGGAAGTGCTGGAGTTGTGACTCCCCTGGACCTAAACAGTTTGGCCAGAGCCCTAGCGGAGAGAAAGCTCCTCGTCAGCTCGACACCTTCAGGGAGTCACCACTACTTCTCCCTCCGGAGATAACACCCCAGCAGCTGCCTCTTCTCAGAAACGTGGGATTTCTGGAACTGAAACAAAAACCCTCAGCAAATATTCAACTCTCCCAGTGCTGAGTAACAGTCACCCAGCTCCCGGGGTGGAGATACAGCCACTTCTGGGGCAGGGGAGGTGGGGTGCAGCCATGAATAATGTTGCACAGGGATGGCTCACAACTGTGAAAATTTAAATCAGTAAAAACTGAGGGAAAATATGCTTCAAAATCCATCAGAATTATAAGACAAGTAAAAATTGGATTCTGCCAAACTGTGCCAGGCCTTGCCACGGCGGCGTTTCCTAACAGACACGTGCTGGGACGTTGACTCGTCGTTCCAACCATCACTGTTTTCTGATACGTTCGGGAGGCAAATGTCACAGTCTGGAAAAATCCCAGTTTCCAGTCCAGAAACCGCTGGGATGGGAAATTTCTGCCCCGCACCCTCACTGGCTGTTTTGCAGCTTGTCCGAGCTTGGAGCCGGGCAGTGAGGGCAGGTGCAAGGTGCTGTGAGTAGCGCCTTGTTTGGGGGTCTCCAGTGGGTGGTTCCAGCTGTGTAAGGAGTTCTGGGGGTGTCACCAATTTTCCCTTCCCCAGGTTAACCCCCGATACACCAGTGCTGAGGGGAGAGGCCCTGGGCAAGAGTCCAGGGAATGTGCCCAGGCTCGGCCCATGTGCCAAGTGTCAGGGGCTGTTGGCCCCTCACTGAAACTTAGTGGGGGTTTTGGCTGGCCCTGTCCCAAAAGAAAGGGGAAGGACTGAAGAAAAACTACCAATAGGGAGAGGCCAAAGCTCCCAGTCAGCCTGATTGACAGGGCAGGCGGGCCAATGAGGGAGTCAGGAGCCCAGAGGCCTGTTCTCTGTGTGAGCTGGAGCTGCCTGAGCCAGAAGAGGGCAGAGTTAAGGGGAAAGCAGCAGCCTGAGCTGGGCTGGAGACTGAGCTGCGGCCGTGCAGAGCCGGGAGCTGGGACAGCGGAGACCAGGGATACTGGGTTGACCTGCAGGAGGAGCCGTGGGGCCAGAGTCGGGATACCGGATGCTGGCCGTGCCCCATGTAACACTGCAGCTGAGCCTGGGGGGTGGCTGGGGAGAATGGGGGTGGAGGGGCTGGGCAGGGAGATGTTGCCTGATGAGAGACCTCGATGGCCATACTCGGAGGACATGACCCCACTGGGAGGGCCAATGCTGGGGAGAAGGGTCCTCCCACCTAGAGCCTGAGGGCATAGGCGCCAAGTTTCTAATCTGCCAGGGGGTTCTCTCCCCGGCTCCACCCAGGTCGCACCCCCACTCCTCCCCTTCCCCCAATCTCCCACCCCTGCCCTGCTTCTTCCCTCCCCCCCTCCTCTGAGTGCGCTGGGCCCTCTCTCTTCCCCCCTCCCCCCAGCACCTGCTAACACCACGAAACAGCTGATCCGTGGCAGGCGATAGGTGTTGGGAAGGGGGAGAGGCCCGTGGTGCTAAGCACCCACCATTTCCCCCCGTGTGGGTGCTCCAGCCCCAGAGCACCCACAGAGTCAGCGTAAGTGTCTGACCCATGATATCACTGCAGTGCAACCAGGGCCTGGGCAGGAGGCCTGGGACATGTGAGGAGCAGACTGTGAACTTTCCTTCCAGCCCCATAGATGGTTGTTTCTAGTCTCCCTGGGCCCTTTGGGTGGGGCCCCTTGTTCCTTGAGCTTTTCCCATTTTCCCCTTATTTTTTTACCACTGCTGTTCGCTCAGTGGTATTTGGTTTGAACTGTCTGCAGAGATCAGTGGGTCAGGGAAGCAGCTGGTGCGGAGTGAGCACCCCACAGCGAGGATGCCCTGGTCCCTCTCCTGAGCGACCCACGGCCAGACTGGGGGTGGTCTCCCAGCAACTTTGAGCCCAGACCTGTCAGGGTTACGAGGACTTCGCCCCATAGGCAGTCCTCCAGGACAGGCAGGCTTCTGGGTCAAGGGAACTGGCGCGAGGACTCAGATCCGTTTGCCGTCCAGTGCTACTGGGGCCCTGCAGAAGCAAACGGCTCCAACCGCGCTCATGGCTCCGGGTTACGGAACAAGAGACTGAAAGTGGAACTGAGAGGGGAGCGCGCAGCCCGTCGTTCAGTGCACAGAGAGACAGACAGACAGCAAGGGAGGCAGAGCGGAAAAACCAGAGACAAACAGAGAATTAACCACAGGGTCTACGCTGGAGTTTTCTCACCTGGGTGAGCTACAGGAGCAGAGCTGGGAGAAGGGGGAGCCCAGGGCTGGGCTAGCAGGGGGCCGTGGGTCGGGAGTGAGGGGCACTGGCAGAACTGGGTGGGGGAAGCCCAGGGCTGGGCTAGCAGGGGCCTGTGGATCGGAGATCAGGGGCACTGACAGGGTTTGCTCTGGCCAGTTGCTCTTTGTCCAGGAGCCCCAGGGGCCCTGTGAGCTTGGTGGGGGGGGGGATTCAGAATGCCCAAGGCAGCCCCCCTTTAATAAGAACAGGAGTGACGGCAGCTGCCATTTTCGAGGCTCCTTGGCCAGCTCTGACAGTCTCACCCCACGGCTGAACCCACGTCCTGGCTGGTGGGGTGTTTCTAGCAGACTGAGCTGGGGGCGGGGGTGGCTGTGGCATTCCCTGCACTCCCAGGGCCCCCAGGAATCCCAAAACCCCACGGGCAGAGAGACACTTGCCAGCCCTGCCCCAAAATGGGAGTGGCCAGCTCACAGCAGTGACTGGAATCTTACCCAGCCGAGTGGTGAAAACTAACAGTAGAGCCCAGGAGTCCTGGCTCCCAGCCCCTCTGCGGTAGCATCTTAGCCCCGGTGTTCCCATGTGCTAGCTACTAACCCAATGGATCTCCCCAGGCCTGTGGGGTCAGAGGGATGGAGCAACTCTGGGAGGACGTCACCTGCTCCATCTGCTTGAACGTGTTCAGCGACCCCGTCTCCATCGAGTGCGGCCACAACTTCTGCCGGGGCTGCCTCACGGCTCATTGGAGCCAGATCTCAGCCCAGGGGCACCGCTGCCCGGAGTGCCGGGCTCCCTGCTCCAGGAATAGGATGATCCCAGACACACGTGTCAGAAACCTGGTGGAGAAAATCACCGAGCACCTGCAGGAAGAGCCGGAGCCGGTGAGACCAGATGGGTCAGATAAGGGGAAAAGGAGCTTTCTCTTGTAGGGGATGCTGGGTCCAATCCAGCCCCAGAGCAGGGACTGCCTGGCTCAGGGGAGCGGGGAATGGGACATGGGGACTTTCCCCTTTAGAGGGTACCAGCCCTGATCTGGCCCCAGAGTGGGGACTGGCTGGCTCAGGGGGTGGGGAATGGGACACACAGACTCAGACTGGTAGGCCAGAAGGGACCATCATAATCATCTATTCTGACCTCCTGCACATTGCAGGGCACAGAACCTCACTCACCCTCTCCTGTAATAGACCCAGAACCTCTGGCTAGTCACTGACGTCCTCCAGTCATGGTTTAAGGACTTCAAGTTACAGAGAATCCACATTTACACTAGTTCAAACCTGCAAATGACACGTGCCCCATGCTGCAGAGGAAGGCGAAAAACCCCCAGGTCTCTGCCAGTCTGACCTGGGGGAAAATTCCTTCCCAACCCCAAATATGACAATCAATTAGACCCTCAGCATGTGGGCAAGACCCACCAGCCAGACACCTGGGTGTCTCTAGTAACACAGAGCCCTTCCCATCTAGTGTCCCATCACCGCCCTTTGCGGGATATTTGCTACTAGCACTCGCATTTGGGCTACATGCCATGGTAGGCAGTCTCATCAGACCATCCCCTCCATAAACTTATCAAGCTCAGTCGAGAAGCCTCCAGAGCTGGGCAGCTGGAGAGCGGCGGCTGCTGGCCAGGATCCCAGCTCTGGAGGTAGTGCAGAATTAAGGGTGGCAATACTGTGACCCACCTAAAATAACTTTGCGACCCACCCCCCCACACACACACAGAACTCCCTGTTGGGTCAGGACTCCCAATTTGGGAAATGCTGTTTTCCTCGTGAAATCTGTATAGTTTAGGGTAAAAGCACACAAAAGAAGAGATTTTCAAGGTGGAGACCAGATTTCACCATCTGGGAGGCATTTTTCATGGCTGTGAATTTGGTAGGACCCTAGATATTACCCCTGACTTTTGTAGATTAATTAGAAATCCTTGCTATTGGGCTTGCAATTTCATGTGCTGATTTCTTTAATATTCGAGGATGGAGATGATCCAGGCCCCCCAGTTTGCACCCATTAACTTGTTTGACTCTGGTTTCCGTTTCAGCCAATTCAGTGACAATTTCTACTCCCGTGTTCTTGTTCTCATTAGCTGTCTGGCCACAAGCTTCTCCTTATGCTTCTTAAAAACTGAGGCCATGCCTATATCTTTAGGTGTTGGCCCATGCAGCCTGAATCTTTTACCTCCACCCCATCCTCAGCGCTTAGCGGTCCCACTTCTTCTTTACTTGTTTTCTTTTTCTTTATGAGGCTAAAGAACTTTTTCCTGTTGGTTTTAATTTTTTTGCAAGTTCAAATTCTGCTTGGCCTTTGGCAGTTCTCATTTTATCCCTGCATGGATTCCTCCCAGTTTCCATTCCTCAGAGGCTTTCTGCTTTCTCTTAATCACCTCTTTGAAATCCTGGTTCACCCAGTTTGCTCAGCAACCCTTCCCTATGGGCTTTTTCCTGGATGCAGACTCCAGAGAATTCCTGCATCTTTGACAAGTCTCCTCCACATCCAGATCCTTCAGCTTTGCAGGCCAGGTCACTTCCCTGCCTAATTCCCTTAATTTTTTGAAATCCAGGATCCCCAGCTGCCGACCTGTTTTGGTTTATCCTTCCATTTAGTTAAACGGAATTAGCTCATGGCTACTTGAACCAAGGCTGTCCTCTACAGCCAGTTTTTTAGTGCGGTCCTCGCTACTTACCAATACCAAATCTAAACTGGCATCACCTCTTGTTGCTTTGGTCACTGATGAAAAAATCTCTCAGCTGTCTCACCTCCAGGATTATCTGGGCCCTGCCATGATGAGCAGCACTTCTGCAATCTCTGTCACGAAAATTAAAGTCTCCCATGATCACACAATTCCCAGTGATATTTATTTCATTCAAGCTATGAAAGGGGTCTCCATCCATATCCAAACCAGATCCTGGGGGTCTGTAGCAGACCCAAGACACTCTCCCAGGGGAGCCCCTGGTACCTTTCTTCCCCACAGTGATCTTGACCCAAAAAGATTCTGTTTCACCCATTTCATCCCTTCTCATTTCTTTCCACTCCACCTCTTCATTAACACACAACGCTACTCCGCAACCTCTGCCTTTTGTCTTTCTTCCCTGTACCCCGGTCATGGCTGCTATTGCACCATGTGTCTGGTTTCCTGTCCCACACCCGTAGTTTTAGTTCCTTCCCTTTTGTCACCCGGGCTCATCGCGTTGCTGGGCAGACACCTCACTGCTTCCACTTGGCTTTGCTGCCGGTATCGGCCACCTGACTCTCAGCGTCGGTGCTCTTGGCACTATCGTTCCTCTTCTCATCTCTTCTCCTGCCCTCTGTCGTTCCTTTCTCCGTTGCTCCTACCCTCTCCTCCTGCCTCCCGCTCGGTGTGAGAATCATTCCTGGAGGTTCCATGAGCATCTCCCAGAGTTCCTAGTTTAAAGCCCTTTTCATCAGCTGTGCCAACCTCCACCCCGGAAGTCTATCCCCCACCCTGTTCAGGTGGCGTCCATCCCAGGAGACCAGTCCTCTGTCCGTGAACGCCTCCCCGTGGCCGAACATCCCCACACCCATCTTAGCCCCATTGCCTGAGCCACCTGTTGATCATCAGCGTCTTGTCTCACCTTCGCTCTCCTCCAGGGACAGGTAGAATCCCACTGAAGATCCCCTCCAGGGAGTGCTGCCCCTGATCCAGCCCCAGGGCAGGGGACTGGCTGGCTCAGGGGGTAGAATGGGGCACAGGGCTCTGATCCAGCAGGGAGCAGGGGACTGGCTGGCTCAGGGGGTAGAATGGGGCACAGGGCTCTGATCCAGCCCCAGGGCAGGGGACTGGCTGGCTCAGGGGGTAGAATGGGGCACAGGGCTCTGATCCAGCAGGGAGCAGGGGACTGGCTGGCTCAGGGGGTAGAATGGGGCACAGGGCTCTGATCCAGCCCCAGGGCAGGGGACTGGCTGGCTCAGGGGGTAGAATGGGGCACAGGGCTCTGATCCAGCAGGGAGCAGGGGACTTGCTGGCTCAGGGGTGGGGTCGCAGCTCTGACCCTGCTCTCTCCCTGCAGCAGGGGCCGGGGGCTCAGCCGGAGCCAGGCCACCCGGTGCAGCTGGTGCGTCTGGATGAGGAAGAGAACCTGATCCTGGACGAGGAGGCCCTGAGCCGCTGCCTGGAGCAGGGTGGGGCGGGGGACGCCCCCGTCTGCGTGGTGTCCATCGTCGGGGTGAAGCGCCGGGGCAAATCCTTCCTGCTGAACTACCTGCTGCGCCGACTCCAGAGCCTGGTGAGTGTAAACAGGACCAGGAGCAAGCTGGGGTGTGAGCAGCCCCATCCTGCCCCCTGCTGGAGGGCTCAGAGTTGCACACGTGTGTGTGAGTACACACACCTCATTGCATGTCTGTCAGCCTGTCTGCCTGGTACTCTGTCTGGTAATATTGTCTGTCTGTCTGTCTATCTGTCTGAACCCGAGCAAGTCTGTCTTTCTGTCTGTGTGTCTGTCTGGAATGCAGCGTGTCTCTGTGTCTCTGACTGTTTATCTGTCAGAATCTGAGCACGCCCATCGCCCTGTGTTCCTCCCCGCCCCACCCTAGTAAATTAACCCCCAGCCCCTTCCCAGGGCTTACAGTCTGGAGTGTGCAGGGACCAGTCACTCTTCTCCCCCACCCTGCACTGACCCCTCTCCCTGCATGTTCCTTTCTGGCAGGACGCGAGGGACGGGTCATGGATGGGCCAGGAGGATGAGCCCCTGGAGGGGTTCGAGTGGCGCGCTGACATGCAGCAAGTCACCAAGGGGGTGTGGGCATGGAGTCAGCCCATCTGGGTCCCCACCCAGGGTGGGAAGGTGAGTGGGGGCATTGGGGGTGCATAGGAAAGGGGGAAGGAGACATGGGGTTGCTAGGAGAAGGGAAAGGGGGAAAGGGCTGGGAAGAAAGGGAATGGGGTAATAGGGAAGGATGGAGACATGGGGAAGGAGGCCCCAGGGGAACCTAATGGAGACATAACGGGGGGGAATGGAGAGGAGGGAGCTAACACTGGGGTGGATAGAAATGAGATGCCAGGGGCCATGGGGGCAGAGCAGGGGGCAGGCTCTGGGGGCGGAGGGGCCGTGGGTAGCTGAACAATGCCGGGAGCTGACCTGAGGCTCTCCCTCTTGGCCCCCAGGTGGCCGTGCTGCTGGTGGACACCGAGGGCTCCATGGGCATTGAAAGGAAGAAGGAGAACAGCATCAAACTCTCCGCCTTTTCCATGCTGCTCAGCTCCTACCAGGTTGGGGGTCCCCGGGGGGGCGCTGTGCTGCAGAGCACAGTCTGGGGGCTCCGCAGGGGACATTTCCCCCAGCAGTCCGGGCTGGCCCCAATGTCTCACTGGGGCACTAGGGGGCGCTGTGCTGCAGGGAGCGGGGCAGGGGCTCAGTAGGGGGCGCTCTCCCCTGGCAGGCAGGGCCGGCCCCGATGCCCCCTGCGGCACTAGGGGGCGCTGTGCTCGGGGCGGGTGACATGGCTGGGAAGGGGCCTGGGGTGGCCGTCCCTGCTCATTGCTGTAGCTCTGTCTGTCCCCTGGCTATTTGCAGATACTGAATATTTCGAATGAGGTGAACGACGCGGATCTTGAATACCTGGAGGTGAGGCCGGGCAGCGCGACGCAGAATGTGGCCAGGCCAGGTTCTCCCATTAGCCCCACAGGGTTATTATCCCTCCCCATAGCTCCTGTGGGGAAACTGAGGCCCAGATAAAGAAACCGACTCTCCCACGGTCACGTGGGATTCTGGATTGAGCACTGTCACCACACAGCCCAGCCCGGGTCTCTGCTCCCAGGTGTCTGGTGTGGGCCACTGGGTCAAAGTTAGGACCCCTCCCTCCCCTCCAGCCCAGCTCCGCCGTCGGTGGGAAGTCTACTGGGCCCAAGGCCTTGGGCGGTTGCTCTGCCCCCTTATCTGCTCTGCTCTTACCCAACCCCAGCCTCACCGGGTCGAGCCCCTGGCCCTCGTGCCCTTAGTGATATCTCTGCCATCTGCGACATACTGCGTGTCCTGCCCCTGCACCGCACCCCAGCGGGGATTCTCTGTGCGGGGGAGGGGTTGGCTCTGGGAGGGCTTTTATCTGTCCACACAGCCCTGGGTCCAGTGGGGGGCAGAAACCTGGTTAACGTGGAGCTAGATCAGTCCAGGGAGAGCTCGAGTAATCGCCACGTGGCCGAGATTGTTGGAGGCGCGAGCAGAGCCGTGGTGTCACCCCCGGGGCTGGGCAAACAGTGCTGGTGGCGTCTGTCAGCCGGAGGCAATGGGCCTCTGTGGGTTGGAGGGTTCATCTCAGGAACCCCTCAGGGAAAAGACCTCACATTGGGCTCACTGACCCACCCCCCACCTCCACAGGGCGCCCTGGAGTGAAGGAGGGAACCCTGGAACAAGACTGGCTCCTCTGTGGGGCACAGGATCCCACAGCCGCCCCCACCACCCTCTTGGCCGGGTGCCTCCCACTTCTCTTTCCACCCCATGGAAAATATCTCCATCTCTCTCCAGCTTCGTTTTGCACTCGCTGGGCCTCGCTCTCTGAGATGGGTGGAGGGAGCAGCTCAGATGGGGATGGGGGGCAGTGATCAGGCCCCTTTCTGTTCACCTGCAGGATGACCCCGCAGTGTAAATGCCTCCCATGCCCCAGACTCGTCCCCCACCCCTGTTCTCTTTGCTCTACAGATGTTTGTGTGTGTGGCCGAAGAGGTGGGAAAAGCGTACGGACTGGAGCCCATTCAGGTGAGACGGCTTCGGCCATCATCACCCGCCCTGCCCCATGTATCCCCACACGGCACCCCTCCCCAGAGACCCTCACTCCCCTCCTGTCTCTCCTGCAGCACCTAGACCTTCTGGTGCGGGATTGGAGCAGCTCCCCGGTCCTTGGAGCCGAGGGTGGGGAGCAGCATCTGAGATACATCCAAGAGGTGACTGTGGGAATCAGAGAATGGAGGAATGGGACATGGGGCCTTTCCCCTCGAAGGGATGATGGCTCCAGTGTTTCCAACCTGGGGGAGGTGGGACCGCAGGGAGGTTGTGTGAAGGGTGGTGGGGGGGGTCCCAAGTGCAGGGCTGGAGTTAGGGTGTGGCAAGCAGAATATTTGTCCAGGGCCCCGCACCATAGGGGACCCTGCAAAGCTAAATTACTTGCTTCAGCCCTGGATGTCCGGGCCTCAGGCATCGGCTTCAGCCCCTGGCGGTCGGAGCTGAAGCTGAAGTCCGAGTTTAAGGTGGAAGTCACCATTTTTTTCAAGTACAGGGGTCCAGATTGTCTTTTAAGGCCAAAGGGAGTCACCAGCACAACAAGGCCGAGAAACACTGGGCATGCGTTTAGCCGCTGACGTCTCCAAAGAATCCATCCGCACGGAGCAACCTCCAGCCGGGGGCTGCAGATGCAAAGCTGGACTTTCCCTGCAATTGCTGCTCCAGACCGGGCACCTGTCGCTGCCCTACACTCAATGAGCCCAGGCAGCGTGGAGGAGGAAGCAGCTTGAATGCAAAGGGGAGAGGAGAAAAACCAGGCCAGGGGGAGTGAAAGGAGCAGGGTGGGACAAGGAGTCTGCAGAGACTGGGACCTGGGGTGCGGAGACAGGGGCTTGGAGCGGGGAGACTGGGACTGAAGGACACTCCTTTTGCTTCCTGCTGTCCCCTGTCTTGTTCACTGCCCCCTTCCAATGTCTACCACAAACGAGGCCGGGCCCCTCCAGACCCTCTCTGACCGCCTGGCAGGTCTGGCTGATGTTAACAAAGGTATTTGTGTGTCAATGTAACCATTGCCCCTGGCTCTGGCAGATGCTGAAGGCGAGGTCCCCTTGCAAACACCCCAAGGCCCTGGAAGCGCTGAGCAGAAGCAGCAGCCGCTGTTACCTGATGCCCTTCCCTGGCGAGCGGATCACGATGGGGAGCGAGGGAAGGCTGAGAGGTAACGGACCCAGGACAGCAGCTCTAAGTCGCCTGCCTTGTGCAGAGCAATGTGACTGGGGCGCTGATCATGCCTGTGCGCGGCAGGTAGAGAGAAGGGGGATCAAACAGGCCCTGTATTCCCCCACCATCGTCCATCTCTCTCCCCTTTGCAGACATGGGTGAGAAATTCCGGGAGAGCCTGACGGACTACATCACTGCCCTGGTGAGCACGGCTGGTCAACATGTCCGGATGGACCAGCATGGGGAGCTGCTCACCGGGACACAGCTCACTGCCAAGATAAAGGTGGGGACCGGCCAGCTGTGCTGGAGGGAGCAGGAAGGGGATGCTCTCTCCTTGCAGTCAGTGATAACCCCAATACCCCCAATTCCCCAGCTGCCCCACCCAGAGGTGGTGCATCTCAGCACCAGGCGAGCCATCCCTGTGTTCACAGCCTTTCTAAGCCCTGTGGAGTCTATGACTTGATGATTTCTTTTGGTTCCTTTGTAGAATTTATCTGATGTGATGAAGAACCATCGCTCCGGCTTCTCCTCTCCCTGTCAGGTACCGTCTCTGTCTCTGACCCGATCATGGGGTGTGTCCCCTCACCCCTCCATGTCAGGGTTGGGTCAATGTTGGGAACTGGGTCCATGCTGTTGGAGGTGAGTGGGAAAGAGTTGGGGTGAAATCTTATTTTTTTGGACTCCAGGGTAGAAGAATTTCACTAGCCTGAAGGGCAGCTCCAATCCTTAAGACCCATAGCACCAAACCCTGTTTTTCCCCAGGCAACTCCTGTTCATGTTTAAAAGAGATGAGTTTTTAAGAGCAGGTCTGAAAATGGGGGTGTTTTTCCTGTAGAAAACTTGGAGTGTCCAGAAAAAAAACCCAAATATCTTTTAGTGTGGAAAGGCCACACCACCACTCCTCTCCCCAAGAGATAAGACCCTGCTGCTGTATCATGGGGATTGTAGCTCGGGCTCCTCATTTTCTTCTGTGGGTTGGTCTCGCAGTTTGCACCACACCTCCCATGAGACCAGCCCACAGAGGAGAATGGGAGGTTAGGGCAACCAAACTACATCTCCCACCAAGCTCCATGGTATCCTTTCCTGGTGAGGGTGCGGTGCATCAAAGCTGTAGGTCAGCATGGGAGGTTTAGACCGACCTGAGTGCTGGGGGTAGAGAGGAGAATCAGGCATCCCATGAACCACATTTCCCATGATGCACCAGCATCTCCTGTCCTGGCGCATGTATCATGGCCCTGGTGCATCATGGGAGGCACATGCAGTGGCAGGGGAAGGGGGCAGGACAAGTTGGATTCAGGGTCCCCTCTGGGGAGTGGGGCGTAACCACGGCACAGCGTGCTCCAGCCATGTCCCCCAGTCCACCCCCTGTGCTGGGTCCGGCAGCACGGATCTTTCCACCCAGCGTCACGGGGCCTCTGGGGAGCTGGGAATCGGGCCGGCTGAGCAGAACTTCTGCCCTGGCTCCTTCAGTCTGATCTGCCAGCCGGGCAGCGTCCCAGCACAGCCCCCACCGAGACCTCCACGTCCGAGTCACGCCGCCTTCCCCCGCAGCCGGGCAGGACCCAGGGTAGACAGACCCTTTGACATCGTCTGTCAAGTTCTCTTGGGCGTCAGCCTCAGATGGGCTGCGATAGGAGCTACATGAGGAGAATTGGATGCGGGAGCTTCTCTGCCTGGGGGGAGGAGACCGGCCCAGCTAGAACAGAATAACTACTCCAAAATAGCCACTCCACAACAGCTGCACAGCAGAGACTGTTCCAGAGTCCACAAGAAGATTTAACCCAGCCCCCACCCCCAAAGGAGAGATGAGATTCACCTGGCTCCTGGAAATCAATAAAAAAACCCGAAATCCCACCAGACCTACGAGAGTCGCTGTCACTGATGCTCTCTCGGGCATGAGCCTCAGGCCGAGCCCGGCTGGGACAGGGGTTTCCAAAGTCCTCGGCTCCAGGAAAGTGCCACAAGGGCAAAGTGCAGGTCGGGGCAAGCAAGGGAGCCGAGGCCGGGCTGCTGCGGGGATCGAATTGAAAAGTGGTGGCACCAGCAGCCCCAAGCAGCTTCCACACGGGCTGGCGATCTCGCTTTGTTCCATGAGGTTGCTGCGGTGGAAGGGGCAGCCCCTAGGTGGAGTCGGGGCCCCATAAACTGCGGCTCACCCCAGCCTTGTCCTCCCGGCACAGATGGCCATCACCTTCCACAACCAGAGAGTCCTGGCCAGGGCCCGCGCAGACCACGCTGTGTTTCTGAAGGAGAAGGTGAGTCCAGGGGTGTCGCTGTGCTCCCAGCCAGGGGAACCCCCGGGAAACATCCCAGCCAACCCCGTGGGTTACGGGCTTTGTGGCAGGAGAGGAGACCTCAAATCCGCTTTCAGGGGGCTGCGGAGATGGGGGACTGCAACCCCGGCACAGCAGTGGCCTGGATCTCGGTCATGAGGGTGGAGGAAGTTGCTGTGCTGTAGCCAGAGGGTCTATTGGTGAGACGGGGTCGCGCACCCGCCCCTTCTAGCCCCTTGCACCCCACTATTGTCCCCTCCTCTCCGGCCCAACGCAGGACGGCCTGTCCCGGCGCATGGTCGACTGTCTGAAGGTGGATCCGAGCGCAATGGCGGAGCAGTTGGTGGAGCATCGCAGGTCACTGCTGGAGCGGTGCCGGGAGGAGCTGCAGGAGCCGGAGGAGACCCTGCTGACGGCCCTAGAGGCGGAGCTGACTCGGGAGGCCGAGACCTTCCTGGAGACCTACCGAAGGCGCTATCTGTGTCACAGCACCAACCAGAGAGCCGTGGCCAGGGCCCGCGCAGACCACGCTGAGTTTCTGAAGGAGAAGGTGAGTCCAGGGGTGTCGCTGTGCCCCCAGCCAGGGGAACCCCAGGGAAACATCCCAGCCAACCCCGTGGGTTACGGGCTTTGTGGCAGGAGAGGAGACCTCATATCCGCTTTCAGGGGGCTGCGGAGATGGGAGACTGCAACCCCGGCACAGCAGTGGCCTGGATCTCAGTCAGGAGGGTGGAGGAAGTTGCTGTGCTGTAGCCAGAGGGTCTATTGGTGAGACGGGGTCACACACCCGCCCCTTCTAGCCCCTTGCACCCCACTATTGTCCCCTCCTCTCCGGCCCAACGCAGGACGGCCTGTCCCGGCGCATGGTCGACTGTCTGACGGTGGATCCGAGCGCAATGGCGGAGCAGTTCATGGAGCAGCGCAGGGCACTGCTGGAGAGGTGCCAGAAGGAGCTGCAGGAGCCGGAGGAGACCCTGCTGACGGCCCTAGAGGCGGAGCTGACTCGGGAGGCCAAGACCTTCCTGGAGACCTACCGAAGGCGCTATCAGCTTCACACCACCAACCAGAGAGTCCTGGACAGGGCCCGCGCAGCCCACGCTGAGTTTCTGAAGGAGAAGGTGAGTCCAGGGGTGTCGCTGTGCCCCCAGCCAGGGGAACCCCCGGGAAACATCCCAGCCAACCCCGTGGGTTACGGGCTTTGTGGCAGGAGAGGAGACCTCATATCCGCTTTCAGGGGGCTGCGGAGATGGGAGACTGCAACCCCGGCACAGCAGTGGCCTGGATCTCGGTCAGGAGGGTGGAGGAAGTTGCTGTGCTGTAACCAGAGGGTCTGTTGGTGAGACGGGGTCACACACCCGCCCCTTCTATCCCCTTGCACCCCACTATTGTCCCCTCCTCTCTGGCCCAACGCAGGACGGCCTGTCCCGGCGCATGGTCGACTGTCTGAAGGTGGATCCGAGCGCAATGGCGGAGCAGTTGGTGGAGAAGCGCAGGGCACTGCTGGAGAGGTGCCAGAAGGAGCTGCAGGAGCCGGAGGAGACCCTGCTGACGGCCCTAGAGGCGGAGCTGACTCGGGAGGACAAGACCTTCCTGGAGACCTACCGAAGGCGCTATCTGTGTCACAGCACCAACCAGAGAGCCCTGGCCAGGGCCCGCGCAGACCACGCTGTGTTTCTGAAGGAGAAGGTGAGTCCAGGGGTGTTGCTGTGCCCCCAGCCAGGGGAACCCCCGGGAAACATCCCAGCCAACCCCGTGGGTTACGGGCTTTGTGGCAGGAGCCAGAGGAGACCCTGCTGACGGATCTAGAGGCGGAGCTGACTCAGGAGGCCGAGACCTTCCTGGAGACCTACCGAAGGCGCTATCAGTGTCACACCATGCAGAGAGTCCTGGCCAGGGCCCGCGCAGACCACGCTGAGTTTCTGAAGGAGAAGGTGAATCTGGGGCAGGAGGGCTCTACCTCCCACCAGGGGAACCTCAGGGAACTATCCTGGGCAGCCCCCCGGGCTGTGGGCTTTGGGTATGAGGTGGGAGTTCAGATTTCCAGCTCCCAGGGTGGCTGAAGAGATGAGAGACTCCAATCCCAAACCCTGCGGGGGAGGAAACTCAGTTTTGGGGGCTCTGAGCAGCACCTGGCATGATGGCAGCCCCGATCTCAGTCCAGAGAACTGTGCCTCACCCAACATAATGGGGGCCCAGTCTCAGTCATGGGGTGAGGGGTGTGCAGCACCTCGCACACCTGGGGCCCCGATCTCACTTGGGGGGTTGGTCTGTGTAGCAGCTGGCATGACGGGGGGTCCAATTTGAGTTGTGGGATCCTGACACGATGGCAGCCCTGATCTCAGTTGGAGGGTGTTTGCACAACAAGGGCCCCCATCTTGGTCGGGGTCTGTCACGGAGTCCCCGGGCGATGCTCAGGAACTGCTCCCTACAAAGCCAGGCAGGACTCTGGGGAAGTCTCCTCTCGGGGAGCAGCCTGTCTGCAGAACACACAGCTCACCCGGCTCCACCTTCTTGGGTCTGACCTCGGAGCATTCAGCATCCTCTGCCCCTCCCTGCGCTTCCCACAGCGAGTCCACCCAGGCGGGGTCCTGGGGAAGCCAGAGGATTCTGCACCCCGACTCCACAGTCAGATGTGACTCTCAGCCAGCCAGTAAAAGAGAGGTTTATTAGATGACAGAAATATGGTCTAAAACAGAGCTTGTAGGTGCAGAGAATGGGACCCCTCAGCTGGGTCTATTTTGGGGGGCAGTGAGCCAGACAACCATGTCTGCACTTCACTCCATGTCTCCAGCCAGCCTCAAACTGACTCCCCCTCCTCCTCTGGGCTTTGCCCCTTTCCCAGGCCAGGAGGGCACCTGATTCCTTTGTTCTCCAACCCTTTAGCTCTCACCTTGCAGGGGGGAAGGGCCCAGGCCATCAGTGGCCAGGAAACAGGGTGTCGGCCATTCTCTGTGTCCAGACCCCTGCACACACCTGCCCTCTAGGGCTCTGCAATGATCATACACCCTCATCCCACCCCGTAGAGACTTAAGAACTGCATAGGGGAAACTGAGGCACCCCCACACTATTCAGAGGAAACATTAAGAACAGTCCCACTTTGTTACAGGGTCTAAGCAGCACTTGCCACGTCTAATACTCTTGGCTGTCTCCTCTCCCTGCTACTGCAGGACACCGATTCCAGGAACCCACTTAAATGCCTGAAGGTGAGGCCGGGCAAGATGGCCGAGCAGTTCACAGAGCGGCGTGGGGACTTGCTGGGGCGGTGCTGGACAGACATGCTGCTGAAGAAAGAGGCCCTGCTGACGGAGCTGGAGAAGGAGCTGATGTTGGAGGCCGAGAGCTTCCTGGAGACCTACAGGAAGCGCTTCAAGAGATTTGCCATTGCAGCGGGCGTTGGGGTGGGGGGGGCTGGTCCTGGCACCGGTGGGTGGAGGTGCTGCGGCGGGAATTGCCGCTGGTGCCATTGCTGCTGAAGCTGCGGTGCTCGGCATCGCTGAGGCGGTGGCCATTGGTGCTGGGGCGGGTGCTGTGGCTGGGGGGTGCATGGGTGGGGGCGTGGGATGGGGAGTTGGTAAGAAGATGGCCCAGAAGGCTAATAACTGGGCCGAGGGCACCGCCAGCCAAGGGGAGGAGGAGGACGGCACTGAGGAGCAGTCTGATATGGCCCACCTGATCTGAACAGCGCCCCCCGACCCAATCTGGGGGTGACGAATGACATGACAGGGCTGTAGCGTGGCCCAGACATGTCAACCACAAACCACTCCACAGTGGGGCAGCCGTCGCCCACAGATTCTAAGAAGGGACATTGGTCCAACCCACTCCTGAAAACTTCCAATGACTGTGTGACACCCAGGCCCATCGGTACCTGCTGGCAGCGGGTTCAGTGCCCTGTGTCAGCAACTCCTAACAGGCCGGACAAACTCGCTGCACCTAACACACCGCTGTCATGGTATTTAGCCACAAATAGTGTCTTGTAATGCTTCAAATGCATCCCAGGAGCACACGGTATTGATATCTGTGTGAAATGTCGGCCCTGTCATGAGGTGAGGAGCTACGCGCATATGTGCATATGGAAAACACGTTTTCAAGTCTGAATAAAGGCAGGGTCAGCAGACAAGTTTCTGCCAGATGTAGGACGTACATTTGTCAGTCCACCTCCGTTGACGTCAATTAAACTTTGTAAGCCAGCCTCATGCATGCCCCATGGACATAGGAAGGTAACACAAAGCTATGGGGTCATCATGCTGGAGAATAAACCACGGCGGGAGGGGAACGTGCTCCTGACTTTCAGGCCAAACAAACTTTCGGCGGGTAGAAGGAGAAGGTAAACGGATGCCCCTGTATCCTTCACCGCTGAAGCAAAGGGGCAGCGATTCGGCAAGAGGGGGCCCAGCGGTGCTGGTCCGAGATGCAAGGAGCTTGGTTTAGGTGGGGTAACCTGCTTTAGCCTGTTCCATTTGGACTCAAGGAAGCACGTTACAATTTTGCTGTATGTGCCCCCTTCTGCCAGCGGCATTGGCAGCTACCAGGGCCAGGTCGAGGTCGAGCCCTTCCTCTCTCCGCCCCCAGTCATCTGTGAATCTGTAACAACTCTGGGCACCTTTGCCAGGAAAGTCTCCACCCACTCTCCATTGCAGAGGTTTGAAGAAATGAACTTTGCTGGGGGCAGCAAAGGGAAGGGAAGGGCCGGGTTGAACTGGGGACGTATATTTACAGTTTAACGCCTTCCACCACTGTGTACCTCAGGGCACATCACTCACAGTCCCAGCAGTTGGACCCTGAACGCAGTTTGTTCTGCCCCCACCCTCAGCTCATGGCTCCCCAACTTCTTCGCTCACAGTTTGAGTTTCTGGGAGTTCAGGAAAATCAGGGCCTCTGGCCCATGAGCAGCTGTGGGGGTCTATCGCCTGCCCAGCAATCGCGGTTCCAGCAGCTAGGACAGGGAGGCCTCACGGGAGTCGCTAGGCTGCCATGGATGGCTGCCGTGAACTCCTCTGCTCCCGCTGTAGTACGCTTTCCCATGGCGGTTCCCCCACCGAACCCTGTTGGGCTATGGCTGAATCCAGCTGCTGCTTTGCTCTGCCATTCAGTCTACTTGTCCCGGGCCGGAAAACTGGCCTTTGTGGTGAGCTCTGCCTAGCCAAGGCAATTCCAGCTCTTCACTCAACTCTTCTAGATGCAAGGGGGTTGTGGGTTTTTATGTACCAGCCATGTCTCTACCACCCAAAGAGTTATTCCCGCCACGGCTGTGAAGCCCCTCCATCTTTGCCCCCCATCTCTGTCCAGGGCTCTCACCCCGCCTTGGCCAACATCCACATCATCAGAGTGACCCCACACCTGGTTCTTGTCCAGGCGGGTTGCCCGCAGGGTAAGCTCAAAAATATGGACCCCAAGTACAAACCTTAGTCCCAGTATACCCCAATGTCCCTCACCAGTGCTGAGGGTCCAGGCCCTGGCCAAGGGTCCAGGGAACCTGCCCAGGGCTCCACCCTTGCTCCAACTGTCCCCTCCAAAAATATTTCAAGGGAGACGAACCAAGATTCCTCAGCCACGTCCAGGGCATCCAGGGACCAAAGCCAGAGCCTGAAATAAAAACTGAGGCGGGAGCATCCAGCCCGTTACTCTGTGCAGAGAGAGACGCAGAGAGCGAGGGAGGCAGGGAAAACATCAGAGACAAACGGGTCTGCGCTCAAGTCTGTTCTCCAGGGTGAGCTACAGCAGCAGAGCTGTGGTGGGGAAAGGAGGAGCCCAGGGCTGGGCTAGCAGGGGGCTGGGGGTTGGGTTTGAGGGGCACTGGCAGAGCTAAGATCCATGGCTGAGGGTATCTCAGCAGCAGGACAGTCCGGGACCTGCCAGGAGGCGGAGCAGAGCTGGCTCTGGCCGTCAGAACTGCCAGGCTCGGTGCCCAGGTCTGCTCCAGTGACGTTCCGTCAATCCCCTCTCCCTTCCTGTTGCTAATGCCTGGCCAGGGCGGTGCGCTCTGGCTGGCTGCGCTTTGTCCAGGAGCCCTGGAGCCCTGTGAGCTGGGGGAGAGATTCAGGATGCCCAAGGCAGCCTGCCTGCAATAAGAACAGGAGCAATGGCACCTGGCGTTTCTGAGACTCCCCGGCGGATCGGGTGTTTCCAGTGGGCTGAGCTCAGTAACCGCTGTATCATTCCCATTAGAGTTTGGGGTGCTGCCCTCCCGGGCCCCCAGGCAACCCAAACCCCACCAGCAGAGGGTACAGCAGGAAGTGCCTTCTCCTTGGCACTCACCAGAGAATTGAGTTGCCAACTCACAGCAGCCCAATGGAAACTTACCCAGCCATGGGGGGGCTCGGTCTGAGAGCAGGCCAAGGGCACGACTCCAGCCCATGAGAGGTAATGGGGATGATGCCTGCAGGGCTGCACTGAGGGTGCACCCAGCCCTGTAGCCCACATGTCCAGGGGAGGTTACCAGGTGGGGAACCCCATGGGGAAATCCCTCTTCCGCCTTCTTCTGACGGTTGCCTACCATGTCCCTGGCTGAGCAGCTGGCACCAGCAGCTCCCCTCGCTCCATAAAGGGCTTTGGGATCTTCCAGGGCAAAAGGTTCCAGAAAGGCCATGAAATGTACAAGTTCCCAAGGATATGATGCTGGACATGTCAGCCAGGATACTGGGGGGCAGGTTCCTGTGAGGTGAATGACCAGGCCATGAGAGATCGGCTGGGATCCACCTTGGGGAAGAGCTAGAGCAAAGTGCCAGGCCCCTCTGGTGAGTGGAAACCCAGAGCTGTCCCTCCCACTCCCAGCCAGTGAAAGGAAGGGCAGGCTGTGTGTGTCTGCTAATGGCACATAATGGGACACACCCAGAGACAGTGTCAGAGGAGCAGTGAGAGCCCTGTAACCATGACACATGGCAAAACAAAGTTGTTCCCCCTCCTAGCCTCATTCTCAGCAACTGTTGACCCATTTTAGAGAAACTTTCCCCAAAACTTTGGATGGAGGCAGACACCTGGCCTGGGAAATTTCAGCCCCAGCGGTTACAGTTCAGCAAAGTTACAGGCAACTGAAACCAAGGTCTTAAAATAGAAAGTGTTGGGCAGCCTTGGCTAGTGGCATCTCTACCATCCTCACCTATAAAGAGATAGAGATAAAGCATATAGAGCTCGAGATAGAGCTTATAGGGTAACCGGAGACAGGGATTGTAGAGAGGGGACATGGTTGGATAGCTGGACAGAGCATAGTCCATAGGTAGCTCTAACTAGTTAGCTAGGTGTTTATACCACACCCATCCTCACGCTGCCTTGCTAGGCCATTCCAGCTCTCAGTGGTGGCTGGTTTCTTCTTAGCTATGTGGAGGGCAGGATTTGAATTCAAGGTGATCTTGACACATTGGAGAATTGGTCTGAAATGAACGACTTGAAATTCCGTAAAGATGCGGGCCAAGTGCCGCACTTAGGAAGGAAAAATCAAAGGCAGGGCGACAGACTGGGGTATAACTGGCTAGGTGGTCATACGGCTGGAAAGGATCAGGAGGTACAGTGGATGACAAATTGAATATGAGTCAAGAATGTGATTCAGTTGCCAAAAAATCCCCGTATTGTCCTTCTGTCAGTTTTTCCTAACTTTCTCATGCTAACATCTCCCACTAACTAAGCATTTTTGTCTGGGGCTAGTGTGGATCAGCTCCTCAAAACCACCAGCCTCCACCCTCACAAGCACTGCCTGCCTGGGCCCCGCAGGCCGCAGCCTGTGTGGGCCAGTTAGTGAGAGGTAGCCCCTGACCCCCTGTGTTCTCTGAGTGTCCCCCTGGAGCATCCAGCCCCGATCCACTGGACACGCACAGAACTACCAGGTGTGCTGTCCCACAGGGACTGTCATAAATATCAAGGGAAGGGTAAACACCTTTAAAATCCCTCCTGGCCCGAGGAAAGACCCTTTCACCTGTAAAGGGTTAAGAAGCTAGGATAACCTTGCTGGCAACTGATCACAATGACCAATGAGGAGACAAGATACTTTCAAAGCTGGAGCAGGGGAGAAACAAAGGCTCTCTCTGTCTGTGTGATGGTTTTTCTGGGGACAGAACAGGAATGGAGTCTTAGAACTTAGTAAGTAATCTAGCTAGAGATGCGTTAGATTCTGATTTCTTTAAATGGCTGAGAAAATAAGCTGTGCTGAATGGATTGGATATTCCTGTTTTTGTGTCTTTTTGTAACTTAAGGTTTTGCCTAGAGGGATTCTCTATCTTTTGAATCTGATTACGCTGTAAGGTATTTACCATCCTGATTTTACAGAGATGATTCTTTTACTTTTTCTTCAATTAAAATTCTTCTTTTAAGAACCTGATTGCTTTTTTTCATTGTTCTTAAGATCCAAGGGTTTGGGTCTGTGTTCACCTATGTAAATTGGTGAGGATTTTTATCAAGCCTTCCCCAGGAAAGGGGGTGTAGGGTTTGGGGAGGATTTTGGGGGGAAAGACATTTCCAAGCGGGCTCTTTCCCTGTTATATATTTGTTAGACGCTTGGTGGTGGCAGCAAAAAACGTCCAAGAGCAAAAGGTAAAATAGTTTGTACCATGGGGAAATTTTAACCTAAGCTGGTAAACATAAACTTAGGGGGTTTTCATGCAGGTCCCCACATCTGTACCCTAGAGTTCAGAGTGGGGAAGGAACCTTGACATGGTGGCAGAGCGGTGGGATTAACTTGAAATCATTTTGAGATCAATTTGAGATTTTTTGAACCAGAAGCACAGATTTTAAAAGGAATTTTTTTTTCCTTTGGGCTGCTGGAACCCAGGTTTTAAACTGAAAACAGTTAGAGTTGTTGGGGGTTTTTTTTTTGTTTGTTTTGTTTTTTTTTGTCTCTGCTTGGGGGCCAGAGCAGAGACAAAAGGGAATTGTCTTTTGTGAGCTGGAGTTTTCTCTACCTAAAAGCAGGGTAGTTAACCTCCTGCATGGAAATTCATTAGTCTTCACAGATCTGAAGACGTTTTTTTTTACCTAAGAGCAACTAGAGGGGTTTTCTGTCTATTTGCCTGGAGACAAAGCTGTTAGGACTTTTCTGCAGGCTGACAATCACTATCAGAGAATATAGATATCATATTACAGCACAGCAAAATTTTACAAGCCAAGGTTTTTGTGTTTGTTTGTTTTATTTCTATCTCTTGGGTGTAAAGTTAGTTAAAAACAGAGAGGCAAAGATGGCAGAAATCAAGACACAACACAAATTGGAGTTAATCAGACTAGAGGCAGTGAAAGAGGCGGAAAAAGCCCTAGAAGCTGCCCACAGGAGAGCTATGGAGGCAAGGGACAAAGAACTGGAGAAGGAAAAAGAGAGGAAGCATGTGGAGGAGGAGAAGGAAAAAGAGACGAAGCATGCACTGGAGATGGAGAAGGCAAAGGCTCAGCAGAATATACCAACAAACCCTAGCAATCCTTCTCCAGGTACCACTTCCCATCCCAGAAAGTTCCCCACTTACAAGGCAGGCAATGATACAGAGGCCTTCTTAGAAAACATCAAAAGGGCCTGCCTTGGGTACAGCATCTCTACCGACCAATACATGGTAGAGCTGAGACCGCAGCTCAGTGGACCCTTAGCTGAGGTGGCGGATGAAATGCCTAAGGAACACATGAACAAGTATGAACTGTTTAAAACCAAGGCAAGAGTCAGAATGGGGCTAACACCCAAGCATTCCCGTCGATGGTTCAGAGCTCTAAGGTGGAAACCAGATGTTTCATTTACCCGACATGCCTACCACATTGTGAAACATTGGGATGCCTGGATATCAGGAGCAAGTGTTAAATCTCCAGTAGATTTGCCCTTCCTAATGCAAATGGTGCAGTTCTTAGAGCATGTTCCTGAGGAAATAGAAAGATACATCCTAGATGGGAAGCCTAGAAATGTAATTGAGGCAGGGGAGATTGGAGCTGTCAAGGTTCCTTCCCCACTCTGAACTCTAGGGTACAGATGTGGGGACCTGCATGAAAGCCTCCTAAGCTTATTTTTACCAGCTTAGGTTAAAACTTCCCCAAGGTACAAATTAATTTTACCCTTTCCCCTTGGATTTCCACTGCCACCACCAAACTTTATCTGGGTTTACTGGGAAACATAATTTGGACTCGTCTTTCCCCCCAAAATCCTCCCAACCCTTGCACCCCACTTCCTGGGAAGCTTTGGTAAAAATCCCCAGCAATTTGCATAGGTGACTACAGACCCAAACCCTTGGATCTTAGAACAATGAAAAAGCATTCAGTTTCCTTACAAGAAAACTTTTAATAGAAGTAAAGGAATCACATCTGTAAAATCAGGATGGTAGATACCAGACAGGGTAATTAGATTCAAAACATAGAGAATCCCTCTAGGCAAAACCTTAAGTTACAAAAAAGACACACAGACAGGAATAGTCATTCTATTTAGTACAGTTCTTTTCTCAGCCATTTAAAGAAATCATAATCTAACACATACCTAGCTAGATTACTTACTAAAAGTTCTAAGACTCCATTCCAGTTCTGTCCCTGGCAAAAGCAGCATACAGACAGACACAGACCCTTTGTTTTTCTCCCTCCTCCCAGCTTTTGAAAGTATCTTGTCTCCTCATTGGTCATTTTGGTCAGGTGCCAGTGAGGTTACCTTTAGCTTCTTAACCCTTTACAGATAAGTGGATTTTTCCTGTGGCCACGAGGGATTTTAAAGGGGTTTACCCTTCCATTTATATTTATGACACACACCCCAAATCTCAGCTAGGGTGAAACGCTGGCTGGGATTACTTTCTGGAGCTCTACGAAAAAACAGATTTAATAAGACACATGCACCTCTAAATATACTACCAAGTACATAAAGACTAACAATATTTTCCACATCTCAAGGATGATTTTAACCAGTTGATTCTGGGAAACTTTCATGGGAGAGTGCATCAGCCACTTTGTTAGAAGCTCCTGAGATGCGTTGGATGTCGAAATCAAAATGTTGGAGAGCTAAACTCCACCGAATAAGTTTTTTGTTATTTCCCATGGCAGTATGAAGCCACTGTAGAGCAGCATGGTCGGTTTGCAGGTGGAAACGCCATCCCCAAACATATGGGCGTAGCTTTTCCAGGGCATAGACAATGGCACAACATTCTTTTTCACTGACTGACCAGTGACCTTGCTTTCCCTCTCAGACAGTTCTTTGCTGAGAAACACTACAGGGTGGAATTCTTGATCAGGTCCTTTCTGCATTAAAACTGCTCCCACACCACAGTCAGATGAATCTGTGGTTACTAGGAACGGTTTGTCAAAGTCTGGGGCCCTTAGTACAGGGTCAGACATGAGTGTTGCTTTAAGGTGGTTAAAGGCCTTCTGACACTTTTTGGTCCACTGAACGGCATTTGGCTCTTTCTTTTTGGTTAGGTCTGTCAGTGGGGCGGCAATTTGGCTGTATTGCGGTACAAATCGTCTGTAGTAACCGACCAAGCCTAAGAAGGATTGAACCTGTTTCTTTGACTTTGGGACAGGCCACTTTTGGATAGCATCCACTTTGGCCTGTAGGGGGCTGATAGTTCCTTGAGCCACCTGGTGTCCAAGGTAAGTCACTCTGTTTAGGCCTATTTGACACTTCTTAGCCTTAACAGTTAGTCCTGCCTCCCTTATGTGCACAAGGACTTTTTGTAGATGTTCCAGGTGTTCTGCCCAGGAATCTGAAAATATGGCCACATCGTCAAGGTAGGCGACTGCATATTCTCCTAATCCCGCTAGGAGACCACCTACAAGTCTTTGGAAGGTGGCGGGTGCATTTTGCAGCCCGAAAGGGAGGACATTAAATTCATACAGCCCGAGATGTGTGGTGAAGGCTGACCTTTCCTTGGCGGATTCATTGAGTGGTACCTGCCAGTACCCCTTGGTTAAGTCCAAGGTAGAGATGAACTGGGCCCGTCCCAGTTTCTCTAAAAGTTCATCTGTGCGTGGCATTGGATAGTTGTCTGGGTGAGTTACAGCATTTAGCTTACGGTAGTCCATGCAAAAACGTATCTCCCCATCTGGTTTGGGAACTAGAACCACTGGAGATGCCCTTGCACTGCCAGAGGGCGGATTACACCCATCTGTAACGTATCCTGGATCTCCCGTTCTATAGCAGTTTTAGCTTGAGGAGACACCCGGTAAGGGTGGACCCTAATTGGGTGAGCATTACCTGTGTCAATGGAGTGGTATGCCCGTTCAGTCAGTCCTGAGGTGGCTGAGAACGTTAGTGTGTAGCTAGTGCACATCTCCTTGATCTGCTGTCGCTGCATACGCCCAAGGGTCATGGAGAGGTTCACCTCTTCCACACCACCAGCACTTTTCCCTTCGTAGTAGACACCTTCAGGCCACTCAGCGTCCTCTCCTCCCTGGGCTGTAAACTGACAAACCTTGAATTCTCTGGAATAAAAGGGCTTTAGAGAATTAATATGGTACACTTTAGGCTTGAGGTGGGGGATGCTATGAGATAATTAACAGCTCCCAGGCGCTCCTGGACCGTGAATGGCCCTTCCCACGATGCTTCCATTTTATGGGCCTGGAGCGCCTTTAAGACCATGACCTGGTCTCCTACTTTGAAGGAAACTCTCTGGCATGTTTATCATATGAAGCTTTTTGCTCTTTTTGAGCATCCTGTAAGTTTTCTTTAACAAGGGCTAAAGAGGTTCGGAGGGTGTTTTGTAGGTTGGTTACAAAGTCCAGAATGTTAGTTCCTGGAGAAGGTGTAAATCCCTCCCATTGCTGCTTCACCAACTGTAATGACCCCTTAACGTCACTGCCATAAACAAGTTCAAATGGGGAAAACCCTAAACTGGGATGTGGTACAGCTCTGTAGGCAAAGAGCAACTGCTGCAACACTAGGTCCCAATCATTGGAGTGCTTATTTACGAATTTATGTATCTTAGCCCCCAAAGTTCCATTAAACTTCTCCACCATGCCATTTGTTTGATGGTGATAAGGAGTGTCAACCAAATGATTTACCCCATGAGCTTCCCAAAGATTTTCCATAGTTCCTGCCAGGAAATTAGTCCCTGCATCTGTGAGGATGTCGGAGGGCCAACCTACTGTGGCAAAAATGTCTGCTAGTGCCTGGCACACACTTTTAGCCCTGGTGTTGATTAGAGCTACTGCTTCCGGCCATCGGGTGGCAAAATCCATGAAAGTCAGTATGTACTGCTTTCCTCTGGCTGTCTTTTTCAGGAAAGGACCAGAATATCCACAGCTACTCGCTGAAATGGAACTTCAATGATGGGGAGTGCCTGGAGAGGGGCTTTGACCTGGTCTTGGGTTTTTCCCACTCTTTGGTATACTTCACAATACCGGACATAGGTAGAAACATCCTTGCCCATTCCCTCCCAGTGGAATGACCCCCCCGAAACGGTCTTTGGTCCTGTTCACCCCAGCATGGCCACTAGGGTGATCATGGGCTAAGCTCAAAAGCTTGGCCCAGTATTTAGTTGGAACTACCAACTGTCACTGAGGATGCCAGTCTTCCTGGTGTCCACCAGAAAGAATTTCCTTGTATAAAAGTCCTCTTTCTACAACAAACCTGGATCGATTAGAAGAGCTGAGAGGCGGTGGATTGCTCCCTGCTGCCGTCCAAGCTCTCTGGAGGCTTTCATCTGCTTCCGGTTCGATCTGGAACTGTTCCCTTGATGCTGGAGACATCAGTTCCTCATTGGATTGTGGACCTATGCTTGGTCCCTCTGGAAGCGATGTAGGGGATGGGGCTGTTTCCATTGACTGTGAACCGCTCTTCGCTGGGACATTATGTTGGGGTTATGTTGGGGCTGCTGCCAGTTCAGGTTTGGTGGGGTCCTCGGGTGTTGAGGTTGCAAGTACTGGATCCAGTGCTGGCAATGGGTCTGGTGCTGGTCGTTCCGCTGGTTCCGGTTCTGGGACTGGTTCCATCTGGGTCTCTGAGACTGGATCCTCTACTGATGTTGCAGATATTGGCCTGGGGTTATGTGCCTCCAGCTGAAATTTTGGAGAAAGTTTCCACTAAAATAAGCCAGGAGTTGCTGACAATAAGGCTAGGAGGGGGAAAAACTTTGTTTTCCCAAGTGTCATGGTTTCGCTTTCGCTGCTGCTCTGACACCATCTCTGGGTGCACCCTGGCACCTGCCATTCATAGCACAGACAGACACACAGCCTGCCCTTCCTTTCACTGCCTGGGAGGGACAGCTCTGGGTTTCCACTCACCAGAGGGGCCTGGGACTTCGCTCTAGCAATTTGCACAGGTGGATCTCAGCTAATCCCTCATGGCCTGGTCATACACCTCCCTGGGAACATATCCCCAGTATCCTGGCTGTCACACCCAGCATCACATCCCTGGGAACCTGCCCATTCTAAGGTCTTTCTGAGACCTTTTGTCATGGAAGATTCATGGAGCGAGGGGAGCTACTGATGCCAGCAGGTCAGGCATGGACATGGTGGGCAACCATCAGGAGAAGAAGGAAGAAGGATTCCCCCATGGGGTTCCCCACCTGGTAGCCTCCCTTGGACATATGGGGTACAGGGCTAGCTGCACCCCAGTGCATCCCTGCAGGCTTTGTCCCCATTATCTCTGGGGTGGAGTCAGGCCCTTGGCCTGCTCTCAGACCAAGCCCCCCATGGATATACAGTTGTATCCTAGCGGAACCAATGGGGTTAGCATGTGCTGTCTTGCCCTTCAGGAGTCTGTAACCAGCAGTATCCAGTGACCAAACAACTGAAGCATTTTTTATTTAGCAGCAGAAATGTAGCCTAAGAGAAAATGTTGTTAAAACAACAGCCTATTGCATGTCTGTCTACCTAGAGTCCTACCATCCCCTGATGTTAGCCCAGGAACATCTGGCTTCTCCAGCAGCCTCCTGTGCATGAATCCAGTTGCCTCCCATTGCTCCCCCACCCGCCCCAAGAGTGGGGCCCCATTTAACCCCTTCTGGGGTCCTTTCTTCTTCTGAATTCACAGGCATTGGCCTTTTCCAATGAAAACAATTTTGTAGGTTGGAGGGAGACCAGAATGAGAACCAAAGCCAATAATTCTGGCTTTGATAACCAAAGCTAATAACTCTCCCTTTAACATTGGAGCTGGCAGAAGCTTTTGGGCCCAAACTCCCCTTCTTACCCCCCTCCCCCCACCCCCAGTGAAAAAGTAGATCGAGAGACAACAAAACAGGTTGAAATTTTTTTGTCAGTTTTGCCAACTTGTTCATTTTGGGAACAAACAAATAACAGCCAAAATTCCAAAAATCCCATGTTGACATTTTAAAAATGGAACAGTACAATTTTTCCAGTTCCAAATGATGTTCAGTTTTGAAATTTACTTCCATTTTTTAAAATTAAAAATTAAAGAAAAAAATAAAAACAAAAAAACCCTGCTTGAAACTGAAAAAAAAAAAAAAACCTTTAATTTCAGCTCAAACAAAATGTTTCATTTGATCCTAAATGGAATTTTTTTGACTTCTCAATCTGCCATTTTTTTCCAATTTTTCAGAATAGCCAGATGACACAGAGCGTGGGGGAGTCAGGGCCCTGCACCCCCAACTTCCTGTGATTCACTGTGACGCTCAGCCAGCCAGGAAAACAAATGGTTTATTAGACGACAGGAACACAGTCTAAAACAGAGCTTGTAGGTCCAGAAAACAGGACCCCACAGTCAGGTCCATCTTGGGGAGGGGGTGTGTGGGAAGCCCAGACCCAGGTTCTGGGCCTTCTCCCATCTCCCCAGACAGCTCCAAACTGAAACTGCCTCCAGCAGTCTCCCCCAGCCACACACCCTAGCTGCCCCTCCAGCCTTTGTCCAGTTTTCAGGCAGAAGGTGTCACCTGGCCCCAACCCCCTCCTGGGCTCAGGTTACATGCTGGCCATCAAGTATCAGCCCTCAGTGAAGTCACACCCTTATATCCCACGAACATCTAGTATTAATGCAGACAGTAAACTAGTAAAAAGAACAGGAGGACTTGTGGCACCTTAGAGACTAACAAATTTATTAGAGCATAAGCTTTTGTGAGCTACAGCCCACTTCGTCGGATGCATAGAATGGAACATATAGTAAGAAGATAGATATATACATACAGAGAATCATGGAAAGGTCCGAGTTGCCATACAAACTGTAAGAGGCTAATTAATTAAGATGAGCTATTATCAGCAGGAGAAAAAAACTTTTGGAGTGATAATCAAGATGACCCATTTAGACAGTTAACAAGAAGGTGGGAGGATGCTTAATATAGGGAAATAGATTCAATATGTGTAATGACCCAGCCACTCCCAGTCTCTATTCAAACCCAAGTTAATGGTATCTAGTTTGCATATTAATTCAAGCTCAGCAGTTTCTCATTGGAGTCTGTTTCTGAAGCTTTTCTGTTATAAAATTGCCACCCTTAAGTCTGTTACTGAGTGGCCAGAGAGGTTGAAGTGCTCTCCTACCGGTTTTTGATTGTTATGATTCCTGATATCAGATTTGTGTCCATTTATTCTTTTGCATAGGGACTGTCTGGTTTGGCCAATGTACATGGCAGAGGGGCATTGCTGGCACATGATGGCATAGATCACATTGGTAGATGTGCTGGTGAACGAGCCCCTGATGGTGTGGGTAATGTGATTAGGTCCTATGATGGTGTCACTTGAATAAATATGTGGACAGAGTTGGCTTTGTTGCAAGGATAGGTTCCTGGGTTAGTGTTTTTGTTGTGTAGTGTGTGGTTGCTGGAGAGTATTTGCTTCAGGTTGGGGGGCTGCCTGTAAGCGAGGACTGGTCTGTCTCCCAAGATCTGTGAGAGTGAGGGATCATTTTTCAGGATAGGTTGTAGATCTCTGATGATGCGCTGGAGAGGTTTTAGTTGGGGGCTGAAGGTGATGGCTAGTGGCGTTCTGTTATTTTCTTTGTTGGGCCTGTCCTTTAGTAGGTGACTTCTGGGTACTCTTCTGGCTCTGTCAATCTGTTTTTTTCACTTCAGCAGGTGGGTATTGTAGTTCTAACAACGCTTGATAGAAATCTTGTAGGTGTTTGTCTCTGTCTGAGGGGTTGGAGCGAATGCGGTTTTATCGTAGAGCTTGGCTGTAGATGATGGATCGTGTGGTGTGGTCTGGATGAAAGCTGGAGGCATGTAGGTAGGCATAGCAGTCAGTAGGTTTCCGGTATAGGGTGGTGTTTATGTGACCATCCCTTAATAGCACAGTAGTGTCCAGGAAGTGGATCTCTTGTGTGGACTGGTCCAGGCTGAGGTTGATGGTGGGATGGAAATTGTTGAAATCATGGTGGAATTCCTCAAGAGCTTCTTTTCCATGGGTCCAGATGATGAAGAGGTGTAGCCAGACAGACAGCCCCCCCCCCCCCTCAGACCAGCATTGCTGGAAACACAGGAGGAAGCAGGAACAGGGCACTTAACATATATTCCAGCACAGCCTTTGAAGCTGTGAAAGCACAGGTGTGCTGCTACAATGTGCCTCTGGGAAGAGATACGACGATTAAGCTCACAGCAGGCAGAGGCCCTGTGACAGACATGGCTCTTAGCCCCAACTAAATAGCGTGATGCACACACACCAACATCCTAGGTGGGAAAATATTTACCCTGATAAAAGAAATGTCCAGTAGTCGAAACTTATTGTTTCTCTCCTTTGCAAGTGTAAACTACTCTTGTGAAAGCTGGCGTCACCCCGACAGACCAGCCTCAATTTGGCATAAGAAAGGAGAAAGAGAATAAAGGAGTACAGAGGTATAAGTAGGGGACCTACAGCACCATGATTTTTGAGTGCTTTTCACTATCTATCTGCTGGTCAGATAAGTGACAGCCTCCCAAGGCTTCTGCAGCTAAGAGGGTCCCTACGCCTTGTCCCTTATTCGTCTTTCCGCGGAATTGAGTGACCGATCCTGGCTTGGCACCGCTGGAATCGAGAGATGCAAGGAGGGTAAGAAGCACCCACACCTGATCTCCTATCTTTAGTGTACACATATTTTGAAATAGAGCTCTATACTTTGTTTTCTTTCTTTGGGATTGTGGCTTCAGTTTTGTAACTTGTTTGTGTGTGTAACATCTCTACATTTAAATAAGTAGGCACTAGCAATTTTGTAACCGCATGATTAGAATCTAGCTTAATAAATTTTGGTAACCATTTATGCATAAGCCTGACTTGTTTTCTCTGGTTTACTGTAAAGCAGCCAACACAATTAAAGAACCTCAGCCGTTTTGGCTCTAAAGCCTGGCCATTAGGTGAGAGTACTAAGAGCCTAGCGTTGAGTTGTGCCGCCTCCACGGGGCAAACTCTTGGGGCACCTGTCAGTCAATCCTGGCTGCCCGCTGCGAAGGAGCTCTGAGCTCTAGCAGTTAAAGTCACGGGTGTGGAGAGGCTCTTAGTGCTGCCATTGGGGCACCTGTCAGTCAGTATTGACTGCCCGCTGCGAAGGAGCTCTGAGCTCTAGCAGTTAAAGTCACGGGTGGTTAGGACCTTGGGGCATCCGTCAGCCTAGCCCGGGCTGCCCGCCGCGAAGGGACAGTGCGTCCTAGCGGTTAAAGTCACGGATGGTATAAACGGGCATAGCTGGCACCTCACCAAACATCCTTGGCCGTCGGCTAACAAGAGGTCATCAATGTAGCGCAAGTAGAGTAGGGGCATTAGGGGACGAGAGCTGAGGAAGCGTTGTTCTAAGTCAGCCATAAAAATGTTGGCATCCTGTGGGGCCATGCCGGTACCCATAGCAGTGCCGCTGATTTGAAGGTATACATTGTCCCGAAATGTGAAATAGTTATTGGTGAGGACAAAGTCACAAAGTTCAGCCACCAGGTTTGCCGTGACATTATGAGGGATACTGTTTTTTTTTATTTAATTTTATTTTATTTTTATTTACATGAGGAGTTGAAACGAACTTTAGGGGGTTACTAAACAGGGACTGTTCAAGTCGAACAAACTACAGTTAGCAGGTGATTGGGGGAGGCCCAGCAATCCTGGGGAAGGCAGAGATGGAGGCGGGCAGAGGCTGATGTCTTTTTACAGCATGTGCACACACTATACCTGTGCATGAATTTGCCTCTCCTCCCGACAGGCTCACCAACCACTGAGCTATTCGCTAAACCTCTTCAGAACACTGTAAATGTAAAGCTGAAGGTAAATGAAACCACGACTTTCCTCAGCCAGCACAGGAGGAATTTGCTTTTTTGTTTTAGAAAAAGATTAATAAAAATATTGAAAAAATTCTTCTCCTTTTATATATTTTAACCTAGTTGAATTCAGAAGTTCTGTAGAAAACTATGGTACCTGGAAAGAACATTCAAGTTCACAACCAGCTGCAAAGAGGATACACACAATGCCTACAAGCAGCTAGTAAAATGCCTACAAGTAGACTAGTAAAACTCCCATGCAACATTAAAAGGTTAATGCTCCCTACTCCCTCATACCAGAGAACAAAAATCCCCATAGTTCGCCCAGCTCAACTAAGCTCTGAAGTGATAGCTGACAGGTGTGTCTTAAGCCATTCTTTTCCTTCCCACTGTAATCCAGACTGTGGGAGGATAACTACTGGGACTAACTTCTGAGGGCAGATGTGAATTTTCTGTGCCTTGATGGCTTCCCATCCCGGCTGGAGGCCTCCCTGGAAGGTGTTTTAGTGAAAATCACAGAGCAGGGGCTCACGGTCCAACTGTTGTGTCGATGGTGATGCCCTGTCGATGTGGGCAGCTGCAGCTCTCGCCGTTTCCTGCTGCCCGATGTTGCTACCCACCTCCCTGCACATGTACATCCTGGCTGTAGTGTCCACCCCACTCCCACCCCCAGCCCCACCCTAACAGCTGCTGCTTAGCTCTGCAGCCTCAGTCACGAAAACTTGACTTCGCTGCCAACAACAATATCAGCCCCTGCCCCAACTTCTGGCCCAGATTGGTTAAGTGACACAGATAGCGCTCTCTGGAGGTCTCCAGGAAGATGTCGGCCTCTCGAGTCAGCTCCGCTTCCACCGCCGTCAGCAGGGTCTCCTCCGGCTCCTTCATCTCCTCCCGGCACCGCCCCAGCAGCGACCTGCGCTTCTCCACCAACTGCTCCGCCATTGCACTCGGCGTCACCGTCAGACACTCGCCCATGCGCTGGGACAGGCCGTCCTGTGTGGAGCCGCAGAGGAGGGGGCCCAAGGCTGTTAGAAGGTGGGGGTTGAACCCCGTCTCACCCATGGACCCTCTGGCTACAGCACAGCAACTTCTCTCCACCCCCCTGACCGAGATCAGAGCCCCATCCCGTGCATGGGTTGGAGTCTCCCATCTCTGCAGCCACCCTGGGAGCTGGAGATATGAACTCCTGTCTCCTGCCCCACAACCCACAACCCACGGGGCTGGCCGGGATGTTTCCCTGGGGTTCCCCGGGCTGGAGCACAGTTTCACCCTGTCTCACCTTCTCCCTCAGAAAGTCAGCGTGGTCTTGGCGGGCTCTGTCCATGACTCTCTGGTTGATGTTGTGACTCTGATAGTGTCTTCGGTAGGTCCCAAGGAAGGTCTCGGCCTCCCGAGTCAACTCCGCCTTTAGCGCCGTCATCAGGGTCTCCTCCGGCTCCTTCATCTCCTTCTGACACCGCTCCAGGAGCGACCTGCGCTGCTCCATGAACTGCTCCGCCATTGCGCTCGGATCCACCGTCAGACAGTCGGCCATGCGCTGGGACAGGCCGTCCTGCTTTGAGCGGGAGAGAAGTGGGAGAGGGGGGACACAAGGCTGTTACAAGGTGTGCGTGTGCGGCCCCATCTCACCCATGGACCCTCTGGCTACAGGAGAGCCACTTCCCCCGAACTCCGTGCCTGAGATCAGGATGCCTGTTGTACTGGGGTTGGGGTCTCCCATCTCTGCAGCCACCTCAGAAGCTGATACGAGGTCCCATCTCCTTCCAAAAAAACATAGGCCATGGGGATGGCTGGGATGGTTCGCTGGGGTTCCCCTGCATGGGGCCACAACCCCTCTCACTCACCTTCTCCCTCAGAAAGTCAGCGTGGTCTCTGCGGGCTCTGTCCATGGCTCTCTGGTTGGTGGTGTGATGCTGATAGCGCCTTCGGTAGGTCTCCAGGAAAGTCTCGGCCTCCTGATTCATCTCCGCCTCTAGGGCCATCAGCAGGGTCTCCTTCTCTGGCTCCCTCATCTCCTCCCGGCACCGCCCCAGCAGCCACCTGCGCTGCTCCTCGAACTGCTCTGCCATTGCGTTCGGATCCATCGTCAGACAGTCGACCATGCGCCGGGACAGGCCATCCTGCGTTGAGCGGGAGAGGAGGGGGAGAGGAGGGGCCCAGGCTGTTAGAAGGGGCGGGTGTGTGACCCTGTCTCACCCATGGACCCTCCGGCTACAGCACAGAAACTTCCCCTCACTCCTGTGACTGAGATCAGGGCCTCCACTGTACATGGGTTGGATTCACCAATCTCCATAAGTACCCTAGGAGCTGGAGATATGAGCTCCCATCACCTCCCCAAAGCCTAAAGCCCACGGGGTTGGCCGGGATGTTTCCCTCTGGGGTTCCCCTGGCTGGGGGGCGCAGACCCTTCCGCCCCCTGGACTCACGTTCTCCCTCAGAAACACAGCGTGGTCTGTGAGGGCGCTGTCCACGACTCTCTGGTTGTGGAAGGTGATGGCCATCTGCACCGGGAGGACAAGATAAAGGTGAGGACTGGCCAGCTGTGCTGCAGGAAGCAGGAAGGGGATGCTCTCCCCTTGCAGTCAGTAATGGCCCCAATACCCCCAATTCCCCAGCTGCCCCACCCCAGAGGTGGCTGCATCTCAGCGCCAGGTGAGCCATCTCCATGTTCCCAGCCTTTCTAAGCCCTGTGGAGTCTGTGACGTGATGATTTCTTTTGGTTCCTTTGCAGAATTTATCTGATGTGATGAAGAAACATCGCTCCGGCTTCTCCTCTCCCTGTCAGATACCATCTTTGCCTCTGACCTGATCACAGGGTGTCTCCCCTCTGTCGTCCATGCCAGGGCTGGTGAGGTGCTTGGAGCTGGGGCCATCCTACTGGAGGTGACTGGGAAAGGGTCTTGGGTTCTTGGACTCCAAGGTAGAAGAATTTGACTAGACTAGAAGGTGGCTGATGCTGATGCTGGTGGGTGATGCTGGAGGGTGTGACTGGTTCGGTCTCAGAGACCCCCTTGGGACTGTCACCTGACGTGCTGGAATTACCTCTGAGCCCATTTTACACTGCCAGCCTGGGCCTCCAGAACCCTGCCTTCTTGAGCTAGACACACTAGCCTGCTGCAACACAGACCCAGGTCTGGGTCCATGCCCCCAAAGCTGCAGACTTTAACCAAAAACTGCTCAGCAAGTCACCTATCTCCAGCATCCAGACACGCAGCTCCCAACGGGATCCAAACCCCAAATAAACCTGTTTTATTCTGTATAAAGCTTATACAGGGTAAACTCATGAATTGTCTGCCCTCTATAACACTGATAGAGAGGTATGCACAGCTGTTTGCTCCCCCAGGTATTAATCACTTACTCTGGGTTCATTAATAAAGAAAAGTGATTTTATTAAGTATAAAAAGTAGGATTTAAGTGGTTTTAAGTGATAACAGACAGAACAAAGTAAGTTACCAAGCAAAATAAAACAAAACACACACGTCTAAGCCTAATACATGAAGAAACTGAATAAAGGTAAATCTCACCCTCAGAGATGTTCCAATAAGCTTCTTTCACAGACTAGACTCCTTCCTAGTCTGACACCAATCCTTTTCCCTGGTACAGTTCTCGTTCGTTCCAGCTCAGGTGGTAACTAGGGATTTCTCATGACTGGCAGCCCCCTTTGTTCTATTCCACCCCCTTTTGTATCTTTGGCACAAGGCGGGAATCCTTTGTCTCTCTGGGTTCCCACCGTTCCTTCTAAATGGAAAAGCACCAGGTTTAAGATGGATTCCAGTGTCATGTGACATGTTCACATGTCCTGTGAGACTTCAAGCCTCCATTCTTCCCGGCCTGACTTATAGGAACACAGGAAGGCTTTCAAGTAAACAGAGCCATTTACAACCAATTGTCCTAGTTAATGGAAGCCATCAAGATTCCAAACCACCATTAATGGCCTGCCCTTTGCATAGTTACAATAGGACTTCAGAGTAAAACTTCATAATTATAACTTCAGATACAAGAACGATACATTCATACAAATAGGATGACCACACTCAGTAGATTATAAGCTTTGTAATGATACCTTACAAGAGACCTTTTTGCATGAAGCATATTCCAGTTACATCATATTCACTCATAAGCATATTTCCATAAACATATGGGGTGCAATGTCACTAATACTGGAGGGGTTGCCCAGTCTATGGATATATCTCCAGTTCATGAGGCCTGTAACATCAACACGCCTGTCCCCAGGTGTCATAAATATAAAGGGAAGGGTAAACCCCTTTGAAATCCTTCCTGGCCAGGGGAAAGCTCCTCTCACCTGTAAAGGGTTAAGAAGCTAAAGGTAACCTCGCTGGCACCTGACCAAAATGACCAATGAGGAGACAAGATACTTTCAAAAGCTGGGAGGAGGGAGAGAAACAAAGGGTCTGTGTGTCTGTCTATATGCTGGTTTCTGCCAGGGATAGACCAGGAATGGAGTCTTAGAACTTTTAGTAAGTAATCTAGCTAGGTATGTGTTAGATTATGATTTCTTTAAATGGCTGAGAAAAGACTTGTGCTGAATAGAATAACTATTTCTGTCTGTGTATCTTTTTTGTAACTTAAGGTTTTGCCTAGAGGGGTTCTCTATGTTTTTGAATCTAATTACCCTGTAAGATATCTACCATCCTGATTTTACAGGGGGGATTTCTTCATTTCTATTTACTTCTATTTTTATTAAAAGTCTTCTTGTAAGAAACTGAATGCTTTTTCATTGTTCTCAGATCCAAGGGTTTGGGTCTGTGGTCACCTATGCAAATTGGTGAGGCTTTTTATCCAACATTTCCCAGGAAAGGGGGGGGTGCAAGTGTTGGGAGGATTGTTCATTGTTCTTAAGATCCAAGGGTCTGGGTCTGTAGTCACCTAGGCAAATTGGTGAGTCTTTTTACCAAACCTCGTCCAGGAAGTGGGGTGCAAGGTTTTGGGAAGTATTTTGGGGGGAAGGATGTGTCCAAACAGCTCTTCCCCAGTAACCAGTAGTAGTTTGGTGGTGGTAGCGACCAGTCCAAGGACAACGGGTGGAATATTTTGTACCTTGGGGAAGTTTTGACCTAAGCTGGTAAAGATAAGCTTAGGAGGTTTTTCATGCAGGTCCCCACATCTGTACCCTAGAGTTCAGAGTGGGGGAGGAACCTTGACATGGTGGCATAGTGGTGGGATTAACCTGAAATCATTTTGAGATCCAGTTGAGATTTTTTGAACTAGAAATACAGATTTTAAAAAGGAAATTTTTTTTCCTTTGGAAAGGAAGTCCAGAAAGCAGCTGAAACTGAAAGCAGCTTGTTTTTTCTCTGCTTTGTGGCCAAGCAGAGACAAAAGGGGATTATCTTTGTGAATTGCAGGTTTTCTTTGCCTGGAGGCAGGGTACTTAACTCCTGCAGGGAAATTCACAGTCTTCCAACCCAGAGTTTTTTTTTCTTTTCTTCCTAAAAGTAAATAGGGGGTGTGTGTTCTACCCATTTGCTTTTTCTTTGGGCTGGGTAAGCAGGTTTCCAAGTAGTTGGAGGTTTTTTGCTTTAATTTGGGCCCAGAGCAGAGACAAGGGAATTGTCTTTTTCTGTAGGCTGACAATCACTATCAGAGAATAGGTATTCTATTCCAGCACAGCAAAATTTTACAGCCAAGTTATGTTTGTTTATTTCTAAACCTCGGGTGTAAAGTTAGTTAAAAACAGAGAGGTTAGAATGACAAAATCCGCGGCTCGACTACAGCTCGAATTAGCCAAATTTCAGGCTGAGGAAAGACAAAGGGAACATGAAAGACAGATAGAACTCATGCGGCTGAAGAAGGAACAAGAAAGGGAGGCAGCGAGAGAAGCAGAACAACACCAAGCGGCTGCTCACAGGAGAGCTATGGAAGCAAGGGACAAAGAACTGGAGGAGAAGGAAAAAGAGAGGAAGTATGTGGAGGAGATGGAGAAGATAAAGGCTCAGCAGAATATCCCAACAAACCCTAGCAATCCTTCTCCAAGTACCACTTCCCATCCCAGAAAGTTCCCCACCTACAAGGCAGGCGATGATACTGAGGCCTTCCTAGAAAACTTCGAAAGGGCCTGCCTTGGGTACAACATCTCTACTGACCAATACATGGTAGAGCTGAGGCCGCAGCTCAGTGGACCCTTAGCTGAGGTGGCAGCTGAAATGCCTAAGGAACACATGAACAAGTATGAACTGTTTAAAACCAAGGCAAGAGTCAGAATGGGGCTAACACCCGAGCATTCCCGTCGATGGTTCAGAGCCCTAAGGTGGAAACCAGATGTTTCATTTACCCGACATGCCTACCACATTGTGAAACATTGGGATGCCTGGATATCAGGAGCAAGTGTTGAATCTCCAGAAAATTTGCCCTTCCTAATGCAAATGGAACAATTCTTAGAGGCTGTTCCTGAGGAAATAGAAAGATACATCCCAGATGGGAAACCCAAAACTGTAATCGAGGCAGGAGAGATTGGAGCCAGATGGGTGGAGGTGGCAGAGAAGAAGAAAACTGGTCGCAGTTGGAGCGGAGACCAGAAGGGACCACCCCAGACCACACCCTATTACTGGGGGCCGCCCAAGGCCCCACCTACCTCCCAAAGAACCCTCCAGACCCCTTATCGTCCCACCACCCCGTTCTCCAGCAACCCTCCTCGCCCCAGTGACCTGTCAGCTGGACGATGTTTTAAATGTAACGAGCTGGGGCATCTAAAGGCCAACTGCCCCAAGAACCCCAACAGATTACAGTTCATTGCACCGGAATCACACCAGAGGTCCACAGGCCCAGATACCTCCCAGATACCCTTGGAGCGGAGGGAAACTGTGAGTGTGGGCGGGAAGAAGGTCACTGCGTGGAGGGACACCGGAGCACAAGTGTCAGCTATCCATGCTTCCTTAGTGGACCCCAATTTAATCAACCCAGAGATCCAAGTGACGATTCAACCCTTCAAGTCCAACTCTTTCAATTTGCCTACAGCCAAGTTGCCTGTCCAGTACAAGGGCTGGTCAGGAATGTGGACTTTTGCAGTCTATGATGATTATCCCATCCCCATGCTGTTGGGGGAAGACTTGGCCAATCATGTGAAGCGGGCCAAGAGGGTGGGAACGGTCACCCGCAGCCAGGCTAAACAAGCCGTGAGGCCTAGCTCTGTTCCGGAAACTTCTATCAGGACCCAGTCAGAGGTGATGGACCCGGACCCCAGGCCAATGTCTGCAACAGCAGTAGTGGATCCAGTTCCAGAGACCCAGACGGAACCAGTCCCAGAACCGGAACCAGCCGAACAACCAACACCAGACCCAGTGTCAGCACTGAATCCAATACTTGCAACCTCAACACCAGAGGGCCCCACCGACCCTGAACTGGCAGCAGCCGATAACCCGACCCAAGAGGCTCAGCCGGAGCCTGAATCCCAACATAGTGCACCAGCGGAGAGCGGTTCACAGTCAACAGAAACAGCTCCATCCCCTATATCGCTTCCAGAGGGACCAAGCCTAGGTCCACAATCCAATGACGAACTGATGTCTCCAGCATCAAGGGAACAGTTCCAGACCGAACAGGAAGCAGATGAAAGCCTCCAGAGAGCTTGGACGGCGGCACGGAGCAACCCACCGCCTCTCAGCTCTTCTAATCGATCCAGGTTTGTTGTAGAAAGAGGACTTTTATACAAGGAAACTCTTTCTGGGGGACACCAGGAAGACTGGCATCCTCAGAGACAGTTGGTAGTTACAACTAAATACCGGGCCAAGCTCTTGAGCTTAACCCATGATCACCCTAGTGGCCATGCTGGGGTGAACAGGACCAAAGACCGTTTGGGGGGGTCATTCCACTGGGAGGGAATGGGCAAGGATGTTTCTACCTATGTCCAGTCTTGTGAGGTGTGCCAAAGAGTGGGAAAAACCCAAGACCAGGTCAAAGCCCCTCTCCAGCCACTCCCCATCATTGAAGTTCCATTTCAGCGAGTAGCTGTGGATATTCTGGGTCCTTTTCCGAAAAAGACAGCCAGAGGAAAGCAGTACATACTGACTTGCATGGATTTTGCCACCCGATGGCCGGAAGCAGTAGCTCTAAGCAACCCCAGGGCTAAAAGTGTGTGCCAGGCACAAGCAGATATTTTTGCCAGGGTAGGTTGGCCCTCCGACATCCTCACAGATGCAGGGACTAATTTCCTGGCAGGAACTATGAAAAACCTTTGGGAAGCTCATGGGGTAAATCACTTGGTTGCCACTCCTTACCACCATCAAACAAATGGCATGGTGGAGAAGTTTATTGGAACTTTGGGGGCCATGATACGTAAATTCGTAAATGAGCACTCCAACGATTGGGACCTAGTGTTGCAGCAGTTGCTCTTTGCCTACAGAGCTGTACCACATCCCAGTTTAGGGTTTTCCCCATTTGAACTTGTATATGGCCGTGAGGTTAAGGGGCCATTGCAGTTGGTGAAGCAGCAATGGGAGGGATTTACACCTTCTCCAGGAACTAACATTCTGGACTTTGTAACCAACCTACAAAACACCCTCCGAACCTCTTTAGCCCTTGCTAGAGAAAACTTACAGGATGCTCAAAAAGAGCAAAAAGCCTGGTATGATAAACATGCCAGAGAGTGTTCCTTCAAAGTAGGAGACCAGGTCATGGTCTTACAGGCGCTCCAGGCCCATAAAATGGAAGCATCGTGAGAAGGGCCATTCACGGTCCAGGAGCGCCTGGGAACTGTTAATTATCTCATAGCATTCCCCACCTCCAACCGAAATCCTAAGGTGTACCATATTAATTCTCTTAAGCCCTTTTATTCCAGAGAATTAAAGGTTTGTCAGTTTACAGCCCAGGGAGGAGACGATGCTGAGTGGCCCGAAGGTGTCTACTACGAAGGGAAATGTGGTGGTGGTGTGGAAGAGGTGAACCTCTCCATGACCCTTGGGCGTATGCAGCGACAGCAGATCCAGCAGCTGTGCACTAGCTACGCGCCAACGTTCTCAGCCACCCCAGGACTGATTGAACGGGCATACCACTCCATTGACACAGGTAATGCTCACCCAATTAGGGTCCAACCTTACCGGGTGTCTCCTCAAGCTAAAACTGCTATAGAACGGGAGATCCAAGATATGTTACAGATGGGTGTAATCCGCCCCTCTGAAAGTGCATGGGCATCTCCAGTGGTTCTAGTTCCCAAACCAGATGGGGAGATACGTTTTTGCGTGGACTACCGTAAGCTAAATGCTGTAACTCGCCCAGACAACTATCCAATGCCACGCACAGATGAACTATTAGAGAAACTGGGACGGGCCCAGTTCATCTCTACCTTGGACTTAACCAAGGGGTACTGGCAGGTACCGCTAGATGAATCTGCCAAGGAAAGGTCAGCCTTCATCACACATCTCGGGCTGTATGAATTTAATGTACTCCCTTTCGGGCTGCAAAATGCACCCGCCATTTTCCAAAGACTTGTAGATGGTCTCCTAGCGGGATTAGGAGAATATGCAGTCGCCTACCTTGACGATGTGGCCATATTTTCGGATTCCTGGGCAGAACACCTGGAACATCTACAAAAAGTCCTTGAGCGCATAAGGGAGGCAGGACTAACTGTTAAGGCTAAGAAGTGTCAAATAGGCCTAAACAGAGTGACTTCCCTTGGACACCAGGTGGTCAAGGAATTATCAGCCCCCTACAGGCCAAAGTGGATGCTATCCAAAAGTGGCCTGTCCCAAAGTCAAAGAAACAGGTTCAATCCTTCTTAGGCTTGGCCGGTTATTACAGACGATTTGTACCGCACTACAGCCAAATCGCTGCCCCACTGACAGACCTAACCAAAAAGAAACAGCCAAATGCCGTTCAGTGGACTGAAGAGTGTCAGAAGGCCTTTAACAAGCTTAAAGCGACACTCATGTCTGACCCTGTACTAAGGGCCCCAGACTTTGACAAACCGTTCCCAGTAACCACCGATGCGTCCGAGCGTGGTGTGGGAGCAGTTTTAATGCAGAAAGGACCTGATCAAGAATTCCATCCTGTAGTGTTTCTCAGCAAAAAACTGTCTGAGAGGGAAAGCAACTGGTCAGTCAGTGAAAAAGAATGTTACGCCATTGTCTATGCCATGGAAAAGCTACGCCCATATGTTTGGGGACGGCGTTTCCACCTGCAAACCGACCATGCTACACTACAGTGGCTTCATACCACCATGGGAAATAACAAAAAACTTATTCGGTGGAGTTTAGCTCTTCAAGATTTTGATTTCGACATCCAACACATCTCAGGAGCTTCTAACAAAGTGGCTGATGCACTCTCCCGTGAAAGTTTCCCAGAATCAACTGGTTAAAATCGTCCTTGAGATGTGGAAAATATTGTTAGTCTTTATGTACTTGGTAGTATATTTAGAGGTGCATGTGTCTTATTAACTCTGTTTTTTCCTAGAGCTCCAGGAAGATATCCCAGCCAGCATTTCACCCTAGCTGAGATTTGCGGGGCGTGTCATAAATATAAAGGGAAGGGTAAATCCCTTTAAAATCCCTCCTGGCCAGAGGAAAAATCCTCTTACCTCTAAAGGGTTAAGAAGGTAAAGGTAACCTCGCTGGCACCTGACCAAAATGACCAATGAGGAGACAAGATACTTTCAAAAGCCGGGAGGAGGGAAAAAAAGAAAGGATCTGTGTCTGTCTGTATGCTGCTTTTGCCGGGGACAGAAAAGGAATGGAGTCTTAAAACTTTTAGTAAGTAATCTAGCTCGGTATGTGTTAGATTATGATTTCTTTAAATGGCTGAGAAAAGAGCTGTGCTGAATAGAATGACTATTCCTGTCTGTGTGTCTTTTTTGTAACTTAAGGTTTTGCCTAGAGGGATTCTCTATGTTTTGAATCTAATTACCCTGTAAGGTATCTACCATCCTGATTTTACAGAGGTGATTCCTTTACTTCTATTAAAAGTCTTCTTGTAAGAAAACTGAATGGTTTTCCATTGTTCTAAGATCCAAGGGTTTGGGTCTCTGGTCACCTATGCAAATTGGTGAGGATTTTTACCAAACCTTCCCAGGAAGTGGGGTGCAAGGGTTGGGAAGATTTTGGGGGGAAAGACGTGTCCAAACTACGTTACCCAGTAAACCCAGATAGAGTTTGGTGGTGGCAGTGGAAGTCCAAGGGCAAAGGGTAAAATAGTTTGTACCTTGGGGAAGTTTTAACCTAAGCTGGTAAAAGTAAGCTTAGGAGCGCCTGCACTCTGCCATCCCACAGCTAATGCCAAGCCGCGGAGCCCGTGGGAGGCTGTGGCCGTGGCAGGACTGGCCCTAGCGGGAGGAGGCACCAGCTGCTGCGGGGCAGGTCACGGTTGCTACCAGGAGGAGACAGAATTTGCAAGGCCGATTTATTGACGATCTTCAGAGCACAAGTCCTGAGATCAGAGTAACGACAGGGCCCTTCCCTGTCGACTTCCCAGTCACCCAAGGGGGCGCTGCAGAGCTGCAGGAAGGGCTGGATATAACCCCCTGCCCCCTGCCCTCCCCACCCCTGTAGCACCCCTGTTCTTCCATCCACCAGCCTCTCCCAGCCACGTCCCACAGACCCCAGCAACGTGGGGCCCACACCCAGTGCTAAGGGGGGGGGGGGGGTCTATACACACCCCAGCTGGTGGGGGGCTGCCAGCTCTGCTTTCTCTGCAGCTCATGCTCAGGAGGGGGGTGCTGCTCCCATGCTATCTGTGCTGGGGGGGTTGGCAATGGGGCAGGTCACAGGCCCATCAGCAGGAGCCCAGCAAAATGGGCACCTAGGCTCCCTGCTCTAACCCACCAGACCCCACTCCCCTCCCAGAGCTGGGGATAAAACCCACTTCCCTCTCATGCCTTGTCCTGCTGCAGTGCTGGGGCAGAGCTACCATCCTTGTTAGGTTTGTTTTCTCTGGCATTAAGCTCAGGTTAAGTTTAACCCTCTCAGTTCAGCAGGCCCAGAGCTCAGAGAGTCTCCCCCCATCCTAGGGTGATTTGTGAGATGTCCCAGAATGCACTGCTGCGGGGTGAGCTGCTTTCTCTATCAATGAGATGCGGAGGAAGATCAAATTAGAACATCACCCACGCGAGCCTTTTTTGAGAGTGGGGGAGGAAGGGCCAATATTTGCAAACAGAACAATGGGCCAGATAGTTTCTAGGAGCACCAGGGCTGCCCCCCTAAGCCAAGAAGCCCACCTGGCAGGGGCCACTAGGGTCACCTCTGGACCCAGGGCATAGCATGTCATTTTTGATCCAATGGCTGCATTTCCCAAAGCGTTCTCTGCAGGTCGGCACAGTGATGAGAGGAACCTGCAGCTCCTGAAGGGTCTTGGGCGGCTTCAGTGTATCTGGAAGGAGAGAGCCGGGGATGGAGCATAGTGGGAGGCCGAGGGAGCTGGAAAGGACAGGGGGGAGCTGGGAAAAATCTCTCCCAGTGTAACGGACTGGCCAAGCGCGTGAGCTACATCGCCGTCTAGGGGCTGCAACTCACAATGCACAGAAACGTCACAGATTCTTTGTGTGTGTGTGTGTGCTCTTGTGGCTACACAGCCCTGTGTGTTCAGAGCTCCAGGGAAGGCCTCTCCGACTCTGGAGGCATCAGCCACCCCTGGGAATAGGGGCTGAATAGCAGCCCCCTCAATCGCCCCTTAGATCCATCACACTCCCATCCCCCCTCACCATCACAGCCCCATCCAATGCGGCCCCAGCCCATGACCCAGACTTTTCCCCTGCTGGGAACGGGGTGGAGAGGCCCGGCAGGGCGATGGGGCGGATGGTGTCCGTGAAGGTGACAGGTTCCGTCAGCTGCACCAGGGCGATGTCGGCAACAGACGTCTTCTGGTTGTAGTCGTGGTGGACGATGATGCGACGCATGGGAGAGGCGCTCCCGGTTGGGAGGGAGAGCTGGTACTCTCCCAGGTGCATGCGATACGCAGAGTCAGGGAAAGAGCTGGGAGAGGAGGGGCAGAAAATACCGATCAACACCCCCTTCTGGCCCGGGCCCCTCCCTCACTCCACCTCTTCCCCTAAACCCCCACCCATCTCTTCCACCCCCTCCCACGAGCGACACCAGAAGCTGGTGGGATGGAGCAGAACGGGGTGGGGTCGGCTGCGGCTGGGTCGCTCGCTTTTGCCAGCACCAGGCGCTCCGCTAACCCCCCAGGCCAACCTGGACCTCACATCCAGAAGCACGGGTCCCCCCAAAGCACAGGGCACGGGGAAGTTGCCCCACTCTATCCTATGGATGGGATGGCTCTGACTAACGTAAGGTAGCTCACATCGACCTGACTCTGGAAGTGTCTTCCCTAACCTTTTGCTGCTGCCGATGTAAGGGCCCCACTGCGCCAACTTAATAACTCCACCTCCACGAGCGGCCTAGAGACAAGGTCGATGTAATTAGTTTGATGCATGTCAATGGTGACACTGCGCTGCTTACGTCAACTGTTAATGGCTTTCAGGAGCCTTCCCACAATGCCCCACACTGACAGTACAATCGATACAAGCCCTGCTGATAAGGACACACACCGCCGACACAAGGAGCAAAGCGTAGCCATGCACAAGCGATGTAATTACTGCGGTGGCTGTATGCTGACGTAGGTTAACGTCAGTGATGCTGATGTCTTATCAGACCTGTATGTTTGCCTGAGATAGACTTTTTTGCCCTTTTGATTTTTGATATTTTTATATACTTACTAATGTAAGCGGAGTCTGAATGAGCTCTCCCCTGACATCTAGCGGTGAGCTGTGTGAAAGGACTTCAGGAGCTGATCTCATTTGCATGGACACACCCACCCTGCCTAAGTGCTCAGCATGATGGGATTGCTTGCCCAAATGATCACTTGTGTCTGGTGTTGGATCCCCAGTCTCCTTGTTATTGGGGCAGGAGTAATAAAGGGTTGTGTTACCCTTGTTGTGTGAACCGAGGGCAGCAGAACTGTACCTGGCATACCCTGATAGAAGGACTCACCCTCAACTGAATGGCACTTGCTAGGCTGGGGACATGGGTTCCAAAGCGCCATAAGAAGAAAGAGTTGGTGGTAGGTACTTGTACTTGGGTCTGGTAGACACACCATTTGACCTTTCTCTTTCCATGATATAATAAAAGACATATTTTAGACTCTATTGAGAGTCTTGTTACATGCTGCAGAGCTGAAATAACTGATAACCAGGTCTAAATAATAAACCTTCTTTGAGTCAGTGTCTCTATTGTAAGAGACTGCCCAGTGTACACTAGGAGTGAGGCTCCCTGACTAAGCTAAAATCACTGAAATCTGTGTGAAGTGGGGGACCCTGAAGACATCTTGGTGAGCGGCCAGCAGGGAAGTTGGCAGAGAGGGGTGTTAATCGGCCATTGGGGCAACTAGCGAGTGCTTGAGCAGCAGAGTGTTTGAGGTGCCTCCTTCTCCCCCCACTTCCATCCAGGGTGGGAGGTGAACTCGGCGGCTGAACCTCTGAACTCTGGGACTGCACTGGCCAAGGACAGCAACTGTGAGTGGGGTGCAGAGAAGGGACGGGCACGTTAAAGGGACTTTTGGGTTGCTGGACTTAAGAACCTGAGGGGAAAAGGACAGTGCCCAACTTACTTGGGGGTGGGTCTTTTGCTCATGGTTTATGTTTATGAATCCTAGTTGCAATGTTTCCACAAATTAATGCAGAGTTAAATCCCTCCTTTTATTAAAAGGTTTTACTACACTCAGACTCTGTGCTTGCGAGAGGGGAAGTATTGCCTCTCAGAGACACCCAGGGGGTGGTGTGTAATTGTCCCAGGTTACTGGATGGGGGCTCGAGCCAGTTTTGTGTTGTATTGTTGAAAAGGAACCTCTAGCTATTAAACCAGGCCCTTGTCCTGCTGGCTCTACCTGGCAGAAGGGTGACACGAATCTGTGTGAACAAAGAACCAAGACGCTGTGTGTTGCTTCTGCCTAACTAGTTGGGGGTTTTAGCACAATGAGAACAGATAAGAAACAGAGTTAAAGTGTTACCAGGTATGGTGGGAGTGGAACTTCCCCAGGCCACTGGCTAAAGTGACCTCACTCCGTTCAGTCTCAAAGGGGGCAGAGATGTGACGAAGTGGGGATTTTCCCTTGTTATGTTGTATGTGAGTCTTACTGTTGAGCCGATGAGAGTTTTACTGTTTTGCATGAATACGGTGTGTGGCTCAGTTTCCCTGTGTGCTGCACCAGTTCCTCGGTGGTGGGAATAGAGGTGTGTGACTTTGGCTGAGACCTCTGGGGCAGGTGAGGCTGCTCCAGCGGCCTGCACCTATGCTGTGACCAGTGCCCTTCGTAACCTGAGACCCATGAGGGGGATGCAACCAGGTGATGACCAGGAAGTGAGGCAAAGACAAGGAGGAGGAGCAACGGGCGTGTTGGAGGTTGGGTCGCTGGAAGCTGGAAGTCTGTTTGGGGGGACTGGAAGATGGGGAGTCCAGGCTGCCTGGTCCAGGACTCCCCAAGATGGATTTGGCTGAAAGTCACTGATGTCTGTGCCACAAGTCCTCCTTTTCTTTTTGCGAATACAGACTAACATGGCTGTTACTCTGAAACCTGTGATATCAAGGTCTGTTCTATGCTGTGTTCCTGTCAACTTATAAACTTTTACCAGCTGGCTGAGAGTCACTTTTGACTGTGGAGTTGGAGTGCAGGGCCCTCTGTCTTCCCTAGAGCCCAGCCCGGGCAGATTCATTGCAGGAAGTGCACAGCATGGAAGGGGATGCTGAATGCTCTGAGGTCAGACCCAGGAAGGTCAAAGCTGTGTAAGCTTCTTGCCCTGGCACAGGATGCTCAGAGAGAGGAGGCATGCTTTCCCAGAGTCCTGACTGGCTTTGTATGGAGTAGTTCCAGAGCATTGGTCCAGTGACTCCATGAAAGTGGTTTGTCAGACAGAGCCCAGAAAACATAACCCTCTGGTCTCCCAGAGGATATGAACCGCCTTTGGGTTACGGGGTCCCACAATTAGGGTGTAATGTTACCATGTGTAATCATAATGGTACATCCATAAAGGAAAATCCCTGAGCTTGCCGTTATGTACATAGAATCATAGGACTGGGAGGGACCTCGAGAGGTCATCTTGTCCAGTCCCTGCACTCATGGGAAGACTATTCTCTAGACCATCCCTGACAGGTGTTTGTCTAATCTGCTCTTAAAAATCTCCAATGGTGGAGATTCTACAACCTCCCTAGGCAATTGATGCCAGTAGTTAATCACCCTTAGAGCTAGGAAGTGTTTCCTAATGTCCAACCTAAACCTCCCTTGCTGCAATTTAAGCCCACTTGTCCTATCCTCAGAGGTTATCAGACTGGGCATAAAGTCTCCCCTGGGATGTTGGGTCGATGACATTTAACCACTTTGCAGAATGTAACCTACAGGTAATATGAATACCAAGCTAAAAAAAAATACAAATTTAAGCTGGCCACAGCCAGGAGCTGGAAATACTCCCTGATGGGTGAATGTATGGAATCCTCTGTGGAAGCAAGTGCAACCCGCACTCTACAATGTGTCCTTTCAGACCATTACATGGGTGGTGCACCCCAAAGAACGGTGGGTGGACTGAGTACATCCCAACTGCAGCACATACACAGAAGGGTTAAAGCAGTAATTTAGTTGGTGGGTGAGGGGACACACATGGAGTCGTCACCAGAGAAGGGATTCGCGGGCAGCAGGAAACACAGGGTTGGGTGCATGGACCCTGGGGGACAGCTGGGTACCCAAATAACTGATAAGCCAAAATGTGAAACTTCAACAACAAATCAATGAACTACTGGCTCAGCAAGTGTCTGCAATGGTGACAGGATGGAGAAGGGCAGCAGAGGTGAACTGGCAGTTAACTCAGTGGACAGGAAACCTGGTAATGTGGGTGGGGGATGGTTTCAGAAGGCTAACCTGGAGGGAGGTGTATATGCTCAGCTAGCAATGTTAATGAATGTCATGAGGGACACATGGGTGGGACGATGTCCTTCAGCTTTAAATCGTGAAGCTAGTCCATAGTTATCCACACTTGCCCGACACACCCATCTGCATGGAAAATAACATCTTCCACCTGTGGGTTTAGCACCTGTGTAATAGTCACCATGATACTTTGGAACAGGACGGTAACAAAGGTGGTCCCCAGGAGCCCTGTGGGAGTAAGGAGAAAGGGATTAGCTCACTGGGAACCATTGGGGGATAGAGAGGGAGGGTTGAATGGTGTAAGTTGGACAATAATCAAGTAGAGCAATGTATGTCCATGAAAGATATTTGGATGTGCCCCTCCTCAGTGGCCACAGAAGAGGAGGATCAGTGGCCTGTTGCAAAAGGGGAGTGATTAGGGTGTTGTAGATGGGGTATGATGTGTTTTGCTGGGAATGTACACGATCCTGTAATATAACACTAGGGGACACAATTATACCAGCACATGATGAAATTACACACATCTACACACTGCCATCAGGACTATGGTGCATGAAAAGGGGTGGCTTTTGAGATTGCTTGTGGTGATAATGTCGTATTCAGGCCTGTATATTTGCCTGAGATAGAGTTTTGCGTCTTGTTTGCCCATTTGACTTTTCATATTTTTATATCCTTCCTAATATGTGTGTGAACAAAGACACTGTGTGTTGCCTCTGCCCAACCAGATGGGTTTGCTAGTACAATGAGAAAAGATAAGGAATAGCGTTAAAGCATTGCTGGGTTTCGTGGGAGTTTAATATACGAGTGTACACTTGCAGGACAGTCCTGCCTCAACTCCTTTCCGGAGATAAGGTCAATCTACCAGTTGGGAGGGGCGAGTGGGATGGGAGGGGTGGGGTGGCATAAGAAACACTAAAAGCCAAACAAATGCCTGGCCTTGTCCAGTACACAACCTCACTCCTTACCTCTCCCATGGGATACAAAAAAGGTGGTACCAAAGCCCCCAGACTCAAGACCCTCCAGAACAGAATATGACCACAAATTGTAAGGAGGTGGGACCCAGGGCCTGCGCTACAGGTATAATTAAGCCTGCTAAGAAGGCGGAGGTGGGGAAAAAGGAGACAAGGGAAAAAGGCTCTGTCAGCAAGCAGAGCTATTGATATGCTTGCTTGATTAACCCCAATAAACATTGCCTTGCCTGCACTTCGGATGTTGAAATGCCAATCATGATCGTGGGAAACCCAGCCTACCCCTTCCTACCATGGCTCATGAAACTGTACACAAGCAGCCTGGAAAGCAGTAAGGAGCAGTTCAGCCATGGGCTGAACAAGCGCAGAATGGTGATGGAATGTGCCTTTGGACATTTAAAAGGTTGTGTGCGTTGTTTGCTTCCGAGGTTAGACCTCAGTGAAAGCAATATCTCCATTATTATTTCTGCCTGCTGTACGCTCCATAATATCTGTGAAACAAAGGAAGAAAAGTTTCTGCCAGGGTGCGGGGTTGCAGCAGATCACCTGGCAGCCGATTTTGAGCAGCCAGATACCAGGGGAAGAAGAAGAGCCCACCGAGCAGCTCTGCATCTCTGTGAGGCTTTGAAAACCAGTGTCAGCAATGAGCCAGAATAAGGTGACACTTATCTGTGTTGTTCCTTACCAATCTGTCTCATTCAGTGCATTTTCTCCCTTGTTGACTCCACCCCCACAAACCACCATGTGTGGAATGAATAAAGAGCTTTTTTCCCCCTCAGTCTATTTTGTTTTATTATGGACACAAACATACAGACAGCAAAGAAAAGTAAGAGAGTCTTGAGCAAAAGGGCTGATAACACTATGAATCAGTGACCTGTCCTCTTCATTATTTACCACGTCCCCAAATTTTGTGTCATCAGCAAACTTTCTCAGGGATGATTTTATGTTTTCTTCCAGATCATTGATAAAAATGTTAAATACTGTAGGGCCCAAACCAGATCCTTGTGGGATGCCACCTGAAATAGCCCAGCTCAATGATAATTCCCCTTTTACAGTTACATTTTGAGGCTTAACAGTAGCCCAATTTTTAATCCATTTAATGTGTGCCATGAGAATTTTTTAATCAGAATGTCATGTGGTATATTCATTACTATCACCTTCCCCTTTCTTCCAAATGTTAGATATTATTTTTAGTATTATTTTTACAGGTGCCTTCACTTCCCCTCTAAACCGGGTCAGTTTGTTAACTAGTACAACCTTCTTCCTCAGTTGTGGTATTGTGGCTTTTTGGGAATCTAGTTAGGTCTTCTTAAACGATTCCCAATCATCATTCACATTTTTCTGATTAAATTTTTCTTCCCAGTTGATTTGGCTCATAATTTGTTTTAGCTTTGTGAAATTGGTCCTATTAAAACACTATTACTGTTCTGGACTTTATTCCGCTCGCACATTAGAAATGTGATCAAGTCATCAATAACCATTAACGTTTAGTTCTTGCGATCCATTCCTCTTTATCTGTTAGGACAAAGTCTAACATAGAATTCACCCATGCTGGCCACAACACTTTTTGAGTTAGGAAATCGTCTTCTGTTATGTTCAGACATTCCAAGGATGTTTTAGTCCTGGCAGTGGGAGACCTCCAGCATATGTCACTCACATTGAAGTCCCCCATGATCACACAGTGTTTTTTCCTACACATTCCTTCCCCATAAGGAAGCAGTTGTCCTGTTCCCTCGTGTGCTTTGGTGGCTGTAGAAGATGCCAACTAGTACCCTATCTTGTGCTTTTATCTACAAGGACTTTAATCCGTAAACATTCAAAATCATTTTCTTCTGAGTCATGAGTGATGCAGAAACAGATAATGGCATATTAAAGGTAGAGTGCTCCTCCCCCGCCCCTTTGCCCCACTTGCTTCTTCCTCAGTTGATTTTAGCATTACTATTGTGTCATTTATTCCAACGGCTTTCAGATAGAATTATAAATGAACAATTCCAATTCCTCTTGTTTATTATGCAGGCTCCTAGCATTGGGTCACAGGCAACTAAAGAATTTCTTCTCTTCAAGTCCTTTGGTTTCTTGTCCTTTGTTCTGAACATCTCAGTTTCAGAGCTAGCGGAGTGCTCTTGTCGTCCCTCTTTTTACCTTCCCTGTTTGCTAGTAGTTTAACCCCCCTCCTGACACTTCTAGCCAGTCTGTCCCAGAGCAGATTGGTCCCCCTTCTGCAGAGATGGAGGCCATCCAAACTGAATAGCCCCCTGTCACTATAAACGGTGGACCAATGTTCCACAAAACCAAACCCCTCCACCCTACACCGCTTTCCTAGCCAGTGGTTCTGTTGTCTGCTTGTCCCTTTGTAGAATCTTCTTCCAATTCTTCTGAGAATTGATTCTCCAACAAGCATTGTCCATCTTGCTTGGACGGTTGGAGGACTCTTTGTGGGTGAGCTTGATTTCTTTACAGTTTGGGCCAAGCTGCCATTTGATACATCTCTCCATTTCCTCAGACCATCTGGATCTTCAGAGGGATCTTCCCTAGTTTCAACATAGATGACCTAGAATTGATTGAAACTTCCAGCAGTGTGCAATTTCTCCCAGTCCTCTTCTCTGTGGTGGCCACAGCCTGCCCATCCTCATCTATCTCCAACAGTGTAGAAAGCCACCGAGACCTCCTGCCTGCGGTGGTTATGAGTCACCAGGCCTCTTCTCTGATTTCCTCTCTCTCAGATTCCTTGGTGGCCAGCTCCTTTCTTCCTTGAACCTGGGCTACTGGTGTTTCCTGAACACGGCTGTCTAGCTGCTCCTCAGTTTCTCTGACTCTTAGCATCTCAGTTTGTCCCTCAAATCCAAGATTCGTGTCCTCCAGCCACCAGCATGGACTCCATGCACATGTAAGCAGGGGATTTGTCCCAAGTTTGCTTACATGTAGTAGGGGGATTTCTCTACGTACACACCATCCTGGCTGAACTGAGTGACGAAAGGATCTGTGTCCCTGACCAAAATCACTTCACCCTGATCCCTGCCCACCCTTGACTTTCCCTTTGGGCACCAGGTGAACAGGACTCGCATCACACAGGGAGATCTCAGCCCAGGAGATCCTGGGAGTTTACCTCAATCTCTCCATGGGCAACTCTGGCCAGGGACAAGGGTGCCCCTACTGCAGGACATTCCTAATTCACCCTTTCAACCCATAATCACTGCAGTTCACTTCAACATGGACAAAACATACTTACCGCTAAACCGTTTCTTTGGGGCTTGCAGGGTAAACCCCACGATGAAATGGCTTGGGTGAGGTTCAGTGCAGCAGTCTGTAAAGTGCAATGAACTTTACAGTTAAAACAAATTTATGAGTCTGGTTTCTTTTTCTGGGGGCTGGATGTGCTGCTCGGACATTGCTGGGGGGCACCCCCAGTCTACGGAGGCGGTGAAGCTGTGTGACTTAACCTGGAGGAAAAGTGAGACCCCCAAGGGGGTCTGGTACGCTGACAGGTTCTTCCTAGAGATGGTTCCAAAACTGGGGCCAGAGCACAGATACTGGGGCTCCGTGACACGGCTGTCCTGGCAGGACCTCCCCCTGCACCCCAGCTGTGGCCTTTAGTGCCCTCTTGACCAGCCACATCCCCCTCAGAGGTGCAGAGCCATGGAGAATGAACTGCAGGGGACGATTCCACCCCCCGGAGGGTGGGACAGACAGGAACAGGCATGGGCCGTGTGCGCTGAGCAGGGGCTGGGTTTGCAACGTAGCCCAGTCAATCCCCAGTCAGGTGACGCAATGTCCGGCACCTGCAACGTGATGTGTAAAGGGGTACAGAGGAAGAGGTTTGCTGTGTGTGACGAAGTGGGAATGTTCTTAATGTTTTCTCTGAATACTGTGTGGGTGCCTCAGTTTCCCCCGGGCATTTCTTAAGTCTCTAGGTGGTGGGATAAGGGGGTGTGATTGTTGCAGAGCCCTGGAGGGCAGATGTGAGGCCGTCTGCACAGAGAATGGCCGATACCCTGTCTCCTGGCGACTGATGGCCTGGCCCTTCCCCCCTGCAAGGTGCCAACTGAAGGCGTTGGAGAGCAAAGAGATCAGGTGGCCTCCTGGCCCGGGACAGAGAGAAAGGCCGGAGGAGGAGATGGAGAGGGTTGTCAGTCTGGAGATGGCTGGGGAGACAGGGGGAGGCCCAGAACCTGGGTCCAGGCTCCCCGCCCCCCAAGATGGACCTGACGGAGGGGTCCTGTTCTCTGCACCTACAAGCTCTGTTTGGGACTGTGTTCCTGTCGTCTAATAAACCTTCTGTGCTCCTGGCTGGCTGAGAGTCCCGGGGAATCGCAGGAAGTGGGGGTGCAGGGCCCTGACTCCCCCACACTCGCTGACACTGGGTGACCTGGGATGTCTCTGCATCTAAAGAAAAGCTCATGCTCTGTTCCTGACATGGAAATGGAGATAAATGGAAGGGGGCTGTTGTTCCCTCACGGAAGCTCAGGAGAAAGGGGCAGGGCTGAAGAGAACTCAGGATCCCGAGACTGACAGTCCCCAGGGCCAATGGGGTGATGCAAATGCTCCCGGTGAGCCTGATGGACAGGGCAGCAGGCCAATGAGGGAGTCAGGAGCCCAGGGACCCCTCCTCCGAGTGAGCTGGGGCTGCCTGGGGCAGAGAAGGGCAGAGTTAAGGGGACAGCAGCAGCCGAAGCTGGGCTGAGGGCAGTGCTGGGGAGCTGGAGCTGGGGCAGGGCAGACCAGCCGTGCTGACAAGGAGCCAGGGCTGAGCTACAGCGGGAGCCGTGGGCCCAGAGCTGGGATCGGGGGGCAGAGCCATGCGACACCACACCAGAGCCAAGCAGCTGAGGAGAGCGAGGGGGGAAGGGAGCAGAAGGCCCGACTCGGGGGTGGGGGGCGTGACCCAGATCGGGGGCTGATGCTGGGGAGAAGGGTCCTGCCACCTGCAGCCTGCGGGGGTGTAGCCGGGGCCAGAGCCGTGTCTGACCCCGGTGTCACCGCAGTGCAGGAAGAGCGGGGAGGCCTGGGATGGGTGAGGAACAGACGCTGACCTTTCCTTACGCCCCAGAGACAGATGTGTGTGGTGTCCCCATGCCCACAGGGCGGGGCCCCTTGCTCCTTTAACCTGTCTCACTTTACCTGCTTTTCCTTATTGTTTCTTGCTGTTTTAATAAATTGTATTTGGTCTGAACTTACTGCAGGGACAGTGGGCCAGGGAAGTGGCTTTTGTGGAGCGAGCACCCTGGAGTGGGGACACCCTGGCCCTTGCCCTAAGTGACCGTGACAAGATTGGGGGTCGAGCCCCCCAGGACCTCTGGGCCCAGCTCTGTGGGGTTACGAGAACTCTGGCGCGTGGGAGAGGGGAAGGGGAGCCCTCGAGGGCAGGCAGGCCTCCGGTTGAAGGGATATAGGGTGAGGACTAGGATCCTTTCCCTGTCCGATTCCACCGGGGCCCTGCAGAAGCCAGGAAAGTTCTCCCCAATCGTGGGACCATTCCCCCGCTTACACAAGCGCCCCCTTGGCAAAGGGCTCTAGGGAAAGCCCTCAGTCATGCCCACGGTATCCAGTGACCGAACCCAGACGCAGAAAATGAAACTGAGTGGGGAGTGGCCAGCCCGTCACTCTGCAGAGAGACTTGCAGAGAGCCAGGGAGGCAGAGGGGAAAAGTCAGAGACAAACGGCGAATTAACCACAAGATTTGCACTCGAGTCCGTTCTCAGGGTGAGATACAGGAACAGAGCTGGCTGAGGGGGAGCCCAGGGCTGGGCTAGCAGGGGGCCGTGGGTCGGGAGTGAGGGGCACCGGCAGAGGTTGGGGGGAGCCCAGGGCTGGGCTGGCAGGGGGCTGTGGGTCAGGAGTGAGGGGCACCGGCAGAGGTTGGGGGGAGCCCGGGGCTGGGCTAGCGGGGGGCTGTGGGTCGGGAGTGACGGGCACCGGCAGAGGTTGGGGGGAGCCCAGGGCTGGGCTGGCAGGGGGCTGTGGGTCAGGAGTGAGGGGCACCGGCAGAGGTTGGGGGGAGCCCGGGGCTGGGCTAGCGGGGGGCTGTGGGTCGGGAGTGACGGGCACCGGCAGAGGTTGGGGGGAGCCCAGGGCTGGGCTGGCAGGGGGCTGTGGGTCAGGAGTGAGGGGCACCGGCAGAGGTTGGGGGGAGCCCGGGGCTGGGCTAGCAGGGGGCTGTGGGTCGGGAGTGACGGGCACCGGCAGAGGTTGGGGGGAGCCCAGGGCTGGGCTAGCAGGGGGCTGTGGGTCGGGAGTGACGGGCACCGGCAGAGGTTGGGGGGAGCCCAGGGCTGGGCTAGCGGGGGGCTGTGGGTCGGGAGTGAGGGGCACCGGCAGAGGTTGGGGGGAGCCCAGGGCTGGGCTAGCGGGGGGCTGTGGGTCGGGAGTGAGGGGCACCGGCAGAGGTTGGGGGGAGCCCAGGGCTGGGCTAGCAGGGGGCTGTGGGTCAGGAGTGAGGGGCACCGGCAGAGGTTGGGGGGAGCCCAGGGCTGCGCTACCAGGGGGCTGTGGGTCAGGAGTGGGGGGCACCGGCAGAGGTTGGGGGGAGCCCAGGGCTGGGCTAGCGGGGGGCTGTGGGTCAGGAGTGAGGGGCACCGGCAGAGGTTGGGGGGAGCCCGGGGCTGAGCTAGCGGGGGGCTGTGGGTCAGGAGTGAGGGGCACCGGCAGAGGTTGGGGGGAGCCCGGGGCTGGGCTAGCAGGGGGCTGTGGGTCGGGAGTGACGGGCACCGGCAGAGGTTGGGGGGAGCCCAGGGCTGGGCTGGCAGGGGGCTGTGGGTCAGGAGTGAGGGGCACCGGCAGAGGTTGGGGGGAGCCCAGGGCTGGGCTAGCGGGGGGCTGTGGGTCGGGAGTGAGGGGCACCGGCAGAGGTTGGGGGGAGCCCAGGGCTGGGCTAGCAGGGGGCTGTGGGTCAGGAGTGAGGGGCACCGGCAGAGGTTGGGGGGAGCCCAGGGCTGCGCTACCAGGGGGCTGTGGGTCAGGAGTGGGGGGCACCGGCAGAGGTTGGGGGGAGCCCAGGGCTGGGCTAGCGGGGGGCTGTGGGTCAGGAGTGAGGGGCACCGGCAGAGGTTGGGGGGAGCCCGGGGCTGGGCTAGCGGGGGGCTGTGGGTCAGGAGTGAGGGGCACCGGCAGAGGTTGGGGGGAGCCCGGGGCTGGGCTAGCAGGGGGCTGTGGGTCGGGAGTGACGGGCACCGGCAGAGGTTGGGGGGAGCCCAGGGCTGGGCTAGCAGGGGGCTGTGGGTCGGGAGTGACGGGCACCGGCAGAGGTTGGGGGGAGCCCAGGGCTGGGCTAGCGGGGGGCTGTGGGTCGGGAGTGAGGGGCACCGGCAGAGGTTGGGGGGAGCCCAGGGCTGGGCTAGCGGGGGGCTGTGGGTCGGGAGTGAGGGGCACCGGCAGAGGTTGGGGGGAGCCCAGGGCTGGGCTAGCAGGGGGCTGTGGGTCAGGAGTGAGGGGCACCGGCAGAGGTTGGGGGGAGCCCAGGGCTGGGCTACCAGGGGGCTGTGGGTCAGGAGTGGGGGGCACCGGCAGAGGTTGGGGGGAGCCCAGGGCTGGGCTAGCGGGGGGCCGTGGGTCGGGAGTGAGGGGCACCGGCAGAGGTTGGGGGGAGCCCAGGGCTGGGCTGGCAGGGGGCTGTGGGTCAGGAGTGAGGGGCACCGGCAGAGGTTGGGGGGAGCCCGGGGCTGGGCTAGCGGGGGGCTGTGGGTCGGGAGTGACGGGCACCGGCAGAGGTTGGGGGGAGCCCAGGGCTGGGCTGGCAGGGGGCTGTGGGTCAGGAGTGAGGGGCACCGGCAGAGGTTGGGGGGAGCCCGGGGCTGGGCTAGCGGGGGGCTGTGGGTCGGGAGTGACGGGCACCGGCAGAGGTTGGGGGGAGCCCAGGGCTGGGCTGGCAGGGGGCTGTGGGTCAGGAGTGAGGGGCACCGGCAGAGGTTGGGGGGAGCCCGGGGCTGGGCTAGCAGGGGGCTGTGGGTCAGGAGTGAGGGGCACCGGCAGAGGTTGGGGGGAGCCCAGGGCTGGGCTAGCGGGGGGCTGTGGGTCGGGAGTGACGGGCACCGGCAGAGGTTGGGGGGAGCCCAGGGCTGGGCTAGCAGGGGGCTGTGGGTCAGGAGTGAGGGGCACCGGCAGAGGTTGGGGGGAGCCCAGGGCTGGGCTACCAGGGGGCTGTGGGTCAGGAGTGGGGGGCACCGGCAGAGGTTGGGGGGAGCCCAGGGCTGGGCTAGCGGGGGGCCGTGGGTCGGGAGTGAGGGGCACCAGCAGAGGTTGGGGGGAGCCCGGGGCTGGGCTAGCAGGGGGCTGTGGGTCAGGAGTGACGGGCACCGGCAGAGGTTGGGGGGAGCCCAGGGCTGGGCTAGCAGGGGGCTGTGGGTCGGGAGTGAGGGGCACCGGCAGAGGTTGGGGGGAGCCCGGGGCTGGGCTAGCAGGGGGCTGTGGGTCAGGAGTGACGGGCACCGGCAGAGGTTGCGGGGAGCCCAGGGCTGGGCTAGCAGGGGGCTGTGGGTCGGGAGTGAGGGGCACCGGCAGAGGTTGGGGGGAGCCCAGGGCTGGGCTAGCAGGGGGCTGTGGGTCGGGAGTGACGGGCACCGGCAGAGGTTGGGGGGAGCCCAGGGCTGGCTAGCAGGGGGCTGTGGGTCGGGAGTGAGGGGCACCGGCAGAGGTTGAGGGGAGCCCAGGGCTGGGCTAGCAGGGGGGTGTGGGTCGGGAGTGAGGGGCACCGGCAGAGGTTGGGGGGAGCCCAGGGCTGGGCTAGCAGGGGGCTGTGGGTCGGGAGTGACGGGCACCGGCAGAGGTTGGGGGGAGCCCAGGGCTGGGCTAGCAGGGGGCTGTGGGTCGGGAGTGACGGGCACCGGCAGAGGTTGGGGGGAGCCCGGGGCTGAGCTAGCAGGGGGCTGTGGGTCGGGAGTGACGGGCACCGGCAGAGGTTGGGGGGAGCCCAGGGCTGGGCTAGCAGGGGGCTGTGGGTCAGGAGTGAGGGGCACCGGCAGAGGTTGGGGGGAGCCCGGGGCTGAGCTAGCAGGGGGCTGTGGGTCGGGAGTGAGGGGCACCGGCAGAGGTTGGGGGGAGCCCGGGGCTGAGCTAGCAGGGGGCTGTGGGTCGGGAGTGAGGGGCACCGGCAGAGGTTGGGGGGAGCCCGGGGCTGAGCTAGCAGGGGGCTGTGGGTCGGGAGTGAGGGGCACCGGCAGAGAAGGGGGCAGGGCTGGGATAGTAGGGGGTTATGGGTTGGGAGTGAGGGGCATTTGCAGAGCTGGGAGGGGGACAGGGCTGCACTCCCGGGCTCCAGGTAACCCAAAACCCCATGAGCAGAGAGGCACTTGCCAGCCCTGCCCCAAAATGGGAGTGGCCAGCGCACAACCGTGATTGGAAACTTACCCAGCCAAGTGGTGAAAACTAACAGTAGAGCCCAGGAGTCCTGGCTCCCAGCCCCTCTGCGGTAGCATCTTAGCCCCGGTGTTCCCATGTGCTAGCTCTTGACCCAGTGGATCTCCCCAGGCCTGCGGGATCAGGGGGATGGAACAACTCCGGGAGGACGTCACCTGCTCCATCTGCTTGGACGTCTTGAAAGACCCCCTCTCCATCGAGTGCGGCCACAACTTCTGCCGGGGCTGCCTCTCGACTCACTGGAGCCAGATCTCAGCCCAAGAGCACCGCTGCCCGGACTGCCGGGCTCCCTGCTCCGGGGATAGGATGATCCCAGACACACACGTCAAAAACCTAGCGGAGAAAATCGCGAAGCCTCTGCAGGAAGAGACTGAGTTGGTGAGACCAGACAGGCCGGATAAGGGGAAAAGGAGCTTTCTCTTGTAGGGGATGCTGGGCCCAATCCATCCGCAGGGCAGGGACTGGCTGACTCATGGGGGCAGGGGATGGGACACCAGGCCTTTCCCCTTTAGAGGGCACCAGCCCTGATCTGGGCCCAGGGTGTGGACTGGCTGTCTCAGAAGGGTGAGGAATGGGACACACAGACTCATAGACTGGTAGGCCAGAAGGGACCATCATGATCACCTAGTCTGAACTCCTGTACATTGCAGGCCACAGAACCTCATCTACCCGCTCCTATAATAGACCCCGAACCTCTGGCTGAATTACTGATGTCCTCAAATCATGATCGAAAGAATCCAAGTTACAGAGACTCCACCATTTACTCTAGTTCAAACCTGCAAGTAACCCATGCCCCGTGCTGCAGGGGAAGGCAACCCCCGCACCCCAGGTCTCTGCCAATCCGACCTGTGGGCAAATTCCTTCCCAACCCCAAATATGACGATCAGCTAGACCCTGAGCATGTGGGTGAGACCCACCAGCCCGACACCTGGGAAAGAATTGCTTATAGTAACTCAGAGCCCTCCCCATCTAGTGTCCCATCACTGGCCCTTGGGGATATTTGGTACGAGCCTTCACACATGAGCCATATGCCTTTGTAGACAACCTCATCATACCATCCCCTCCATAAACTTGTCACGCTCAGTCTTGAATCCAGTTAGGTTTTTTGTTCCCCTTGGGAGGCTGTTCCAGAACTTCACTCCTCCGATGGTTGGAAACTGTTGTCTAATTTCAAGGCTAAACTTGTTGCTGGCCAATTTATAGCCATTTGTTCTTGTGTCAAGGTTGGTGCTTAACTTAAATCACTCCCCTCCCTCCCTGGTATTTATCCCTCTGTTGTGTTTCTAGAGTGCAGTCATAGCTCCCCTCAGCTTTCTTTTGGTTCAGCTAAACAAGCCGAGCTCTTTGAGTCTCCTCTTCTAAGGCAGGTTTTCCAGTCGTTGAATGATCCTAGTAGCCCTTCTCTCTACCTGTTCCAGTTTGAATTCATCTTTCTTAAACGTGGGAGACCAGAACTGCACACTCTGCTCCAGATGGGGGCTCACCAGTGCCTTGTATCATGGCAATAACACTTCCTGTCTCTGATGGAAATACAGTACCTCACCTGGTACATCCTAGGGTTGCATCAGCCTTTTTCACGGCCACATCCCATTGGCGGCTCATAGTCATCCAGTCATCAGCCAATAAACCCAGGTCTTTCTCCTCCTCTGTCGCTTCCAACTGAGATGTCCCCACCTTGTAGCACAAATTCTTGTTGTTAGTCCCAAAATGCATGACCTTGCACTTTTCACTATTCAATTTCATCCCATTTTTATTATTCCAGTTTCAAGGTTGTCCAGATCGTCTGTACGATATTCCGGTCCTCCTCCGTACTGGCAATACCTCCCAGCTGTGGGTCATCCCAAAATTTGATCAGCACACTCCCACTCTTTGTGCCTAGGTCATTAATGAAAATGTTAATAAGATTGCTCCCAAGACCGATCCCCGAGGAACTCCACTAGTAACCTCCCACCAGCCTGACAGTTCACCGTTCAGTTTGACCCATTGTCGTCTCCCTTTTAACCTCTCCTTACCCACCTTTCGATTCTCATCTTAATTCCCATCTTCTCCAATTTAATTTTCCATGTGGCACTGTATCAAATGCCTTACTGAAATCCAGGCAGATTAGATCAACTGCGTTTCCTTTGTCTAGAAAATCAGTTATCTTCTCAAGGCAAGAGATCAGGTTGGTTTGGCATGATCTACCTTTTGGAAAGCCAGAATGTATTTTATGCCAATTACCATTTATCTCTATGTCCTTAACTCCTGTCTCTTTCAAACCTTCGTCCAAGACCGTGCATACAATTGAGGTCAAACTCATGGACCTGTGGTTTCCTGGATCACTTCTTTTCTCCCTTCTTAAATATATGTACTATATTAGCCATTCTCCCATCATGGGATACAAGCCCTGACTTTTACAGATTAATTACAAATCCTTGCTATTGGGCTTGCAATTTTGTGTGCCAGTTTCTTTAATATTCTTTGGTGGAGATGGTCCTGACCCCCCAGTTTGGTCCCATTAAGCTGTTTGAATTTGGCTTCCATTTCAGCCAATTCAGTGACAATTTCTACTCCCGTATTCTTGTTCTCATTAGCCATCTTGCCACAAGCATCTCTATAAGCTTATTAAAATCGGAGGCAAGATATTTGTTTAGCTGTTGGGCCATACCCATGTAACCCTTCTTCCAGGTGGAGCCAGCAGCAACCAGGGCCCGGTTCAATATCTAGGGGTTTCTTTTCAACAATACAACACAGAACTGGCACGAGCCCCCACCCAGTGACCTGAGAAATTTACACACCACCCTTGGGAGCCTCTCAGAGGCAAAACTTCCCCACTTGCAAGCACAGAGTCTGAGTGTAGAAAAGAAACTTTGAATAAAAGGAGGGAAGTACCTCGGCATTAATTTGGGAAAACACCACAAACAGGGTTCATAAACATACACCATGAGCAAAAGACCCACCCCCAAGTAGGTTGGGCAGTGCCCTTTTCCTGCAGGGTCTTAAGCCAGCAACCCAAAATTCCCTTTAACGTGCCCGTCCCTTCTCTGTACCCCATTCACAGTTGCTGTCCTTGGCCAGTGCAGCCCCAGAGTTCACAGGTGCATCTGCAGGGTTCACCTCCCACCCTAGGTGAAAACGGGACGGGGGAGAGAAGGAGGCACATTACTCGCTCCGCGGCTCGGGCACTCGCTTGTCACCCCTATGGCCAATTGCCGTGCCTCCCTGTGGGGCTCTGCTCTCTGGCCCTCTCTTCCAGCCGCCCTGCTGGCCGCTTGCCACCCCTCTCCGCCAGCCGCCCTGCTGGCCACACCAAGCTGACTTCTGGGCCCCCCACTTCACACAGCTCTCAGTGATTTCAGCTGTTCGTGGGGGAGCCTGACGGCTGGGGCACACTGGGCAGGGTCTTGCATCAGAGACACTGTCCCAAAGCAGATCTAATACATTGACCTAGGTATCAGCGATTTCAGCTCTGCAGCCTGTAACAAGACTCTCAACTGAGTCTCACTTAGCTCTGTTATTACACAGTGGAGAGAGGAAGGGACAAGTTGTGTTTGGGACCCTTAGGCAAGGCCCACAACACACATACATGTGTGTGTGAGTGTGAGTGTGAGTGTGTGTGTGTTCCATCGGGGTCGGCCAGGTACAGTTCTGCTGCCCTTCATGCCCCAATGACAAGGAGACTGGGGATCCAACACCAGCCAAAGGTGACCATTTGGGCAAGCAATCCCATCATGCTGAGCACCTAGGCAGGGTGGGTGTGCCCATCCAAAGGAGATCAGCTCCTGAAGTCCTTTTCCACAGCTCACCACCAGATGTCAGGGGAGACCTCATTCAACCTCTGCTTACACCTATATCTGTAATCTCCACCCCACCCTCAGTGCTTAGTGGTCCCACTTCTTCTTTCCTTGTTTTCTTTTTATTTATAAGGCTAATTAACCTTTTAGTGTTTGTTTCAATTCCCTTTCCACGGTCTAACTCTGCTAGGCCTTTGGCAGTTCTCAGTTTTCTCTCCACTTTCTGACCTCCAGAAGGCAGCTTTCCTTGCTGATCCATCCCATCTTCCATTCCTCGTAGGCTTTCTGCTTTCTCTTAATTTCTCTTTGAGATCCTGGTTCATCCAGTTTGGTCGGCAACCCTTTTTCTGGATGCAGACTCCAGAGAGTTTCTGCAATTTTGACTTAAAGTAATTCCAAGCCTCTTCCACATCCAGATCCTTGAGGTTTGCAGGCCATCCACTTCCCCAATTCCCTTAATGTTTTACAGTTTGGCCTTTTGAAATCCAGGACCCCCGGCTGCCAACCTGATTTCCTTTATCCTTCCATTTAATTTAACCTGAATAGCTCATGGTCACTCGAACCACGGCTATCCTTTACAGCCAGTTCTTCAGTGCGGTCCTCGCTACTTACCAATACCAAATCTAAACTGATCTCACTTCTTGTTGCTTCAGTGACTACTTGGTGAAGAAATCTGTCAGCCGTCACATACAAAAATATCCAAGCCCTACCATTATTGGTAGCTCTTCTCCTCCAATCTCTGTCTGGAAAACGAAAGTCTCCCATAATCACACAATTCCCAGTGGTATTTATTTCATTCAAACTATTCATGGGGTTTCTATCCATCCCCAAACCGGATTCTAGGGGTCTTTAGCAGACCCGAAGCACTGTCCCAGGGGAGCCTCTGGTAGCTTCTTCCCCACAGTGATTTTGACACAAATTGATTCTGTTTTATCCATTCCATCCCTTCTCGTTTCTTTCCACTCCACCTCGTCATGAGCAGACAATGCTACTCCACCACCTCTGCCTTTCTTCTTTCTTTCCTGTAATCCAGCCATGGCTGCTACTGCCCCATGGTTCTGCTCACCCGATAATATCTGTTTTCCCGTCCCGCACCCATAGTTCTACTTCCTCCATTTTGTCACCCAGGCTCCTGGCATTGCTGAGCAGACATCTTGCTGATTCTGCTTGGCTTTGCTCAGATTTCTCACGCGGGTAGGTACAGTCATTTTACTGCCAGTATCGGCCACCTGACTGTTAGTGTAGGTGCTCTTGGCACTATTGATCTTCTTCTCGTGCGTTCTCCTTCTCTCTGTCGTTCCTTTCTCCATTGCTGCGCCCTCTCCTACTTGATTTGCCTCCCGCTCAGTGTGAGAATCAGGCCTGGAGGTTCCATGAGCATCTCCCAGGGTTCCTAGTTTAAAGCCCTTTTCCTCAGCTGTCCCAACCTCCACCCCAGAAGTCTATCTCCCTCCCCACGCAGGTGGCATTCGTCCCATAACCAGTCATCTGTCTGTGAACACCTCCCAGTGGTTGAACATCCCCAAGCCCTCGTTAGTCCCAGTGCCTGAGCCATCTGTTGATTATCGGCATCTTGTCTAGGCTTCGCTCTCCTCCTCCAGGGACAGGTAGCATCCCACTGAAGATCACTTTAGCCTCCATTTCTTTATATGTCTTCCCTAGCCTGGCACAGTCTCCCTTGATGTGTTCCAGCAAGAATCTAGGGGTATTTCCCCTCCAGAGAGTTCTGGCTCTGATGCAGCCCCAGGGCAGGGTGACTGGCTGGTTTGGGGAGGTGGGAATGGGGACCGGGGCTCTGATCTCGGGCACTGGCTGGGTTGGGGCTTGGGAAGGGTCACGGGGCTTTGGTGCAGGGGACTGGCTAGCTCAAGGGGGTGGGAATGGAGCATGGGGCTCTTATCAGGGGGCCATGGGACAGTCTCTCTTGGAGGGTGGGGTCCCAGGTCTGACCCTGCTCTCTCCCTGCAGCAGGGGCCGGGGGCTCAGCCGGAGCCGGGGCACCCGGTGCAGCTGGTGCGTCTGGACGAGGAAGAGAACCTGATCCTGGATGAGGAGGCCCTGAGCCGCTGCCTGGAGCAGGGTGGGGTGGGGGATGCCCCCGTCTGCCTGGTGTCCATCATCGGGGAGCAGCGCCGGGGCAAATCCTTTCTTCTGAACTACCTGCTGCGCCGCCTCCGGAGCCCGGTGAGTGTGAACGGGGCAGGAGTGAGCTGTGGGTGTGAGCGGCCCTATCCTGCCCCCTGCTGGCAGGCTCAGAGCTGCACACGTGGTTGTGAGCAGCCCGCCCCCCACCATGTCCAGTTAGCTCGGGCCATGGCTGGACCCTAACGCGTCTGTCGGCCTGTCTGGAACACAGCGTGTCTCTCTCTCGTCTAGACAGCCGTGGGTCTGTTTGTCTATCAGATTACGATCACACCCCTCACCACGTATTCCTCCCTGCCCCACACTAGCACAATTAACCCCTGCCCCCCTCCCAGGGTTTGCAGCCCAGGGTAGGAGGGGGGGTATCAGTCACTCTCCTCCCCCACGCTGCACTGACCTCTCCCCCACCATGTTCCCTCCCAGCAGGACGCGAGGGACGGGTCATGGATGGGCCGGGAGGATGAGCCCCTGGAGGGGTTCGAGTGGCGTGCGGACGAGGAGCGAGTCACCAACGGGGTGTGGGCGTGGAGTCAGCCCTTCTGGGTCCCGGCCAAGTCGGGGAAAGTAAGTGGGGGCATTGGGGGTGCACAGGGAAGGGGGAGGAGGCCATGAGGGGGCTGGGAGAAGGAAACCAGGTGGAGAGAGAACAGGGGGGAATGGAGAAGAGACAGAAGTAAAGAGCTAACCCTGGGGGACTTCTGGGGAAGTTGAGAAGGAGATGCCAGGGGCCATGGGGCCTGAGCAGGGGACAGGCTCTGGGGGCGGAGGGGCCGTGGGTGGCTGGACAACGCCGGGAGCTGACCTGGGACGCTCACTCTTGGCCCCCCCAGGTGGCCGTGCTGCTGGTGGACACCGAGGGCTCCATGGACATTGAGAGCAACAAGGAGACCAGCATCAAACTCTCCGCCTTTTCCATGCTGCTCAGCTCCTACCAGGTTGGGGGGCTCCCCGGGGGGTGCTGTGCTGCAGGGAGCAAGGTGGAGGCTCAGTGGGGGGTGCTCTCCCCTGGGGGTCAGGGCCGGCCCCAATGCCCCAGTGAGGCGCTAGGGGGCGCTGTGCTGCAGGGAGCGGGTGACGTGGCTGGGAAGGGGCCTGGGGCGGCCGTCCCTGCTCGTTGCTGTAGCTCTGTCTGTCTCGTGATTATCTGCAGATACTGAACACTGGCTGTCGGGTGAAGGACCCGGATCTCGAATACCTGGAGGTGAGGCCGGGCAGTGCAGAACGTGGCCGGGCCAGGTTCTCCCCTTATGCCCACAGCGTTATTATCCCTCCCCATAGCTCCTGTGGGGAAACTGAGGCCCAGAGAGAGAAACCGACTCTCCCACGGTGACGTGGGCCTCTGGAGTCAGCACTGTCACCACACGGCCCAGCCTGGCTCTCTGCTCCCAGGTATCCGGCGTGGGCCACTGGGCCAAAGTTAGGACCCCTCCCTCCCCTCCAGCCCAGCTCTGCCATTGGTGGGAAGCTGCTGGGGCCAGGTCCTGGGGCGGTCGCTCTGTCCCCCTGCACTGCTTTTCTTTTCTCTCCAGCCTCTTACCCAGCCCCAGCCCCGCTGGGTCGAGCCTCTGTCAGTCGCACCCTTAGCGACATCACTGCCACCTGTGGTATATGGCGTGTCCTGCCCCTGTACTGAGCCCTGGGGGGATTCTCTGTTCAGGGGAGGGGTTGGCTTGGGAGGGTTTTATCTGTCCTCGCTGCCCCGGGTTCTGTCATTGGCAAAAAACTGGTTCACGCAGAGATATGGAGGCCTAGTCAGAGCTCAGGGAAATGCTACGTGCTGACATTGTTCAAGGCGTGAGCAGAGCCGTGGTTTGACCCCTGGGGCTGTGCAAAGGAAGTTGGAAGCGTCCATCAGCCCTAGGCAATGGGGTGTTTGTGGAGTGGAACCCCTTTGTAAAAGGACCCCAAATTTCGACCACTGACTCCCCCCCGCATTCCTCCCTCACCTCCATGGAGAACCTTGAGAGAAGGAGAAAGCCCTGAAACCGGATAGAGGAGGGGTTGTGCATTGACAGTCCTCCCCGCCCGTGCCAGACCCTCATGTCCCACAGCCTCCCTCTCACTCCCATGGCCGGGTGCAGCTTCTTTCTCTCTGACCCACTGAAATCGTCTCTGTCCATCTCACATTTTATTTTGCGCTCGCTGGGCCTCGCTCTCTGCCCTGGGCAGAGGAAGAAGCTCAGGTGTGGGGGTGGGGGGTGATCAGGCCCCTTTCTGTCCACAGGGAGGATCATTTCCCCCCAAACTAAACACCTCCCAGGTCCCAGACTCACCCCGCCCCTCTTTTCTCTCTGCAGATGTTTGTGCAGGTGGCCGAAGTGGTGGGAGAGGCCTATGGACTGGAGCCCATTCAGGTGAGACGGCTTTTCCCCCATCACCTGCTCTGCCCCATGTATCCCCACACTGCACCCCTCTTCCACTCCACAGCATGCTCCTGCCCCTTGCACCCCAGCCCCACTCCTGAGGGGTTGAGGTTTCCCCAGCAGACACTGTCCTTCTCCACGTCCCAGTGTCCCCCCACCCTCAACTCCCCTTCTGTCTCCCCTGCAGCACCTGGACCTACTGGTGCGGGACTGGAGCAGCTCCCGGGTCCTTGGAGCCCAGGGTGGGGAGCAGCATCTGAGACAAGTCAGACAGGTGAGTGTGGGGTTTGGGGGGGATGGGGAATGGGACCCAGGGCCTAGTTGTGATCCAGACCCAGTGTTGGGGACTGGCTGGCTCAGGGGTTGGGGAATGGGACACGGGGCCTTTCCCCTCTCAGGGGCTGGTAACCCCATCCTTTGTAATGGTTGTGTGACAAATCCCATTATAAGACCCCTTTAAAGTTGCTTATAACTTTGCCAAACTTTAACTGTTTGGGCTGAAATTTTCCATGCTTGTTCTCTGCCGCCAGCTCAATTCGCGGATGCTCCCTCCAGCTGTTTCTGAGAATGAGGCTAAAAAAAACTAATTGTTTGGCAATATTGAAAGAAAATTCTGATGTTCCGGTTTTTTTTTTAAACATCTCTATCCTCCCCGCCCTCCCCGCTGCAGAGTAAGGACTCTAAATTTGATGGGGGGTGGGGTGGCCAGTGTGTCAGGCATAGGCAGAGTCCGTCTACACAGACCATGCTCCACCCCTCCCAGCTCCACATGCCGCCCAGACTGAGCATGGCCCCGTCCCCACAGAGCGACCCAGCACGCTCCAGCCTCGGGCTGCAGGAGCAAAGCTGGACTTTCCCTGCAAGTGCTGCTCCAGGCCAGGCACCAGAACTGAGAGGGGACCTCCTGTCTCTCCCATGCACTCAGTGAGCCCAGGTGGCGGGAGGAGGAAGCTGCTTGATTGCAGTGTGGAGGGGAGAAAAGCCAGAGCAGGAGGAGGGAAAGGAGCAGGGTGGGACAAGGCATCTGGATAGACTGGGAATGGGGTAGGGGGTGCGAGGAGGCTGAGCCCTGGGACTCACTCCTTTCTCTTCCTGCCGTCCCCTGCCTTGTTCACTGCACCCCTTCCAATTCCTACCGCAAACGAGGCCGGGCTCCTCCAGACCCTCTCTGACTGCCTGGCAGGTCTGGCTAATGTTAACACAGGTTTTTGTGTGTGAATGTAACGATTCCCCCTGTCTCGGCAGAAGCTGGAGGCGAGGTCCCCTTGCAAACACCCCAAGGCCCTGGAAGCACTGAAGAGAAGCAGCAGCTGCTGTTATCTGATGCCCTTTCCTGGCGAGCGGATCACGATGGGGAGCGAGGGAACTCTCAGAGGTAATGGACCCTGGTCATTGGCTCTAAGCCCCCTGCCATGTGCAGAGCAATGTGATTGGGGCGCTGATCATGCCTACATGTGGAAGGTAGAAAGTAGGGGCATCAGACAGGCCCTATATTCCACCACCATTGTCCATCTCTCTCCCCTTTGCAGACATGGGTGAGAATTTCCGGGAGAGCCTGAGGGACTACGTCACCACCCTGGTGAGCTCGGCCAGTCAACATGTCCAGACAGACCGGCATCGGGAGATGCTCACCGGGACACAGCTCGCTGCCAAGATAAAGGTGAGGACTGGCCAGCTGTGCTGGAGGGAGCAGGAAGGGGATGCTCTCCCCTTGCAGTCAGTAATGACCCCAATACCCCCAATTCCCCAGCTGCCCCACCCCAGAGGTGGCTGCATCTCAGCGCCAGGGGAGCCATCTCCATGTTCCCAACCTTTCTAAGCCTTGTGGAGTCTGTGACATGGTGATTTCTTTTGGTTCCTTTTCAGAATTTATCTGATGTGATGAAGAAACATCGCTTCGGCTTCTCCTCTCCCTGTCAGGTATTGTCTCTGCCTCTGACCTGATCGCAGGGTGTCTCCCCTCTGTCGTCCATGCCAGGGCTGGTGAGGTGCTTGGAACTGGGGCCATCCTACTGGAGGTGACTGGGAAAGGGTCTCGGGTTCTCGGACTCCAAGGTAGAAGAATTTGACTAGACTAGAGGGTGGCTGATGCTGATGCTGGTGGCTGATGCTGGAGGGTGTGACTGGTTCGGTCTCAGAGACCCCCTTGGGACTGTCACCTGACGTGCTGGAATTACCTCTGAGCCCATTTTCCACTGCCAGCCTGGGCCTCCAGAACCCTGCCTTCTTGAGCTAGACACACTAGCCTGCTGCAACACAGACCCAGGTCTGGGTCCATGCCCCCAAAGCTGCAGACTTTAACCAAAAACTGCTCAGCAAGTCACCTATCTCCAGCACCCAGACACCCAGCTCCCAAAGGGATCCAAACCCCAAATAAATCTGTTTTATTCTGTATAAAGCTTATACAGGGTAAACTCATGAATTGTCTGCCCTCTATAACACTGATAGAGAGGTATGCACAGCTGTTTGCTCCCCCAGGTATTAATCACTTACTCTGGGTTCATTAATAAAGAAAAGTGATTTTATTAAGTAAAAAAAGTAGGATTTAAGTGGTTTTAAGTGATAACAGACAGAACAAAGTAAGTTACCAAGCAAAATAAAACAAAACACACAAGTCTAAACCTAATACATGAAGAAACTGAATAAAGGTAAATCTCACCCTCAGAGATGTTCCAATAAGCTTCTTTCACAGACTAGACTCCTTCCTAGTCTGACACCAATCCTTTTCCCTGGTACAGTTCTCGTTAGTTCCAGCTCAGGTGGTAACTAGGGATTTCTCATGACTGGCAGCCCCCTTTGTTCTATTCCACCCCCTTTTATATCTTTGGCACAAGACGGGAATCCTTTGTCTCTCTGGGTTCCCACCGTTCCTTCTAATTGGAAAAGCACCAGGTTTAAGATGGATTCCAGTATCATGTGACATGTTCACGTGTCCTGTGAGACTTCAAGCCTCCATTCTTCCCGGCCTGACTTATAGGAACACAGGAAGGCTTTCAAGTAAACAGAGCCATTTACAACCAATTGTCCTAGTTAATGGAAGCCATCAAGATTCCAAACCACCATTAATGGCCTGCCCTTTGCATAGTTACAATAGGACTTCAGAGTAAAACTTCATAATTCTAACTTCAGCTACAAGAATGATACGTTCATACGAATAGGATGACCACACTCAGTAGATTATAAGCTTTGTAATGATACCTTACAAGAGACCTTTTTGCATGAAGCATATTCCAGTTACATCATATTCACTCATAAGCATATTTCCATAAACATATGGGGTGCAATGTCACTAATACTGGGGGGGTTGCCCAGTCTACGGATATATCTCCAGTTCATGAGGCCCGTAACATCAACACGCCTGTCCCCAGGCATGGAGACACACCAGCCCTGTGTGTGTCGGCATGTGAATAACAGCAGTTTATCAGAGCTGGCCCAAAAGTGACAATTTTGGTTTGGTTTTTCATGCAGAAACCATTGAGGTGCCCACAAACCCCCCAAATGTTTCCATTTGGCAACGCTGCCAAGGTGGCTCCTGGGAACTGTTGTTCATGCTCCTCACATGCCCCATTCTCCTCTATGGGTTGGTGTGATGAAGGAATAGTCACCTCTCATGAGTGCCTCCTGCCAGCTGGGGCGATCCTGCATTCTTCCCATTTTCTGTTCCCGGTGCTCCCTGTTGGCAGTTGCCTTAGTCAGGGGTGGCTCAGCCCTCTGGCTAAGTCACACATAGTCTGAGATACACGAAGGAGCCCCTTTCAGGGTAACACAGTCCAACAAACGGCTGGCCCTCTGTGGGGGCTTGAGCCTCATCTCTGGGCCTGTTTACACTCTAGCATCTAGCCCCTTTCTCAGGCTCTAAAACTAAACTTGCCCCCTTTTCAGGGCTTTGGCCACTGCGCCAGTGGCCGGCTGGGGCCATAGGCTTGCTCACTACTCCAGGTCGCAACTCAGGAACCCTGCAAGTAGCAGCCACCTGCTGCTTTCATTACTAGTTGCTACTGCTGCGTTTCCTGGGGTGCTTCCCACTCTGTCCCATCACCTTCTTGGGTTCTCTCTCTGTTCCCTGTATGAGCAGGGTCTCCCCTAGGCCTCCTTGCCTGGAGAGTTTCTCCATCTCTGTCCTGAGTTCTCAGGGTCTTCTCTCAGGCCTCTTCACCTGCAGAGTTTCCCAGACCTATCCCTGCGTGAGCAGGGTTCCTTCCCCAGTCTCTTTCCCTGTGGAGTCTCACAGTCTTTTAGTCTTTCTTTACCCTTCTGGTCCCAGCCAGCGACAACCCGGCTCACCCCTGCAGCTCCTTTTAACTGAGCCTGCCACACCCTGATTGGCTGCTTCCCTGCAGCCTTTCTAGGCAGGCCTGAGGTTCCACACTGATTGCTCCTTTTCCTGGGGTGGAGTGTGCCAGGACTGCAGTCCTAACCTGGGCTTACAAATGCGTGTAGATGCTCCAACCTTAGGTTAACAACCCCAGGGGCTGCTAACTCAATTCCTACTAACTCTGGCCTTACATCGCAGTGGAGACTTACCCATAAGCACGGACTGCAAAGTGCTCTTGGGTTTCAGCCTCAGATCGCCTGGGACAGGTGCTACCCAGGCCCTCTTCTAGAGGAGAATTTGTGGTGAGAGGGGTGCAGTTTATGTCCTTGGGAGGGGGGATAGACCAGCCTAGCCATTCTGGAATGACTACTCCGCAATAGCCACTCCACAATAGTGCCACAGCAGAGACTGTTCTGGAGTCATTGTGTTCCCCGGTCGATTTAGGGCCCCCCCGCCTATACCCTAGCTAGGGTTCAAGGCGTGACCCAGTCAATTTAGGGCACCCTCGCCCTTTCTTTACTGAGGTCTCAGGGTGTAACACACATAAGAACATAAGAACGGCCACACTGGGTCAGACCAAAGGTCCATCTAGCCCAGTGTCCCGTCTGCCGACAGTGGCCAATGCCAGGTGCCCGAGAGGGAATGAACAGAACAGGGAATCATCAAGTGATCCATCCCCTGTTGCCCATTCCCAGCCTCTGGCAAACCTATTGGTACCCACGGGGCTCAGGAAGAAACCGGGTCAATTTAAGTACCCACCCTTTCCCCTCGGGGCTCCGGGCTGTACGGGTCTGCGGTACCTTTTCCCAGCGAAAGTCTTACACAGTTGTGCTCTTTACATTCATTTATTAACAACACACACAGAATACATATACCAAGCAAATCTTATATGCTCACCACTCCCAATATATGGAGAAATTTCATCAATGGTGAGTCAGGATCCTCTCATGGGGGGTTCCCGGTGCCCATACATGTCACGGTCTTGCAGGGGGTAGGATGTTTTGCAGCTTGATGTTGTACTGCTCTCCGGAGTTGATTCCCAAAGAGCATTGTTTTTTCATTTACATCTATCGGTAAAATTAGCTCCCTCTTTCAAATTTACTAAACCTGTCACAATATCCCACACCCCTAAATAACAGAATTTTTAACCAATTACACCCTGGCACCTATGTGTCCTTCTTCCTGCCCAGGTTCTTTACATTTTCTCTTTCATGCCCAAATGGTAACTTAGGTGTGACCTTCTCTGTGCAGAGGGTCAGCATAAAAACATGGCTCACAGCTTATTTTACAAAAACGAGACAAGCCATTTACAACACATACTTTGCTTCTCTACAAAAGAAAAAGGACACTAAACTATCTAAACTACTACATGCCACAAGGGGCCACAACAGTGGTCCCCTTAACCCACCCAGCAATATTGTTAACCTATCCAACTATACTCTCAGCCCAGCAGAAGAATCTGTCCTATCTCGGGGCCTCTCCTTCTGTCCCTCCACCCCCATGAACATGATACAGTTCTGTGGTGACCTAGAATCCTATTTTCGAAGCCTCCGTCTCAAGGGATATTTCCAACACACCTCTGAACAACATACTAACCCACAGAGACCTTCCTACCAACACTACAAAAAGAAGGATTCTAGGTGGACTCCTCCTGAAGGTTGAAACAACAGACTGGACTTCTACATAGAGTGCTTCCGCCGACGTGCACGGGCTGAAATTGTGGAAAAGCAGCATCACTCGCCCCATAACCACAGCCGTGCAGAACACAATGCCATCCACAGCCTCAGAAACAACTCTGACATCATAATCAAAAAGGCTGACAAAGGAGGTGCTGTTGTCATCATGAATAGGTCGGAATATGAACAAGAGGCTGCTCAGCAGCTCTCCAACACCACTTTCTACAAGCCATTACCCTCTGATCCCACTGAGAGTTACCAAAAGAAACTACACCATCTGCTCAAGAAACTCCCTGAAAAAGCACAAGATCAAATCCACACAGACACACCCCTGGAACCCCGACCTGGGGTATTTAATCTGCTACCCAAGATCCATAAACCTGGAAATCCTGGGCGCCCTATCATCTCAGGCATTGGCAAACTGACAGCAGATTGTCTGGCTATGTAGACTCCCTCCTCAGGCCCTACGCTACCAGCTCTCCCAGCTATCTTCGAGACACCACTGACTTCCTGAGGAAACTACAATCCATCGGTGATCTTCCTGAAAACACCATCCTGGCCACTATGGATGTAGAAGCCCTCTACCCCAACATTCCACACAAAGATGGACGACAAGCCGTCAAGAACACTATCCCCGATAATGTCACGGCTAACCTGGTGGCTGAACTTTGTGACTTTGTCCTCACCCATAACTATTTCACATTTGGGGACAATGTATACCTCCAGATCAGCGGCACTGCTATGGGTACCCGCATGGCCCCACAGGATGCCAACATTTTTATGGCTGATTTAGAACAACGCTTCCTCAGCTCTCGTCCCCTAATGCCCCTACTCTACTTGTGCTACATTGATGACATCTTCATCATCTGGACCCATGGAAAAGAAGCCTTTGAGGAATTCCACCATGATTTCAACAATTTCCATCCCACCACCAACCTCAGCCTGGTCCAGTCCACAGAAGAGATCCACTTCCTGGACACTACGGTGCTAATAAGGTGGGGGGAGGGATAGCTCAGTGGTTTGAGCATTGGTCTGCTAAACCCAGGGTTGTGAGTTCAATCCTTGAGGGGGCCATTTAAGGATCGGGGCAAAAATTGGAGATTGGTCCTGCTTTGAGCAGGGGATTGGACTAGATGACCTCCTGAGGTCCCTTCCAACCTGGATATTCTAAGATTCTATGATGGTCATATAAACACCACCCTATACCGGAAACCTACTGACTGCTATACTTACCTACATGCCTCCAGCTTTCACCCAGACCACACCACACAATCCATTGTCTACAGCCAAGCTCTGCGATACAACCGCATTTGCTCCAACCCCTCAGACAGAGACAAACACCTACAAGATCTCTATCAAGCGTTCTTACAACTACAATACCCACCTGCTGAAGTGAAGAAACACATTGACAGAGCCAGAAGAGTACCCAGAAGTTACCTACTAAAGGACAGGCCCAACAAAGAAAATAACAGAACGCTACTAGCCGTCACCTTCAGCCCCCAACTAAAACCCCTCCAACGCGTCATCAAGGATCTACAACCTATCCTGAAGGACGACCCATCACTCTCACAGATCTTGGGAGACAGGCCAGACCTTGCTTACAGGCAGCCCCCCAACCTGAAGCAAATACTCACCAGCAACCACACACAACGCAACAAAAACACTAACCCAGGAACCTATCCTTGCAACAAAGCCATTGCCAACTGTGTCCACATATCTATTCAGGGGACACCATCATAGTGCCTAATCACATTAGCCACACTATCAGAGGCTCGTTCACCTGCACATCTACCAATATGATATATGGCATCATGTGCCAGCAATGCCTCTCTGCCATGTACGTTGGCCAAACTGGATAGTCTCTACGTAAAAGAATAAATGGACACAAATCAGACGTCAAGAATTATAACATTCAAAAACCAGTCGGAGAACACTTCAATCTCTTTGGTCACTCAATTACAAACCTAAAAGTTGCAATTCTTCAACCAAAAAACTTCAGAAACGGACTCCAACGAGAGACTGGTGAATTGGAATTAATTTGCAAACTGGATACAATTAACTTAGGCTTGAATAAAGACTGGGAGTGGATGTGTCATTACACAAAATAAAACTATTTTCCCTTGTTTATTTCCCCCCAACTGTTCTTGTCAACTGCTGGAAATGGCCCACCTTGATTATCACTACAAAAGGTTCCCCCCGCCCCCCGCCGCTCTCCTGCTGGTAATAGCTCACCTTACCTGATCACTCTCATTACAGTCTGTCTAGTAACACCCATTGTTTCATGTTCTCTGTGTATATAAAATCTCCCCACTGTATTTTCCACTGAATGCATCCGATGACGTGAGCAGTCGCTCATGAAAGCTTATGCTCAAATAAATTTGTTAGTCTCTAAGGTGCCACAAGTACTCCTTTTCTTTTAGCTTATTTTATGTTTGTTGAGTCTCCTTCTCTATCCTCCCTAATTTCACAGCACCTGGCTGTTTCTACTTTACAACCTGGGTGGTTATAACTCTCGTTAGGGGCATTCCTGGGGAGGGAATACTTTGTCAGCAGCAGAAAATTCTCTTTTTTTTCACGTTTAGTGGTGAGATCTCTGAGTTTCGCCCAAAGCTGGTTTAATATGGGGGGTTGATCAGGTCTCAGACCAACAATTGCTCCTCCACAACAAGAGTTTACCCAGCCCAGAATAATACCCCTCCCCCCAGCAAAAAAGAGCTGAGATTCACACCCAAACCACCTGCCCCCTGATGATCAATAAAAGCCCCCACACACCACCAGACCCGTGAGAACCGGCGTCACTGATGTGCTCTCGGGCGTCAGCCTCAGGCCGAGCCCGGCTGGGACAGGGGTTTGCAAAGTCTTTGGCTAGAGGAAAGTGCTGCAAGGGCAAAATGCAGGTCGGGGCGGGGAAGGGAGCCGAGGCTGGGCTGCCGTTAGGGAACAAATTGGAGACCAGGGGCACCAGACGCCGAAAGCGGCCGCCATGCCACCTAGTGGCATCTCTCTGTTACGTGAGGCTGCTGCGGTGGAAGCTTCAGCCACTAAATGGAGTCGGGGCCCCATGAACTGCGGCTCACCCCGGTCTTGTCCCCCCGGCACAGATGGCCATCACCTTCCACAACCAGAGAGTCGTGGACAGCGCCCGCACAGACCACGCTGTGTTTCTGAGGGAGAAGGTGAGTTCAGGGGGCGGAAGGGTCTGCGCCCCCAGCCAGAGGAACCCCAGAGGGAAACATCCCGGCCAACCCCGTGGGCTTTGGGCTTTGGGGAGGAGACGGGAGCTCATATCTCCAGCTCCCAGGGTGCTTGTGGAGATTGGTGAATCCAACCCATGTACAGTGGAAGCCCTGATCTCAGTCACAGGAGTGAGGGGAAGTTTCTGTGCTGTAGCTGGGGGGTCCATGGGTGAGACAGGGTCACACACCCGCCCCTTCTAACAGCCTGGGCCCCTCCTCTCCCCCTCCTCTCCTGCTCCACGCAGGACGGCCTGTCCCGGCGCATGGTCGACTGTCTGACGATGGATCCGAGCGCAATGGCAGAGCAGTTCGAGGAGCAGCGCAGGTGGCTGCTGGGGCGGTGCCGGGAGGAGATGAGGGAGCCAGAGAAGGAGACCCTGCTGATGGCCCTAGAGGAGGAGATGACTCAGGAGGCCGAGACTTTCCTGGAGACCTACCGAAGGCGCTATCAGCATCACACCACCAACCAGAGAGCCATGGACAGAGCCCGCAGAGACCACGCTGACTTTCTGAGGGAGAAGGTGAGTGAGAGGGGTTGTGGCCCCATGCAGGGGAACCCCAGCGAACCATCCCAGCCATCCCCATGGCCTATGTTTTTTTGGAAGGAGATGGGACCTCGTATCAGCTTCTGAGGTGGCTGCAGAGACGGGAGACCCCAACCCCAGTACAACAGGCATCCTGATCTCAGGCACGGAGTTCGGGGGAAGTGGCTCTCCTGTAGCCAGAGGGTCCATGGGTGAGATGGGGCCGCACACGCACACCTTGTAACAGCCTTGTGTCCCCCCTCTCCCACTTCTCTCCCGCTCAACGCAGGACGGCCTGTCCCAGCGCATGGCCGACTGTCTGACGGTGGATCCGAGCGCAATGGCGGAGCAGTTCATGGAGCAGCGCAGGTCGCTCCTGGAGCAGTGTCAGAAGGAGATGAAGGAGCCGGAGGAGACCCTGATGACGGCGCTAAAGGCGGAGTTGACTCGGGAGGCCGAGACCTTCCTTGGGACCTACCGAAGACGCTATCAGAGTCACAACATCAACCAGAGAGTCATGGACAGAGCCCGCCAAGACCACGCTGACTTTCTGAGGGAGAAGGTGAGACAGGGTGAAACTGTGCTCCAGCCCGGGGAACCCCAGGGAAACATCCCGGCCAGCCCCGTGGGTTGTGGGTTGTGGGGCAGGAGACAGGAGTTCATATCTCCAGCTCCCAGGGTGGCTGCAGAGATGGGAGACTCCAACCCATGCACGGGGGGGGCTCTGATCTCGGTCAGGGGGGTGGAGAGAAGTTGCTGTGCTGTAGCCAGAGGGTCCATGGGATAGACGGGGTTCAACCCCCACCTTCTAACAGCCTTGGGCCCCCTCCTCTCCGGCTCCACACAGGACGGCCTGTCCCAGTGCATGGTCGAGTGTCTGAACGTGGATCCGAGCGCAATGGCGGAGCAGTTCATGGAGCATCGCAGGTCACTGCTGGACCGGTGCCGGGAGGAGATGAAGGAGCCAGAGGAGACCCTGCTGACGGCCCTAGAGGTGGAGCTGTATAAGGAGGCCCAGACCTTCCTGGAGACGTACAGAAGGCGCTATGAGCATCATGCCTTTAACCACAGAGCCATGGACAGCGCCCGCCAAGACCACGCTGACTTTCTGAGGGAGAAGGTGAGTCTGTGGGGTGGGGGGCTGGGCCGCAGCTAAGGGAACCCCAGAGAAAAATCCAGGCCAGTCCCACGGGCTATTGGCTGTGGGGCAGGAGACAGGAGTTCATACGTCTGGCTCCCAGGATGGCTGCAGAGATGGGAGACTCCAGTGTAGAATGGGGGCTCTGATTTCAGTCAGGGGGTTTTGGCCAGTGCCCGGCACAACCCGGGACCCAATCTCAGTCACAGGGGAGGTGGGAAGTTGCTGTGCAGGGGAGGGGGAAAGTAGAGGGTCCTCCAGTGAGATGGGGTCACACACCCCTCCTTCTAACCGCCTTGGGCCCCCCCTCCACTCCCACATAATGTAGGATGCCCAGTCCCAGCACATGTTCAGCTGTCTGAGGGTGACGCCGAGTGCAATGGCGAAGCAGTTCGTGGAGAAGCGCAGGTCGCTGCTGGGGCGGTGCCGGGAGGAGATGAAGGAGCCGGAGGAGACCCTGCTGACTGCGCTAGAGGAGGAGCTGACTCGAGAGGCCAACATCTTCCTGGAGACCTACAGAAAGCGCTATCTGTATCACTTTACCAATCTGGGCCAGAAGTTGGGGCAGGGGCTGATATTGTTGTTGGCAGCGAAGTCAAGTTTTCGTCACTGAGGCTGCAGAGCTAAGCAGCAGCTGTTAGGGTGGGGCTGGGGGTGGGAGTGGGGTGGACACTACAGCCAGGATGTACATGTGCAGGGAGGTGGGTAGCAACATCGGGCAGCAGGAAACGGCGAGAGCTGCAGCTGCCCACATCGACAGGGCATCACCATCGACACAACAGTTGGACCGTGAGCCCCTGCTCTGTGATTTTCACTAAAACACCTTCCAGGGAGGCCTCCAGCCAGGATGGGAAGCCATCAAGGCACAGAAAATTCACATCTGCCCTCAGAAGTTAGTCCCAGTAGTTATCCTCCCACAGTCTGGATTACAGTGGGAAGGAAAAGAATGGCTTAAGACACACCTGTCAGCTATCACTTCAGAGCTTAGTTGAGCTGGGCGAACTATGGGGATTTTTGTTCTCTGGTATGAGGGAGTAGGGAGCATTAACCTTTTAATGTTGCATGGGAGTTTTACTAGTCTACTTGTAGGCATTTTACTAGCTGCTTGTAGGCATTGTGTGTATCCTCTTTGCAGCTGGTTGTGAACTTGAATGTTCTTTCCAGGTACCATAGTTTTGTATGAAACTTCTGAATTCTACTAGGTTAAAATATATAAAAGGAGAAGAATTTTTTCAATATTTTTATTAATCTTTTTCTAAAACAAAAAAGCAAATTCCTCCTGTGCTGGCTGAGGAAAGTCGTGGTTTCATTTACCTTCAGCTTTACATTTACAGTGTTCTGAAGAGGTTTAGCGAATAGCTCAGTGGTTGGTGAGCCTGTCGGGAGGAGAGGCAAATTCATGCACAGGTATAGTGTGTGCACATGCTGTAAAAAGACATCAGCCTCTGCCCCCCTCCATCTCTGCCTTCCCCAGGATTGCTGGGCCTCCCCCAATCACCTGCTAACTGTAGTTTGTTCGACTTGAACAGTCCCTGTTTAGTAACCCCCTAAAGTTCGTTTCAACTCCTCATGCAAATAAAAATTAAATTAAATTAAATTGAAAAAAAACCAGTATCCCAGATAATGTCACGGCAAACCTGGTGGCTGAACTTTGTGACTTTGTCCTCACCCATAACTATTTCACATTTGGGGACAATGTATACCTTCAAATCAGCGGCACTGCTATGGGTACCCGCATGGCCCCACAGGATGCCAACATTTTTATGGCTGACTTAGAACAACGCTTCCTCAGCTCTCGTCCCCTAACGCCCCTACTCTACTTGCGCTACATTGATGACATCTTCATCATCTGGACCCGTGGAAAACAAGCCCTTGAGGAATTCCACCATGATTTCAACAATTTCCATCCCACCATCAACCTCAGCCTGGACCAGTCCACACAAAAGATCCACTTCCTGGACACTACTGTGCTATTAAGGGATGGTCACATAAACACCACCCTATACCGGAAACCTACTGACTGCTATGCCTACCTACATGCCTCCAGCTTCCATCCAGGACACACCACACGATCCATCATCTACAGCCAAGCTCTGCGATACAACCGCATTCGCTCCAACCCCTCATACAGAGACAAACACCTACAAGATCTCTATCAAGCGTTCTTAGAACTACAATACCCACCTGCTGAAGTAAAAAAACAGATTGACAGAGCCAGAAGAGTCCCCAGAAGTCACCTACTAAAGGACAGGCCCAACAAAGAAAATAACAGAACGCCACTAGCCATCACCTTCAACCCCCAACTAAAACCTCTCCAACGCATCATCAGAGATCTACAACCTATCCTGAAAAATGATCCCTCGCTCTCACAGATCTTGGGAGACAGACCAGTCCTCACTTACAGACAGCTCCCCAACCTGAAGCAAATACTCTCCAGCAACCACACACCACACAACAGAACCACTAACCCAGGAACCTATCCTTGCAACAAAGCCAACTCTGTCCACATATTTATTCAAGTGACACCATCATAGGACCTAATCACATTACCCACACCATCAGGGGCTCGTTCACCAGCACATCTACCAATGTGATCTATGCCATCATGTGCCAGCAATGCCCCTCTGCCATGTACATTGGCCAAACCAGACAGTCCCTATGCAAAAGAATAAATGGACACAAATCTGATATCAGGAATCATAACAATCAAAAACCGGTAGGAGAGCACTTCAACCTCTCTGGCCACTCAGTAACAGACTTAAGGGTGGCAATTTTGCAACAGAAAAGCTTCAAAAACAGACTCCAATGAGAAACTGCTGAGCTTGAATTAATATGCAAACTAAATACCATTAACTTGGGTTTGAATAGAGACTGGGAGTGGCTGGGTCATTACACATATTGAATCTATTTCCCTATGTTAAATATCCTCCCACTTTCTTGTCAACTGTCTAAATGGGTCATCTTGATTATCACTACAAAAGTGTTTCAGTTTGGAGCTGTCTGGAGAGATAGAAGAAGGCCCAGAACCTGGGTCTGGGTTTCCCACCCCACCGCCTAAGATGGACCTGACTGTGGGGTCCTGTTTTCTGGACCTACAAGCTCTGTTTTAGACTGTGTTCCTGTCGTCTAATAAACCATTTGTTTTCCTGGCTGGCTGAGAGTCACAGTGAATCACAGGAAGTTGGGGGTGCAGGGCCCTGACTCCCCCACACTCTGTGACATCTGGCTGTTCTGAAAAATTGAAAAAAAAATGGCAGATTGAGAAGTCGAAAAAATTCCATTTAGGATCAAATGAAACATTTTGTTTGAGCTGAAATTAAAGGGTTTTTTTTTTTCAGTTTCAAGCAGGGGTTTTTTGTTTTTATTTTTTTTCTTTAATTTTTAATTTTAAAAAAATGGAAGTAAATTTCAAAACTGAACATCATTTGGAACTGGAAAAATTGTAATGTTCCATTTTGAAAATGTCAACATGGGATTTTTGGAATTTTGGCTGTTATTTGTTTGTTTGTTGAACAAGTTGGCAAAACAGACAAAAAAAATCAACCTGTTTTGTTGTCTCTCGATCTACTTTTTCACTGGGGGTGGGGGGGGTAAGAAGGGGAGTTTGGGCCCAAAAGCTTCCGCCATCTCCAATGTTAAAGGGAGAGTTATTAGCTTTGGTTATCAAATCCAGAATTATTAGCTTTGGTTCTCATTCTGTTCTCCCTCCAACCTACAAAATTGTTTTAATTGGGAATGGCCAATGCCTGTGAATTCAGAAGAACAAAGGACCCCAGAAGGGCTTAAACGGGGCCCCACTCTTGGGGCGGGTGGGGAAGCAATGGGAGGCAACTAGACTCATGCACAGGACGCTGCTGGAGAAGCCAGATGTTCCTGGGCTAACATCAGGGGATGGTAGGACTCTAGGTAGACAGACATGCAATAGGCTGTTGTTTTAACAACATTTTCTCTTATGCTACATTTCTGCAGCTAAATAAACAATGCTTCAGTGGTTTGGTCACTGGATACTGCTGGTTACAGACTCCTGAAGGGCAAGACAGCACATGCTAATCCCATTGGTTCCACTAGGACACAACTGTATATCCATGGGGGGCTCGGTCTGAGAGCAGGCCAAGGGCACGACTCCACCCCAGAGGTAATGGGGACAAAGCCTGCAGGGATGCACTGGGGTGCAGCTAGCCCTGTACCCCATATGTCCAAGGGAGGCTACCAGGTGGGGAACCCCATGGGGGAATCCTTCTTCCTCCTTCTCCTGATGGTTGCCCACCATGTCCATGCCTGAGCTGCTGGCATCAGCAGCTCCCCTCGCTCCATGAAGAGCTTTGGAATCTTCCATGACAAAAGGTCTCAGAAAGACCTTTGAATAGGCAGGTTCCCAGGGATGTGATGCTGGGTGTGACAGCCAGGATACTGGGAATAGGTTCCCAGGGAGATGCATGACCAGGCCACGAGGGATTAGCTGAGATCCACCTGTGCAATTTGCTAGAGCGAAGTCCCAGGCCCCTCTGGTGAGTGGAAACCCAGAGCTGTCCCTCCCAGGCAGTGAAAGGAAGGGCAGGCTGTGTGTCTGTCTGTGCTATGAATGGCAGGTGCCAGGGTGCACCCAGAGATGGTGTCAGAGCAGCAGCGAAAGCGAAACCATGACACTTGGGAAAACAAAGTCTTTCCCTCTCCTAGCCTTATTGTCGGCAACTCCTGGCCTATTTTAGTGGAAACTTTCTCCAAATTTCAGCTGGAGGCACATAACCCCAGGTCAATGTCTGCAACAGCAGTAGAGGATCCAGTCCCAGAGACCCAGACGGAACCAGTCCCAGAACCAGAACCAGCGGAATGACCAGCACCAGACCCATTGCCAGCACTGAATCGAGTACTTGCAACCTCAACACCACAGGGCCCCACCAAACCTGAACCGTCAGCAGCCCATAACCCTACACAAGAGGCTCAGCCGGAGCCTGAACCCCAACATAGTGTCCCAGCGGAGAGTGGTTCACAGTCAACGGAAACAGCCCCATCCCCTACATCGCTTCCAGAGGGACCAAGCATAGGTCCACAATTAAATGAGGAACTGATGTCTCCAGCATCAAGGGAAGAGTTCCAGACCAAACAGGAAGCAGATGAAACCCTCCAGAGAGCTTTCTCAGCTCTTCTCAGCTCTTCTAATCAATCCAGGTTTGTTGTAGAAAAAGGACTTTTTTACAAGGAAACTCTTTCTGGTGGACACCAGGAAGACTGGCATCCTCAGAGACAGTTGGTAGTTCCAACTAAATACCGGGCCAAGCTCTTCAGCTTAGCCCACAATCACCCTAGTGGCCATGCTGGGGTGAACAGGACCAAAGACCTTTTGGGGGGAGTCATTCTACTGGGAGGTAATGGGCAAGGATGTTTCTACCTATGTCCGGTTTTGTGAAGTATGCCAAAGAGTGGGAAAACCCCAAGACCAGGTCAAAGCCCCTCTCCAGCCACTCCCCATCATTGAAGTTCCATTTCAGTGAGTAGCTGTGGATATTCTGAGTCCTTTTCTAAAAAAGACACCCAGAGGAAAGCAGTACATACTGACTTTCATGGATTTTGCCACCCGATGGCCGGAAGCACTAGCTCAAAGCAACACCAGGGCTAAAAGTGTGTGCCGGGCACTAGCAGACATTTTTGCCAGGGTAGGTTGGCCCTCCGACATCCTCACAGATGCAGGGACTAATTTCCTGACAGGAACTATGGAAAACCTTTGGGAAGCTCATGGGGTAAATCACTTGGTTGCCACTCCTTACCACCATCAAACAAATGGCATGGAACTTTGGGGGCCATGATACATAAATTCGTAAATGAGCACTCCAATGATTGGGACCTAGTGTTCCAGCAGTTGCTGTTTGCCTACAGAGCTGTACCACATCCCAGTTTAGGGTTTTCCCCATTTGAACTTGTATATGGCCGTGAGGTTAAGGGGACATTACAGTTGGTGAAGCAGCAATGGGAGGGATTTACACCTTCTCCAGGAACCAACATTCTGGACTTTGTAACCAACCTACAAAACACCCTCCAAACCTCTTTAGCCCTTGCTAAAGAAAAATTACAGGTTGCTCAAAAAGAGCAAAAAGCCTGGTATGATAAACATGCCAGAGGGCGTTGTTTCAAGGTTGGGGACCAGGTCATGGTCTTAAAGGCGCTCCAGGCCCGTAAAATGGAAGCCTCGTGGGAAGGGCCATTCACAGTCCAGGAGCGCCAGGGAGCTGTTAATTATCTCATAGCATTCCCCACCTCCAACCGAAAGCCTAAGGTGTACCATATTAATTCTCTAAAGCCCTTTTATTCCAGAGAATTCAAGGTTTGTCAGTTTACAGCCCAGGGAGGAGACGACGCTAAGTGGCCTGAAGGTGTCTACTATGAAGGGAAAAGTGCTGGTAGTGTGGAAGAGGTGAACCTCTCCATGACCCTTGGGCATATGCAGTGACAACAGATCAAGGAGATCTGCACTAGCTACGAGCTAATGTTCTCAGTCACTCCAGTCACCCCAGGACTGACTGAACGGGCATACCACTCCATTGACACAGGTAATGCTCACCCAATTAAAGTACAACCTTACCGGGTGTCTCCTCAAGCTAAAACTGCTATAGAACGGGAGATCCAGGATATGTTACAGATGGGTGTAATCCGCCCCTCTGAAAGTGCATGGGCATCTCCAGTGGTTCTAGTTCCCAAACCAGATGGGGAAATACGTTTTTGCGTGGACTACCGTAAGCTAAATGCTGCAACTCGCCCAGACAACTATCCAATGCCATGCACAGATGAACTATTAGAGAAACTGGGACGGGCCCAGTTCATCTCTACCTTGGACTTAACCAAGGGGTACTGGCAGGTACCGCTAGATGAATCCGCCAAGGAAAGGTCAGCCTTCATCACACATCTCGGGCTGTATGAATTTAATGTACTCCCTTTCAGGCTGCAAAATGCACCCGCCACCTTCCAAAGACTTGTAGGTGGTCTCCTAGCGGGATTAGGAGAATATGCAGTCGCCTACCTTGACGATGTGGCCATATTTTCGGATTCCTGGGCAGACCACCTGGAACATCTACAAAAAGTCCTTGAGCGCATAAGGGAGGCAGGACTAACTGTTAAGGCTAAGAAGTGTCAAATAGGCCTAAACAGAGTGACTTACCTTGGACACCAGGTGGGTCAAGGAATTATCAACCCCCTACAGGCCAAAGTGGATGCTATCCAAAAGTGGCCTGTCCCAAAGTCAAAGAAACAGGTTCAATTCTTCTTAGGCTTGGCCGGTTATTACAGACGATTCGTACCGCAATACAGCCAAATCGCCGCCCCACTGACAGACCTAACCAAAAAGAAACAGCCAAATGCCGTTCAGTGGACCGAAGAGTGTCAGAAGGACTTTAACCACCTTAAAGCAACACTCATGTCTGACCCTGTTCTAAGGGCCCCAGACTTTGACAAACCGTTCCTAGTAACCACAGATGCGTCCGAGCGAGGTGTGGGAGCAGTTTAAATGCAGAAAAGACCTGATCAAAAATTCCACCCTGTAGTGTTTCTCAGCAAAAAACTGTCTGAGAGGGAAAGCAACTGGTCAGTCAGTTAAAAAGAATGTTGCGTCATTGTCTATGCCCTGGAAAAGCTACGCCCATATGTTTGGGGACGGCGTTTCCACCTGCCAACCTACGATGCCACGTTACAGTGGCTTCACACCACCACGGGAAATAACAAAAAACTTATTCGGTGGAGTTTAGCTCTCCAAGATTTTGATTTCAACATCCAACACATCTCAGGAGCTTCTAACAAAGTGGCTGATGCACTCTCCCATGAAAGTTTCCCAGAATCAACTGGTTAAAATCGTCCTTGAGATGTGGAAAATATTGTTAGTCTTTATGTACTTGTTAGTATATTTAGAGGTGCATGTGTCTTATTAACTCTGTTTTTTTCCTAGAGCTCCAGAAAGAAATCCCTGCCAGTGTTTCACCCTAGCTGAGATTTGGGGGGCGTGTCATAAATATAAATGGAAGTTTAAAGCCCTTTAAAATCCCTCCTGGCCAGAGGAAAAATCCTCTTACCTGTAAAGGGTTAAGAAGCTAAAGGTAACCTCGCTGGCACCTGACCAAAATGGCCAATGAGGAGACAAGATACTTTCAAAAGCTGGGAGGAGGGAGAAAAACAAAGGGTCTGTGTCTGGCTGTATGCTGCTTTTGCCGGGGCAGAACAGGAATTGTATCTTAGAACTTTTAGTAAGTAATCTAGCTAGGTATGTGTTAGATTGTGATTTCTTTAAATGGCTGAGAAAAGAGCTGTGCTGAATAGAATGACTAACCCTGTCTGTGTGTCTTTTTTGTAACTTAAGGTTTTGCCTAGAGGAATTCTCTATGTTTTGAATCTAATTACCCTGTAAGGTATCTACCATCCTGATTTTACAGAGGTGATTCTTTTTTTACTTCTATTAAAAGTCTTCTTGTAAGGAAACTGAATGCTTTTTCATTGTTCTAAGATCCAAGGGTTTGGGTCTGTGGTCACCTATGCAAATTGGTGAGGATTTTTACCAAATCTTCCCCAGGAAGTGGGGTGCAAGGGTTGGGAGGATTTTGGGGGGAAAGACATGTCCAAACTACATTTCCCAGTAAACTCAGATAAAGTTTGGTGGTGGCAGTGGAAATGCAAGGGCAAAGGGTAAAATTAATTTGTACCTTGGGGAAGTTTTAACCTAAGCTGGTAAAAGTAAGCTTAGGAGGCTTTAATGCAGGTCCCCACATCTGTACCCTAGAGTTCAGAGTGGGGAAGGAACCTTGACAGCTCCAATCTCCCCTGCCTCAATTACAGTTCTGGGCTTCCCATCTAGAATGTATCTTTCTATTTCCTCAGGAACACCCTCTAAGAACTGAGCCATTTGCATTAGGAAGGGCAAATCTTCTGGAGATTTAACACTTGCTCCTGATATCCAGGCATCCCAATGTTTCACAATGTGGTAGGCATGTCGGGTAAATGACACCTCTGGTTTCCACCTTAGAGCTCTGAACCATCGACGGGAATGCTTGGGTGTTAGCCCCATTCTGACTCTTGCCTTGGTTTTAAACAGTTCATACTTGTTCATGTGTTCCTTAGGCATTTCATCCGCCACCTCAGCGAAGGGTCCACTGAGCTGCGGTCTCAGCTCTACCATGTATTGGTCGGTAGAGATGCTGTACCCAAGGCAGGCCCTTTCGAAGTTTTCTAAGAAGGCCTCGGTATCATCGCTTGCCTTGTAAGTGGGGAACTTTCTGGGATGGGAAGTGGTACCTGGAGAAGGATTGCTAGGGTTTGTTGGTATATTCTGCTGAGCCTTTGCCTTCTCCATCTCCAGTGCATGCTTCCTCTCTTTTTCCTTCTCCTCCTCCACATGCTTCCTCTCTTTTTCCTTCTCTTCCAGTTCTTTGTCCCTTGCCTCCACAGCTCTCCTGTGGGCAGCCTCTTGGGTTTTTTTCTGCCTCTTTCGCTGCCTCCATATCTTTGTCCTTTGCCTCCATTTCTTTGTCCTTTACCTCCATAGCTCTCCTGTGGGCAGCTTCTAGGGCTTTTTCTGCCTCTTTCACTGCCTCCAGTCTGATTCATTCCAATTTGTGTTGTGTCTTGGTTTCTGCCATCTTTGCCTCTCTGGTTTTAACTAACTTTACACCCAAGAGAGAGAAATAAAAGAAACAAACAAAAAAACCTTGGCTTGTAAAATTTTGCTGTGCTGTAATATGATACCTATATTCTCTGATAGTGATTGTCAGCCTACAGAAAAATCCTAACACCTTTGTCTCCAGGCAAATAGACAGAAAACTCCTCTAGTTGCTCTTAGGTAAAAAAAAAAAAAAACTTCTTCAGGTCTGTGAAGACTAATGAATTTCCCTGCAGGAGGTTAACTGCCCTGCTTTTAGGTAGAGAAAACTCCAGCTCAAAAAAGACAATTCCCTTTTGTCTCTGCTCTGGCCCCCAAGCAGAGACAACAAAAAAAACCCAACAACTCTAACTGCTTTCAGTTTAAAACCTGGTTTCAAGCAGCCCAAAGGAAAAAAATATTTCCTTTCAAAATCTGTGCTTCTGGTTCAAAAAATCTCAAATTGATCTCAAAATGATTTCAAGTTAATCCCACCGCTCTGCCACCATGTCAAGGTTCCTTCCCCACTCTGAACTCTAGGGTACAGATGTGGGGACCTGCATGAAAACCCCCGAAGCTTATTTTTACCAGCTTAGGTTAAAATTTCCCCATGGTACAAACTATTTTACCTTTTGCTCTTGGACTTTTTTTGGTGCCACCACCAACCGTGTAACAAATATATAACAGGGAAAGAGCCCACTTGGAAATGTCTTTCCCCGCAAAATCCTCCCCAAACCCTACACCCCCTTTCCTGGGGAAGGCTTGATAAAAATCCTCACCATTTACATAGGTGAACACAGACCCAAACCCTTGCATCTTAAAAACAATGAAAAAAGCAATCAGGTTCTTAAAAGAAGAATTTTAATTGAACAAAAAGTAAAAGAATCACCTCTGTAAAATCAGGATGGTAAATACCTTACAGTGTAATCAGATTCAAAACATAGAGAATCCCTCTAGGCGAAACCTTAAGTTACAATAAGACACAAAAACAGGAATATCCAATCCATTCAGCACAGCTTATTTTCTCAGCCATTTAAAGAAATCAGAATCTAACGCATCTCTAGCTAGATTACTTACTATGTTCTAAGATTCCATTCCTGTTCTGTCCCCGGAAAAACCATCACACAGACAGAGAGAGCCTTTGTTTCTCCCCCGCTCCAGCTTTGAAAGTATCTTGTCTCCTCATTGGTCATTGTGATCAGTTGCCAGCAAGGTTATCCTAGCTTCTTAACCCTTTACAGGTGAAAGGGTCTTTCCTCTGGCCAGGAGGGATTTTAAAGGTGTTTACCCTTCCCTTGATATTTATGACAGTCCCTGTGGGACAGCACACCTGGTAGTTCTGTGCGTGTCCAGTGGATCGGGGCTGGATGCTCCAGGGGGACACTCAGAGAACACTGGGGGTCAAGGGCTACCTGTGGGGCCCAGGCAGGCAGTGCTTGTGAGGGTGGAGGCTGGTGGTTTTGAGGAGCTGATCCACACTAGCCCCAGACAAAAATGCTTAGGTGGTGGGAGATGTTAGCACGAGAAAGTTAGGAAAAACTGACAGAAGCACAATCCCGGTTTTTTTTGGCAACTGAATCACATTCTTGAACCATATTCAATTTGTCATCCACTGTAGCTCCTGATCCTTTCCAGCCGTATGATCACCTAGCCAGTTATACCCCAGGCTGTAGCCCTGCCTTTGATTTTTCCTTCCTAAGTGCGGCACTTGGCCCGCGTCTTTATGGAATTTCATGTCGTTCATTTCAGACCAATTGTTCCATGTGTCAAGATCACCTTGAATTCAAATCCTCCCCTCCACATAGCTAAGAAGAAATCAGCCACCACTGAGAGCTGGAATGGCCTAACAAGGCAGCTTGAGGATGGGTGTGATATAAACACCTACCTAACTAGTTAGAGCTACCTATGGACTATGCTCTGTCCAGCTATCCAACCATGTCCCCTCTCTACAATCCCTGTCTCCAGTTACCCTATAAGCTCTATCTCGACCTCTATATGCTTTATCTCTATCTCTTTATAGGTGAGGATGGTAGAGATGCCACTAGCCAAGGCTGCCCAACACTTTCTATTTTAAGACCTTGGTTTCAGTTGCCTGTAACTTTGCCGAACTGTAACCGCTGGGGCTGAAATTTCCAGGCCGGGCGTCTGCCTCCATCCAAAGTTTTGGGGAAAGTTTCTCTAAAATGGGTCAACAGTTGCTGAGAATGAGGCTAGGAGGGGGAACGACTTTGTTTTGCCATGTGTCATGGTTATAGGGCTCTCACTGCTCCTCTGACACTGTCTCTGGGTGCGTCCCATTACATGGCATTAGCAGACACACATAGCCTGCCCTTCCTTTCACTGGCTGGGAGTGGGAGGGACAGCTCTGGGTTTCCACTCACCAGAGGGGCCTGGCACTTTGCTCTAGCTCTTCCCCAAGGTGGATCCCAGCTGATCTCTCATGGCCTGGTCATTCACCTCACAGGAACCTGCCCCCCAGTATCCTGGCTGACATGTCCAGCATCATATCCTTGGGAACTTGTACATTTCATGGCCTTTCTGGAACCTTTTGCCCTGGAAGATCCCAAAGCCCTTTATGGAGCGAGGGGAGCTGCTGGTGCCAGCTGCTCAGCCAGGGACATGGTAGGCAACCGTCAGAAGAAGGCGGAAGAGGGATTTCCCCATGGGGTTCCCCACCTGGTAACCTCCCCTGGACATGTGGGCTACAGGGCTGGGTGCACCCTCAGTGCAGCCCTGCAGGCATCATCCCCATTACCTCTCATGGGCTGGAGTCGTGCCCTTGGCCTGCTCTCAGACCGAGCCCCCCATGGCTGGGTAAGTTTCCATTGGGCTGCTGTGAGTTGGCCACTCCAATTCTCTGGCGAGTGCCAAGGAGAAGGCACTTCCTGCTGCACCCTCTGCTGGTGGGGTTTTGGGTTCCCTGGGGGCCCGGGAGGGCAGCACCCCAAACTCTAATGGGAATGATACAGCGGTTACTGAGCTCAGCCCACTGGAAACACCCGACCCGCCGGGCAGTCTCAGAAATGCCCGCTGCCATTGCTCCTGTTCTTATTGCAGGCAGGCTGCCTTGGGCATCCTGAATCTCTCCCCCAGCTCACAGGGCTCCAGGGCTCCTGGACAAAGCGCAGCCGGCCAGGCATTAGCCACAGGAAGGGAGAGGGGATTGACGGAACGTCACTGGAGCAGACCTGGGCACCGAGCCTGGCAGTTCTGACGGCCAGAGCCAGCTCTGCTCCGCCTCCTAGCAGATCTCGGACTGTCCTGCTGCTGAGATAACCTCAGCCATGGATCTTAGCTCTGCCAGTGCCCCTCAAACCCAACCCCCAGCCCCCTGCTAGCCCAGCCCTGGGCTCCTCCTTTCCCCACCACAGCTCTGCTGCTGTAGCTCAACCTGGAGAGCAGACTCAAGCGCAGACCCGTTTGTCTCTGATGTTTTCCCTGCCTCCCTCGCTCTCTGCATCTCTCTCTGCACAGAGTAACGGGCTGGATGCTCCCGCCTCAGTTTTTATTTCAGGCTCTGGCTTTGGTCACTGGATGCCCTGGACGTGGCTGAGGAATCTTGGTTCGTCTCCCTTGAAATATTTTTGGAGGGGACAGTTGGTGCAAGGGTGGAGCCCTGGGCAGGTTCCCTGGACCCTTGGCCAGGGCCTGGACCCTCAGCACTGGTGAGGGACATTGGGGTATACTGGGACTAAGGTTTGTACTTGGGGTCCATATTTTTGAGCTTACCCTGCGGGCAACCCGCCTGGACAAGAACCAGGTGTGGGGTCACTCTGATGACGTGGATGTTGGCCAAGGCGGGGTGAGAGCCCTGGACAGAGATGGGGGGCAAAGATGGAGGGGCTTCACAGCCGTGGCGGGAATAACTCTTTGGGTGGTAGAGACATGGCTGGTACATAAAAACCCACAACCCCCTTGCATCTAGAAGAGTTGAGTGAAGAGCTGGAATTGCCTTGGCTAGGCAGAGCTCACCACAAAGGCCAGTTTTCCGGCCCGGGACAAGTAGACTGAATGGCAGAGCAAAGCAGCAGCTGGATTCAGCCATAGCCCAACAGGGTTCGGTGGGGGAACCGCCATGGGAAAGCGTACTACAGCGGGAGCAGAGGAGTTCACGGCAGCCATCCATGGCAGCCTAGCGACTCCCGTGAGGCCTCCCTGTCCTAGCTGCTGGAACCGCGATTGCTGGGCAGGCGATAGACCCCCACAGCTGCTCATGGGCCAGAGGCCCTGATTTTCCTGAACTCCCAGAAACTCAAACTGTGAGCGAAGAAGTTGGGGAGCCATGAGCTGAGGGTGGGGGCAGAACAAACTGCGTTCAGGGTCCAACTGCTGGGACTGTGAGTGATGTGCCCTGAGGTACACAATGGTGGATGGCGTTAAACTGTAAATATACGTCCCCAGTTCAACCCGGCCCTTTCCTTCCCCTCGCTGCCCCCAGCAAAGTTCATTTCTTCAAACCTCTGCAATGGAGAGTGGGTAGAGACTTTCCTGGCAAAGGTGCCCAGAGTTGTTACAGATTCCCAGATGACTGGGGGCAGAGAGAGGAAGGGCTCGACCTCGACCTGGCCCTGGTAGCTGCCAATGCCGCTGGCAGAAGGGGGCACATACAGCAAAATTGTAACGTGCTTCCTTGAGTCCAAATGGAACAGGCTAAAGCAGGTTACCCCACCTAAACCAAGCTCCTTGCATCTCGGACCAGCACCGCTGGGCCCCCTCTTGCCGAATCGCTGCCCCTTTGCTTCAGCGGTGAAGGATACAGGGGCATCCATTTACCTTCTCCTTCTACCCGCCGAAAGTTTGTTCAGCCTGAAAGTCAGGAGCATGTTCCCCTCCCGCCATGGTTTATTCTCCAGCATGATGACCCCATAGCTTTGTGTTACCTTCGTATGTCCATGGGGCATGCATGAGGCTGGCTTACAAAGTTTAATTGACGTCAACGGAGGTGGACTGACAAATGTACGTCCTACATCTGGCAGAAACTTGTCTGCTGACCCTGCCTTTATTCAGACTTGAAAATGTGTTTTCCATATGCACATATGCGCGTAGCTCCTCACCTCATGACAGGGCCTACATTTCACACAGATATCAATACCGTGTGCTCCTGGGATGCATTTGAGGCATTACAAGACACTATTTGTGGCTAAATACCATGACAGCGGTGTGTTAGGTGCAGCGAGTTTGTCCGGCCTGTTAGGAGTTGCTGACACAGGGCACTGAACCCGCTGCCAGCAGATACCGATGGGCCTGGGTGTCACACAGTCATTGGAAGTTTTCAGGAGTGGGTTCGACCAATGTCCCTTCTTAGAATCTGTGGGCAACAACTGCCCCGCTGTGGAGTGGTTTGTGGTTGACATGTCTGGGCCACGCTACAGCCCTGTCACCGCATTCATCACCCACAGATTGGGCTGGGGGGTGGACTGTTCAGATCAGATCCCGGACGACTAGAAAAAGTCTAATGTAGTGCCCATCTTTTAAAAAGGGAAGAAGGAGGATCCTGGGAACTACAGGCCAGTCAGCCTCACCTCAGTCCCCGGAAAAATCATGGAGCAGATCCTCAAGGAATCAATCCTGAAGCACTTACACAAGAGGAAAGTGATCAGGAACAGTCAGCATGGATTCACCAAGGGAAGGTCATGCCTGACTAATCTAATCACCTTCTCTGATGAGATTACTGGTTCTGTGGATGAAGGGAAAGCAGGGGATGTATTGTTTCTTGACTTTAGCAGTATTCTTGTCAGCAAGTTAAAGAAGTATGGGCTGGATGAATGCACTATAAGGTGGGTAGAAAGCTGGCTAGATTGTCGGGCTCAACGGGTAGTGATCAATGGCTCCATGTCTAGTTGGCAGCTGGTAGCAAGTGGAGTGCCCCAAGGGTCGGTCCTGGGGCCGGTTTTGTTCAATATCTTCATAAATGATCTGGAGGATGGTGTGGATTGCACTCTCAGCAAATTTGCGGATGATACTAAACTAGGAGGAGTGGTAGATATGCTGGAGGGCAGGGATAGGATCCAGAGGGACCTAGACAAATTGGAGGATTGGGCCAAAAGAAATCTGATGAGGTTCAATAAGGATAAGTGCAGGGTCCTGCACTTAGGACGGAAGAATCCAATGCACCGCTACAGACTAGGGACCGAATGGCTAGGCAGCAGTTCTGCGTAAAAGGACCTAGGGGTTACAGTGGACGAGAAGCTGGATATGAGTCAACAGTGTGCCCTTGTTGCCAAGAAGGCCAATGGCATTTTGGGATGTATAAGTTGGGGTATAGCCAGCAGATCGAGGGACATGATCATCCCCCTCTATTCGACATTGGTGAGGCCTCATCTGGAGTACTGTGTCCAGTTTTGGGCCCCACACTACAAGAAGGATGTGGAAAAATTGGAGAGAGTCCAGCGAAGGGCAACAAAAATGATTAGGGGTCTGGAACACATGACTTATGAGGAGAGGCTGAAGAAACTGGGATTGTTTAGCCTGCAGAAGAGAAGAGTGAGGGGGGATTTGATAGCTGCTTTCAACTACCTGAGAGGTGGTTCCAAAGAGGGTGGATCTAGACTGTTCTCAGTGGTAGAAGAGGACAGCACAAGGAGTAATGGTCTCAAGAAGCAGTGGGGGAGGTTTAGGTTGGATATTAGGAAAAACTTTTTCACTAGGAGGGTGGGGAAGCACTGGAATGCGTTACCTAGGGAGGTGGTGGAATCTCCTTCCTTAGAGGTTTTTAAGGTCAGGCTTGACAAAGCCCTGGCTGGGATGATTTAACTGGGAATTGGCCCTGCTTTGAGCAGGGGGTTGGACTAGATGACCTCCTGAGGTCCCTTCCAACCCTGATATTCTATGGTTCTATGATTTTATGATCAGGTGGGCCTTATCAGACTGCTCGTCCATGCCGTCCTCCTCCTCCCCTTGGCTGGCGGTGCCCTCGGCCCGGTTCTTATCCTTCTGGGCGATCTTCTTACCAACTCCCCATCCCACGCCCCCACCCATGCACCCCCCAGCCACGGCACCCGCCCCAGCACCAATGGCCACCGCCTCAGCGATGCCGAGCACCGCAGCTTCAGCAGCAATGGCACCAGCGGCAATTCCCGCCGCAGCACCTCCACCCACCGGTGCCAGGACCAGCCCCCCCACCCCAACGCCCGCTGCAATGGCAAATCTCTTGAAGCGCTTCCTGTAGGTCTCCAGGAAGCTCTCGGCCTCCCGCATCAGCTTCTTCTCCAGCTCCGTCAGCAGGGTCTCTTTCTTCTGCCTCAGCTTCTTCTCCAGCTCCGTCCCCAGGGCCTCTTTCTTCAGCAGCATGTCTATCCGGCACCGCCGCAGCAAGTCCCCACGCCGCTCTGTGAACTGCTCGGCCATCTTGCCCGGCCTCACCTTCAGGCATTTAAGTGGGTTCCTGGAGTCGGTGTCCTGCAGTAGCAGGGAGAGGAGACAGCCAAGAGTATTAGATGTGGCAAGTGCTGCATAGACCCTGTGACGAAGCGGGACTGTTCTTAATGTTTCCTCTGAATAGTGTGGGGGTGCCTCAGTTTCCACTAGGCAGTTCTTAAGTATCTTGGCGGTGGGATAAGGGTGTATGATCATTGCAGAGCCCTAGAGGACAGGTGTGTGCAGGGTTCTGGACACAGAGAATGGCCGACACCCTGTTTCCTGGCCACTGATGGCCTGGGCCCTTCCCTCCCGCAAGGTGAGAGCTGAAGGGTTGGAGAACAAAGGAATCAGGTGCCCTCCTGGCCTGGGAAAGGGACAAAGCCCAGAGGAAGAGGGGGCTGGAGGGTTTTTCAGTTTGGGGCTCGCTGGGGACATGCAGTGAAGTGCAGATGGGGATGTCTGGCTCACTGCCCCCCAGAATGGACCCGACTGAGGGGTCCCGTTCTCTGCACCTACAAGCTGTGTGTTAGACCATGTTCCTGTCGTCTAATAAACCTTCTGTTTTACTGGCTGGCTGAGAGTCACGTCTGACTGTGGAATTGCGGGGGCAGGACCCTCTGGCTTCCCCAGGACCCGGCATGGGAGGACTCGCTGTGGGAAGCTCACGGAGGGGCAGAGAGGATGCTGAATGCTCTGAGGTCAGACCCAGGAAGGTGGAAGCTGTGTGAGCTGTGTGTCCTGAAGACAGGCTGCTCACAGAAAGGAGACTTCCCCAGAGTCCTGACTGGCTTCATAGGGAGCAGTTCCAGAGCATTGCGCAGGGACTCCGTGACAACTGGTGTTAGCGGTGGGATGTACTGCACCCCGTGGATGGCGCTTTCTGCAGTAAGTGACTGGGGAGCAGTAAAACGAAGGGGGATTGACGAGGACCAGGCCTGCTGAAGGCTCAGAGAGGAGCGGTTTCGGGGGGCGGTTAACCCCTGGGAGTGTGTGACCAGCGAGAAGGACTGTGCAGTAATGGGGTCCCCCTGGGGACTGCGCGGAGCAGTCTCAGGGGCAGAGGAGCCTGTGGCTTGGCCCTTGGAGAGAGAAGGACTTTTGCAGTAACAGGGTTCCCCTGGGGATTGCAGTGAGCAGTCCAAAAAGCAGAGGAGTCTGCCGCGTGACCCTGGCAAAGAGGTGGTGACCTCGAGAAGGGCTGGCACCCTAGGGGTTCTCCCTGGAAACCGTGGGGAGCTGAGAGCACACAGGCCTGTGAGTCCACAACAACTTGGGAGGAGCGGAGTGATGGCCTGTCATCATCTCCTTAAGAAGGACATTGTAACCCTGTGCAGAAAGAGAGGGTTGAGCGTTGGAAAGTTCACCAAAGCAGAGTTAATCATGCAGCTGGAGGAGGATGACCGCTCTAAGGAACAGATTCCTGACCCAAATGGGGCTATGGCAGGATCTGGGAGCAGCTGGAGTGGGAGCCAGGAATCGCCAAGACTCCTGTCCCTGACCAGACGAGGGTCTTCACGATCGGGTTCCCCACCGGGGGATCGGAGATGGACGGGATTGGAGCTGAGTCCGAGAGAGCAAGAGGACTGTGAGAGACAGCGAGAGCCCGAGAAAGAGCTGCAGAAACAGCAGCAGCATGAACTGGCGGTGGTGGGGCGGAGAGGCCTAGGGGACCCCCCAGGGGTGAGTGGGGATAGACCCCGGGGGGCCAGTTCCGCAGGGAGCCTCGAGACTAAATTGCTGCCCCTGGTTAAGGAGGTGAGGGGATGTGGATGCCCACCTCACTGTCTTTGAGCAGGCTGGCGATTTGAACCAGGGGGACCCTGCGGAAAAGCCCCGGTGTCTAGCTCCCTTGCTGGGTCCCAAGGCCATAGACTCTGTCAGCCAGATGGGTGGGGCGGTGGACAGGCTCCCACTCCTGACCCCAACCTATATGTCTGTGTGGAGTTTCCTGGGGCCAGGCCCCTTGACCACCGGGAGCGGAAGGTGATGGTCAATGGGGAGACATTCCTGGGGTGGCGAGATCCTGGGACAGAGAGAACTGTTGTCAGGCCCTGGGTGGTGCAGCTTCAGATGCTGAGGGGCTGTGTGAGCTGGGTGAGGGTCCCAGGGACGAAGCCCCTCGCCCTGCCTATGGCCCAGATCCCTGTGCAGACCCAGGAGGGGTGGGGCTGGCTGGTCGTTTGGGTTCTCCAGGATACGAGCTGCGAGACCCTGTTGTGGGGTGACTGTGTCTCTTTGGACAGGATCTAGGCCCTGCTCCAGTAACTGCCAAGGTTTTGAATTTGAATCCAGGGAACCAATCGGCGGAGAGGGAAATGGTCAGTGAAAATGCAGATGACCTGGTTGGCAGTGGGGAGGAGCTGCTAGGCTCAGGCTACCTGCCTGCCTGTAACCAGACCCCTGGGGCTGGATGGGACAGAGAGATGCTCCCCGCCCCCCTTGCACACCGGAGAGGGGGCTCAGGCTGGCTCTGATGCAGTGAGGAAAGCAGCGAGCTCGCTGCCTACCCCCACTGGGACAGCAAGGGCAGTGCTGAGCACAGTGGGAGCTGAGACCCCAGCTGAGTGGGGGAGACACAGGCAGGGCAGGGGATCTGTGGGGAGTGGCAAGGTGCTTGGTAAGGAGCCTGGATGAGCCTAGGCAGCCTTGTGAGCTGCTGGCTGTGTCTAGTCAGCAGGGTGGGAAGGCGAGGAGAGTGGAAGATGAGAGTCCCTGGACCTAACCTGTTAGCTGGGTGGAGAATTGGGACAGTGAAGGAAACGTGTCTGTGTCTGTCAGGGGTATTGACTTGCCTGTGGAGGGAGCTACCCTGGTCTCCAAGCAAGTTGTCTGTGACCAGCCTTGTGTGCTGGGACAAGGGGAATGAGATCCCAAGCTGTGTGTCTGGGAAAGGAGAAAGTGTGTCCGGCTCTTCTTCGTCTGTGGAGCAGACAGAAGGGGCCTTTCAGCCTGTGCTGGTTGAGGGTCGTGCAGTTGTCCCAGAGCTGGTTCTGGATCCAGCTAAAGCCCAGGAAGGGAAGGGTCCTAAGTTTGTGTCTGCTCGGGAGAATGGCCCTGTAACTAGGTCGCATCCAGTTAGTGTCTATGTAAAATCCCAGAGCCCAGACAATTCTGGTGCTTGTATTTTGCCCGTTGCTAGTGTGTGGCTGGGAAAGGGTGCAGCAACTCTGTCTAATCAGGGTGAGGTCCTAGCCAGGGCACAAGGAGAGCAGAAAGATTATTTGACTGTGTTACCTACGGAGGGTGTGGAAACCTGCAGCAAGAAGGAAAAGATTCCTGAACTTATGTGTGGCAAAGGGAAGGAGAATGCTTCTGACCTTTTATCTAGGGAGTCAGTAAGTTTGCCTGAAAGAGGATTGTGTAGGAATCCGCCGGATGGGCCAGAGGTAATTCTGGATGTAAGGGAGACCCAGAAAGAGTCTGTTGTTGCTCAGGAAAGTGTTCCTCTAGAGCAAGCCCTAGGTGAAGAGGGTAAGGGCAGAATTTCTGTGAAGGGTGAATTGTTGCATAGAAAAGCCCTAGGGAAAGGAATCCTCCTGGAGTCTTTGCAAGCAGTTTACTGCCACTGAAGGGGGTGAACGTGATTTAATCAAGAAAGTTTCAGTTCCTAACAGCCAGAAATTTTCTGTTGTGAATGTGGCCCAGGTCAAGATGGGGGCTCTTAACCAAGAGAGCCCGAATTGCAGGCCTCCAGACTGGAGCACTGGGAGAAGACCCGATCCCAGTTTGATGCCCGGGAGTTTTGGGGTGGCAAAAGGACCACATAAACCTTCGCACATGCGGCATGAGAGTACTATTGACCACCGCAACCTAAGGGAGAGCATGAAACTGGAAGGGCCTGGTGTAACTCCCACCAAGGAATGGGAGAGATGCTGGGGCATCCACTGGAATGTTGGTGGCTTCGAACTTCCCCAGGTCACCGGCTAAAGTGACCCCACTCAGTTCGATCTCGAAGGGGGGAGAGATGTGACGAAGTGGGACTGTTCTTAATGTTTCCTCTGAATAGTGTGGGGGTGCCTCAGTTTCCCCCATGCAGTTCTTAAGTCTCTAGGTGGCGGGATAAGGGTGTATGATCATTGCAGAGCCCTAGAGGGCAGGTGTGTGCAGGGGCCTGGACACAGAGAATGGCCAACACCCTGTTTCCTGGCACCTGATGGCCTGGGCCCTTCCCCCCTGCAAGGTGAGAGCTGAAGGGTTGGAGAACAAAGGAATCAGGTGACCACCTGGCCCAGAAAAGGAACAAAGCCCAGAGGAGGAGGGGCTGGAGGGAGTTTCAGTTTGGGGCTGGCTGGGGACATGCAGTGAAGTGCAGATGGGGATGTCTGGCTCACTGCCCCCCAGAATGGACCCGGCTGAGGGGTCCCGTTCTCTGCACCTACAAGCTCCATGTTAGACCATGTTCCTGTCATCTAATAAACCTTCTGTTTTACTGGCTGGCTGAGAGTCACATCTGACTGCGGAGTTGGGGGGGCAGGTCCCCCTGGCTTCCCCAGGACCCGGCATGGGGGGACTCGCTGTTGGAAGCTCACGGAGGGGCAGAGAGGGTGCTGAATGCTCCGAGGTCAGACCCAGGAAGGTGGAAGCTGTGTGAGCTGTGTGTCCTGAAGACAGGCTGCTCCCCGAGAGGAGACTTCCCCAGAGTCTTGCCTGGCTGCATAGGGAGCAGTTCCCGAGCATCGCCCGGGGACTCCGTGACAGAACCCGACCAAGATGGGGGCCTTGTTGTACAAACACCCTCCAACTGAGATCAGGGCTGCCATCGTGCCAGGATCCCACAACTCAAATTGGACCCCCCGTCATGCCAGCTGCTACACAGACCAACCCCCGAAGTGAGATCGGGGCCCCTGGTGTGCGAGGTGCTGCACACCCCTATCCCCATGACTGAGACTGGGCCCCCATTATGTTGGGTGAGGCACAGTTCTCTGGACTGAGATCGGGGCTGCCATCATGCCAGGTGCTGCCCAGAACCCCCAAAACTGAGTTCCCCCCCCAAGGTTTGGGATTGGAGTCTCTCATCTCTTCAGCCACCCTGGGAGCTGGAAATCTGAACTCCCACCTCATCCCCAAAGCCCACAGCCCGGGGGGCTGCCCAGGATGGTTCCCTGAGGTTCCCCGGGTGGGAGGCACAGCCCTCCTGCCCCAGATTCACCTTCTCCTTCAGAAACTCAGCGTGGGCTGCGCGGGCCCTGGCCAGGGCTCTCTGGTTCGTGTGATGCTGATAGCGCCTTCGGTAGGTCTCCAGGAAGGTCTCGGCCTCCCGAGTCAGCTCCGCCTCTAGGGCCGTCAGCAGCGTCTCCTCCTTCAGCTCCTTCACCTCCTTCCGGCACCGCTCCAGCAGTGACCTGCGCTGCTCCATGAACTGATGTGCCATTGCGCTCGGATCCACCGTCAGACAGTCGTCCATGCACCGGGACAGGCCATCCTGCGTTGGGCCGGAGAAGAGGGGAGAATAGTGGGGTGCAAGGAACTAGAAGGGGCGGGTGTGTGACCCCGTCTCACCAATAGACCCTCTGGCTACAGCACAGCAACTTCCTCCACCCTCCTGACCGAGATCCAGGCCACTGCTGTGCCGGGGTTGCAGTCTCCCATCTCCGCAGCCCCCTGAAAGCGAATATGAGGTCTCCTCTCCTGCCACAAAGCCCATAACCCATGGGGTTGGCTGGGATGTTTCCCTGGGGTTCCCCTGGCTGGGGGCACAGCGACACCCCTGGACTCACCTTCTCCTTCAGAAACACAGCGTGGTCTGCGCGGGCCCTGTCCAGGACTCTCTGGTTGCGGAAGGTGATGGCCATCTGTGCCGGGAGGACAAGGCTGGGGTGAGCCGCAGTTTATGGGGCCCCGACTCCACCTAGGGGCTGCAGCTTCCACCGCAGCAACCTCATGGAACAAAGCGAGATCGCCAGCCCGTGTGGAAGCTGCTTGGGGCTGCTGGTGCCACCACTTTTCAATTCGATCCCCGCAGCAGCCCGGCCTTGGCTCCCTTCCTTGCTCCGACCTGCACTTTGCCCTTGTGGCACTTTCCTGGAGCCGAGGACTTTGAAAACCCCTGTCCCAGCCAGGCTCAGCCTGAGGCACATGCCCGAGAGAGCATCACTGACAGCCGTTCTCGTAGGTCTGGTGGGATTTCAGGTTTTTTTATTGATTTCCAGGAGCCAGGTGAATCTCAGCTCTCCTTTGGGGGTGGGGGCTGGGTTAAATCTTCTTGTGGACTCTGGAACAGTCTCTGCTGTGCAGCTGTTGTGGAGTGGCTATTGTGGAGTAGTTATTCTGTTCTAGCTGGGCCGGTCTCCTCCCCCCAGGCAGAGAAGCTCCCACATCTGATTCTCTTCACGTAGCTCCTATCGCAGCCCATCTGAGGCTGACGCCCAAGAGAACTTGACAGACGATGTCAAAGGGTCTGTCTACCCTGGGTCCTGCCCGGCTGCGGGGGAAGGTGGCGTGACTCGGATGTGGAGGGCTTGGTGGGGGCTGTGCTGGGACGCTGCCCGGCTGGCAGATCAGACCGAAGGAGCCAGGGCAGAAGTTCTGCTCAGCCGGCCCGATTCCCAGCTCCCCAGAGGCCCCGTGACGCTGGGTGGAAAGGTCCGTGCTGCCGGCCCCAGCACAGGGGGTGGGCTGGGGGCATGGCTGGAGCACGCTGTGCCGTGGTTACCCCCCACTCCCCAGAGGGGCCAGCGATCAGAGCCCCTGAATCCACCTTCCCCTGCCCTCTTCCCCTGCCACTGCGTGTGCCTCCCATGATGCACCAGGGCCATGATACATGCACCAGGAGAGGAGATGCTGGTGCATCATGGGAAATGTGGTTCATGGGATGCCTGATTCTCCTCTCTACCCCCAGCACTCAGGTCGGTCTAAACCTCCCATGGTGCCCTGCAGCTTTGATGCACTGCACCCTCACCAGGAAAGGATACCATGGCGCTTGGTGGGAGATGTAGTTTGGTTGCCTTAACCTCCCATTCTCCTCTGTGGGCTGGTCTCATGGGAGGTGCGGTGCAAGCTGCAAGACCAACCCACAGAGGAGAATGATTATCTCTTGCGGAGGGGAGTGATGGTGTCTGGTACCTGCAGTGCATCATGGGATGTGTAGTTCCACCAGGTGCCCAACCCGTAAAGGAGAATGGAGAGCGTGAGGCACAAGACCTACAATTCCCAAGAGCTGTGGCAATGGCCTTTCCACACAAGAGATATTTTGGGGTTTTGCTGGAAACTCCAAGTTTTCTGCAGGAAAAACACCCCCATTTTCAGACCTGCTCTAAAAAACTCCTCTCATTTAAACACCAACAGGAGCTGCCTGGGGAAAAACAGGGTTTGGTGCTATGGGTCTCAAGGATTGGAGACGTGTCTGTAGGTGGGATGAACACTCCAGTACCAGCAGCTCTCCAGGCTAGTGAAATTCTTCTACCCTGGAGTCCAAGAAAATAAGATTTCATCCAGACTCTTTCCCAGTCACCTCCCGCAGCATGGACCCAGATCCCAACATTGCCCCAACCCTGACGTGGACGGGTGAGGGGACACACCCCATGATCAGGTCAGAGACAGAGACGGTACCTGACAGGGAGAGGAGAAGCCAGAGCAATGGTTCTTCATCACATCAGATAAATTCTGCAAAGGAACCAAAAGAAATCATCACGTCACAGACTCCACAGGGCTTAGAAAGGCTGGGAACATGGGGACAGCTCACCTGGAGCTGAGATGCAACCACCTCTGGGGTGGGGCAGCTGGGGAATAGGGGGTATTGGGGTCATCACTGACTGCAGGAGAGAGCATCCCCTTCCTGCTCCCTCCAGCACAGCTGGCCAGTCCCCACCTTTATCTTGGCAGCGAGCTGTGTCCCAGTGAGCATCTCCCCATGCTGGTCCATCCGGATGTGTTGACCAGCCGAGCTCACCAGGGCGGTGACGTAGTCCCTCAGGCTCCCCCGGAAATCATCATCCATGTCTGCAAAGGGGAGAGAGATGGACGATGGTGGGGGAATACAGGGCCTGTCTGATCCCCCTTCTCTCTACCTGCCACGCACGGGCATGATCAGCGCCCCAGTCACATTGCTCTGCACAGGGCAGGGGGCTTAGAGCCGCTGTCCTGGGTCCGTTACCTCTCAGCCTTCCCCCACTGCCAGTCGTGATCAGCTTGCCAGGGAAGGGCATCAGGTAACAGCGGCTGCTGCTTCTCTTCAGCGCTTCCAGGGCCTTGGGGTGTTTGCAAGGGGACCTCGCCTCCAGCTTCTGCCGAGACAGGGGCAATGGTTACATTGACACACAAACACCTGTGTTAACATTAGCCAGACCTGCCAGGCAGTCAGAGAGGGTCTGGAGGGGCCCGGCCTCATTTGTTGTAGATGTTGGAAGGGGGGCAGTGAACAAGGCAGGGGATGGCAGGAAGTGAAAGGAGTGTCCATCAGTCCCAGTCTCCCCGCTCCAAGCCCCTGTCTCCCCACCCCAGGTCCCAGTCTCTGCAGACTCCTTGTCCCACCCTGCTCCTTTCACTCCCCCTGGCCTGGTTTTTCTCCTCTCCCCTTTGCAATCAAGCTGCTTCCTCCTCCACGCTGTCTGGGCTCATTGAGTGTAGGGCAGCGACAGGTGCCCGGCCTGGAGCAGCAATTGCAGGGAAAGTCCAGCTTTGCATCTGCAGCCCCCGGCTGGAGGTTGCTCCGTGCGGATGGATTCTTTGGAGACGTCAGCGGCTAAACGCATGCCCAGTGTTTCTCGGCCTTGTTGTGCTGGTGACTCCCTTTGGCCTTAAAAGACAATCTGGACCCCTGTACTTGAAAAAAATGGTGACTTCCACCTTAAACTCGGACTTCAGCTTCAGCTCCGACCGCCAGGGGCTGAAGCCGATGCCTGAGGCCCGGACATCCAGGGCTGAAGCAAGTAATTTAGCTTTGCAGGGTCCCCTATGGTGCAGGGCCCTGGACAAATATTCTGCTTGCCACACCCTAACTCCAGCCCTGCACTTGGGACCCCCCCCACCACCCTTCACACAACCTCCCTGCGGTCCCACCTCCCCCAGGTTGGAAACACTGGAGCCATCATCCCTTCGAGGGGAAAGGCCCCATGTCCCATTCCTCCATTTTCTGAGTCCCACAGTCACCTGTTGGATGTATCTCAGATGCTGCTCCCCACCCTCGGCTCCAAGGACTGGGGAGCTGCTCCAATCCCGCACCAGCAGGTCTAGATGCTGCAGGGGAGACAGGAGGGAAGTGAGGGTCTCTGGGGGTGGGGGGACGCTGGGTTGGGGAGAAGGTTGATGTCTGGAGGGAAGACCTCAGCCCCGAGGGAATGGGGCAGGGGGTGCATGGGGCAGGAGCAGGCTGTGGAGTGGGGGAGGGGTCTTCAGCATATGCGCAAAGTCCCCAGCCATCTGACAGCATAGTCATCAGCCAGGTGCAGAGCCAGTAGCCCACCCTCGAAGTCCGTGGGCACTCGTCAAGGATATGCGACATAGGCTGAAGTTGACCACAGCTACATCCCTGGTCATCAGAGAAACCCCATCTGAAGAGACGGGCTGCACAATTGCCCTGTCCTGTTAGGAACCAGCCCAGGTGCCTTGGCAGCTCGAAATGTGGTGGACCAATGGTGGGGTCAGTGATTAATGACGGTCATCGCTGACCACTCGTTGCACCGAGGCGATTGCACTGTCATGTCCTGTAGTGGCGGAAATGACCCTGAAGGGCGTCTACAAGACAGGGGGGGCTGGCAGGGAGCTGAAGAGGCCTGTGTACAAAGGCAGGTCGCTGTTCTCACGGATCTTGGCCAGCGGCATGACGGAGGCCCCCTCACGGTGAATACGGGGTGGTGCTGTGTCTATAAGTATTCTCAGCCGCAGCAGCGGAGTTACCCATAACGTCCCTATCCCAATGCCCGCAGGGGAGGGGGTGCCATGTGGGGATACACGGGGCAGGGCGGGTGAGGATGGCGGAAGCCGTCTCACCTGAACGGGCTCCAGTCCGTACGCTTTTCCCACCTCTTCGGCCACACGCACAAACATCTGTAGAGCAAAGAGAAGGGGGGTGGGGGACGAGTCTGGGGCATGGGAGGCATTTACACTGCGGGGTCATCCTGCAGGTGAACAGAAAGGGGCCTGATCGCTGCCCCCCATCCCCATCTGAGCCGCTCCCTCCACCCATCCCAGAGAGCGAGGCCCAGCGAGTGCAAAACGAAGCTGGAGAGAGATGGAGATATTTTCCACGGGGTGGAAAGAGAAGTGGGATGCACCCAGCCAAGAGGGTGGTGGGGGCGGCTGTGGGATCCTGTGCCCCACAGAGGAGCCAGTCTTGTTCCAGGGTTCCCTCCTTCACTCCAGGGCACCACGTGGCGGTGGGGGGGGGGTCAGTGAGCCCAATGTGAGGTCTTTTCCCTGAGGGGTTCCTGAGATGAACCCTCCAACCCACAGAGCCCCATTGCCTCCGGCTGACAGACGCCACCAGCACTGTTTGCCCAGCCCCGGGGGTGACACCACGGCTCTGCTCGCGCCTCCAACAATCTCGGCCACGTGGCGATTACTCGAGCTCTCCCTGGACTGCTCTAGCTCCACGTTAACCAGGTTTCTGCCCCCCACTGGACCCAGGGCCGTGTGGACAGATAAAAACCCTCCCAGAGCCAACCCCTCCCCCGCACAGAGAATCCCCCCTGGGGTGCAGTAAAGGGGCAGGACACGCAGTATGTCGCAGGTGGCAGAGATGTCACTAAGGGTGTGACGGCCAGGGGCTCGACCCGGCGGGGCTGGGGCTGGGTAAGAGCAGAGCAGATCAGGGGGCAGAGCAACCGCCCAAGGACTTGGCCCCAGCAGACTTCCCACTGACTGTGGAGCTGGGCTGGAGGGGAGGGAGGGGTCCTAACTTTGACCCAGGGGCCCACGCCGGACACCTGGAAGCAGACAGCCAGGCTAGGCTAAGGGTGACAGTGCTGAATCCAGAATCCCACGTGACCGTGGGAGAGTCGGTTTCTTTATCTGGGCCTCAGTTTCCCCACAGGAGCTATGGGGAGGGATAATAACCCTGTGGGGCTAATGGGAGAACCTGGCCCAGCCACGTTCTGTGTCAGGCTGCCTGGCCTCACCTCCAGGTATTCAAGATCCGTGTCGTTCACCTTATTCGAAATATTCAGTATCTGCAAATAGTCAGGAGACAGACAGAGCTACAGCAACGAGCAGGGCCGACCGCCCCAGGCCCCTTCCCAGCCACGTCACCCGCCCCGAGCACAGCGCCCCCTAGTGCTGCAGGGGGCATCGGGGCCGGCCCTGCCTGCCAGGGGAGAGCGCCCCCTACTGAGCCCCTGCCCCGCTCCCTGCAGCACAGCGCCCCCTAGTGCCCCAGTGAGACATTGGGGCCAGCCCGGACTGCTGGGGGAAATGTCCCCTGCGGAGCCCCCAGACTGTGCTCTGCAGCACAGCGCCCCCCCGGGGACCCCCAACCTGATAGGAGCTGAGCAGCATGGAGAAGGCGGAGAGTTTGATGCTGGTCTCCTTCTCCATTGCAATGTCCATGGAGCCCTCGGTGTCCACCAGCAGCACGGCCACCTGGGGGCCAAGAGGGAGAGCCCCAGGTCAGCTCCCGGCTTTGTCCAGCCACCCATGGCCCCTCCGCCCCCAGAGCCTGCCCCCTGCTCCACCCCCATGGCCCCTGGCATCTCATTTTTGCCCACCCCAGTGTTAGCTCCCTCCTCTCGCTCCTCTCCATTCCCCCCCGTTATGTCTCCATCAGGTTCCCCTGGGGCCTCCTTCCCCATGTCTCCATCCTTCCCTATTTCCCCATTGCCTGTGTTCCCAGCCCTTTCCCCCATTTCCCTTCTCCTAGTGTCCCCATGTCTCCTTCCCCCTTTCCTATGCACCCCCAATGCTCCCACTCACCTTCCCGCCCTGGGTGGGAACCCAGAAGGGTTGACTCCACGCCCACACCCCGTTGGTGACTCGCTCCTCGTCCGCGCGCCACTCGAACCCCTCCAGGATCTCATCCTCCCGGCCCATCCACGACCCGTCCCTCGCGTCCTGCCGGAAAGGAACATGCAGGGAGAGGGGTCAGTGCAGGGTGGGGGAGAAGAGTGACTGGTCCCCGCACACTCCAGACTGTAAGCCCTGGGAAGGGGCTGGGGGTTAATTTACTAGGGTGGGGCGGGGAGGAACACAGGGCGATGGGCGTGCTCAGATTCTGACAGATAAACAGTCAGAGACACACAGACACACTGCATTCCAGACAGACACACAGACAGAAAGACAGACTTGCTCGGGTTCAGACAGATAGACAGACAGACAGACAATATTACCAGACAGAGTTCCAGGCAGACAGGCTGACAGACATGCAATGAGGTGTGTGTACTCACACACACGTGTGCAACTCTGAGCCCTCCAGCAGGGGGCAGGATGGGGCCGCTCACACCCCATCTCACTCCTGTTCCCGTTCACACTCACCGGGCTCCGGAGCCGGCGCAGCAGGTAGTTCAGCAGGAAGGATTTGCCCCAGCGCTGCTCCCCGACGATGGATACCACGCAGACGGGGGCGTTCCCCACCCCACCCTGCTCCAGGCAGCGGCTCAGGGCCTTCTTGTCCAGGATCAGGTTCTCTTCCTCATCCAGACGCGCCAGCTGCACCGGGCGCCCCAGTTCCAGCTGAGACCCCGGCCCCTGCTGCAGGGAGAGAGCAGGGTCAGATCTGCGACCCCACCCCTGAGCCAGCCAGTCCCCTGCTCCCTGCTGGATCAGAGCCCTGTGCCCCATTCTACCCCCTGAGCCAGCCAGTCCCCTGCTCCCTGCTGGATCAGAGCCCTGTGCCCCATTCTACCCCCTGAGCCAGCCAGTCCCCTGCCCTGGGGCTGGATCAGGGGCAGCACTCCCTGGAGGGGATCTTCAGTGGGATTCTACCTGTCCCTGGAGAAGAGCGAAGGTGAGACAACGCTGATGATCAACAGGTGGCTCAGGCAGTGGGGCTAAGGTGGGCGTGGGGATGTTCGGTCACGGGGAGGCGTTCACGGACAGAGGACTGGTCTCCTGGGACGGACGCCACCTGAACAGGGTGCGGGATACACTTCCGGGGTGGAGGTTGGCACAGCTGATGAAAAGGGCTTTAAACTAGGAACCCTGGGAGATGCTCATGGAACCTCCAGGCCTGATTCTCACACCGAGCGGGAGGCAGGAGGAGAGGGTAGGAGCAACGGAGAAAGGAACGACAGAGGGCAGGAGAAGAGATGAGAAGAGGAACGATAGTGCCAAGAGCACCGACGCTGAGAGTCAGGTGGCCGATACCGGCAGCAAAGCCAAGTGGAAGCAGTGAGGTGTCTGCCCAGCAACGCGATGAGCCCGGGTGACAAAAGGGAAGGAACTAAAACTACGGGTGTGGGACAGGAAACCAGACACATGGTGCAATAGCAGCCATGACCGGGGTACAGGGAAGAAAGACAAAAGGCAGAGGTTGCGGAGTAGCGTTGTGTGTTAATGAAGAGGTGGAGTGGAAAGAAATGAGAAGGGATGAAATGGGTGAAACAGAATCTTTTTGGGTCAAGATCACTGTGGGGAAGAAAGGTACCAGGGGCTCCCCTGGGAGAGTGTCTTGGGTCTGCTACAGACCTCCAGGATCTGGTTTGGATATGGATGGAGACCCCTTTCATAGCTTGAATGAAATAAATACCACTGGGAATTGTGTGATCATGGGAGACTTTAATTTTTGTGACAGAGATTGGAGAAGTGCTGCTCATCATGGCAGGGCCCAGATAATCCTGGAGGTGAGACAGCTGAGAGGTTTTTTCATCAGTGACCAAAGCAACAAGAGGTGATGCCAGTTTAGATTTAGTATCGGTAAGTAGCGAGGACCGCACTGAAGAACTGGCTGTAGAGGACAGCCTTGGTTCAAGTGGCCATGAGCTAATTCCATTTAACTAAATGGAAGGATAAACCAAAACAGGTCAGCAGCTGGGGATCCTGGATTTCAAAAAATTAAGGGAATTAGGCAGGGAAGTGACCTGGCCTGCACATCTGGATGTGGACAGGGTTTGTCAAAGATGCAGGAACTCTCTGCAGTCTGCATCCAGGAAAAAGCCCATAGGGAAGGGTTGCTGAGCAAACTGGGTGAACCAGGATTTCAAAGAGGTGATTAAGAGAAAGCAGAAAGCCTCTGAGGAATGGAAACTGGGAGGAATCCATGTCGGGATAAAATGAGAACTGCCAAAGGCCAAGCAGAATTTGAACTTGCAAAAAAATTAAAACCAACAGGAAAAAGTTCTTTAGCCTCATAAAGAAAAAGAAAACAAGGAAAGAAGAAGTGGGACCGATAAGCGCTGAGGATGGGGTGGAGATAAAAGATACAGGCTGCATGGGCCAACACCTAAAGATATGGGCATGGCCTCAGTTTTTAAGAAGCATAAGGAGAAGCTTGTGGCCAGATAGCTAATGAGAACAAGAATACGGGAGTAGAAATTGTCACTGAATTGGTTGAAATGGAAACCAGACTCAAACAACTTAATGGGAGCAAACTGGGGGGCCTGGATCATTTCCATCCTCGAATATTAAGGAAATTAGCACATGAAATTGCAAGCCCAATAGCAAGGATTTCTAATTAATCTGCAAAAGTCAAGGGTAATATCTAGGGTCCTACCAAATTCACAGCCATGAAAAATGCCTCCCAGATGGTGAAATCTGGTCTTCACCTGGGAAATCTGTTATTTTGTGTGCTTTTACCCTAAACTATACAGATTTCATGGGCAAAACAGCATTTCCCAAATTGGGAGTCCTAACCCAAAAGGGAGTTGCAGGGGGAGGAGCGGGGTCTCAAGGTTATTTTCGGTGGGTCACAGTATTGCCACCCTTAATTCTGCACTGCCTCCAGAGCTGGGCGGCTGGAGAGCGGCGGCTGGTGGCTGGGATCCCAGCTCTGAAGGCGGCATCCCGCCAGCAGCAGCGTGGAAGTAGGGGTGGAAATACCGTACCAGGCCACCCTTATTCTGCGCTGCTGCTGGCGGTGGCTCTGCCTTCAGAGCTGGGATCCTGGCCAGCAGCCGCCGCTCTCCAGCCACCCGGCTCTGGAGGCTTCTCGACTGAGTTTGGTAAGTTTATGGAGGGGATGGTCTGATGAGACTGCCTACCATGGCATGTAGCCCAAATGCGAGTGCCAGTAGCAAATATCCCACAACGGGCGGTGATGGGACACTAGATGGGAAGGGCTCTGTGTTACTAGAGACACCCAGGTGTCCGGCTGGTGGGTCTTGCCCACATGCTGAGGGTCTAACTGATCGTCATAGTTGAGGTTGGGAAGGAATTTCCCCCAGCTCAGACTGGCAGAGACCTGGGGGGTTTTCGCCTTTCTCTGCAGCATGGGGCACGGGTCATTTGCAGGTTTGATCTAGTATAAATGGTGGAGTCTCTGTAACTTGAAGTCCTTTAACCACGACTGGATGATGTCAGTGACTAGCCAGAGGTTCTGGGTCTATTACAGGAGAGGATGAGTGAGGTTCTGTGCCCTGCAGCTTGCAGGAGGTCAGACTAGATGATCATGATGGTCCCTTCTGGCCTACAAGTCTGAGTCTGTGTGTCCCCTTCCCCACCCCCTGAGCCAGCCAGTCCCCACTCTGGGGCCAGATCAGGACTGGCTCCCTCTAAAGGGGACAGGCCCTACGTCCCATTCCCTGCTCCCCTGAGCCAGGCAGTCCCTGCCCTGGGGCTGGATTGGGCCCAGAATCCCCTACAAGAGAAAGCTCCTTTTCCCCTTATCCGGCCCGTCTGGTCTCACCGGCTCCGGCTCTTCCTGCTGAGGCTTGGTGATTTTCTCCACCAGGTTTCTGACACGTGTGTCTGGGATCATCCTGTCCCTGGAGAAGGGAGCCCGGCACTCCGGGCAGCGGTGCCCCTGGGCTGAGATCTGGCTCCAGTGAGTCGAGAGGCAGCCCCGGCAGAAGTTGTGGCCGCACTCGATGGAGACGGGGTCGCTGAACACGTTCCAGCAGATGGAGCAGGTGACGTCCTCCCAGAGTTGCTCCATCCCCCTGACCCCACAGGCCTGGGGAGATCCACTGGGTCAAGAGCTAGCACATGGGAACACCGGGGCTAAGATGCTACCGCAGAGGGGCTGGGAGCCAGGACTCCTGGGCTCTATTGTTAGTTTTCACCACTTGGCTGGGTAAGTTTCCATTCGGCTGTTGTGCGCTGGCCACTCCCATTTTGGGGCAGGGCTGGCAAGTGTCTCTCTGCTTCTGGGGTTTTGGGATTCCTGGGGGCCCTGGGAGTTCAGGGAATGATACAGCCATTGCTGCCCCCCCACCTCCCAGTTCAGCCCGCTAGAAGCACCCGACCCGCCAGGATGTGGGTTCAGCTGTGGGGTGAGATTGTACGAGCCGGCCAAGGGGCCTCGGAAACGCCAGCTGCAGTTGGTCCAGTTCTTATTAGAGGGGGGCTGTTTTGGGCCTCCTGAATCCGCCCCCCACCCCTGCTTACAGGGCACTGGGGCTTCTGGATAAATGGCATCTGGCCAGAGCAAACCATGCCAGTGCCCCTGATGTCTGACCCACAGCCTCTGCTAGCCCAGCCCTGCCCCCCCACCCCAGCTCTGCCGGTGCCCCTCACTCCCGACCTGCAGCCCCCTGCTAGCCCAGCCCTGCCCCCCAGCTCTGCCGGTGCCCCTCACTCCCGACCCCTAGCCCCCTGTGAGCCCAGCCCTGCTCCCCCCAGCCCTGCCGGTGCCCCTCACTCCCGACCCGCAGCCCCCACCTAGCCCAGCCCTGGGCTCCCTCTTGCCCTGTAGCTCACCCTGGTGAGCAGACTCCAGCGCAGACCCTGCGGTTAATTCAATTTCTCCGGTTGTCTCTGGGTGTCCCCCACCACCTCCCTGGCTCTCTGCGTGTCTGGCTCTGCACAGAGCCCGGCTGGCCGCTGCCTGCTCAGTTCCACTTTCACTCTCTAGTTTTGTAACCCGGAGCCATGAGCGAGGCCGGGCTCTTGGGGCGGCTCCCTAGACCGGTTTGGTTCTGCAGGCCCCCAGTAGCACTGGACGGCGAATGGATCTGAGTCCTGGCACCAGTTCCCTTGACCCAGAGGGGAAAATGGGCACAGTTCAAGGAACAAGGGGCCCCACCCAAAGGGCCCCGGGAGACTAGAAACAACCATCTATGGGGCTGGAAGGAAAGTTCACAGTCTGCTCCTCACATGTCCCAGGCCTCCTGCCCAGGCCCTGGTTGCACTGCAGTCTTACCACGGGTCAGACCTTTGCTCTGGTGGCGCCCACACGCCCTCAGGCTTAGGCACCCGCCGGCAGCCCCCCATCAGCTCCTCTCCCTCCTCCCAGCGCCTCCTGCCTCCCAGCAGCTCCCCCTGCCACGGATCAGCTGTTCCGTGGCACTGGGGGGAGGCACGAGGGCCCAGCGCACTCAGGGGAGGGGGCAGGAAGAAGGGGCAGGGGCAGAGCAGGAGTGGGAAAAAGCAGGGCAGGGATGGGACATTGGGGGAAGGGGTGGAGTGGGGGTGGGGCATGGGCAGAGCCCCCCTTGGCAGATTAGAAATTCGGCACCTATGCCCTCAGGCTCTAGGGGGGCAGGAACCCTTCTCCCCAGCATTGGTCCGCCTGGTGAGTTCATGTCCTCCGAGTATGGCCAGTGAGGCCCCTCAACAGGCGACGTCTCCCTGCCCAGCCCCCCACCACCCCGCTCTCCCCAGCCACTCACCAGGCTCAGCTGCAGTGTTACATGGGGCACGGCCAGCGTCCGGTATCCCGACTCTGGCCCCACGGCTCCTCCTGCAGGTCGACCCAGTATCCCTGGTCTCCGCTGTCCCAGCTCCCGGCTCTGCACGGCCGCAGCTCAGTCTCCAGCCCAGCTCAGGCTGCTGCTTTCCCCTTAACTCTGCCCTCTTCTGGCTCAGGCAGCTCCAGCTCACACAGAGAACAGGCCTCTGGGCTCCTGACTCCCTCATTGGCCCGCCTGCCCTGTCAATCAGGCTGACTGGGAGCTTTGGCCTCTCCCCATTGGTACTTTCTCTTCAATCCTTCCCCTTTCTTTTGGGACAGGGACAGCTAAAACCCTCACTAAGTTTGGCACATGGGCCGAGCCTGAGCACATTCCCTGGACTCTTGCCCAGGGCCTCTCCCCTCAGCACTGGTGTATCGGGGGTTGACCTGGGGAAGGGGAAATTGGTGACACCCCCAGAACTCCTTACACAGCTGGAACCACCCACTGGAGCCCCCCAAACAAGGCGCTACTCACAGCACCTTGCACCTGTCCTCACTGCCCGGCTCCAAGCTCAGATGAGCTGCAAAACAGGCAGTGAGGGGGCGGGGCAGAAATTTCCCATCCAAGTGGTTTCTGGACTGGAAACCGGGATTTTTCCAGACTGTGACATTTGCCTCCCGAACGTATCAGAAAACAGTGACCGTTGGAACGACGAGTCGACGTCCCGGCACGTGTCTGTTGGGAAAAGCCGCCGTGGCAAGGCCTGGCACAGTTTGGCAGAATCCAATTTTTACTTGTCTTATAATTCTGATGGATTTTGAAGCATATTTTAATTAATATAATCTGGTCATTGGGAAGTTTAGACTTGAAATTAGATGAAGGTTTCTAACCATCAGAGGAGTGAAGTTCTGGAATAGCCTCCCAAGGGAAGCAGTGGGGGCAAAAGACCTATCTGGCTTTAAGATTAAACTCAATAAGTGTATGGAGGAGATGGTATGATGGGATAACATGATTTTGGTAATTAATTGATCTTTAAATATTCATGGTAAATAGGCCCAATGGCCTGCGATGGGATGTTAGATGGGGTGGGATCTGAGTTACTACAGAGAATTCTTTCCTGGGTATCTGGCTGGTGAATCTTGCCCATGTGCTCAGGGTTCAGCTGATCACTATATTTGGGGTCGGGAAGGAATTTTCCTCCAGGGCAGATTGGAAGAAGCCCTGGAGGTTTTTCACCTTCCTCTGTAGCATGGGGCACGGGTCACTTGCTGGAGGATTCTCTGCTCCTTGAAGTCTTTAAACCACGATTTGAGGACTTCAATAGCTCAGACATAGGTGAGAGATTTTTTGTAGGAGTGGGTGGGTGAGATTCTTTGGCCTGCGTTGTGCAGGAGGTCAGACTAGATGATCAGAATGGTCCCTTCTCACCTTAATATCTATGAATCTATATTTTCTCTCAGTTTTTACTGATTTACATTTTCACAGTTGTGAGCCCTCACGGTGTGGTGTTATGTGCGGTTGTTCCCCAGCTGCTCTATCCGAGAGGTGGCTGCACCTCAGTGCTGGGTGAGCCATCCCTGTGCAACATTATGCATGGCTGCACCCCACCTGCCCTGCCCCAGAAGTGGCTGCATCTCCGCCCCGGTAGCTGGGTGACTGTTACCCAGCTCTGGGAGAGTTGAATATTTGCTGAGGGTTTTTGTTTCAGTTCCAGAAATCCCACATTTCTGAGAAGAGGCAGCTGCTGGGGTGTGGTCTCCGGAGGGAGAAGTAGTGGTGACTCCCTGAAGGTGTCGAGCTGACGAGGAGCTTTCTCTCCGCTAGGGCTCTGGCCAAACTGTTTAGGTCCAGGGGAGTCACAACTCCAGCACTTCCAGTGCCCATTAAAGCACATGCGTTTCCACCAGACCCGGCCAAAGGGCCCGTGGGGGGAGCCGAGGAATGAAGGTCCCTGCCCAGAGTGGGGTTCTCAGAGCAGCTCTGCCGACCTGGCGCTCCTTAGGGACACGCTGGCAATGACGTCTGGGCAGGGAAGGGCTAACAGCTCATTCTGGCTTCATCTGCTGCCGGTCCGGATGCCCCACACTGAGCTCCCTGGCTCGCTCTGCATGGGACTGTTACCCCAGGGCGACACCAGGGAATCGTGTCTCCCTGTGTTTAATGTGCTTTCAATGCAGGCTGGACCACTCCTTAAACTCCCCTGGGTTTGCAGAGAGCCTGGCGCATCAGCTCTGAGAGGGGAGCAAGCTGGCCCCAATCCAGAACGTGGTGCTAACTCTGATCCCCGCTAAGGGCATCTCACTTCTCAACATCCCAATGTCTTCGCTGTGGATCCCAGGCTTCGAGGCCAGAAGGCAGCGATCACACTAGGAAGAGCTGCAGAGCCATCGGTGAGAGCTGTCAGGTTTAGATGTTGTTTATCAGTACCTGGCTGTGACACCCTCCACCCTCCACCGGGTCTGTTTCCTGTCTCCCGCAGGAGGAAACCGAAAGCAGTGTGGGAACTGCTCTTTCCAAGAAACAAGCGGGTTAGCAGAATTCATACTGTCTGCAAAACTAGAGAGCAAGCAAAGCCCTCAAAAAGCCCTGCCCCGTTGCAATGTTTCTCAGGGGACGTACAACCAGCACTGAACGGATGCTGGCGTGCAGTGGCTGGGTGACAGCTGCAGAGTCACACGGCGGTTTTCTCAGTGAGGACCTTGCTGTCACGAGAGGTTGTTCTGAAGCTGACAGCTGTAGAGGGCTCCAGGAGCATTTCCTTTTTTGGGCTTTTCCCTGCTATTGGGTACGAAACTGCTCCAGTTCACTGGTCACTTGACCAGTATCCTGCTCCTTTTTCTCCTTCAAGGGCAATCAGAGGAGGAATGTCTGCCTGTGTCTGCAGAGAGCACAAAACCGCAGCTCAGAGAGGTGTGAACTGCACCCAGTGTAACTGACACAGCGTCACTGCCTGAGTCTGCAGAGAGCCTGAGCCCATCGCTCGGAGAGGTGGGATCTGCCTGTGACACTGCGGGTTTACCCAAGGTGTCCAGGGTGAACCACTATCCCCTGCTCACAGTGTGGGAGAGACGTGCCTGGGGCCAGTTGGGGGAAATTCACCGTTAACTCCCAGATACTGACAGCACTTACTCTCCGCTCTGGGCTCCCCAAGCCCTGCGCTTTCCCCTGCCACACACCCCTCTCTGTTGCACTAACGTGCCCCATCTCTCATCCTCTGGACACCTGCAGTGCCCCACGATCCGCTGACTCCCAGCGGCGCCCCCCACAGGTGATGGGCGTTGCCTCAGTTCCACGCTCTCCTTCACACCCGACACTTAGACGTGGCCACAGTAAAACCAAACGGAGGTTTATTTCACAGAGCTGGAGACAGAGACTCAAAAGAGTCCAAGAGAAGGGCTGGAAACACCAGGTTACTGACAAACATAAACTTCAATGCTAGCCTGCCTGTATTACCCAGCTCCTTTCCTGTCTAATAAGGGATCCCGATGCCCGTGGCCTGGCTGGCCAGGGAAGAGGGGCTGGTACCCACCTCTCATGGGACCCTCCTACGGGCAGAGCATCACCTGCGACCATGACAGATCCCATCTTGGGCCCCTTTTTCTTCTCTTATAAAGCCTCAGACTGCTCAGGTCCAGGGCATCCACTTCAGCTCAGCCCCAAGAGTCCTGATTCAGAGTTTTTCCCTGGGTGCTTTTTCCTTTGTCCATATGCAGGCCTGCGGCTGGTCCTGACTGTAAATGCGGGGCCGGGCCAGGCGGGAAGGTGTCGATTGTTCTCACTCTTGTCTGGGAAGCTGTAGCCACTCTGGGCGCCTTTGCCAGGCAAGTCTGCACCCACTTGCCAGTGCTGAGGTTTGAAGGGATGAATTTTGCTGGGGGCAGGAGAGAAAAGGGAAGGGCCGGGTTGAACTGGGGACGTATATTTACGGTTTAAGGCCTTCCACCGCTGTGTACCTCAGGCTGCATCAGTCACAGTCCCAAACAAATGGGACCCTGAACACAGTTTGTTCTGCCCCCCACCCTCACCTCCCCTCATGTCTCCCCAACTTCCTTGTCCACAGTTTGGGGTTCCAGGAGGTCAGGAAAGTCAGGGTCTCTGGTCTGTTGGCAGCTCCGGGGCTCTACCCCCTGCCCTGTGATAGTGGTTCCCGCAGCTAGGACAGGGAGGCGTCACCAGTCGCTCGGCTGCTGTGAGTTCCTCTGCTCCCGCTGTAGTACGTGCAACGGCTCTCCCGCGGCTCCTCCCGCACCAGACACTGTGAGCTAAGGCTGAATCCAGCTGCTCCTTTGCTCTGCTGCCTCTCAGTTACCCAGACTGCCGCTGGGCTGGCCCATCGGCTATTCCCGGGCTGCACAACTGGCTCCCCTGGTGACATGTGACTTGCCCAGGTGGCTACAAACCCCATCTTCTTGCTGTGACTTTGCAAAGAAGAACAAAGGCCCACAAGAGAGAGAATATAAAGGGCCTTGGAAGCCCCTCCATTTGGTCTGCAGCTGGCTCAAGAGACGGACTCTCCACCCCAAGGAGATGCCTGAAAGAAATTGGAACAAAGGACAGTAACCACGGGGGGTGTGAGTGATTGCTGGATGGAGTCCAGTCTGTGAAAAAAACTTATCGGAACATCTCCAGGGTGAGAATTCATCTATGATCAGTTTCTTAAATGTATTGGCTTAGACTTGCGTATTTGCTTTATTTTACTTGGTGACTTACTTTGTTTTGTCTGATCTTACTTGGAACTACTTAAATCCTACTTTTTATATTTAATAAAAACACTTTTGCTTATTAATTAACCCAGAGTAAGTAATTAATACCCGGGGGAGCAAACAGCTGGGCAGATCTCTCTATCAGTGTTATAGAGGGTGGACAATTTATGAGTTTACCCTGTATAAGCTTTATACAGGGTAAAACTGATTAATTTGGGGGTTGGATCCCATTGGGAACTGGGTATCTGGGGGCTGGAGACAGGAGTACCTGCTTAGTGGTTTTCAGTTAAAGCCTGCAGTTTTGGGGGATGTGGTTCAGCCCTGGGTCTGTGTTTGCAGCACGCCAGCGTGTCTGGCTCAACAGGGCAGGGTTCAGAAGTCCCAAGGTGTAACAGGGAAAACGGGCTCGGAGGCAGTCTCAGCACCTCAGGTGACAGTCCCAAGAGGGTCTCTGTGACCCAACCTGTCACAATCTCCCCCTCCTCCATACAGTCACGGTCGATGTAGTTAGGCCGACGCACTGTCAGTGTAGATGCTGCGTTGCTTGCGATCCACTGTTGTGAGCCTTCCCACAATGCCCTGCACTGTCAGTTCAATCGATACAGACGCTATGAGGATGCGCATCGCCGGCACAAGGAGCAAAGTCTATCCAGGCGCAAGCGAAGCAATTACTGCGGTGACTCTAGGCCAACATAAGTTAGGTCGACTTCATTTGGTCGTGTAGACACGGCCATCGTCTTGCTTTCTCTACATCTGTAGCTCCGTGCTGTGCTAGCGTTAAGCACAGCGTGGGTTCTGAGCTGGAGTTGTTCCAGCTACTGTGTAGCCTCCCTGTGGGACAGCACACCTGGTACTTCTGTGCCTGTCCAGTGGATCGGGGCTGGACGCTCCAGGGGGACACTTGGAGGATGCAGGGGTCAGTGGATGCCGAATCCTAACCCAGATATGGCCTGCGGGGCCCGGGCAGGCAGTGCTTGTCGGACCAGATGCAGGTGGTTTCGGGGAGCTGATGCACACTAGCCCCAGACAAAAATGCTTCACGTGGAGGGCAGGGAGAGGAGAACCTTACGGCTAGAAAGCTTTTCCTAATGTTCAACATAAATTTCCCACACTGCCAGCTAAGCCGGTGCCTTCTTGTGCTGCCTATGGAGACTGTTCCATCTCCGTCCTTTTATAACAACCTAGCACATATTTGAAGCCTATTCTTATGTCCTGCCTCAGCCTCCTTGTCTCTAGGTTCTTTCAATCTTTCCTCGTAGGTCAGGTTTTCTAAAGCTCTGATAATTTTTGTTGCTGTCCTCTGGACTCTCTCCAATTCGTCCACTTCTCCTTAAAGTGCAGCACCCAGAATTCGACACAACACTCCAGCTGAGGCCTCCCCACTGCCGAGTAGAGCGGGACAAACATCTCCTGTGTCTCACATACGACTCTCCTGTTAACACAGCCCAGAATGACAACTGCATCACACTCTTGACTCAAATTCAATTTGTGACCCACTGGAACCCCAGATCCTTTCCAGCCATATGACCCCCTAACCAGTTGCTCCCCAGTTTGTAGCCGTGCATTTGATTTTTCCCTCCAAATGCAGCACTTGGCTCTTGTCTTTATGGAATTTTTTCTCATTCATTTTGGACCAATTCTCTAATGTGTCAAACTCACCTTGAATTAAAATCCTGCCCTCCACGTAGCTAAGAAGAAACCAGCCACCACTGACAGCTGGAAACAATCCTAGCAAGGACCCTGCCCATGTGAGACTTTGTGTCAGTTGACTTGTCAGCATCTGCACGATTGTCCCAGTGAGGAAGATGATCTCACGGGCATATTTGTGTGACGCTGTCACTATCTGGAGAGCATGAGAATGGGTGTGGTATAAACCGTGAGCTAACTAGTTAGATCTTTGTATGTACTGTGCCCTGTCCAGCTATCCAGCCATGTCCCATCTATAATCCCTGTCTCTAGCTATCCCTATCAGCTCTGTCTCGATCTCTATATCTTTTCTCTCTGTCGCATTATAAGCGAGGGTGGTAGAGAGGCTACCAGTCAGGGCTGCCCGACACTTTCCATTTTAAGACCCTGTTTTCAGTTGCCTATAACTTTGCCAAACTAACCATTTGGGGTGAAATTTCCCAGGTCGGGTGTCTGCCTCCAGCTGAAGTTTTGGGGAAAGTTTCCCTAAAATCATAGAATCATAGAATCATAGAATATTAGGGTTGGAAGGGACCTCAGGAGGTCATCTAGTCCAACCCCCTGCTCAAAAGCAGGACCCATCCCCAATTAAATCATCCCAGCCAGGGCTTTGTCAAGCCTGACCTTAAAAACTTCTAAGGAAGGAGATTCCACCACCTCCCTAGGCAACGCATTCCAGTGTTTCACCACTCTCCTAGTGAAAAAGATTTCCTAATATCCAACCTAAACCTCCCCCACTGCAACTTGAGACCATTACTCCTTGTCCTGTCCTCTTCCACCACTGAGAATAGTCTAGAACCATCCTCTCTGGAACCACCTCTCAGGTAGTTGAAAGCAGCTATCAAATCCCCCCTCATTCTTCTCTTCCACAGACTAAACAATCCCAGTTCCCTCAGCCTCTCCTCATAAGTCATGTGTTCCAGACCCCTAATCATTTTTGTTGCCCTTCGCTGGACTCTTTCCAATTTATCCACATCCTTCTTGTAGTGTGGGGCCCAAAACTGGACATAGGACTCCAGATGAGGCCTCATCAACGTCGAATAGAGGGGGACGATCACGTCCCTCGATCTGCTCGCTATGCCCCTACTTATACATCCCAAAATGCCATTGGCCTTCTTGGCAACAAGGGCACACTGCTGACTCATATCCAGCTTCTCGTCCACTGTCACCCCTAGGTCCTTTTCCGCAAAACTGCTGCCTAGCCATTCGTTCCCTAGTCTGTAGCTGTGCATTGGGTTCTTCTGTCCTAAGTGCAGAACCCTGCACTTATCCTTATTGAACCTCATCAGATTTCTTTTGGCCCAATCCTCCAATTTGTCTAGGTCCCTCTGGATCCTATCCCTGCCCTCCAGCGTATCTACCACTCCTCCCAGTTTAGTATCATCTGCAAATTTGCTGAGAGTGCAATCCACACCATCCTCCAGATCATTTATGAAGATATTGAACAAAACCGGCCCCAGGACCGACCCCTGGGGCACTCCACTTCACACCGGCTGCCAACTAGACATGAAGCCATTGATCACTACCCATTGAGCCCGACAATCTAGCCAACTTTTTACCCACCTTATAGTGCATTCATCCAGTCCATACTTCTTTAACTTGCTGACAAGCATACTGTGGGAGACCATGTCAAAAGCTTTGCTAAAGTCAAGATACTATACATCCCCTGCTTTCCCTTCATCCACAGAACCAGTAATCTCATCATAGAAGGCGATTAGATTAGTCAGGCATGACCTTCCCTTGGTGAATCCATGCTGACTGTTCCTGATCACTTTCCTCTCATGTAAGTGCTTCAGATTGATTCTTTAAGGACCTGCTCCATGATTTTTCCAGGGACTGAAGTGACGCTGACTGGCCTGTAGTTCCCAGGATCCTCCTTCTTCCCTTTTTTAAAGATTGGCACTACATTAGCCTTTCTCCAGTCATCCGGGACTTCCCCCATTCGCCACGAGTTTTCAAAGATGGCCAATGGCCAATGGCCAGTTTTCAAAGATGGCCAATGGCTCTGCAATCACAGCCGCCAGTTCCTTTAGCACTCTCGGATGCAACTCGTCCGGCCCCATGGACTTGTGCACGTCCAGCTTTTCTAAATAGTCCCTAACCACCTCTTTCTCCACAGAGGGCTGGCCATCTATTCCCCATGTTGTGATGCCCAGCGCAGCAGTCTGGGAGCTGACCTTGTTCGTGAAGACAGAGGCAAAAAAAGCATTGAGTACATTAGCTTTTTCCACATCCTCCGTCACTAGGTTGCCTCCCTCATTCAGTAAGGGGCCCACACTTTCCTTGACTTTCTTCTTGTTGCCAGCATACCTGAAGAAACCCTTCTTGTTACTCTTAACATCTCTTGCTAGCTGCAACTCCAGGTGTTATTTGGCCTTCCTGATTTCACTCCTGCATACCCGAGCAATGTTTTTATACTCATCCCTGGTCATTTGTCCAATCTTCCACTTCTTGTAAGCTTCTTTTTTATGCTTAAGATCCGCTAGGATTTCACCGTTAAGCCAAGCTGGTCGCCTGCCATATTTACTATTCTTTCAACACATTGGGATGGTTTGTCCTTGTAACCTCAACAGGGATTCCTTGAAATACAGCCAGCTCTCCTGGACTCCTTTCCCCTTCATGTTAGTCCCCCAGGGGATCCTACCCATCCGTTCCCTGAGGGAGTCGAAGTCTGCTTTCCTGAAGTCCAGGGTCCGTATCCTGCTGCTTACCTTTCTTCCCTGTGTCAGGATCCTGAACTCAACCAACTCATGGTCAGCGGTAGCTGAGAATAAGGCTAGGAGGAGAAAATACATTGTTTTGCCCTGTGTCTTGGTTACAGGGCTCTCACTACTTCTCTGAGACTGCCTCTGGGTGCACCCCGTCATGGGCCATTATTAGCACAGACAGACACACAGCCTACCCCTCCTTTCACTGGCTGGGAGGGACAGTTCTGGGTTTCCACTCAGCAAAAGGGCCTGGCACTTTGCTCTAGCTCTTCACACAGGTGGATCCCAGCCAATCCCCCATGGCGTGGTCATTCACCTCCTCGGGAACCTGCCCCCCCGTATCTTGGCTGACACGTCCCGCATCACATCCCTGGGAACCTGCCTATTCAAAGGTCTTTCTGGGACCTTTTGCCCAGGAAGATCCCAAAGCCCTTTATGGAGTGAGGGGAGCTGCTGGTATCTGGAGATTAGGCAGGGGACTTGGTGGGCAACCGTTAGGAGAAGGCAAAAGAGGGATCCCTCCATGGGGTTCCCCACCTGGACATGTGGGGTACAGGGCTGGCTGTGCCTCACTGCATCTATGCAGGGGTCGTCCCTGTTACCTCTCCTGTGGTGGAGTCATGCCCTTGGCCTGCTTCCAGACCGATCACTCATGGATCCATTGTTTGTGTCATAGCAGGACTGAAAACGTGCTGTCCTGCCCTTACGAGTGGTATCCAGTGACCAAACAAGCGAAGCATTGTTTATTTAGCAGCAGAAATGTGGCATTAGAGAAAAAGTTGTTAAAATAACAGCCTGTATGTATGTCTGTCTACCTAGAATCCTACCATTTCCTGATGTTAGCCCCGGTAGGTCGGGCTTCTCCAGCAGGCTCCTGTGCCCGGATCCAGTTGCCCTCCCATTGCTCTTCCACCCGCCCCAAGACTTGGGCCACATTTAACTCCTTCTGGGGTTCTTTTTTCTCCTGAATTCACAGGAATTGGCCATTCCCAGTGAAAACAATTTTGTAGGTTGGAAGGAGACAAGAACTGGGGGGAGGGATCGCTCAGTGGTTTGAGCATTGGCCTGCTAAACCCAGGGTTGTGAGCTCAATCCTTGAGGGGGCCATTTAGGGATCTGGGGCAAAAATTGGCGATTGGTCCTGCTTTGAGCAGGGGGTTAGACTAGATGACCTCCTGAGGTCCCTTCCAACCCTGAGATTCTATGAAAATCTAATAACTCTGCCATTGTTCCTTTAACATTAGAGCTGGCTGAAACTTTTGGAGACAAACTCCTGCCCCAATCCCCACCCATTAAAAAAGGCAGATTGAGCCCCAACTTCTGTTTTTGAAAGTAAAAGTTGAGACTTTACAGTTGGGTAGAAAATAGGGACAACGTGGCTGGAGGGTAACAGAGGCCTGTCTGGTTTCAAAGTAGCAGCCGTGTTAGTCTGTTTCCATGAAAAGAAAAGGAGGACACCTTATTAGAGCATAAGTGATGAAGTGAGCCGTAGCTCACGAAAGCGTATGCTCTATTAAATTTGTTAGTCTCTAAGGTGCCACAAGTCCTCCTTTTCTTTTTACAGAGGCCTGCCTGAGTCTGCAGAAAGCCTGAGATGGGAAAATACCATATACCTCTTGACAGAGGGTGTAAACTTCTAGGCCCACTACTCTGCAGGGTCCTGCGAGCCCCACCCCAGCAGTGCCTCTATGTAGCACAACAGAGGATGAACCCAGTCAATGCTGTGAATGAACTAGGGAACTCCACTGCTGTCACCAATGCCTCCTCCAGAGAAAGGAGCGGAGCAAAATGCATCATGTTCCTTTCACTTCTAATGTTGTTGTGGCCACAATATGCGGGTGTTGCCATAGGCTGGTCCACGTGCCTACAGCTCCAAAGGGCTGGATTGTGAAGCCTGGAGTGGGAAGGAACCTCTCAGTAATGCCAATTTCTCTGCCACTCTAGAGGGATTCTGGGGGGCCGCTGATATGTGACCACAATGGGGCCTGGTTCCTGATGGGGGTTGTGAGTTGGGAGGATGGCTGTGGCCAGCCCAATAGTCTGGGTGTCTATGTTGAGACGGTGCCCTATGCTGAATTTGTATGGGGATATGTGGGCTCTGGGGGTCCAAGCCATGAGCCTGGAGTCCTGAACCTTGTTAGGATAAAGATATTCAGGCCTGTCTGCAAAGGCCTGTACTTTAAGAATTTAGGAGTATTCTTATCACTTGGCTAGTTCTAGAGGTATAAAAGAAAGAATCAAAATCACTGTCTGCTGGTGTAAGGGCCTTCTCTTACTGTGACAGTCTGAGACCCTGTTCTTAGGCTCAGGCCTTTGGCTAAGCAGCAGAGGCAGCCATAAGCTGGGAAGCGACCGGTCACATCCTCACATTCCAAACTAGTCACACTGAAAGAAGGTGCTATTCGGATGTTAGGCACTATCAGGACAGGATTGTATTCCTATCACCTCCAGAGAAAGGGAAGTGCCTAGAAAATGTAAAAGGAAACTTAGTTTGATAGCATCCTGTCTGGCAAGAACTCACTTATCAATAGCTGGGATGTGAAATCCTCACTTCTGTATTGTCTTGTCATTATAGTTCCCACTTTGCCATTGTTTGTCTGTATAATCTCTGTCTGGTTCTGTGATTGTTCCTGTCTGCTGTATAATTAATTTTGCTGGGTGTAAACTAATTAAGGTGGTGGGATATAATTGGTAACATAATCATGTTACAATATGTTAGGATTGGTTAGTTAAATTTCAGGAAAATGATTGGTTAAGGTATAGCTAAGCAGAACTCAAGTTTTACTATATAATCTGTAGTCAATGAGGGTGTGGGTGTGGGAGATGGGAACAGGGAATGGGGGTAAGGAAATTGCAATCATGTTTTGCTAAAGGGGGAAATGGGAACAGGGAATGGGAGTAAGGAAGTTGGAATCATGTTTGGCTAAGGGTAGGAATGGGAACAGGGACACAGGTGTAAGGCTCTGTGGTGTCAGAGCTGGGAAGGAGGATACTAAGGAAGGAAACTGAAATCATGCTTGCTGGAAGTTCACCCCAATAAACATCGAATTGTTTGCACCTTTGGACTTCGGGTATTGTTGCTCTCTGTTCATGCGAGAAGGACCAGGGAAGTAAGTGGGTGAAGGAATAAGCCCCCTAACAAACCTCAGGGATGAATGATGCCAGAACCTCCTTCAGCACGTTCATTCTTCTCTTCATCACTCTCCATATGTCACTGTGACCCCCCTTACATCTGTCCCTCTTCCATTCATCCAATAATGAAACTCCATTGTCTGGGGGCAGCGTGACATGACTACAGGAGAGGATCTGAGATCTACCAGCAATGCCCACAAGCCTGAGTCTGCAGAGAGCCTGAGCCAATTGCTCTGAGAAGGAGGAGCTGCTCTGTCATAAATATAAAGGGAAGGGTAAACCCCTTTAAAATCCCTCCTGGCCAGAGGAAAAATCCTCTCACCTGGAAAGGATTAAGAAGCTAAAGGTAACCTCGCTGGCACCTGACCAAAATGACCAATGAGGAGACAAGATACTTTCAAAAGCTGGGAGGAGGGAGAAAAACAAAGGGTCTGTGGCTGTCTGTATGCTGCTTTGGCAGGGGACAGAACAGGAATGAAGTCTTAGAACTTTTAGTAAGTAATCTAGCTAGGTATGTGTTAGATTATGATTTCTTTAAATGGCTGAGAAAAGAGCTGTGCTGAATAGAATGACTATTCCTGTCTGTGTGTCTTTTTTGTAACTTAAGGTTTTGCCTAGAGGGATTCTCTATGTTTTGAATCTAATTACCCTGTAAGGTATCTACCATCCTGATTTTACAGAGGTGATTCCTTTACTTCTATTAAAAGTCTTCTTGTAAGAAAACTGAATGGTTTTCCATTGTTCTAAGATCCAAGGGTTTGGGTCTCTGGTCACCTATGCAAATTGGTGAGGATTTTTACCAAACCTTCCCAGGAAGTGGGATGCAAGGGTTGGGAAGATTTTGGGGGGAAAGACGTGTCCAAACTACGTTACCCAGTAAACCCAGATAGAGTTTGGTGGTGGCAGTGGAAGTCCAAGGGCAAAGGGTAAAATAGTTTGTACCTTGGGGAAGTTTTAACCTAAGCTGGTAAAAGTAAGCTTAGGAGCGCCTGCACTCTGCCATCCCACAGCTAATGCCAAGCCGCGGAGCCCGTGGGAGGCTGTGGCCGTGGCAGGACTGGCCCTAGCGGGAGGAGGCACCAGCTGCTGCGGGGCAGGTCACGGTTGCTACCAGGAGGAGACAGAATTTGCAAGGCCGATTTATTGACGATCTTCAGAGCACAAGTCCTGAGATCAGAGTAACGACAGGGCCCTTCCCTGTCGACTTCCCAGTCACCCAAGGGGGCGCTGCAGAGCTGCAGGAAGGGCTGGATATAACCCCCTGCCCCCTGCCCTCCCCACCCCTGTAGCACCCCTGTTCTTCCATCCACCAGCCTCTCCCAGCCACGTCCCACAGACCCCAGCAACGTGGGGCCCACACCCAGTGCTAAGGGGGGGGGGGTCTATACACACCCCAGCTGGTGGGGGGCTGCCAGCTCTGCTTTCTCTGCAGCTCATGCTCAGGAGGGGGGTGCTGCTCCCATGCTATCTGTGCTGGGGGGGTTGGCAATGGGGCAGGTCACAGGCCCATCAGCAGGAGCCCAGCAAAATGGGCACCTAGGCTCCCTGCTCTAACCCACCAGACCCCACTCCCCTCCCAGAGCTGGGGATAAAACCCACTTCCCTCTCATGCCATGTTCTGCTGCAGTGCTGGGGCAGAGCTACCATCCTTGTTAGGTTTGTTTTCTCTGGCATTAAGCTCAGGTTAAGTTTAACCCTCTCAGTTCAGCAGGCCCAGAGCTCAGAGAGTCTCCCCCCATCCTAGGGTGATTTGTGAGATGTCCCAGAATGCACTGCTGCGGGGTGAGCTGCTTTCTCTATCAATGAGATGCGGAGGAAGATCAAATTAGAACATCACCCACGCGAGCCTTTTTTGAGAGTGGGGGAGGAAGGGCCAATATTTGCAAACAGAACAATGGGCCAGATAGTTTCTAGGAGCACCAGGGCTGCCCCCCTAAGCCAAGAAGCCCACCTGGCAGGGGCCACTAGGGTCACCTCTGGACCCAGGGCATAGCATGTCATTTTTGATCCAATGGCTGCATTTCCCAAAGCGTTCTCTGCAGGTCGGCACAGTGATGAGAGGAACCTGCAGCTCCTGAAGGGTCTTGGGCGGCTTCAGTGTATCTGGAAGGAGAGAGCCGGGGATGGAGCATAGTGGGAGGCCGAGGGAGCTGGAAAGGACAGGGGGGAGCTGGGAAAAATCTCTCCCAGTGTAACGGACTGGCCAAGCGCGTGAGCTACATCGCCGTCTAGGGGCTGCAACTCACAATGCACAGAAACGTCACAGATTCTTTGTGTGTGTGTGTGTGTGCTCTTGTGGCTACACAGCCCTGTGTGTTCAGAGCTCCAGGGAAGGCCTCTCCGACTCTGGAGGCATCAGCCACCCCCGGGAATAGGGGCTGAATAGCAGCCCCCTCAATCGCCCCTTAGATCCATCACACTCCCATCCCCCCTCACCATCACAGCCCCATCCAATGCGGCCCCAGCCCATGACCCAGACTTTTCCCCTGCTGGGAACGGGGTGGAGAGGCCCGGCAGGGCGATGGGGCGGATGGTGTCCGTGAAGGTGACAGGTTCCGTCAGCTGCACCAGGGCGATGTCGGCGACAGACGTCTTCTGGTTGTAGTCGCGGTGGACGACGATGCGACGCATGGGAGAGGCGCTCCCGGTTGGGAGGGAGAGCTGGTACTCTCCCAGGTGCATGCGATATGCAGAGTCAGGGAAAGAGCTGGGAGAGGAGGAGCAGAAAATACCGATCAACACCCCCTTCTGGCCCGGGCCCCTCCCTCACTCCACCTCTTCCCCTAAACCCCCACCCATCTCTTCCACCCCCTCCCACGAGCGACACCAGGAGCCGGTGGGATGGAGCAGAACGGGGTGGGGTGGGCTGCGGCTGGGTCGCTCACTTTTGCCAGCACCAGGCGCTCCGCTAACCCCCCAGGCCAACCTGGACCTCACGTTCAGAAGCACGGGGCCCCCCAAAGCACAGGGCACGGGAAAGTTGCCCCACTCTATCCTATGGATGGGATGGCTCTGACTAACGTAACACAAGGTAGCTCACATCGACCTGACTCTGGAAGTGTCTTCCCTAACCTTTTGCTGCTGCCGATGTAAGGGCCCCTCTGCACCAACTTAATAACTCCACCTCCACGAGCGGCCTAGAGACAAGGTCGATGTAATTAGTTTGATACATGTCAATGGTGACACTGCGCTGCTTACGTCAACTGTTAATGGCTTTCACGAGCCTTCCCACAATGCCCCACACTGACAGTACAATCGATACAAGCCCTGCTGATAAGGACACGCACCACCGACACAAGGAGCAAAGCGTAGCCACGCACAAGCGATGTAATTACTGCGGTGGCTGTATGCTGACGTAGGTTAATGTCAGTGATGCTGATGTCTTATCAGACCTGTATGTTTGCCTGAGATAGACTATTTTTGTCCTTTTGACTTTTGATACTTTTATATACTTAATAATGTAAGCGGAGTCTGAATGAGCTCTCCCCTGACATCTAGCGGTCAGCTGTGTGAAAGGACTTCAGGAGCTGATCTCATTTGCATGGACACACCCACCCTGCCTAAGTGCTCAGCATGATGGGATTGCTTGCCCAAATGATCACTTGTGTCTGGTGTTGGATCCCCAGTCTCCTTGCTATTGGGGCAGGAGTAATAAAGGGTTGTGTTACCCTTGTTGTGTGAACCGAGGGCAGCAGAACTGTACCTGGCATACCCTGATAGAAGGACTCACCCTCAACTGAATGGCACTTGCTAGGCTGGGGACATGGGTTCCAAAGTGCCATAAGAAGAAAGAGTGGGTGGTAGGTACTTGTACTTGGGTCTGGTAGACACACTATTTGACCTTTCTCTTTCCATGATATAATAAAAGACATAATTTAGACTCTATTGAGAGTCTTGTTACATGCTGCAGAGCTAAAATCACTGATAACCAGGTCTAAATAATAAACCTTCTTTGAGTCAGTGTCTCTATTGTAAGAGACTGCCCAGTGTACACTAGGAGTGAGGCTCCCTGACTAAGCTAAAATCACTGAAATCTGTGTGAAGTGGGGGACCCTGAAGACATCTTGGTGAGCGGCCAGCAGCGAAGTTGGCAGAGAGGGGTGTTAATTGGCCATTGGGGCAACTAGCGAGTGCTTGAGCAGCAGAGTGTTTGAGGTGCCTCCTTCTCCCCCCACTTCCATCCAGGGTGGGAGGTGAACTCGGCGGCTGAACCTCTGAACTCTGGGACTGCACTGGCCAAGGACAGCAACTGTGAGTGGGGTGCAGAGAAGGGACGGGCACGTTAAAGGGACTTTTGGGTTGCTGGACTTAAGAACCTGAGGGGAAAAGGACAGTGCCCAACTTACTTGGGGGTGGGTCTTTTGCTCATGGTTTATGTTTATGAATCCTAGTTGCAATGTTTCCACAAATTAATGCAGAGTTAAATCCCTCCTTTTATTAAAAGGTTTTACTACACTCAGACTCTGTGCTTGCGAGAGGGGAAGTATTGCCTCTCAGAGACACCCAGGGGGTGGTGTGTAATTGTCCCAGGTTACTGGATGGGGGCTTGAGCCGGTTTTGTGTTGTATTGTTGAAAAGGAACCTCTAGCTATTAAACCAGGCCCTTGTCCTGCTGGCTCTACCTGGCAGAAGGGTGACACGAATCTGTGTGAACAAAGAACCAAGACGCTGTGTGTTGCTTCTGCCTAACTAGTTGGGGGGTTTAGCACAATGACAAAAGATAAGAAACAGAGTTAAAGTGTTACCAGGTATGGTGGGAGTGGAACTTCCCCAGGCCACTGGCTAAAGTGACCTCACTCCGTTCAGTCTCAAAGGGGGCAGAGATGTGACGAAGTGGGGATTTTCCCTTGTTATGTTGTATGTGAGTCTTACTGTTGAGCCGATGAGAGTTTTACTGTTTTGCATGAATATGGTGTGTGGCTCAGTTTCCCTGTGTGCTGCACCAGTTCCTCGGTGGTGGGAATAGAGGTGTGTGACTTTGGCTGAGACCTCTGGGGCAGGTGAGGCTGCTCCAGCGGCCTGCACCTATGCTGTGACCAGTGCCCTTCGTAACCTGAGACCCATGAGGGGGATGCAACCAGGTGATGACCAGGAAGTGAGGCAAAGACAAGGAGGAGGAGCAACGGGCGTGTTGGAGGTTGGGTCGCTGGAAGCTGGAAGTCTGTTTGGGGGGACTGGAAGATGGGGAGTCCAGGCTGCCTGGTCCAGGACTCCCCAAGATGGATTTGGCTGAAAGTCACTGATGTCTGTGCCACAAGTCCTCCTTTTCTTTTTGCGAATACAGACTAACATGGCTGTTACTCTGAAACCTGTGATATCAAGGTCTGTTCTATGCTGTGTTCCTGTCAACTTATAAACTTTTACCAGCTGGCTGAGAGTCACTTTTGACTGTGGAGTTGGAGTGCAGGGCCCTCTGTCTTCCCTAGAGCCCAGCCCGGGCAGATTCATTGCAGGAAGTGCACAGCATGGAAGGGGATGCTGAATGCTCTGAGGTCAGACCCAGGAAGGTCAAAGCTGTGTAAGCTTCTTGCCCTGGCACAGGATGCTCAGAGAGAGGAGGCATGCTTTCCCAGAGTCCTGACTGGCTTTGTATGGAGTAGTTCCAGAGCATTGGTCCAGTGACTCCATGAAAGTGGTTTGTCAGACAGAGCCCAGAAAACATAACCCTCTGGTCTCCCAGAGGATATGAACCGCCTTTGGGTTACGGGGTCCCACAATTAGGGTGTAATGTTACCATGTGTAATCATAATGGTACATCCATAAAGGAAAATCCCTGAGCTTGCCGTTATGTACATAGAATCATAGGACTGGGAGGGACCTCGAGAGGTCATCTTGTCCAGTCCCTGCACTCATGGGAAGACTATTCTCTAGACCATCCCTGACAGGTGTTTGTCTAATCTGCTCTAAAAAATCTCCAATGGTGGAGATTCTACAACCTCCCTAGGCAATTGATGCCAGTAGTTAATCACCCTTAGAGCTAGGAAGTGTTTCCTAATGTCCAACCTAAACCTCCCTTGCTGCAATTTAAGCCCACTTGTCCTATCCTCAGAGGTTATCAGACTGGGCATAAAGTCTCCCCTGGGATGTTGGGTCGATGACATTTAACCACTTTGCAGAATGTAACCTACAGGTAATATGAATACCAAGCTAAAAAAAAAATACAAATTTAAGCTGGCCACAGCCAGGAGCTGGAAATACTCCCTGATGGGTGAATGTATGGAATCCTCTGTGGAAGCAAGTGCAACCCGCACTCTCCAATGTGTCCTTTCAGACCATTACATGGGTGGTGCACCCCAAAGAACGGTGGGTGGACTGAGTACATCCCAACTGCAGCACATACACAGAAGGGTTAAAGCAGTAATTTAGTTGGTGGGTGAGGGGACACACATGGAATCGTCACCAGAGAAGGGATTCGCGGGCAGCAGGAAACACAGGGTTGGGTGCATGGACCCTGGGGGACAGCTGGGTACCCAAATAACTGATAAGCCAAAATGTGAAACTTCAACAACAAATCAATGAACTACTGGCTCAGCAAGTGTCTGCAATGGTGACAGGATGGAGAAGGGCAGCAGAGGTGAACTGGCAGTTAACTCAATGGACAGGAAACCTGGTAATGTGGGTGGGGGATGGTTTCAGAAGGCTAACCTGGAGGGAGGTGTATATGCTCAGCTAGCAATGTTAATGAATGTCATGAGGGACACATGGGCGGGACGATGTCCTTCAGCTTTAAATCGTGAAGCTAGTCCATAGTTATCCACACTTGCCCGACACACCCATCTGCATGGAAAATAACATCCTCCACCTGTGGGTTTAGCACCTGGGTAATAGTCACCATGATACTTTGGAACAGGACGGTAACAAAGGTGGTCCCCAGGAGCCCTGTGGGAGTAAGGAGAAAGGGATTAGCTCACTGGGAACCATTGGGGGATAGAGAGGGAGGGTTGAATGGTGTAAGTTGGACAATAATCAAGTAGAGCAATGTATGTCCATGAAAGATATTTGGATGTGCCCCTCCTCAGTGGCCACAGAAGAGGAGGATCAGTGGCCTGTTGCAAAAGGGGAGTGATTAGGGTGTTGTAGATGGGGTATGATGTGTTTTGCTGGGAATGTACACGATCCTGTAATATAACACTAGGGGGCACAATTATACCAGCACATGATGAAATTACACAAATCTACACACTGCCATCAGTGCATGAAAAGGGGTGGCTTTTGAGAGTGCTTGTGGTGATAATGTCGTATTCAGGCCTGTATATTTGCCTGAGATAGAGTTTTGGGTCTTGTTTGCCCATTTGACTTTTCATATTTTTATATCCTTCCTAATATGTGTGTGAACAAAGACACTGTGTGTTGCTTCTGCCCAACCAGATGGGTTTGTTAGTACAGTGAGAAAAGATAAGGAACAGCGCTAAAGCATTGCTGGGTTTGGTGGGAGTTAAATATACGAGTGTACACTTGCAGGACAGTCCTGCCTCAACTCCTCTCCGGAGATAAGGTCAATCTACCAGTTGGGAGGGGCGAGTGGGATGGGAGGGGTGGGGTGGCATAAGAAACACTAAAAGCCAAACAAATGCCTGGCCTTGTCCAGTACACAACCTCACTCCTTACCTCTCCCATGCGATACAAAAGAGGTGGTACCAAAGCCCCCAGACTCAGGACTCTCCAGAACAGAATATGACCAGAAATTGTAAGGGGGTGGGACCCAGGGCGTGCGCTACAGGTATAATTAAGCCTGCTAAGAAGGGGGAGGTGGGGAAAAAGGGGACAAGGGAAAAAGGCTCTGTCAGCAAGCAGAGCTATTGATATGCTTGCTTGATTAACCCCAATAAACATTGCCTTGCCTGCACTTTGGATGTTGAAATGCCAATCATGATCGTGGGAAACCCAGCCTACCCCTTCCTACCATGGCTCATGAAACTGTACACAAGCAGCCTGGAAAGCAGTAAGGAGCAGTTCAGCCATCAGCTGAACAAGCGCAGAATGGTGGTGGAATGTGCCTTTGGACATTTAAAAGGTCGTGTGCGTTGTTTGCTTCCTAGGTTAGACCTCAGTGAAAGTAATATCTCCATTATTATTTCTGCCTGCTGTATGCTCCATAATATCTGTGAAACAAAGGAAGAAAAGTTTCTGCCAGGGTGCGGGGTTGCGGCAGATCACCTGGCAGACGATTTTGAGCAGCCAGATACCAGGGGAAGAAGAAGAGCCCACCGAGCAGCTCTGCATCTCTGTGAGGCTTTGAAAACCAGTTTCAGCAATGAGCCAGAATAATGTGACACTTATCTGTGTTGTTCCTTACCAATCTGTCCTATTCAGTGTATTTTCTCCCTTGTTGACTCCACCCCCACTAACCACCATGTGTGGAATGAATAAAGAGCTTTTTCCCCCTCAGTCTATTTTGTTTTATTATGGACACAAACATACAGACAGCAAAGAAAAGTAAGACAATATTGTGCAAAAGGGCTGATAACACTATGAATCAGTGACCTGTCCTCTTCATTATTTACCATGTCCCCAAATTTTGTGTCATCAGCAAACTTTCTCAGGGATGATTTTATGTTTTCTTCCAGATCATTGATAAAAATGTTAAATACTGTAGGGCCCAAACCAGATCCTTGTGGGATCCCACCTGAAATAGCCCAGCTCAATGATAATTCCCCATTTACAGTTACATTTTGAGGCTTAACAGTAGCCCAATTTTTAATCCATTTAATGTGTGGTATGAGAATTTTTTAATCAGAATGTCATGTGGTATATTCATTACTATCATCTTCCCCTTTCTTCCAAATGTTAGATATTATTTTTAGTATTATTTTTACAGGTGCCTTCACTTCCCCTCTAAACCAGGTCAATTTGTTAACTAATACAACCTTCTTCCTCAGTTATGATATTGTGGCTTTTTGGGAATCTAGTTAGGTGTTCTTAAACGATTCCCAATTATCATTCACGTTTTTCTGATTACATTTTTCCTCCCAGTTGATTTGGCTCATAATTTGTTTTAGCTTTGTGAAATTGACCCTATTAAAGCACTATTATTGCTCTGGACTTTATTCCGCTCGCACATTAGAAATGTGATCAAGTCATCAATAACCATTAATGTTTAGTTCTTGCTATCCATTCCTCTTTATCTATTAGGACAAAGTCTAACATAGAATTCACCTATGCTGGCAATAACACTTTTTGAGTTAGGAAATCGTCTTCTGTTATGTTCAGACATTCCAAGGATGTTTTAGTCCTAGCTGTCATAAATATAAAGGGAAGGGTCAACCCCTTTAAAATCCCTCCTGGCCAGAAGAAAAATCCTCTCTCCTGTAAAGGATTAAGAAGCTAAAGGTAACCTTGCTGGCACCTGACCAAAATGACCAATGAGGAGACAAGATACTTTCAAAAGCTGGGAGGAGGGAGAAAAAGAAAGGGTCTGGGGCTGTCTGTATGCTGCTTTTGCCGGGGACAGAACAGGAATGGAGTCTTAGAACGTTTAGTAAGTAATCTAGCTAGGTATGTGTTAGATTATGATTTCTTTAAATGGCTGAGAAAAGAGCTGTGCTGAATAGAATGACTATTCCTGTCTGTGTGTCTTTTTTGTAACTTAAGGTTTTGCCTAGAGGGATTCTCTCTGTTTTGAATTTAATTACCCTGTAAGGTATCTACCATCCTGATTTTACAGAGGTGATTCCTTTACTTCTATTAAAAGTCTTCTTGTAAGAAAACTGAATGCTTTTTCATTGTTCTAAGATCCAAGGGTTTGGGTCTGTGGTCACCTATGCAAATTGGTAAGGATTTTTACCAAACCTTCCCAGGAAGTGGGGTGCAAGGGTTGGGAGGATTTTGGGGGGAAAAGATGTGTCCAAACTCCGTTTTCCAGTAAACCCAGATAAAGTTTGGTGGTGGCAGTGGAAATCCAAGGGCAAAGGGTAAAATTAATTTGTCCCTTGGGGAAGTTTTAACCTAAGCTGATAAAAGTAAGCTGAGGAGGTTTTCATGCAGGTCCCCACATCTGTACCCTAGAGTTCAGAGTGGGGAAGGAACCTTGACACACCTCTGTGTGACATTGCACGCCATGTGCTTTATGAAGATATGCTTGTGAACATGAATATGACATAACTGAAATATGCTTTATGCGAAATGTCCCATGTAACATATCATTAGAAAGGTTATAATCTACTGAATGTGTTCATCCTATTTGTTTGCATGTATTATTTCTATGTCTGAAGTTAGGAAAATAAGATCTAAACTTGTACTACTGATGTAGTCATATTAAGTGGAGGCCATTAATGGTGCTTCAGAAACAATGAGTTGTGAATGACTGTAATTGTAAATGCATCCGATGAAGTGAGCTGTAGCTCACGAAAGCTTATGCTCAAATAAATTGGTTAGTCTCTAAGGTGCCACAAGTCCTCCTTTTCTTTTTGCAAATACAGACTAACACGGCTGCTACTCTGAAACCTGTAAGTGACTTTGTTTACCTGCAAGCCTTCCTGGGTATGTGTGGGACAGCCTGGAAAGAATGGAGACTGGGGTCTCACAGAGACATGTGACCATGTCACCTAACACTGAAATCCATCTTGAATTTGATACTTTTCCCCAGGGGGGTGGGGTTTCAAAGAAAGCTTTCCCACCTTAGGGAAATTCTATGTAAGACAGGGGAAGTAAACAATGGGGGTCTTCAGATGGCTTAAGAGATGGCCTCACCTCCTGAAAGATAAAGCACCGGGAAACAAGAGGATTGCAACCACAGGGGTGAGAGAGAACAGGCTGTACCCAGGTCAGAAAAGGCAAGTGGCCTGAGAAGGATTTTACCTGAAGTAACATTTAAGGTGAGAAGTTATCATTAGTAACGGGTTTCTTAATGTATTAAGCTTAGACTTGCGTGTTTTGTTTTATTTTGCTTTGTGACTTACTTTGTTCTGTCTGTTATTACTTAAATCCGACTTTTATACTTAATAAAATCACTTTTGTTTATTAATAAACTGAGTGTAAATAATTATTACCTGGGGGGAGGGGGCAGTTGTGCATATCTCTCTTTCTGTGATATAGAGGGCAAATATTTATGCGTTTACCCTGTATAAACTTTATACAGAGTAAAACAGATTTCCCTGGGCTTCAGACTCCCAGAAAGGCAGTACACTGGGTGATGGGAAAGTCCCTGTTAACTGAGAAGCTCCATGGCTGAGTGAATCTCAGTGTCTAAGGAACTCCAGAGGGGTGTGGCCCATTCTCTGAGTCCATGCTGGGACTGAACCGGAGCGTCTGGCTCAGCAAGATAGAGTTGAAGGGCAGCCATGGTGGCAGGAGAGTTGTTCTCAGTGGTATCCCTGTGCATCAAGTGTCAATCTCAAGGGGGTCTCTGTGAGAGAACCTGCCACAGAATGAACAGACCCCAGATAATCATCAAGTGATCCATCCAATCCCATATTCTCAGCTTCTGGCAAACAGAGGCTAGGAACAATATCCCTGCCCATCCTGTTGATGGACCTATCCTCCATGAACTTATCTAGTTCTTTTTTGAACCCTGTTCTAGTCTTGGCCTTCACAACATCCTCTGGCAAAGAGTTCCACAGGTTGACTGTGCGTTTGGTGAAAAACTCAAGTGTTTTGCTGAAGTGGTTCCTCCTAGAGACAGTTCCAAAGATGGGACAGTAGTACCGTTCCTGTGGCTCTGTGGCAAGTGGTGGCAGCGGTGGGATGCTGAATGCAGTAGGAGTATTGTGACCTGCAGCAGTAAAACTAGGGTAGTCAAAGGAAACAGCAAGAGAATGGCAAAAACCTGCTCCCTAAGAAGGATATCGCCAAACTGTGAAGGCATGGAGGTTCAACATGGTGCAGCTGATTTCATGGCTGAAGAGGGTTGATTTAACCAAGAAGCAGGTTCCAGACCCAGGCAGGGAGCCAAGAGGGTCCGAGAACAACAGAGGCAGCAGCAGGGACTTGCTGGCTGTGAGAGGGAGCAAGCTGAGACCATGCGAAGCAGTTAAAACAGGAACTGGAGATGGAGAAGGGGAGGGACAGGAGAACCCAGAGAAGGGTCACTGGGGAAAGGCCCCAGATGCCAGTTGTACAGGGAACCTGATACCAAATTGTTGCCCCAGTTTAAGGAGGGGGTGTGGGGTATAGATGCTGATAGAAGCAGTCCGGAGTGTGAAACACTAGCTTCCCCCAGGAGGTGTCATCTCTGGCCCACCAAAAGACTTTGTTAATTGTTTCCCCCCCAACCCATGAAAAGGAAACGTAGACGCATAGGAGATGCATAAGTGGGATACGTCAAGTTTGGCCTGCCATGGGAGCCTGGGCACAAAGCGTCGTCGGTGGGCCGCCACCGCCTCCTCCAGCCAGGTGCTCTCTCGGGCAGCTGCCACAGAGAGCCAAAAGCATAACGGGCAGGGGGTGGGCGGGACACAGCAGGAGTGGGGGCTACTGGGTTAGAGCAGGTGTTTGGGGGATTCTGGATTCTTTGCTCCTCCCCTTGTCATGCACCATGGGGTCACAGACAGGCCCCTTAGCCTCTCCAGCCTATCTTCCACCCAGACAAATTGAACTTAGTGATGAATGGTCCCAAAAATCACACCACACTAGGCTGGTTGCAGCCCCAGGACACCAGTCACGAACCCCAGCTCAATTGGTGCCCTAGATCCTACACCAAAGACAACGCCTGTAGCCTTGTTGAGATTCCCAGTGTTCACCCACCGCACCCCCACTCACTTCTCCCTCCCTGCACAGTTCAGCGATATCCTTCTTAGGGAACTGGTTATACGCATTTCTCTTGCTGTTTCCGTTGACTACCCTAGTTTTACTGCTGCGGGTCACTATACTCCTCGTACATTCAGCATCCCACAGCTAACACCATCTGTCACAGAGCCATAGGATTGGTGCTACGGCCCCAGCTTTGGAACTGTCTCTAGGAGGATCCCCTTCAGCAAAACACTCAGGTTTTTCACACAACGCACAGTCAACCTGTGGAACTCTTTGCCAGAGGATTTGGGAAGGTCAAGACTATAACAGAGTTCAAAAAAGAACTAGATAAGTTCATGGAGGAGAGGTCCATCAATGGCTATTAGCCAGGTTGGGCAGCGATGGTGTCCTAGCCTCTGTTTGCCAGGAGCTGGGAATGGGTGACGGGGGATGGATCACTCAATGATTCCCAATCTGTTCTTTCCCTCTGGGGCACCTGGCATTGACCACTGTCGGGAGACAGGACACTGCGCTAGATGGACCTTTGGTCTGACCCAATGTGGCCATTCTTATGTTTGGTTTGTTAGTCACCTGGCACACGGCACATGGGGTCCTTTCGGGAGCACAGAGAACTGAAGATTAAAGCACGGCCCATGCTGGTCAGCCCAGTGTGATGAAGTGGGATTTTATTCATTCTGTTATGTTGCATGTGAGTCTTACTGTCCTAAACTGATACTGTGTGTGCCTCAGTTTCCCTGTGTGATGCACCAGTACTTAGGTGGTGGGAATTGGGTGTGTGATTTTGCTGAGGCACTCAGGGCAGGTAAGACTGCCTAGCTATTTGCACCTATGTAACTTGAGACCCAGGAGGTGGGGTGTGACCACGTGACAACTTTGGTCCAGGAAGTGAGACAAAGAGAAGGAGGAGGAGCATGAAGGGGGGTGTCAGGGTTCCCTCCCCACTCTGAACTCTGGGGTACAGATGTGGGGACCCGCATGAAAGACCCCCCTAAGCTTATATTCCACCATCTTAGGTTAAAAACTTCCCCAAGGCACAAATTCCTTTCCTTGTCCTTGGGCAGTATTGCTGCTACCACCAAGTGATTTAAACAAACATTCAGGGAAGGGCAACTTGGAGCCCTATCCCCCCAAAATACCCCCCAAACCCCTTCACCCCCTTTTCTGGGGAGGCTTTAGAATAATATACCAACCAATAGGTTAAACAAAGTGAGCACAGACCAAATCCCTGGTGTTTTAGGACACTGAAAATCAATCAGGTTCTTAAAAGAAGAATTTTATTATAAAGAAAAAAAGTAAAAGAAGCACCTCTGCAAAATCAGGATGGAAGACAACTTTACAGGGCAAATAAAAAGATTTAAAACACAGAGGATTGCCCTCTGATTTTGCTTCCCAGTTACAAAACAGAAGAGCTGGCTGTATTTTAAAGAATCCTTATTGAGGTTACAGGGACAAACCATTCTGCTGTGTAGAAAGAATAGTAAATATGGCAGGCGACCAGCTTGGCTTAACAGTGAAATCCTTGCTGATCTTCAACACAAAAAAGAAGCTTACAAGAAGTGGAAGATTGGACAAATGACCAGGGATGAGTATAAAAATATTGCTCGGGCATGCAGGAGTGAAATCAGGAAGGCCAAATAACACCTGGAGTTGCAGCTAGCAAGAGATGTTAAGAGTAACAAGAAGGGTTTCTTCAGGTATGTTGGCAACAAGAAGAAAGTCAAGGAAAGTGTGGGCCCCTTACTGAATGAGGGAGGCAACCTAGTGACAGAGGATGTGGAAAAAGCTAATGTACTCAATGCCTTTTTTGCCTCTGTCTTCACGAACAAGGTCAGCTCCCAGACTACTGCACTGGGCAGCACAGCATGGGGAGGAGGTAACCAGCCTGCTGTGGAGAAAGAAGTGGCTCGGGACTATTTAGAAAAGCCGGACGAGCACAAGTCCATGGGGCCGGATGCGTTGCATCCGAGAGTGCTAAAGGAGTTGGCGGATGTGATTACAGAGACATTGGCCATTATCTTTGAAAACTCATGGCGATGGGGGGAAGTCCCGGACGACTGGGAAAAGGCTAATGTAGTGCCCATCTTTAAAAAAGGGAAGAAGGAGGATCCTGGGAACTACAGGCCAGTCAGCCTCACCTCAGTCCCTGGAAAAATCATGGAGCAGGTCCTCAAGGAATCAATCCTGAAGCACTTAGAGGAGAGAAAAGTGATCAGGAACAGACAGCATGGATTCACCAAGGGCAAGTCGTGCCTGACTAATCTAATCGCCTTCTATGACGAGATAACTGGCTCTGTGGATGAGGGGAAAGCAGTGGATGTGTTGTTCCTTGACTTTAGCAAAGCTTTTGACACAGTCTCCCACAGTATTCTTGCCAGCAAGTTAAAGAAGTATGGGCTGGATGAATGGACTATGAGGTGGGTAGAAAGATGGCTAGATTGTCGGGCTCAACGGGTAGTGATCAATGGCTCCATGTCTAGTTGGCAGCCGGTATCAAGTGGAGTGCCCCAAGGGTCGGTCCTGGGGCCGGTTTTGTTCAATATCTTCATAAATGATCTGGAGGATGGTGTGGATTGCACCCGCAGCAAGTTTGCAGATGACACTAAACTGGGAGGAGAGGTAGACATGCTGGAGGGCAGTGATAGGATACAGAGGGACCTAGACAAATTAGAGGATTGGGCCAAAAGAAATCTGATGAGGTTCAACAAGGACAAGTGCAGAGTCCTGCACTTAGGACGGAAGAATCCCATGCACCGCAACAGACTAGGGACCGAGTGGCTGGGCAGCAGTTCTGCAGAAAAGGACCTAGGGGTTACAGTGGACGAGAAGCTGGATATGAGTCAACAGTGTGTCCTTGTTGCCAAGAAGGCCAATGGCATTTTGGGATGTATAAGTAGGGACATTGCCAGCAGATCAAGGGACGTGATCGTTCCCCTCTATTCGACACTGGTGAGGCCTCATCTGGAGTACTGTGTCCAGTTTTGGGCCCCACACTACAAGAAGGATGTGGAAAAATTGGAAAGAGTCCAGTGGAAGGCAACAAAAATGATTAGGGGTCTGGAACACATGACTTATGAGAGGCTGAGGGAACTGGGATTGTTTCGACTGCGGAAGAGAAGAATGAGGGGGGATTTGATAGCTGCTTTCAACTACCTGAAAGGGGGTTCCAAAGAGGATGGCTCTAGACTGTTCTCAGTGGTAGCAGATGACAGGACAAGGAGTAATGGTCTCAAGTTGCAGTGGGGGAGGTTTAGTTTGGATATTAGGAAAAGCTTTTTCACTAGGAGGGTGGTGAAGTACTGGAATGCATTACCTAGGGAGGTGGTGGAATCTCCTTCCTTAGAGGTTTTTAAGGTCAGACTTGACCAAGCCCTGGCTGGGATGATTTAGTCAGGGATTGGTCCTGCTTTGAGCAGGGGGTTGGACTAGATACCCCCTGAGGTCCCTTCCAACCCTGAGATTCTATGAGTCTAATGTCCCTTCTTAGAATCGGTGGGCGACGGCTGCCCCACTGTGGGGTGGTTTGTGGGTGACGTGTCTGTGCCACGCTGCAGCCCCGTCACCCCATTCATCATCCCCAGACTGGGGGGGTGCCGTTCAGATCAGGGGAGCCGTATCGGACACCTCCAAAGTGCCGTCCCCCTCCTCCCATTGGCCGGCGGCAGCCTTGGCCCTCTTCTTGTCCTTCTGGGTGATCTTCCCACCAACTCCCATGCCCACACCCCCGCCCACACACCCCCCGGCCACGGCGCCCGCCCCAACCCCAATGCCTGCTGCCCCCGACACACTGAGCGCCACAGCCGCTTCTGCACCCATGGCAGCAGCGGCAATTCCTGCACCAGCAACTCCGCCCACGGTTGCCAGGGCCAGCGCCCCCGCGCCCACGCCCGCCGCCGCGACAAGTTTCTTGAAGCGCTTCCCGTAGCTCTGCAGGAAGGTCTCGGCCTCCCGCATCAGCTCCTCCTCCAGCTCCGTCAGCTGGGCCTCTTTCTCCGGCGCCGGCTCCCGCATGTCCGTCCGGCACCGCCCCAGCAGCTGCCCGCGCCGCTCCGCGAACAGCTCCGCCATCTTGCCCGGCCGCACCTTGAGGCAGGCGACCATGTTCCGGGAGCCGCCGTCCTGCGCCCGCCGGGGGAGGAGACGGCCAAGAGCGTTAAAAAGGGCAAGCACGGCACAGCTCCATCCTAAGATTGGGGCCCACTTCACATGGGGCATTGCACAGACCTCCTCACCGTCCGAGATCAGGGCCCGGGTCGTACAGACAACCCTCAGCTGAGATCAGAGCTCCCACTGGGCCGGGCACAGCTCAGATTTCCTGCCCGAAACTGGCCCCCTCCCATGCGAGGTGCTGCACAGACCAACCCCCACCTGAATTTGGGGCCTCCATCATGCTGGATGCTGCACAGTCCTCAGGTTCGAGATTGGGCCCCCTCTTGTGCCAGGTTTGGAGTCTCCCGTCCGTGCAGCATCCCTGGGAGCTAGAGGTCTGAACTCTTATCTCTTACCACAAATCCCATAGCCTGCAGGGCTGGCCAGGAGGTTTCCCTTGGGTTCCCCTGGCTGGGGACAAAGCTGCCCCCTTGGACTCACCTTCTCCTTCAGAAACACAGTGTGGTCTGCGCGGGCCCTGTCCAGGACTCTCTGGTTGTGGAAGGTGTTGGCCATCTGTGCCAGGACGACAAGGCTGGGGTGAGCCGCAGTTTATGGGGCCCTGTCTCCACCTAGCAACTGCAGCTTCCACCGCAGCAACCTCAAGTAACAGAGAGACGCTGCTAGCTGGGGTGGCAGCTGCTTGGGGCTTCTGGTACCGCCAGCCTCCAGTTTGTTCCTCATGGCAGCCCAGCCTCCGCTCCCTTCCCACCCCGACCTGCACTTTGCATCTGCAGCACCTTCCTGTAGCCAAGGACTCTGCAAACCCCTCTCCCAGCCGGGCTCGGCCTGAGGCTGACACCCGACAGCGCATCAGTGACGCCGGCTCTCATGGGTCTGGTGGTGTTTGCGGGTTTTATCAATCTCCAGGAGGCAGGTGGTTTGGATGTGAATCTCAGCTCTTTTTTGGTGTGGAGAAGGAGTAGTGTTCTGGGCTGGGTTAAATCTTGTGGAGGAGCAATTGTTGGCCTGAGACCTGATCAGCCCCCACATATTGAACCACACTTGGGTGAAACTCAGGGATATCACCACTAAAATTGAAAAAAACCAACAACCCCCACCTCAGGAATGTCCCTGATGAGCGTTAGACCTCTGGAGGTGGTAAAGTAGAGATGCCCAGAGGCTGAGAAATTAGGGAAGATACAGAAGGAGACTCAACAAATGGTGAAATAAACTCTGACCAGTGTCTTATGCTGCCCTCCGCATAAACAGAGAAGGTCACAACTAAGTTACAATTTGGGAATGAAAGATAAAATGTAAAAAACTTGGGCAGGAAGGAGGACACATAGATGCCAGTGTGTAATAGGTTAAAATTTCTGTTATTTAGGAGTGTGGGATAATGTGATAGGTTTAGTCAATTTGAAGGAGGGAGCTAGTTTTACCTGTATAATGTAAATGAAAAACATTGCTCTTTGGAAAGCATTTCCGGATTGCAGTACAACATCAAACTGCAGGAACTCTGACCCCTCTGCACGAGCGTGATGGGTGTGGGCTCCGGGAACCCCCTGATGAGTGAATCCTGACTGGCCATGGGGTGAAATTTGTCTGTATGTTGGGAGTGGTGAGCATAAGGGATTTGCTCGGTATACGTGTTCTGTGTGTGTTGCTAATAAATAGATGTTTAGAGTAAAACTGCATAAGGCTCTTTCGCTGGGAAAAGGTACCGCAGACCCCTACAGCCCTGAGCCCCGAGGGGAAGGGCGGGTACTTAAATTGACCCGGTTTCTTCCTGAGCCCCGTGGGTACGGATAGGTTTGCCAGAAGCTGGGAATGGGTGAGAGGGGATGGATCAGTTGTTGATAACCTGTTCTGTTCACTCCCTCTGGGGCAATGGCCATTGGCCACTGTTGGAGGACAGGATTCTTGGCTAGATGGACCTTTGGTCCGACCCAGAATGGAAGCTCTTATGCTCTTATGTGTCTTACACCCCAAGTCCTTTGTAGGGAAAGGGTGAGGGTGCCTTAAATTGATGGGCTGATGCCTTCAGTCCTAGCTAGGGTATAGGCGGGGAGACCTAAATTGACTGGGTAACACAATGACTCCAGAACAGTCTCTGCTGTGGTGTTATTCTGGAGTGGTTTTTCGGGTGTAGTTATTCCAGAATAGCTAGGCCGGTCTATCCCCCCCAAGAACATAAGCTGCACCCCCCACCCCAATTTTCCTCTAGAAGGGGACCTGGTTAGCATCTGGCCCAGCCAATCTGAGGCTGACACCCAAGACAACTTTGCTGTCCATGCCTCTGGTTATGTCTACACTGCGATGTAAGCCCAGAGTTAGTAGGAATGGAGTTAGCAGCCCCTGGGGCTATTAACCTAGGGCTGGAGCGTCTACACTCATTTGACACCCCAGGTTAGGACTGGCTGAACCCTGGGTTCCAGCTTGGAGCTCCAACATCTACACTGTATTGTGCAGGCCTGAGTGCAACCTCCCATATCCCAGACTTCCTAGCACCCTCCCTAGCTGCTTCTGCCCTTTTCCCCTTTGGTGGTGGTGCAGCCTGGGAAAACTGGACTGTCCAGCAACCTTGACTGGCCAGAGGGGAAAGAAAGTCGGCCCTGTGGGATTGTGGGATACTCTGGGTGGCCTCCCAGAGCACAAGTCCAGCAGGGCTAAGGCTATGCTGCAAAGCAACAGGGCTTGAACCCAGCTCCTGGCTTGACTCAGGCTTGGACCCTCCATCGCTGGGCAGTCCTGGGACCCTGGCTGCCTGAATTCAGGATCACAATAGTGGATTTAGAGCCACCTTCCCCCATCTTGCCACATGTGCCTCCCATGATGGACTACAACCATGATGCCTGGCTTCCCCTCACCATAAAAGGATGTTGTGGTGCATTGTGGGAAATGTAGCTTGGCTGCCTCATTCTCCTCTATATGTCCAGCTCCCTGGTTGGACTAGAACTCCCATGGTGCACCGGGGCCATGATGCCAGGCTTCCCCTCACCAAACAAGGAGATGCTGGTGCATCATGGGAGATGAAGTCTAGTTGCTCCATTGTCCTCTGAGGCCAGGCTCATGGGAAGTGCCATCCAATCAGGATGCTCAACTGGGATGGGGAGCACCTGGCCCTTTAGGTTCCCCTGCTGGAGGCCCTGCAGTCCTAGCACACCCCACCCCAGGTAAAGGAGCAGTGAGGGTGGGTCCTCCAGGCCTGCCTAGAAAGGCTGCAGCAAAGCAGCCAATCAGGGTGTGGCAGGCTCAGTTAAAAGGAGCTACAGGGGCTGAGCAGGGCAATTGCTGGCTGGGATGGGAAGGGTAAAGAAAGACTAAAAGGCTGTGAGACTCCACAGGGAAAGAGACTGGGGAGAAGCCCTGCTCACACGGGGACAGGACTGGGAAACTGTCCAGGCACAGAGGCTTGAAAAGACCCTGATAAATCAAGACAGAGAAACTCTCCAGGCAAGGAGGCCTGGGGGAGACCCTGCTGAGAGAGGGAACAGAGAGAGAACCCAAGAGGGTGATGGGACAGAGTAGGAAGCACCCCAAGAAATGCAGCAGTAGCAATTAGGAAAGAAAGCAGCAGGTGGCTGCTACTTGCAGGGTCCCTGAGTTGGGACTCCGAGTAGTGAGCGAGCCCAGGTCCCCCACCGACCACTGGTGCAGTGGCCAAAGCCCTGAGAAGGGGGCAAGTTTAGTTTTGGAGCCTGAGAAAGGGGCTAGAGTTTAAAGAGGCCCAGAGATGCGGCTCAAGACCCCAGAGGGGGCCAACCATTTGTTGGACTGTGTTACCCGGGAAGAGGTTGCTTGGTGTGTCTTTAGACTATGTGTGACTTAGCCGGAGGGCTGAGGCACCCCTGACTATGGCAACCGGGGGAGGGATTCCTCAGTGGTTTGAGCATGGCCTGCTAAACCCTGGGTTGTGATTTCAATCCTTGAGGGGGCCATTTAGGGATCTGGGACAAAAAAAAAAAAAATCTGTCAGGGACTGTACTTGGTCCTGCTGTAAAGGCAGGGGACTGGACTCCATGTCCTTTCAAGGTCCCTTCCAGCTCTACGAGATAGGTATATCTCCATATTAAAACCGCAACAGGGGCACCCGGAAGAGAAAAAGGGAAGAATGCAGGATTGCACCCAGCTGACTGGAGGTGCTCATGAGAGCTGAGTGTCCCCCTGTTGCACCAACCCCTGGAGAAGAATGAGGCACGTGAGGAACATGAACTATGGGAGCCATGTCGGCAGCGTTGCCAGATGGAAACATTTGGGGGGGTTGTAGGAAACTCAATGGGCTCTGCACAAAAATCCCCACTTTGGGGCCAGCTCTGATAAACTGATGTCATTTACATAGGGCAGGTATGTCCCCATGCCTGGGGACAGACATGTTGATGTTATGGACCTCTGAACTGGACATGCATCCGTAGACTGGCCAAACCCTCCATCATCAGCCACCCTCAAGTCTAGTCAAATTCTTCTACCTTGGAGTCCAAGAACCTGAGATCTTTTCCCAGCCACCTCCAGTAGGATGGCCCCAGTTCCCAGCATCTCACCAGCCCTGGCATGGAAGGGGGAAAGGAGACACCCCACTATCAGGTCAGAGGCAGAGATGGTACCTGACAGGGAGAGGAGAAGCCGGAGCGATGTTTCTTCATCACATCAGATAAATTCTGCAAAGGAACCAAAAGAAATCATCACGTCACAGACTCTACAGGGCTTAGAAAGGCTGGGAACATGGGGACAGCTCGCCTGGCGCTGAGATGCAGCCACCTCTGAGGTGGGGCAGCTGGGGAATTGGGGGTATTGGGGTCATCACTGACAGCAAGGGGAGAGCATCCCCTTCCTGCTCCCTCCAGCACAGCCGGCCAGTCTCCACCTTTATCTTGGCAGCGAGTTGTGTCCCGGTCAGCACCTCCCAATGCCGGTCCCTCCGGACGTGTTGACCAGCCGTGCTCACCAGGGCGGTGACGTAGTCCCTCAGGCTCTTCCGGAATTTCTCACCCATGTCTGCAAAGGGGAGAGAGATGGACGATGGTGGAGGAATACAGGGCCTGTCTGATTCTCCTTTCTCTCTACCTGCCATGCACGGGCAGGATCACTCACATTGCTCTGCACAGGGCAGGGGGCTTAGAGCCGCTGTCCTGGGTCCATTACCTCTCAGCCTTCCCTCGCTCCCCAGCGCGATCCGCTCGCCAGGGAAGGGCATCAGGTAACAGCGGCTGCTGCTTCTCTTCAGCACTTCCAGGGCCTTGGGGTGTTTGCAAGGGGACCTCGCCTCCAGCTTCTGCCGAGACAGGGGGAATCGTTACATTCACACACAAAAACCTGTGTTAACATTAGCCAGACCTGCCAGGCAGTCAGAGAGGGTCTGGAGGAGCCCGGCCTCGTTTGCGGTAGGCATTGGAAGGGGGGCAGTGAACGAGACAGGGGACGGCAGGAAGAGAAAGGAGTGAGTCCCAGGGCTCAGCCTCCTCGCACCCCCTACCCCATTCCCAGTCTATCCAGATGCCTTGTCCCACCCTGCTCCTTTCCCTCCTCCTGCTCTGGCTTTTCTCCCCTCCACACTGCAATCAAGCAGCTTCCTCCTCCCGCCACCTGGGCTCACTGAGAGCATGGGAGAGACAGGAGGTCCCCTCTCAGTTCTGGTGCCTGGCCTGGAGCAGAAACTGCAGGGAAAGTCCAGCTTTGCTCCTGCAGCCCGAGGCTGGAGCGTGCTGGGTCGCTCTGTGGGGACGGGCCATGCTCAGTCTGGGCAGGATGTGGAGCTGGGAGGGGTGGAGCATGGTCTGTGTAGACGGACTCTGCCTGTGCCTGACACACTGGCCGCCACCCCCCCCAAACAAATTTAGAGTCCTTACTCTGCAGCGGGGAGGGCGGGGAGGATAGAGATGTTAAAAAAAAAAAAAAAGGAACATCAGAATTTTCTTTCAGTATTGCCAAACAACGTGGGGTTTTTTGCCTCATTCTCAGAAACAGCTGGAGGGAGCATCCGCGAATTGAGCTGGCGGCAGAGAACAAGCATGGAAAATTTCAGCCCAAACAGTTACAGTTTGGCAAAGTTATAAGCAACTTTAAAGGGGTCTTATAATGGGATTTGTCACACAACCATTACAAAGGGTGGGGTTACCAGCCCCTGAGAGGGGAAAGGCCCCGTGTCCAATTCCCTAACCCCTGAGCCAGCCAGTCCCCAACACTGGGTCTGGATCACAACTAGGCCCTGGGTCCCATTCCCCATCCCGCCCCCCAAGCCCCACACTCACCTGTCTGACGTGTCTCAGATGCTGCTCCCCACCCTGGGCTCCGAGGACCCGGGAGCTGCTCCAGTCCCGCACCAGTAGGTCCAGGTGCTGCAGGGGAGAGTTGAGGAGTGGGGGGGACACTGGGACATGGAGAAGGACAGTGTCTGCTGGGGAAACCTCAACCCCTCAGGAGTGGGGCTGGGGTGCAAGGGGCAGGAGCATGCTGTGGAGTGGAGGAGGGGTGCAGTGTGGGGATACATGGGGCAGAGCAGGTGATGGGGGAAAAGCCATCTCACCTGAATGGGCTCCAGTCCATAGGCCTCTCCCACCACTTCGGCCACCTGCACAAACATCTGCAGAGAGAAAAGAGGGACGGGGTGAGTCTGGGACCTGGGAGGTGTTTAGTTTGGGGGGAAATGATCCTGCCTGTGGACAGAAAGGGGCCTGATTACCCCCCACCCCCATACCTGAGCTTCTCCCTCTGCCCAGGGCAGAGAGCGACGCCCAGCGAGCGCAAAATGAATTGTGAGATGGACAGAGACGATTTCAGTGGGTCAGAGAGAAAGAAGCTGCACCCGGCCATGGGAGTGAGAGGGAGGCTGTGGGACAGGAGGGTCTGGCACGGGCGGGGAGGACTGTCAATGCACAACCCCTCCTCTATCCGGTTTCAGGGCTTTCTCCTTCTCTCAAGGTGCTCCATAGAGGTAAGGGAGGAATGCGGGGGGGGAGTCAGTGATCGAAATTTGGGGTCCTTTTACAAAGGGGTTCCACTCCACAAACACCCCATTGCCTCGGGCTGATGGACGCTTCCAACTTTCTTTGCACAGCCCCAGGGGTCAAACCACGGCTCTGCTCACGCCTTGAACAATGTCAGCACGTAGCATTTCCCTGAGCTCTGACTAGGCCTCCATATCTCTGCGTGAACCAGGTTTTTACCAATGACAGAACCCGGGGCAGCGAGGGCAGATAAAACCCTCCCAAGCCGACCCCTCCCCTGAACAGAGAATCCCCCCAGGGCTCAGTACAGGGGCAGGACACGCCATATACCACAGGTGGCAGTGATGTCGCTAAGGGTGCGACTGACAGAGGCTCGACCCAGTGGGGCTGGGGCTGGGGCTGGGTAAGAGGCTGGAGAGAAGAGAAAAGCAGTGCAGGGGGACAGAGCGACCGCCCCAGGACCTGGCCCCAGCAGCTTCCCACCAATGGCAGAGGGGAGGGAGGGGTCCTAACTTTGGCCCAGTGACCCACGCCGAATACCTGGGAGCAGAGAGCCAGGCTGGGCCGTGCAGTGACAGTGCTGACTCCAGAGGCCCACGTGACCGTGGGAGAGTCGGTTTCTCTCTCTGGGCCTCAGTTTCCCCACAGGAGCTATGGGGAGGGATAATAACGCTGTGGGCGTAATGGGAGAACCTGACCCGGCCACGTTCTGCACTGCCCGGCCTCACCTCCAGGTATTCGAGATCCGGGTCCTTCACCCGACAGCCAGTGTTCAGTATCTGCAGATAATCACGAGACAGACAGAGCTACAGCAACGAGCAGGGACGGCCGCCCCAGGCCCCTTCCCAGCCACGTCACCCGCTCCCTGCAGCACAGCGCCCCCTAGCGCCTCACTGGGGCATTGGGGCCGGCCCTGACCCCCGGGGAGAGCACCCCCCACTGAGCCTCCACCCTGCTCCCTGCAGCACAGCACCCCCCGGGGAGCCCCCCAACCTGGTAGGAGCTGAGCAGCATGGAAAAGGCGGAGAGTTTGATGCTGGTCTCCTTGTTGCTCTCAATGCCCATGGAGCCCTCGGTGTCGACCAGCAGCACGGCCACCTGGGAGCCAAGAGGGAAAGCCCCAGGTCAGCTCCCGGCTTTGTTCAGCCACCCACGGCCCCTCCGCCCCCAGAGCCTGCCCCCTGCTCAGCCCCTTTGGCCCCTGGCATCTCCTTCTCACCTTTCCCAGAAGTCCCCCAGGGTTAGCTCTTTACTTCTATCTCTTCTCCATTCCCCCCTGTTCTCTCTCCACCTGGTTCCCTTCTCCCAGCCCCCGCATAGCCTCCTCCCCCTTCCCTGTGCACCCCCAATGCCCCCAATTACCTTCCCCGCCTTGGCCGGGACCCAGAAGGGTTGACTCCATGCCCACACCCCGTTGGTGACTCGCTCCTCGTCCGCACGCCACTCGAACCCCTCCAGGGGCTCATCCTCCCGGCCCATCCATGACCCGTCCCTCGCGTCCTGCTGGGAGGGAACATGGTGGGGGAGAGGTCAGTGCAGCATGGGGGAGGAGAGTGACTGATACCCCCCTCCTACCCTGGGCTGCAAACCCTGGGAGGGGGGCAGGGGTTAATTGTGCAAATGTGGGGCAGGGAGGAATACGTGGTGAGGGGTGTGATCGTAATCGGATAGACAAACAGACCCACGGCTGTCTAGACGAGAGAGAGACACGCTGTGTTCCAGACAGGCCGACAGACGCGTTAGGGTCCAGCCAGGGCCCGAGCTAACTGGACATGGTGAGGGGCGAGCTGCCCACAGCCAAGTGTGCAGCTCTGAGCCTGCCAGCAGGGGGCAGGATAGGGCCGCTCACACCCACAGCTCACTCCTGCCCCGTTCACACTCACCAGGCTCTGGAGACGACGCAGCAGGCAGTTCAGCAGGAAGGATTTGCCCCGGCGCTGCTCCCCGATGATGGACACCAGGCAGACGGGGGCATCCCCCACCCCACCCTGCTCCAGGCAGCGGCTCAGGGCCTCCTCATCCAGGATCAGGTTCTCTTCCTCGTCCAGATGCACCAGCTGCACCGGGCGCCCCGGCTCCCGCTGAGCCCCCGGCCCCTGCTGCAGGGAGAGAGCAGGGTCAGAGCTGGGACCCCACCCTCCAAGAGAGACTGTCCCATGGCCCCCTGATAAGAGCCCCATGCCCCATTCCCACCCCCTTGAGCTAGCCAGTCCCCTGCACCAGAGCCCCGTGACCCTTCCCAAGCCCCAACCCAGTCAGTGCCCGAGATCAGAGCCCCGGTCCCCATTCCCACCCCCCCAAACCAGTCAGTCCCCCTGCCCTGGGGCTGCATCAGAGCCAGAACTCTCTGGAGGGGAAATACCCCTAGATTCTTGCTGGAACACATCAAGGGAGACTGTGCCAGGCTAGGGAAGACATATAAAGAAATGGAGGCTAAACTGATCTTCAGTGGGATGCTACCTGTCCCTGGAGGAGGAGAGCAAAGCCTAGACAAGATGCCGATAATCAACAGATGGCTCAGGCACTGGGACTAACGAGGGCTTGGGGATGTTCAACCACTGGGAGACGTTCACAGACAGACGACTGGTTATGGGACGGATGCCACCTGCGTGGGGAGGGAGATAGACTTCTTGGGTGGAGGTTGGGACAGCTGAGGAAAAGGGCTTTAAACTAGGAACCCTGGGAGATGCTCATGGAACCTCCAGGCCTGATTCTCACACTGAGCGGGAGGCAAATCAAGTAGGAGAGGGCGCAGCAATGGAGAAAGGAACGACAGAGAGAAGGAGAACGCACGAGAAGAAGATCAATAGTGCCAAGAGCACCTACACTAACAGTCAGGTGGCCGATACTGGCAGTAAAATGTCTGTACCTACCCGCGTGAGAAATCTGAGCAAAGCCAAGCAGAATCAGCAAGATGTCTGCTCAGCAATGCCAGGAGCCTGGGTGACAAAATGGAGGAAGTAGAACTATGGGTGTGGGACGGGAAAACAGATATTATCGGGTGAGCAGAACCATGGGGCAGAAACAGCCATGGCTGGTGTCAAGGTTCCTCCCCCACTCTGACCTCTAGGGTACAGATGTGGGGACCTGCATGAAAACCTCCTAAGCTTACTTTTACCAGCTTAGGTTAAAACTTCCCCAAGGTACAAATTAATTTTACCCTTTGCCCTTGGATTTCTACTGCCATCACCAAACTTTATCTGGGTTCACTGGGAAACGTAGTTTGGACATGTCTTTCCCCCCAAAATCCTCCCAACCCTTGCACCCCACTTCCTGGGGAAGGTTTGGTAAAAATCCTCACCAATTTACATAGGTGACCACAGACCCAAACCCTTGGATCTTAGAACAATGAAAAAGCATTCAGTTTTCTTACAAGAAGACTTTTAATAGAAGTAAAGGAATCACCTCTGTAAAATCAGGATGGTAGATACCTTACAGGGGAATTAGGTTCAAAACAGAGAGAATCCCTCCAGGCAAAACCTTAAGTTACAAAAAAGACACACAGACAGGAATAGTCATTCTATTCAGCACAGCTCTTTTCTCAGCCATTTAAAGAAATCATAATCTAACACATACCTAGCTAGATTACTTACTAAAAGTTCTAAGACTCCATTCCAGTTCTGTCCCCAGCAAAAGCAGCATACAGACAGCCCCAGACCCTTTCTTTTTCTCCCTCCTCCCAGCTTTTGAAAGTATCTTGTCTCCTCATTGGTCATTTTGGTCAGGTGCCAACGAGGTTACCTTTAGCTTCTTAACCCTTTCCAGGTGAGAAGATTTTTCCTCTGGCCAGGAGGGATTTTAAAGGGGTTTACCCTTTCCTTTATATCCATGACAGCTGGATTACAGGAAAAAAAGTAGAAAGGCAGAGGTGGTGGAGTAGCATTGTCTGCTCATGACGAGGTGGAGTGGAAAGAAACGAGAAGGGATGGAATGGATAAAACAGAATCAGTTTCTGTCAAAATTTCTGTGGGGAAGAAAGCTACCAGAGGCCCCCAGGGACAGTGCTTCGGGTCTGCTACAGACCCCCAGAATCTGGTTTGGGGGTGGATAGAAACCCCATGGATAGTTTGAATGAAATAAATACCACTGGGAATTGTGTGATTATGGGAGACTTTCGTTTTCCAGACAGAGATTGGGGGAGAAGAGCTACTAATAATGGTAGGGCTTGGATATTTTTGTATGTGACGGCTGACAGATTTCTTCACCAAGTAGTCACCGAAGCAACAAGAAGTGAGATCAGTTTAGATTTAGTATTGGTAAGTAGCGAGGACCGCACTGAAGAACTAGCTGTGAAGGATAGCCTTGGTTCGAGTGATCATGAGCTATTCAGGTTAAATTAAATGGAAGGATAAAGGAAATCAGGTTGGCAGCCGGGGGTCCTGGATTTCAAAAGGCCAAACTGTAAAACATTAAGGGAATTGGGGAAGTGGATGGCCTGCAAACCTCAAGGATCTGGATGTGGAAGAGACTTGGAATTACTTTAAGTGAAAATTGCAGAAACTCTCTGGAGTCTGCATCCAGAAAGAATCCCATAGGGAAGGGTTGCCGACCAAACTGGATGAACCAGGATCTCAAAGAGAAATTAAGAGAAAGCAGAAAGCCTATGAGGAATGGAAGATGGGATGGATCAGCAAGGAAAGCTGCCTCCTGGAGGTCAGAAAGTGGAGAGAAAATTGAGAACTGCCAAAGGCCTAGCAGAATTAGACCGTGCAAAGGGAATTGAAACAAACACTAAAAGGTTAATTAGCCTTATAAATAAAAAGAAAACAAGGAAAGAAGAAGTGGGACCGCTAAGCGCTGAGGGTGGGGTGGAGATTACAGATATAGGTGTAAGCAGAGGTTGAATGAGGACTCCCCTGACATCGGGTGGTGAGCTGTGGAAAAGGACTTCAGGAGCTGATCTCCTTTGGATGGGCACACCCACCCTGCCTAGGTGCTCAGCATGATGGGATTGCTTGCCCAAATGGTCACCTTTGGCTGGTGTTGGATCCCCAGTCTCCTTGTCATTGGGGCATGAAGGGCAGCAGAACTGTACCTGGCCGACCCCGATGGAACACGCACACACTCACACTCACACTCACACACACATGTATGTGTGTTGTGGGCCTTGCCTAAGGGTCCCAAACACCACTTGTCCCTTCCTCTCTCCACTGTGTAATAACAGAGCTAAGTGAGACTCAGTTGAGAGTCTTGTTACAGGCTGCAGAGCTGAAATCGCTGATACCTAGGTCAATGTATTAGATCTGCTTTGGGACAGTGTCTCTGATGCAAGACCCTGCCCAGTGTGCCCCAGCCGTCAGGCTCCCCCACGAACAGCTGAAATCACTGAGAGCTGTGTGAAGTGGGGGGCCCAGAAGTCAGCTTGGTGTGGCCAGCAGGGCGGCTGGCGGAGAGGGGTGGCAAGCGGCCAGCAGGGCGGCTGGAAGAGAGGGCCAGAGAGCAGAGCCCCACAGAGAGGCACGGCAATTGGCGATAGGGGTGACAAGCGAGTGCCCGAGCCGCGGAGCGAGTAATGTGCCTCCTTCTCTCCCCCGTCCCGTTTTCACCTAGGGTGGGAGGTGAACCCTGCAGATGCACCTGTGAACTCTGGGGCTGCACTGGCCAAGGACAGCAACTGTGAATGGGGTGCAGAGAAGGGACGGGCACGTTAAAGGGAATTTTGGGTTGCTGGCTTAAGACCCTGCAGGAAAAGGGCACTGCCCAACCTACTTGGGGTGGGTCTTTTGCTCATGGTTTATGTTTATGAACCCTGTTTGTGGTGTTTTCCCAAATTAATGCCGAGGTACTTCCCTCCTTTTATTCAAAGTTTCTTTTCTACACTCAGACTCTGTGCTTGCAAGTGGGGAAGTTTTGCCTCTGAGAGGCTCCCAAGGGTGGTGTGTAAATTTCTCAGGTCACTGGGTGGGGGCTCGTGCCAGTTCTGTGTTATGTTGTTGAAAAGAAACCCCTAGATATTGAACCGGGCCCTGGTTGCTGCTGGCTCCACCTGGAAGAAGGGTTACATGGGTTTGGCCCAACAGCTAAACAAATATCTTGCCTCCATTTTTAATAAGCTTATAGAGATGCTTGTGGCAAGATGGCTAATGAGAACAAGAATACGGGAGTAGAAATTGTCACTGAATTGGCTGAAATGGAAGCCAAATTCAAACAGCTTAATGGGACCAAACTGGGGGGGTCTGGACCATCTCCACCAAAGAATATTAAAGAAACTGGCACACAAAATTGCAAGCCCAATAGCAAGGATTTGTAATTAATCTGTAAAAGTCAGGGCTTGTATCCCATGATGGGAGAATGGCTAATATAGTACCTATATTTAAGAAGGGGGAAAAAAGTGACCAAGGAAACCACAGGTCCATGAGTTTGACCTCAATTGTATGCACGGTCTTGGACCAAGGTTTGAAAGAGACAGTAGTTAAGGACATATAGATAGATGGTAATTGGCATAAAATACATTCTGGCTTTACAAAAGGTAGATCATGCCAAACCAACCTGATCTCTCGCCTTGAGAAGATAACTGATTTTCTAGACAAAGGAAACGCAGTTGATCTAATCTGCGTGGATTTCAGTAAGGCGTTTGATACAGTGCCACATGGTAAATTAAATTGGAGAAGATGGGAATTAAGATGAGAATCGAAAGGTGGGTAAGGAGAGGTTAAAAGGGAGACTACAATGGGTCAAACTGAACGGTGAACTGTCAGGCTGGTGGGAGGTTACTAGTGGAGTTCCTCGGGGATCGGTCTTGGGACCAATCTTATTTAACATTTTCATTAATGACCTAGGCACAAAGAGTGGGAGTGTGCTGATCAAATTTTGGGATGACCCACAGCTGGGAGGTATTGCCAGTACGGAGGAGGACCGGAATATCATACAGACGATCTGGACAACCTTGAAAACTGGAATAATAAAAATGTATAGTGAAAAGTGCAAGGTCATGCATTTTGGGACTAACAACAAGAATTTGTGCTACAAGGTGGGGACATCTCAGTTGGAAGCGACAGAGGAGGAGAAAGACCTGGGTTTATTGGCTGATGACTGGATGACTATGAGCCGCCAATGGGATGTGGCCGTGAAAAAGGCTGATGCAACCCTAGGATGTACCAGGTGAGGTACTGTATTTCCATCAGAGACAGGAAGTGTTATTGCCATGATACAAGGCACTGGTGAGCCCCCATCTGGAGCAGAGTGTGCAGTTCTGGTCTCCCACGTTTAAGAAAGATGAATTCAAACTGGAACAGGTAGAGAGAAGGGCTACTAGGATCATTCTACGACTGGAAAACCTGCCTTAGAAGAGGAGACTCAAAGAGCTCGGCTTGTTTAGCCGAACCAAAAGAAAGCTGAGGGGAGCTATGACTGCACTCTAGAAACACAACAGAGGGATAAATACCAGGGAGGGAGGGGAGTGATTTAAGTTAAGCACCAACCTTGACACAAGAACAAATGGCTATAAATTGGCCAGCAACAAGTTTAGCCTTGAAATTAGACAACAGTTTCCAACCATCGGAGGAGTGAAGTTCTGGAACAGCCTCCCAAGGGGAACAAAAAACCTAACTGGATTCAAGACTGAGCGTGACAAGTTTATGGAGGGGATGGTATGATGAGGTTGTCTACAAAGGCATATGGCTCATGTGTGAAGGCTCGTACCAAATATCCCCAAGGGCCAGTGATGGGACACTAGATGGGGAGGGCTCTGAGTTACTATAAGCAATTCTTTCCCAGGTGTCGGGCTGGTGGGTCTCCCCCAAATGCTCAGGGTTTAGCTGATCATCATATTTGGGGTGGGGAAGGAATTTTCCCACCGGTCGGATTGGCAGAGACCTGGGGCGGGGGGGTTGCCTTCCCCTGCAGCATGGGGCACGGGTCACTTGCAGGTTTGAACTAGAGTAAATGGTGGAGTCTCTGTAACTTGGAGTCTTTTGATCATGATTTGAGGACATCAGTAATTCAGCCAGAGGTTCGGGGTCTATTATAGGAGCGAGTAGATGAGGTTCTGTGGCCTGCAATGTACAGGAGTTCAGACTAGATGATCATGATGGGCCTTTCTGGCCTACCAGTCTATGAGTCTGTGTGTCCCATTCCTCACCCTTCTGAGACAGTCAGTTCCCACCCTGGGCCCAGATCAGGGCTGGTGCCCTCTAAAGGGGGAAGACCCCATGTCCCATCCCCTGCCGCCATGAGTCAGCCAGTCCCTGCCCTGTGGCTGGATTGGGCCCAGCATCCCCTACGAGAGAAACCTCCTTTTCCCCTTATCCGGCCTGTCTGGTCTCACCGACTCAGTCTCTTCCTGCAGAGGCTTGGTGGTTTTCTCAGCTCGGTTTTTGATGCGTGTGTCTGGGATCATCCTATCCCCGGAGCAGGGAGCCCGGCACTCCGGGCAGCGGTGCCCCTGGGCTGAGATCTGGCTCCAGTGAGTCGAGAGGCAGCCCCGGCAGAAGTTGTGGCAACACTCGATGCAGAAAAGGACCTAGGGGTGACAGTGGACGAGAAGCTGGATATGAGTCGACAGTGTGCCCTTGTTCTCAAGAAGGCCAATGGCGTTTTGGGCTGTATAAGTAGGGGCATAGCCAGCAGATCGAGGGACGTGATTGTTCCCCTCTATTCGACATTGGTGAGGCCTCATCTGGAGTACTGTGTCCAGTTTTGGGCCCCACACTACAAGAAGGATGTGGAAAAATTGGAAAGAGTCCAGCGGAGGGCAACAAAAATGATTAGGGGACTGGAACACATGACTTATGAGGAGAGGCTGAGGGAACTGGGATTGTTTAATCTACAGAAGAGAAGAATGAGGGGGGATTTGATAGCTGCTTTCAACTACCTGAGAGGCGGTTCCAAAGAGGATGGCTCTAGACTGTTCTCAGTGGTAGCAGATGACAGAACAAGGAGTAATGGTCTCAAGTTGCAGTGGGGGAGGTTTAGGTTGGATATTAGGAAAAACTTTTTCACTAGGAGGGTGGTGAAGCGTTACCTAGGGAGGTGGTGGAATCTCCTTCCCTAGAAGTTTTTAAGGTCAGGCTTGACAAAGCCCTGGCTGGGATGATTTAGTCGGGGATCGGTCCTGCTTTGAGCAGGGGGTCGGACTAGATGACCTCTTGAGGTCCCTTCCAACCCTGATAGTCTATGATGGAGACGGGGTCACTCAAGACGTCCCAGCAGATGGAGCAGGTGACGTCCTCCCGGAGTTGCTCCATCCCCCTGATCCCGCAGGCCTGGGGAGATCCACTGGGTCAAGAGCTAGCACATGGGAACACCAGGGCTAAGATGCTACCGCAGAGGGGCTGGGAGCCAGGACTCCTGGGCTCTATTGTTAGTTTTCACCATTTGGCTGGGTAAGTTTCCAATCACGGTTGTGCGCTGGCCACTCCCATTTTGGGGCAGGGCTGGCAAGTGCCTCTCTGCTCTTGGGGTTTTGGGTTGCTTGGGGTCCGGGAGTGCAGCACCCTGAACTCTGATGGGAATGACACAGCCGTTCCTGCCCCCTGAGCTCACCCCTCTGGAAACACCCGACCCTCTCGGACATGGGCTCAGCCGTGGGGTGAGACTCTCAGAGCCACCCCGGGCGTCTGCCAGCCCAGCCAGCCAAGGGGCCGTGGAAAATCCTGCTGCCGTTGCTTCTGTTGTTATTAAAAGGGGCTGCCTTGGGCATCCTGAATCCCACCGCTTCCCCCCCAGCTCACAGGACACTCCCCAGGCATTAGCTGCAGGCAGGGAGAGGGGACTGAAGGAAGGTCACCAGAGAGGATCTGGGCACAGAGACAAGCAGCCTTGATGGCCAGAGCCAGCCCTGCTCTGCCACATGGTGAATCTCAGAGCGTCCTGCTTCTGAGAAAGCGCACAGCTAAGAGAGTTGAGGGTAACTCCCAGCTGCCACCCACAGCCCCCTGCTATCCCACCCCTGGGTCCCTCACCCAGCTCTGCCAGTGCCCCTCACTCCCAACCCGCAGCCCCCTGCTAGCCCACCCCTGGGCTCCCCCTCAGCCAGCTCTGTTCCTGTATCTCACCCTGGTGAACAGACGCGAGCACAGACTCCGAGGTTAATTCGCCGTTTGTCTCTGACTTTTCCCCTCTGCCTCCCTGGCTCTCTGCAAGTCTCTCTGCAGAGTGACGGGCTGGCCACTCCCCACTCAGTTTCATTTTCAGAGTCTGGGTTCGGTCACTGGATACCGTGGGCATGACTGAGGGCTTTCCCTAGAGCCCTTTGCCAAGGGGGCGCTTGTGTAAGCGGGGGAATGGTCCCACGATTGGGGAGAACTTTCCTGGCTTCTGCAGGGCCCCGGTGGAATCGGACAGGGAAAGGATCCTAGTCCTCACCCTATATCCCTTCAACCGGAGGCCTGCCTGCCCTCGAGGGCTCCCCTTCCCCTCTCCCACGCGCCAGAGTTCTCGTAACCCCACAGAGCTGGGCCCAGAGGTCCTGGGGGGCTCGACCCCCAATCTTGTCACGGTCACTTAGGGCAAGGGCCAGGGTGTCCCCACTCCAGGGTGCTCGCTCCACAAAAGCCACTTCCCTGGCCCACTGTCCCTGCAGTAAGTTCAGACCAAATACAATTTATTAAAACAGCAAGAAACAATAAGGAAAAGCAGGTAAAGTGAGACAGGTTAAAGGAGCAAGGGGCCCCGCCCTGTGGGCATGGGGACACCACACACATCTGTCTCTGGGGCGTAAGGAAAGGTCAGCGTCTGTTCCTCACCCATCCCAGGCCTCCCCGCTCTTCCTGCACTGCGGTGACACCGGGGTCAGACACGGCTCTGGCCCCGGCTACACCCCCGCAGGCTGCAGGTGGCAGGACCCTTCTCCCCAGCATCAGCCCCCGATCTGGGTCACGCCCCCCACCCCCGAGTCGGGCCTTCTGCTCCCTTCCCCCCTCGCTCTCCTCAGCTGCTTGGCTCTGGTGTGGTGTCGCATGGCTCTGCCCCCCGATCCCAGCTCTGGGCCCACGGCTCCCGCTGTAGCTCAGCCCTGGCTCCTTGTCAGCACGGCTGGTCTGCCCTGCCCCAGCTCCAGCTCCCCAGCACTGCCCTCAGCCCAGCTTCGGCTGCTGCTGTCCCCTTAACTCTGCCCTTCTCTGCCCCAGGCAGCCCCAGCTCACTCGGAGGAGGGGTCCCTGGGCTCCTGACTCCCTCATTGGCCTGCTGCCCTGTCCATCAGGCTCACCGGGAGCATTTGCATCACCCCATTGGCCCTGGGGACTGTCAGTCTCGGGATCCTGAGTTCTCTTCAGCCCTGCCCCTTTCTCCTGAGCTTCCGTGAGGGAACAACAGCCCCCTTCCATTTATCTCCATTTCCATGTCAGGAACAGAGCATGAGCTTTTCTTTAGATGCAGAGACATCCCAGGTCACCCAGTGTCAGCGAGTGTGGGGGAGTCAGGGCTCTGCACCCCCACTTCCTGCGATTCCCCGGGACTCTCAGCCAGCCAGGAGCACAGAAGGTTTATTAGACGACAGGAACACAGTCCCAAACAGAGCTTGTAGGTGCAGAGAACAGGACCCCTCCGTCAGGTCCCTTTTGGGGGGTGGGGAGCCTGGACCCAGGTTCTGGGCCTCCCCCTGTCTCCCCAGCTATCTCCAAACTGAAAACCCCCCAATTCTAGGTCATCTATGTTGAAACTAGGGAAGATCCCTCTCAAGATCCAGCTGGTCTGAGGAAATGGAGAGATGCACCGAATGGCAGCTTGGCCCAAACTGTGAAGAAATCAAGCTCACCCACAAAGGGTCCTCCAACCGTCCAAGCAAGATGGACAATGCTTGTTGGAGAATCAATTCTCAGAAGAATTGGAAGAAGATTCTACAAAGGGACAGGCAGACAACAGAACCACTGGCTAGGAACGTGGTGTAGGGTGGAGGGGTTTGGTTTTGTGGAACATTGGTCCACCGTCTATAGTGAGAGGGGGCTATTCAGTTTGGAAGTCCTCCATCTTTGCGGAATGGGGACCAATCTGCTCTGGGACAGACTGGCTAGAAGTGTCAGGAGGGGGTTACACTAATAGCAAACAGGGAAGGTAAAAAGAGGGAAGACAAGAGCACTCCGCTAGCTCTGAAACTGAGATGTTCAGAACAAAGGACAAGAAACCAAAGGACTGCTAAAGAGAAAAAATTCTTTAGTTGCCTGTGCCCCAATGCTAGGAGCCTGCATAATAAACAAGAGGAATTGGAATTGTTCATTTATAATTCTATCTGAAAGCTGTTGGAATGAATGACACAATAGTAATGCTAAAATCAACCGAGGAAGGAGCAAGTGGGGAAAAGGGGCGGGGGAGGAGCACTCTACCTTTAATATGGCATTATCTGTTTCTGCGTCACTCATGGCTCAGAAGAAAATTGATTTTGAATGTTTATGGATTAAAGTCCTTATAGATAAAAGCACAAGATAGGGTACTAGTTGGCATCTGCTACAGCCACCAAAGCACACTAGGGAACAGGACAACTGCTTCCTTATGGGGAAGGAATGTGTAGGAAAAAACACTGTGTGATCATGGGGGACTTCAGTGTGAGTGGCATATGCTGGAGGTCTCCCACTGCCAGGACTAAAACATCCTTGGAATGTCTGAACATAACAGAAGACGATTTCCTAACTCAAAAAGTGTTGGGGCCAGCATGGGTGAATTCTGTGTTAGACTTTGTCCTAATAGATAAAGAGAAATGGATCGCAAGAACTAAACGTTAATGGTTATTGATGACTTGATCACATTTCTAATGTGCGAGCGGAATAAAGTCCAGAGCAGTAATAGTGCTTTAATAGGGCCAATTTCACAAAGCTAAAACAAATTATGAGCCAAATCAACTGGGAGGAAAAATTTAATCAGAAAAACGTGAATGATGATTGGGAATCGTTTAAGCAACGTGAATGATAATTGGGAATTGTTTAAGATTCCCAAAAAGCCACAATACCACAACTGAGGAAGAAGGTTGTACTAGTTAACAAACTGACCTGGTTTAGAGGGGAAGTGAAGGCACCTGTAAAAATAATATCTAACATTTGGAAGAAAGGGGAAGGTGATAGTAATGAATATCCCACATGACAGTCTGATTAAAAAATTCTCATGCCACACATTAAATGGATTAAAAATTGGGCTACTGTTAAGCCTCAAAATGTGACTGTAAATGGGGAATTATCACTGAGCTGGGCTATTTCAGGTGGCATCCCACAAGGATCTGGTTTGGGCCCTACAGTATTTAACATTTTTATCAATGATCTGGAAGAAAACATAAAATCATCCCTGAGAAAGTTTGCTGATGACACAAAATTTGGGGACATGGTAAATAATGAAGAGGACAGGTCACTGATTCATAGGGTATGTCTACGCTACGAAATTAAGTCGAATTTATAGAAGTCGGTTTTTTAGAAATCGGTTTTGTATATTCGAGTGTGTGTGTCCCCACAGAAAATGCTCTAAGTGCATTAAGTGCATTAACTCGGCGGAGCGCTTCCACAGTACCGAGGCTAGAGTCGACTTCCGGAGCGTTGCACTGTGGGTGGCTATCCCACAGTTCCCGCACTCTCCGCTGCCCATTGGAATTCTGGGTTGAGATCCCAATGCCTGATGGGGCTAAAACATTGTCGCGGGTGGTTCTGGGTACATATCGTCAGGCCCCCGTTCCGTCCCTCCCTCCGTGAAAGCAAGGGCAGACAATCGTTTCGCGCCTTTTTTCCTGAGTTACCTGTGCAGACGCCATACCACGGCAAGCTCAGGTAACCGTCACCGTATGTCTCCTGGGTGCTGGCAGACGCGGTACGGCATTGCTACACAGTAACAGCAACCCCTTGCCTTGTGGCAGCAGACGGTGCAGTACGACTGGTAGCCATCATCGTCATGTCCGAGGTGCTCCTGGCCGCGTCATCCGGGAGCGCCTGGACAGACATGGGCACAGGGACTAAATTTGGAGTGACTTGATCAAGTCATTCTCTAGTCCTGCAGTCAGTCCTATTGAACCGTCTTATGGTGAGCAGGCAGGCGATATGGATTGCTAGCAGTTGTATTGTACCATCTTCTGCCAGGCAGGCAAGAGATGAGGATGGCATGCAGTCCTTCTGCACCATCTGCTGCCAGTCAAAGATGTAAAAGATAGATGGAGTGAATCAAAACAAGAAATAGACCAGATTTGTTTTGTACTCATTTGCTTTCCCCGTCTAGGGGACTCATTTCTCTAGGTCACACTGCAGTCACTCACAGGGAAGGCAGCGAGGTAAATCTAGCCACGTACCAATCAGAGGCCAGACTAACCTCCTTGTTCCAATAAGAACAATAACTTAGGTGCACCATTTCTTATTGGAACCCTCCGTGGAGTCCTGCCTGAAATACTCCTTGATGTAAAGACACCCCCTTTGTTGATTTTAGCTCCCTGAAGCCAACCCTGTAAGCTGTGTCATCAGTCGCCCCTCCCTCCGTCAGAGCAACGGCAGACAATCGTTCCGCGCCTTTTTTCTGAGTGGATGCCATACCAAGGCAAGCATGGAGGCTGCTCAGCTCACTTTGGCAATTAGGAGCACATTAAACACCACACGCATTATCCAGCAGTATATGCAGCACCAGAACCTGGCAGAGTGATACCGGGCAAGTAGGCGACGTCAGCGCGGTCACATGAGTGATCAGGACATGGACACAGATTTCTCTGAAAGCATGGGCCCTACCAGTGCATGCATCATGGTGCTAATGGGGCAGGTTCATGCTGTGGAACGCCGATTCTGGGCTCGGGAAACAAGCACAGACTGGTGGGACCGCATAGTGTTGCAGGTCTGGGACGATTCCCAGTGGCTGCGAAACTTTCGCATGCGTAAGGGCACTTTCATGGAACTTTGTGACTTGCTTTCCCCTGCCCTGAAGCGCATGAATACCAAGATGAGAGCAGCCCTCATAGTTAAGAAGCCAGTGGCGATAGCCCTGTGGAAGCTTGCAACGCCAGACAGCTACCGGTCAGTTGGGAATCAATTTGGAGTGGGCAAATCTACTGTGGGGGCTGCTGTGATGCAAGTAGCCCACGCAATCAAAGATCTGCTGATATCAAGGGTAGTGACCCTGGGAAATGTGCAGGTCATAGTGGATGGCTTTGCTGCAATGGGATTCCCTAACTGTGGTGGGGCCACAGACGGAACCCATATCCCTATCTTGGCACCGGAGCACCAAGCCAGCGAGCACATAAACCACAAGGGGTACTATTCAATAGTACTGCAAGCTCTGGTGGATCACAAGGAACGTTTCACCAACATCAACGTGGGATGGCCGGGAAAGGTACATGATGCTCGCATCTTCAGGAACTCTGGTCTGTTTCAAAAGCTGCAGGAAGGGACTTTATTCCCAGACCAGAAAATAACTGTTGGGGATGTTGAAATCCCTATAGTTATCCTTGGGGACCCAGCCTACCCCTTAATGCCATGGCGCATGAAGCCGTACACAGGCAGCCTGGACAGTAGCTGTTCAACTACAGGCTGAGGAAGTGCAGAATGGTGGTAGAATGTGCATTTGGACGTTTAAAGGGGCGCTGGCGCAGTTTACTGACTCACTTAGACCTCAGCGAAACCAATATTCCCACTGTTATTACTGCTTGCTGTGTGCTCCACAATATCTGTGAGAGTAAGGGGGAGACATTTATGGCGGGGTGGGAGGTTGAGGCAAATCGCCTGGCTGCTGGTTACGCGCAGCCAGACACCAGGGCGGTTAGAAGAGCACAGGAGGGCGCGGTACGCATCAGAGAAGCTTTGAAAACCAGTTTCATGACTGGCCAGGCTAGGGTGTGAAAGTTCTCTTTGTTTCTCCTTGATGAAACCCCCCGCCCCTTGGTTCATTCTACTTCCCTGTAAGCTAACCACCCTCCCCTCCTCCCTTCGATCACCGCTTGCAGAGGCAATAAAGTCATTGTTGCTTCACATTCATGCATTCTTTATTCATTCATCACACAAATAGGGGGATGACTACCAAGGTAGCCCAGGAGGGTGGTGGAGGAGGGAAGGAAAATGCCACACAGCACTTTAAAAGTTTACAACTTTAAAATTTATTGAATGACAGCCTTCTTTTTTTTGGGCAATCCTCTGTGGTGGAGTGGCTGGTTGGCCAGTGCCCCCCCCCCACTGCGTTCTTGGGTGTCTGGATGTGGAGGCTATGGAACCTGGGGAGGAGGGCGGTTGGTTACACAGGGGCTGTAGTGGCAGTCTGTGCTCCAGCTGCCTTTGCTGCAGCTCAACCATACACTGGAGCATACTGGTTTGATCCTCCAGCAGCCTCAGCATTGAATCCTGCCTCCTCTCATCATGCTGCCGCCACAGTTGAGCTTCAGCCCCGTCTTCAGCCCGCCACTTACTCTCTTCAGCCCACCACCTCTCCTCTCGGTCATTTTGTGCTTTCCTGCACTCTGACATTATTTGCCTCCACGCATTCGTCTGTGCTCTGTCAGTGTGGGAGGACAGCATGAGCTCAGAGAACATTTCATCACGAGTGCATTTTTTTTTCTTTCTAATCTTCACTAGCCTCTGGGAAGGAGAAGATCCTGTGATCACTGAAACACATGCAGCTGGTGGAGAAAAAAAAGGGACAGCAGTATTTAAAAAGACACATTTTATAAAACAGTGGCTACACTCTTTCAGGGTAAACCTTGCTGTTAACATTACATACATAGCACATGTGCTTTCGTTACAAGGTCGCATTTTGCCTTCCCCCACCGCGTGGCTACCCCCTAAACCCTCCCCCCTCCCCGTGGCTAACAGCGGGGAACATTTCTGTTCAGCCGCAGGCAAACAGCTCAGCGGGAATGGGCTCCTCTGAGTGTCCCCTGAAGAAAAGCACCCTATTTCAACCAGGTGACCATGAATGATATCTCACTCTCCTGAGGATAACACAGAGAGACAAAGAACGGATGTTGTTTGAATGCCAGCAAACATACACTGCAATGCTTTGTTGTACAATGATTCCTAAGTACGTGTTACTGGCCTGGGGTGGTAAAGTGTCCTACCATGAAGGAAGCAATAAGGCTGCCCTCCCCAGAAACCTTTTGCAAAGGCTTTGGGAGTACATCCAGGAAAGCCACGAATGCCAGGGCAAATTAATCCTTTCACATGCTTGCTTTTAAACCATGTATAGTATTTTAAAAGGTACACTCACCGGAGGTCCCTTCTCCACCTGGTGGGTCCGGGAGGCAGCCTTGGGTGGGTTGGGGGGGTACTGGCTCCAGGTCCAGGGTGAGAAACAGTTCCTGGCTGTCGGGAAAACCGGTTTCTCCGCTTGCTTGCTGTGAGCTATCTACAACCTCATCATCATCATCATCTTCTTCTTCGTCCCCAAAACCTGCTTCCGTGTTGCCTCCATCTCCATTGAAGGAGTCAAACAACACGGCTGGGGTAGTGGTGGCTGAACCCCCTAAAATGGCATGCAGCTCATCATAGAAGCGGCATGTTTGGGGCTCTGACCCGGAACGGCCGTTCGCCCCTCTGGTTTTCTGGTAGGTTTGCCTCAGCGCCTTAAGTTTCACACGGCACTGCTTCGGGTCCCTGTTATGGTCTCTGTCCTTCATGCCCTGGGAGATTTTGACAAAGGTTTTGGCATTTCGAAAACTGGAACGGAGTTCTGATAGCACGGATTCCTCTCCCCATACAGCAATCAGATCCCGTACCTCCCGTTCAGTCCATGCTGGAGCTCTTTTGCAATTCAGGGACTCCATCATGGTCACGTCTGCTGATGAGCTCTGCATGGTCACCTGCAGCTTGCCACGCTGGCCAAACAGGAAATGAGATCCAAAAGTTTGCAGTTCTTTTCCTGTCTACCTGGCCAGTGCATCTGAGTTGAGAATGCTGTCCAGAGCGGTCACAATGGAGCACTCTGGGATAGCTCCCAGAGGCCAATACCGTCGAATTGTGTCCACAGTAGCCCAAATTCGACCCGGCAAGGCCGATTTAAGCGCTAATCCACTTGTCAGGGGTGGAGTATGGAAATCGATTTTAAGAGCCCTTTAAGTCGAAATAAAGGGCTTCATCATGTGGATGGGTGCAGGTTTACATCAATTTAACACTGCTAAATTCGACCTGAAGTCCTAGTGTAGACCAGGGCATAGTGTTGTCAGCCCTTTTGCTCAAGATTCTCTTACTTTTCTTTGCTGTCTGTATGTTTGTGTCCATAATAAAACAAAATAGACTGAGGGGGAAAAAAGCTCTTTATTCATTCCACACATGGTGGTTAGTGGGGGTGGAGTTTACAAGGGAGAAAATGCACTGAATAGGACAGATTGGTAAGGAACAACACAGATAAGTGTCACATTATTCTGGCTCATTGCTGAAACTGGTTTTCAAAGCCTCACAGAGATGCAGAGCTGCTCGGTGGGCTCTTCTTCTTCCCCTGGTATCTGGCTGCTCAAAATCGCCTGCCAGGTGATCTGCCTCAACCCCGCACCCCGGCAGAAACTTTTCTTCCTTTGTTTCACAGATATTATGGAGCATACAGCAGGCAGAAATAATAATGGAGATATTACTTTCACTGAGGTCTAACCTAGGAAGCAAACAACGCACACGACCTTTTAAATGTCCAAAGGCACATTCCACCACCATTCTGCGCTTGTTCAGCTGATGGCTGAACTGCTCCTTACTGCTTTCCAGGCTGCTTGTGTACAGTTTCATGAGCCATGGTAGGAAGGGGTAGGCTGGGTTTCCCACGATCATGATTGGCATTTCAACATCCAAAGTGCAGGCAAGGCAATGTTTATTGGGATTAATCAAGCAAGCATATCAATAGCTCTGCTTGCTGACAGAGCCTTTTTCCCTTGTCCCCTTTTTCCCCACCTCCCCCTTCTTAGCAGACTTAATTATACCTGTAGCGCACGCCATGGGTCCCACCTCCTTACAATTTGTGGTCATATTCTGTTCTGGAGGGTCTTGAGTCTGGGGGCTTTGGTACCACCTCTTTTGTATCCCATGGGAGAGGTAAGGAGTGAGGTTGTGTACTGGACAAGGCCAGGCATTTGTTTGGCTTTTAGTGTTTCTTATGCCACCCCACCACCCCCCATCCCACTCACCCCTCTCAACTGGTAGATTGACCTTATCTCCGGAGAGGAGTTGAGGCAGGACTGTCCTGCAAGCGTACACTCATATATTAAACTCCCACCAAACCCAGAAATGCTTTAACTCTATTCCTTATCTTTTCTCATTGTACTAACAAACCCATCTGGTTGGGCAGAAGCAACATGCAGTGTCTTTGTTCACACACATATTAGGAAGGATATAAAAATATGAAAAGTCAAATGGGCAAACAAGACGCAAAACTCTATCTCAGGCAAATATACAGGCCTGAATACGACATTATCACCACAAGCACTCTCAAAAGCCACCCCTTTTCATGCACCATAGTCCTGATGGCAGTGTGTAGATGTGTGTAATTTCATCATGTGCTGGTATAATTGTGCCCCCTAGTGTTATATTACAGGATCGTGTACATTCCCAGCAAAACACATCATACCCCATCTACAACACCCTAATCACTCCCCTTTTGCAACAGGCCACTGATCCTCCTCTTCTGTGGCCACTGAGGAGGGGCACATCCAAATATCTTTCATGGACATACATTGCTCTACTTGATTATTGTCCAACTTACACCATTCAACCCTCCCTCTCTATCCCTCAATGGTTCCCAGTGAGCTAATCCCTTTCTCCTTACTCCCATAGGGCTCCTGGGGACCACCTTTGTTACCGTCCTGTTCCAAAGTATCATGGTGACTATTACCCAGGTGCTAAACCCACAGGTGGAGGATGTTATTTTCCATGCAGATGGGTGTGTCGGGCAAGTGTGGATAACTATGGACTAGCTTCACGATTTAAAGCTGAAGGACATCGTCCCGCCCATGTGTCCCTCATGACATTCATTAACATTGCTAGCTGAGCATATACACCTCCCTCCAGGTTAGCCTTCTGAAACCATCCCCCACCCACATTACCAGGTTTCCTGTCCATTGAGTTAACTGCCAGTTCACCTCTGCTGCCCTTCTCCATCCTGTCACCATTGCAGACACTTGCTGAGCCAGTAGTTCATTGATTTGTTGTTGAAGTTTCACATTTTGGCTTATCAGTTATTTGGGTACCCAGCTGTCCCCCAGGGTCCATGCACCCAACCCTGTGTTTCCTGCTGCCCGCGAATCCCTTCTCTGATGACGATTCCATGTGTGTTCCCTCACCCACCAACTAAATTGCTGCTTTAACCCTTCTGTGTATGTACTGCATTTGGGATGTACTCAGTCCACCCACCGTTCTTGGGGGTGCACCATGTAATGGTCTGAAAGGACACATTGGAGATCGTGGGTTGCACTTGCTTCCACAGAGGATTCCATACATTCACCCATCAGAGAGTATTTCCAGCTTCTGGCTTTGGCCAGCTTAAATTTGTATATTTTTTAGCTTGGTATTCATATTACCTGAAGCGCAGAATGGTGGTGGAATGTGCCTTTGGACATTTAAAAGGTCGTGTGCGTTGTTTGCTTCCATAGGACAAGTGGGCTTAAATTGCAGCAAAGGGAGGTTTAGGTTGGACATTAGGAAACACTTCCTAGCTCTCAGGGTGATTAACCACTGGCATCAATTGCCTAGGAAGGTTGTAGAATCTCCATCATTGGAGATTTTTAAGAGCAGATTAGACAAACACCTGTAAGGGATGGTCTAGAGAATAGTCTTCCCATGAGTGCAGGGACTGGACAAGATGACCTCTCGAGGTCCCTCCCAGTCCTATGATTCTATGTACATAACTGCACGCTCAGGGATTTTCCTTTATGGAGATACCATTATGATTACACATGGTAACATTACACCCTAATTGTGGGACCCCATAACCCAAAGGCGGTTCCTACCTTCTGGGAGACCAGAGAGTTATGTTTTTTGGGCTCTGTCTGAAAAACCACTTTCATGGAGTCACCGGACCAATGCTCTGGAACTACTCCATATGAAGCCTGTCAGGACTCTGGGAAAGCATGCCTCCTCTCTCTGAGCATCCTGTGCCAGGGCAAGAAGCTTACACAGCTTTGACCTTCCTGGGTCTGACCTCAGAGCATTCAGCATCCCCTTCCACGCCGTGCACTTCCCGCAATGAGTCCGCCCGGGCGGGGCTCTGGGGAAGACAGAGGGCCCTGCACCCCAACTCCACAGTCAGATGTGACTCTCAGGCAGCTGGTAAAAGTTTATAAGTTGACAGGAACACAGCATAGAACAGACCTTAATATCACAGACATCAGTGACTTTCAGCTAAATCCATCTTGGGGAATCCTGGACCAGGCAGCCTAGACTCCCCATCTTCCAGTCCCCCCAAGCAGACTTCCAGCTTCCAGCAACCCAACCTCCAACACCCCCGTTGCTCCTCCTCCTTGTCTTTGCCTCACTTCCTGGTCATCACCTGGTTGCATCCCCCTCATGGGTCTCACGTTACGAAGGGCACTGGTCACAGCATAGGTGCAGGCAGCTGGAGCAGCCTCACCTGCCCCAGAGGTCTCAGCCAAAGTCACACACCTCTCTATTCCCACCACCGAGGAACTGGTGCAGCACACAGGGAAACTGAGCCACACACCGTATTCATGCAAAACAGTAAAACTCTCATCGGCTCAACAGTAAGACTCACATACAACATAACAAGGGAAAATCCCCACTTCGTCACATCTCTGCCCCCTTTGAGACTGAACGGAGTGAGGTCACTTTAGCCAGTGGCCTGGGAAAGTTCCACTCCCACCATACCTGGTAACACTTTAACTCTGTTTCTTATCTTTTCTCATTGTGCTAAAACCCCCAACTAGTTAGGCAGAAGCAACACACAGCGTCTTGGTTCTTTGTTCACACAGATTAGTGTCACCCTTCTGCCAGGTAGAGCCAGCAGCAACAAAGGCCTGGTTTAATAGCTAGAGGTTCCTTTTCAACAATACAACACAAAACCGGCTCAAGCCCCCACCCAGTAACCTGGGACAATTACACACCACCCCCTGGGTGTCTCTGAGAGGCAATACTTCCCCTCTCGTAAGCACAGGGCCTGAGTGTAGTAAAACCTTTTAATAAAAGGAGGGAAGTAACTCTGCATTAATTTGTGGAAACATTGCAACTAGGATTCATAAACATAAACCATGAGCAAAAAACCCACCCCCAAGTAAGTTGGGCACTGTCCTTTTCCCCTCAGGTTCTTAAGTCCAGCAACCCAAAAGTCCCTTTAACGTGCCCGTCCCTTCTCTGCACCCCACTCACAGTTGCTGTCCTTGGCCAGTGCAGTCCCAGAGTTCAGAGGTTCAGCCGCCAAGTTCACCTCCCACCCTGGATGGAAGTGGGGGGAGAAGGAGGCACCTCAAACACTCTGCTGCTCAAGCACTCGCTAGTTGCCCCAATGGCCAATTAACACCCCTCTCTGCCAGCTTCCCTGCTGGCCACTCACCAAGATGCCTTCAGGGTCCCCCACTTCACACAGATCTCAGTGATTTTAGCTGTTAGTCAGGGAGACCCACTGCTGGTGCAGTCTCTTGCAATAGAGACACTGACCCAAAAAAGGTTTATTACTTAGACCTGGTTATCAGTGATTTTAGCTCTGCAGCATGTAACAAGACTCTCAATAGAGTCTAAATTATCTCTTATTATACCATGGAAAGAGAAAGGTCAAAGGGTGTGTCTGCCAGACCCAGACCCACCAAGTACAATTACCTACCACCAGCCCTTTCTTCTTATGGCACTTTGGAACCCATGTCCCCTGCCTAGCAAGTACCATTCAAGTGAGGGTGAGTCCCTCCTTCAGGGTATGCCAGGTACACTTCTGCTGCCCTCGGTTCACACAACAAGGGTAACACAACCCTTTATTACTCCTACCCCAATAACAAGGAGACTGGGGATCCAACACCAGACACAAGTGATCACTTGGGCAAGCAATCCAATCATGCTGAGCACTTAGGCAGGGTGGGTGTGTCCATGCAAACAAGATCAGCTCCTGAAGTCCTTTCGCACAACTCACCACTAGATGTCAGGGGAGACCTCATTCAGACTCCGCTTACATTAGTAAGTATATAAAAGTATCAAAAGTCAAAAGGGCAAAAAAGTCTAGCTCAGGCAAACATACAGGCCTGATAAGACATCAACATCACTGATGCTAACGTACGTCAGCATACAGCCACCGCAGTAATTACATCGCTTGTGCATGGCTACACTTTTCTCCTTGTGTCGGTGGTGCGTGTCCTTATCAGCAGGGCTTGTATCGATTGTACTGTCAGTGTGGGGCATTGTGGGAAGGCTCCTGAAAGCCATTAACAGTTGACGTAAGCAGCGCAGTGTCACCATTTACATGCATCAACCTAATTACATCGACCTTGACTCTAGGCCGCTCGCGGAGGTGGAGTTATTAAGTTGGTGCAGTGGGGCACTTACATCGGCAGCAGCAAAAGGTTAGGGAAGACACTTCCAGAGTCAGGTCGATGTGAGCTACCTTGTGTTATGCTAGCCAGAGCCGTCCCATCCATAGGATAGACTGGGGCAACTGTTCCGGGCCCTGTGCTTTGGGGGGCCCCGTGCTTCTGGACGTGAGGTCCAGGGTGGCCTGGTGGGTTAACGGAGTGCCAGGTGCTGGCAAAAGCGAGTGACCCAGCCGCAGCCGACCCCACCCCGTTCTGCTCCATCCCGCCGGCTCCTGGTGTCGCTCATGGGACGGGGTGGAAGAGGTGGGTGGGGGTTTAGGGGAAGGGGTGGAGTGGGGGAGGGGCCCCAGCCAGAAGGGGGGGTTGTCCCTGGCCACACACCCCCTAAGGATGGCCCTGACCCTAGCTCTGTAGTGTCAACCAGACCTAAGTTTCTGAACCGAGAACAGAGATTCAAAGGTTCATAGACATGGTGAGCCAGGGTTATGGAAACCGAAGGGTGTGACGTGTCAGCCCTGTGACCTGAACCCTACGAGAGGCAGGGGGTAATTGAGCGGCCGCTCTGATGGCATCGATTGGAGAGCAAGGGCAGTCAAGTGAGCACATCGATACTTCTTTTGCATGTTAATTGGAGGTAGTCTGGGGACATTGGGATATCGTTGGACTAAAGTTTGGATTTGGGGCCATATTTTGGAGCATGCCTTGTGGGGAACCCACCTGGACAAGGACCAGGTATCAGGTCCCCTCAAAGACATGATTGTTGGCTGAGGTGAGGTAAGAGGCCCTGGATGCAGCACAAGGGAAGGAGAGAGAGACTGCAGGTTGGTGGAGCGAATACATTTTGGGGCAGTAGGGACGTGGCTGGTGCTTAAAGCCCCCGACCCCCTTGTAGTTCAAAGAGCTGAGCTAAGCGCTGGAATTGCCCTGGGGAGGCAGAGCTCACCGGGGGGCCAGTTGTCCAGCCTGGGAGGAGCAGATATTAGAGCCCAGCGGCCGTTCTGGGTGCCCAAGCAGCCGAACAAAGCAGCGGCTGGAACCATCGATAGGCCACCATGTCTGGTGGGGGAGCCGCCGCGGGAGAGCAGGTGCACGTCCCAGAGCGGCAGCAGAAGGATTCACAGCAACCGCCTACAGCAGCTGAGTGACTCCCGTGAGGCCTCCCTGTCCCAGCTTCTGGAACTGCTATTGCTGGGCGGGCCGTAGCGCCCCGGAGCTGCCCACGGAGCAGGGACCCTGGTTTTCCTGAACTCCTGGAACCCAAACCGGGAGCGAGGATGTCGGGGAGGCATGAGCTGAGGGTGGGGGGCAGAACAAACTGTGTTCAGGGTCCCATCTATTTGGGACTGTGACTGATGCAGCCTGAGGTACACGGCGGCGGAAGGCGTTAAACTGCAAATATACATCGCCAGTTCAACCCGGCCCTTCCCTTCCCTTTCCTGCCCCCAGCAAACTTCATTCCTTCCAACCTCGGCGCTGGCGAGTGGGTACAAACTTGCCTGGCAAAGGCACCCAGCAAGGTTACAGCTTCCCAGACAGCTGGGGGGCTAGAGCCGAAAGTTAAGAAATTGTAGCGAATCCCCTAAAATAAGGACCCAGCCCTTGTTGCTGCCGATGCTGATGGTAAAAGGGCAGCACGTACGCAGCAAAAGTGTAACTCGCTTCTTAGAGTGCAAACGTAACAGGGTAAAGGAGGTTACCTCTCCTAAACCAAGCTCCTTGCATCTCAGACCGATCCCTCGGCCCCCTCTTTGGCAAATCGCTGTCCTCTTGCTTCGGCGGTGAAGGATACAGGGGCGTCCTTTTACCTTCTCCTTCTATCCAGCCCCCCTTCTATCCAGTCTGTTTGGCCCCAAAGTCAGGAGGATGTTTCCACCCGCCATGGTTTATTCTCCAGTGTGGTGACCCCACATCTTTGTGTTATCTTTGTGTGTCAGGTGTCAGAGTAACAGCCGTGTTAGTCTGTATTCGCAAAAAGAAAAGGAGGACTTGTGGCACCTTAGAGACTAACCAATTTATTTGAGCATGAGCTTTCGTGAGCTACAGCTCACTTCATCGGATGCATCATTCGTATGTCAGTGAGGCATCCACGGGGCTGGCTTACAAGGCTTAATTGACGTCATCTGAGGTGGACGGGCGAATGTACGTCCATTGTCTGGCAGAAACTTGTCTGTCGATCCTGCCTTTATTCAGACTTGAAAAGAAGTTTTCCACATGTCCATATATGCATAAATCCTCCCTCCCTGACAGTTACACATTACACGCAGACATTAATGCCCAGCGTGCTCCCGGCTTCCATTTGATACATTACAAGACACTACGTATGGCTCTATACCGTGACCATTTATGGCTATATACCCCTATATATAGCGGTGTGTTAGATGCAGCGAGTTTGACAGACCTGTTAGAAGCTGCTGACGCTGAGCACTGAACCCTCTGCCAGCGGGTGCCGATGGGCCTGGGTGCCACACAGTGGTTGGAGGTTTTCAAGAGCGGGTTGGACCAATGTCCCTTCTTAGAACCTGTGGGCGGCGACCCCCCTGCTCGGCCGTGGTGTGTGGGTGACGTGTCTGGGCCACGCCGCCGCCCTGTCACCTCCGTCGTCACCCCAGACCGGGGTGGGGGAACCGATCAGATCAGGGGAACCTCATCGGACTGCTCCTCGGTGCCATCCCCTTGCTCCCTTTGGCCGGCGGTGGCCTCGGCCCTCATCGTATCCCTCCGAGAGATACTGCCGCCCACGCCCCCGCCCACGCAGATCCCAGCCACGGCACCCACGCCAGCGCCAAGGGCTGCTGCCTCAGCCATGCCGAGAGCAGCGGCCGCAGCGATCCCGGCACCGGCAGCGCCGCCCACCTGGGCCAGCACCAGCGCCCCCGCGCCCACGCCCGCCGCGATGACGAATTCCTTGAAGCGCTTCCCGTAGCTCTGCAGGAAGGTCTCGGCCTCCCCTGTCAACTCCTCCTCCAGCTCCATCAGCTGGGCCGCTTTCTCCGGCGCCGGCTCCCGCATGTCCGTCCGGCACCGCCCCAGCAGCTGCCCACGCCGCTCCGCGAACAGCTCCGCCATCTTGCCCGGCTGCACCTTCAGGCAGGAGATCAGGGTCTGGGAGTCGCCGTCCTGCGTCCGCCGGGAGAGGAGACGGCCAAGAGCGTTAGAAGGGGCAATTGCTGAACTGACCCCACCCCCCTGACCGAGATGGGGGCCCCCCCTCACGCCCGGTATGGCACAGACCTGGCTGGAGGCTGGGGCTCACGTCACTCCGGGGACTGCCCAGACCCTCACCAAGTGAGATCAGGGCTCCCATTGTGCCCGGCACTGCATGGTCTGGCCTCCATTATCCTGGGTGAGGCTCACGCCTCCTGATGGAGATCCGGCTGCCATCATGCCGGGCGCTGCACAGACCCCCCTGACTGAAATCGGGCCCCCCTTGGGCGAGGGTTGGGGTCTCCCGTCTCTGCAACCACCCTGGGAGCTGGAGATGCGAACTGCCATCTCCTGCCCCGAAGTCCAGAGCCCGTGGGGCTGGCTTGGATGGTTCTCTGGGGTTCCCCTAACTGGGGACACACCCCGCCAAACGCACCTTCTCTCTCAGAAAGTCAGCGTGGTCTCGGCGGGCTCTGTCCATGGCTCTCTCGTTGTGGAAGGTGATGGCCATCTGCGCAGGGAGAACAAGGCTGGGGCAAGCCGCAGGTCGCGGGGCCCCAACTCCACCTTGTGCAGGGGCGGGCAAACTTTTTGGCCCGAAGGCCACATCGGGGTTGCAAAATTGTATGGAGGCCGGGGTAGGGAAGGCTGGGCCTCCCCAAGCAGCCTGGCCCCGGCCCCTATCTGCCTCCACCCACTTCCCGCCCCCCTCAGAACCCCAAACCCATCCAACCCCCCCTGCTCCTTGTCCCCTGACTGCCCCCTCCAGAGGACCCCGCCTGCCCTTAACCACCACCGCCGGGACCCCACCCCCTATCTAATCCCCCCTGCTCCCTGTCCCCTGACTGCCCCCTCCAGAGGACCCCGCCTGCCCCTAACCACCACCGCCAGGACCCCACCCCCTATCTAATCCCCCCTGCTCCTTGTCCCCTGACTGCCCCCTAGACCCCCCATCCTAACTGCCCCCCAGGACCTCACCCCCTACCCACTGCCTCCTGCTCCCTGTCCCCTGACTGCCCCGACCCCTATCCACACCCCTGCCTCCCTGACAGACCCCCGGGATTCCCACGCCCTATCCAAACCCCCCGTTCCCTCTCCCCTGACCGCCCCCCCCCTCCCCAGAACCTCCGCCCCATCCAACCGCCCCCCGCTCCCTTTCCCCTGACTGCTCCCCCAGGACTCCCTGCCCCTCATCCAACCCCCCACCCCACTTACCATGCCTCTCAGAGCAGAGTGTCTGGCAGCTGGGGGGCACCGCTCAGGAGCGGCGGGCCAGAGCGCTGGCAGCGTGGTGCACTGAGGCTGTGGGGCAGGGGGACAGCAGGGGAGGAGCCGGGGGGGAGCCTCCCTGGCCAGGAGCTCAGGGGCCAGGCAGGATGGTCCCGCGGGCCGGATGTGGTTTGGTTGCCCCTGACCAAGTGGCTGCAGCCTCACATAACAGAGCGACTCCGCTAGCCCGTGCGGCAAGTGCTTGGAGCTTCGGGCAGCACCGGTGGGCCGTCTGACCTTCCGGCAACCCCGCCTCGGCTCCCTTCCCCGCCCCGACCTGCACTTTGCACTGACGTCACTTTCCTCTAGCCGAGGACTTTGCAAACCCCTGTCCCAGCCGGCATCACCGATGTGCTCGCAGACTTTGCAAACCCCCGAGAGCACATCCGTGACGCCGGCTCTCACGGGTCTGGTGGTGTTTGGGGGCTTTTATCGATCGCCAGGAGGCAGGTGGTTTGGGTGTGACTCTCAGCTCTCGGTGTTCTGGCTGGGTTAAATCTTGTGGTGGAGGAGCAATGAATCTGGAACCGCCTCTGCTCTGGCGCTGGGCTGGAGTGGCTATTGCGGAGGAGTTATTCCTGAATAGCTAGGCCGGTCTATTCCCCCCCATGCAGAGAAGACCCCCCACCCCAATTCTCCTCTAGAAGATTCCCTGGGTAGCACCCGTCCCAGCCGATCTGACCAAGAGAACTTTACAGTCCACATCACAGGGTCTGTCTACGCAGCCTCCTGCCCGGCTGCGGGGGAAGGCGGCGTGACTCGGACGTGAAGGGCTTGGTGAGGGCTGTGCTGAAACGCTGCCCGGCTGGCACATCAGACCGAAGGAGCCAGGGCAGAAGTTCTGCTCAGCCGGCCCGATTCCCAGCTCCCCAGAGGCCCCGTGACACTGCGTGGAAAGATCCGTGCTCTGCTGTGGCTACGCCCTGCTCTGCAGAGCGTGCCAGTGGATAGAGCCCCTGGATCCACCTTACCCTGCCCCCTGCCACTGCATGTGCCTCCCATGGTTCCCTGGGGCCATGAGACACACAGCAAGAGAGGAGATGCTGGTGCATCATGGGAAATGTGGTTCAGATGCCTGACTCTCCTCTATACGCCAAGCACTCAGACTACACCTCCCATGCTGCCCTGCAGCCATGATGCACCACCACCCCTTAGCAAGAGAGGACACCGTGGTGCATGATGGGAGATGTAGTTTGGTTGCCCCAACGTCCCATTCTTCTCTGTTGGCTGGGCTCATGGCAGATGCAGTCAAAGCCGGAAGCCCAAGTGTGACGGGCTGGACTAGGCCCAGAGACCTGCAGCTGGAGGCCTCAGGGTCCTGCCGCACTTGTCCCAGGAAAGGAGCAGTGAAGAGGTCCTCCAAGCAGGCTTGAATGGCTGCAGGGGAAGTGGCCAATCAGAGAGGCTGCAGGGAGCAGCCAATAGGGGCCCAGAAGAGCCCTGTAAAAAGGAGCAGCAGAGGCAGAGATAGGCAGTTCCTTGCAGGAGCCAGTGGAGTACAGATGCGGGCTCCTGGTTGGCCAAAGGGAACTGCACCATAATGGAGAGCTCAGTGCTAGGAGGGACCAGGGGAGTGAGGAAGAGCTCCTGGCTGGCTGCTGGGCCTGAATTTAGAAAGGCCCTCAGCTAAGGTTACGGTGTCGGTGAAGGCTGGGGCCATGGGAAGGGGCCCAGGGAACTCAAGGCATTTTTGCTAAAGGGATACAGTGGTGCACGGTTGCTATTGTTAGGGTCCCTAGGGCTGGGACCTAGAGTAGTGGGTGGGCCCGGATCCCCCTATAAGTCCCTGGGGAAGTGGCCTACACTTGGACAGTGATTAAACTCACAGAAAGGGATCTGAGCTGTCTGGCTGGAGAGCTGGGGTCAGAACAGACCTAGAGAGGGCAAAACTATCGTCTCCAGGGAGGAAGCCCTGGGGTGTGGCCTGATCCTGGGGATGGGGCTGGTTAAAGAAGTGCAGACACACCCAACCAGAAGGGGCGCTCGTGAGAGGTGCATGCCACACCATTACACCAACCCATAGAGGAGATTGGGGAGGATGGATGGGTTGCCCAAGATACATCCCCCATGATGCAGCACCAGGGTCTTATCCCTTGGCGAGGGGTGGTGGTGCATGGTGCCTTCAGTGCATCATGGGAGGTGTAGTCTAATCAGGGTGCTCAACCCATAGAGGAGAATGGAGAACATGAGACACAAGTTCCCAGGAGCTGCGGCAGTGGCCTTTCCACACAAGAGATATTTGGGGGTTTTGCTGGAAACTCCAAGTTTTCTTCAGGAAGAACACCCCCGTCTTTGGACCAGCTCTAACAAACTCCTCTTGTTTAAATGCGGACAGGCATCTCCTGGGGAAAAACAGGTTTTGGTGACGTGGGTCTCATGGATTGGAGATGTGTCCGTAGGCTGGCGAACACTCCAGTGCCAGTCGTCCCCCACGCTAGTCAAATTCTTCTACCCCGGAGTCCAAGAACCTGAGATTTCACGCAGACCCAGATTTCCCAGTCACCTCCGGCAGAATGGACCCAGTTCCCAGTATTGTCCCAGGCCTGGCATGGACGGATGAGGGGAGACACCCCACGATCAGGTCAGAGAGAGAGAGAGAGAGACGGTACCTGACAGGGAGAGGAGAAGCCGAAGCAATGCTTCTTCATCATATCAGATAAATTCTGCAAAGGAACAAAAAGAAATCATCACATCACAGACTCCCCATGTTCCCAGCCTTTCAAAGCCCTGTGGAGGGCTTGCCCAGCTGTGAGATGCAGCCACCTCTGGGGCAGGGAAGCAGGGGAACAGCTGCACAGTGATGCCACACGGGCACTGGGGTCATCACTGAGTGCCAGCGGAGAGCACCCCATCCCGATCCCTGCAGCACAGCTGGCCGGTCCCCACCTTTATCTTGGCAGCGAGCTGTGTCCCGGTGAGCAGCTCCCCGTGCTGGTCCCTCCGGCATGTCGACTGGCCGAGCCCACCACGGCGGTGATGTAGTCCCTGAGCCGCTCCCGGAAATCCTCATCCATGCCTGCGAAGGGGAGAGAGACGGACAAAGGTGGATTTAATCCCCCTTCTCTACCTTCCACACGCTGGCGTGTGCGGTGACCCAGCTGGGTTGCTCTGCACGTGGCAGGGGCTCAGAGCCACTCTCCCGGCTCCGTTACCTCTCAGGGTTCCCTCCATCCCAGTCACGATCCGCTTGCCGGGGAAGGGCATCAGGTAACAGCGGGTGCTGTTTCTCTTCAGCATTTCCAGGGCCTTGGGGTGTTTGCAAGGGGACGTCGCCGCCAGCATCTGCCGGAGCCGGGGGGATCGTTATATCGATGTACAGAGCTTACAGCAGTGAAATGCAGCGAGCAATAATAACTGATGAGTGGAGACACACTCAGAGCCGACCCACACCAGGTGGGAAAGGCTCCATCTCCCATTCCCCACCCCCACCCCAAACCCCACACTCACCTGTCTGACGTGTCTGAGATGCTGCTCCCCACCCTGGGCTCCGAGGACCCGGGAGCTGCTCCAATCCCTCACCAGCAGGTCTAGATGCTGCAGGGGAGACAGGAGGGGAGTGGGAGTCACTGGGGGTGGGGTGAAGGCTGGGACGTGGAGAAGGACAGTGTCTGCTGGGGTAATCTCAACCCCTCGGGAGTGGGGCAGGGGGTGCATGGGGCAGGAGCATGCTGTGGAGTGGGGGAGGAGTGCAAAGTGGGGATACATGGGGCAGGGTGGGTGATGGGGGGAGGAAGCCGTCTCACCTGAATGGGGTCCAGTCCATAGGCCTCTCCCACCACTTCAGCCACCTGCACAAATATCTGCGGAGTGAAGAGAACAGAGTGTGGGGGCGGGTGAGTCTGGGGGCTGGGAGGTGTTTACACTGGGCGCGGGGATCCTTCCTGTGAAGCGCAAAGGGGCCTGGTCACCCACACCCCCAGTCTGATCTGCTCCCTTCGCAGTGAGGCCTGACAAGTACAAAACAAAGCTGGAGATGGACGGAGACATTTTCCATGGGACAGAGAGAAGCGGGATGTTCCCAGCCAATGGGGTGGGGGGAGGCCGTGGGGTAGAGGGGTCTGGTGCTGGGGGGGATAGCCATTGGGCACACCCCACTTTTCCGTGCCATATGCCCCAGGGAGGAGCCAGTCTGGTTCCAGGGCTCGCCAGATCCAACCCGTGTCCCGCACAGAGAATCTCCCCGGGGCGCGGTGCAGGGGCAGGACACGCCATATGCCACAAGACGCAGTGACGTCGCTAAGAGCACGACTGCCAGGGGCTCCATCCGGCGGGGCTGGGGCTGGGTAAGAGCCTGGTGAGAAGAGCAAAGCGGAACCGGGGGCAGAGTGACCGCCCCAGGCCCTGGCCCCAGCAGCTTCCCACCGACGGCGGAGCTGGGCTGGAGGGGAGGGAGGGGTCCTAACTTTGGCCCAGTGGCCCACACGGGACACCTGGGAGCAGAGAGCCAGGCTGGGCCGTGCGGTGACAGTGCTGACTCCAGAGGCCCATGTGACCGTGGGAGAGTCGTTTTTTCTCTCTGGGCCTCAGTTTCCCCATAGGACCTATGTGGAGGGATAATAACCCTGAGGGGCTAATGGGTGAACCTGGCCTGGCCACGTTCTGCGTCTCGCTGCCTGGCCTCACCTCCAGGTATTCAAGATCCGGGTCCTTCACCCGACAGCCAGTGTTCAGTATCTGCAAATAGCCAGGGGACAGACAGAGCTACAGCAACGAGCAGGGCCGGCCGGCCCAGGCCCCTTCCCAGCCACGTCACCCGCTCCCTGCAGCACAGCGCCCCCTAGTGCCGCAGGGGGCATCGGGGCCTGCCCGGCCTGCCAGGGGAGAGCGCCCCCTGCTGAGCCCCTGCCCCGCTCCCTGCAGCACAGCGCCCCCTAGTGCCGCACTGGGGCCAGCCCTGACTGCCAGGGGAGAGCGCCCCCTGCTGAGCCTCTGCCCCACACCCTACAGCACAGCCCCCCCCACTGAGCCCCCCAACCTGGTAGGAGCTGAGCAGCATGGACAAGGCGGAGAGTTTGATGCTGGTCTCCTTGTTCCTTTCAATGTCCATGGAGCCCTCGGTGTCCACCAGCAGCACGGCCACCTGGCAGGGCCAAGAGGGAGAGCCCTAGGTCAGCTCCCAACTTTGTCCAGCCACGCACGGCCCCTCCACCCCCAGAGTCTGACCCCTGCTCTGCCCTGAGGGCGCCTGGCATCTCGTTCTCACCCGCCCCAGTGTTAGTTCCCTCCTCTCGCTCTTCTCCATTCCCACCTGTTCTCTCTCCAGTGGGTTCCCCTGGGGCCTCCTTCCCACATCTCTGTCCATCCCTCCCGGTTTCCCTCATTCCCTCTGTTCCCAGCCCTCTACCCTGTTCCCCTTTCCCTTCTCCCAACCCCCCCATGGCCTCCTCCCCCTTCCCTGTGCACCCCCAATGCCCCCACTTACCTTCTCACCCTTGGCCAGGACCCAGAAGGGCTGACTCCATGCCCACACCCCCTTGGTGACTTGCTGCATGTCGGCGCGCCACTCGAACCCCTCCAGGAGCTCGTCCTCCTGGCCCATCCATGACCCGTCCCTCGCATCCTGCCGGGAGGGGGGCAGTCAGATCAGGGTGGAGGATGAGAGTGACTGGGCCCATCTCTCAACAACCTGTCAATCCCCAGGCCTCGGGGGGTGGGTATGGGGGGTGACACAGGCCAATTGGTGGGTCAAACTGCTCTGTGTCACCAACTCTTGACAGGCCTGATGGACTCTCTGCACCTCACACCCTGGTGTCAGGCTCCAGAGCCAATGGGTGGCAGATGGGATCTCACTGGCAAACTCAGCCCTCGTGGGTCTTTAATATTCGTGTGTCACGTCTGCACGGGGTATGCACAAAGGGGTGTGGCCGTGCACGAGAATTATGCTCTTAAAATGTGTATGACAAAGCATGCATCAGCCGGGCTGCCCTGGGCCAGGGAAGGTGATAACCTGCTTGACTGGGTCTCCAAGGGAAACCGCGGGATATTGGAAATGTATTTCCATAGAAGCTACACAAAGACAGCAAGCCACCGAGGGGCAGAGATAACCCCACAACTCCCCAGCGGGAGAGAGATGCTTAGGCTAGGTTTGAATTTTCAAAGGACACATTTCAATGGTTTCCTGGGCTATAAAGAGGCGGGGGAGGGCCTGAACCTCAAATAAATCATTGACTCAATGGCTCATCTACAATATTCCTGTGTTATCAAAAGTGTCTCGAGTGAGGCCTTCGCTGAAAGTCAGTGACCCACAGGCGATAAATATCACTCTGCAAGGTCTGTATTAAAGCTAGAGGAGAAATTTGAATACTCGCTGGTATTACGCCTTAAACAGAGACATCAGACTTTGGGGTAATAGGAGCGGGGCAAAGAGACTGTGAAGGTTCCTTCCCCACTCTGAACTCTAGGGTACAGATGTGGGGACATGCATGAAAACCCCCTAAGCTTATCTTACCAGGTACAAACTATTTTACCTTTTGCCCTTGGACTTTATTGCTGCCACCACCAAGCATCTAAAAGATACATAACCGGGAAAGAGCCCACTTGGAAACGTCTCTCCCCCCAAAATCCTCCCCAAACCCTACACCCCCCTTTCCTGGGGAAGGCGTGATAAAAATCCTCACCAATTTGCATAGGTGAACACAGACCCAAACCCTTGGATCTTAAGAACAATGAAAAAGCAATCAGGTTCTTAAGAGAAGAATTTTTATTAAAGAAAAAGTAAAAGAATCACCTCTGTAAAATCAGGATGGTAAATACCTTACAGGGTAATCAGATTCAAAACATAGAGAATCCATCTAGGCAAAACCTTAAGTTGCAAAAAAACACAAAAACAGGAATCTCCATTCCATTCAGCTCAGCTTATTTTCTCAGCCATTTAAACAAAACAGAATCTAACGCATCTCTAGCTAGATTACTTACTAAATTCTAAGACTCCATTCCTGTTCTGTCCCCGGCAAAAGCATCACACAGACAGACACAGACACTTTGATGTTCTCCCTCGTCCCAGCTTTTGAAAGTATCTTGTCTCCTCATTGGTCATTTTGGTCAGGTGCCAGCGAGGTTATCCTAGCTTCTTAACCCTTTCCAGGTGAAAGGATTTTTCCTCTGGCCAGGAGGGATTTTAAAGGGGTTTACCCTTCCCTTGATATTTAGGACAGAGACATTGGTGTTATCCTGCACTGGTGGGACTAACCAGAACAGAGCTCCTGAAATCACAGAGTGGTGGGTCCTTCAACCAAGGGGGCTGAAGGCTCCAGGAAATGACTGGAGGGGAGAAACCTGCCACGGCCAAGACTGTGACTTGCAGAAGTTCAGCATTAGACTGAGAAGCGTATTCTCCCTTCTCTTTGCGTGTCGCCGTTTCCAGCTTTACTCCACACAAGAGGTGTCACCTAACCCTGGGGCCTTTTCTTTAATCAGCCTTGTCTGACTTTGGATATTAACCAGCCCAGGGCTGGGATTGGGATCAGCGTGTTTGCCACACTCAGTTAAATCGATAAGGGGCAGCGCATTGTCTCCATCCAGGAGCAACGCACTGAATGGTTTCTGGGTGTGTTGCAGGAGTGGGATGGGCACTGCGGGGAGACGTCTCTGGGGAGCCCAGGAGTCAGGGTTCAGTGTTTGTTTCCGCCAAGACGGGGAGAGGACTTGCCAAGTCCTGAAGGGTTTGCTGGCAGGGTGGACAGGGAGGCTGAGACCATGACCCGAAACTTGCAGTTCTGAGAAACCCAGCAATTCATCACCTTGGCAGGGGGTTTCGGGGTGACTCGGGACAGGGTGTTGGGGTCCCTCTGCAAAAAGCAATGGGACAGTGGGAGCCTGGGTGTGGCCTGCAGGCTTGTCGGCTGCCTCTTGGTGTCCAGGTGCCATCACAGCATTGAAAGCAGAGGACGGCGGTGACAACACCCCTCCCTAGTCTGGGTTGAACCCCAAACCGTCACAGGGAGTTCACTGTGCGAGCGCGGGGTGGGGGTGGTGAGGAATACTTGGTGATGGGTGAGCGTGCTTGGAATCTAATAGACAGACGGACACGTTAGGGTGCAAACAGATAGACAGACACACTACTTTTAGACAGAGAGACACACTAGGGTCCAGCCATGGCTCCAGCTACCTGGACGTGTGGAGGGGGGCACTCACAGACACGTGTGCAGCTCTGATTCCTCCAGCAGGGGGCAGGATGGGGCCGCTCACACCCACAGCTCACTCCTGCTCCCGTTTACACTCACCGGGCTCCGGAGCAGGCACAGCAGGCAGTTCAGCAGGAAGGATTTGCCCCGGCGCTGCTCCCCGATGATGGACACCAGGCAGACGGGGGCATCCCCCACCCCACCCTGCTCCAGGCAGCGGCTCAGGGCCTCCTCGTCCAGGATCAGGTCCCCTTCCTTGTCCAGATGCGCCAGCTGCACCGGGCGCCCCGGCGCTGGCTGAGCCCCTGGCCCCTGCTGCAGGGAGAGAGCAGGGTCAGAGCTGGGACCCCGCCCCTGAGCCAGCCAGTCCCCAGCTCCCCAGAGCAGAGCCCCCTGCCCCATTCCCATCCCCCTGAGCCAGCCTGTTCCCCGCCCTGGTGTCAGATCAGAGCTGATTCCCCCTGGAGGGAAAGGCCCCATGTCCCATTCCCACCCCCTGGGTCAGCCGGTCACCGGCCTCCTGGATCAGAGCCAGCACCCCCTAGCGGAGAAAGGCCCCGTGTCCCGTTTCCAGCATCCACTATTCTCACCTGCTCTGTCTCTCTCCCCTCCTGTGGTGTGTCTCCGATTTTCTCCACCAGGTTTTTGATGCGTGTGTCTGGGATCATCCTGTGCTTGGAGCAGGGGTGGCCGCACTCGGGGCACCGGTATGTCTGGGACGACACCGAGCTGCAGTGAGCCGCGAGGCAGCCCCAGCAGACTTTGTGGCCGCACTCAATGGAGACGGGGTCATCCAAGATATCCAGGCAGATGGAGCAGGGGACGTCCTCCCGGACTCTCTGCATAATCTCCTCTGGTGCTGGCTTCAAGGGACAGACAGAGGGGAGTAGGGTATAGTGGTTAGACCAAGGCAGGGCTGGGAGCCAAGACTACTGGGTTTTATCCTTGGCTCTAGAAGCAGAGTGGGGTCTAGTGGTTGGACTAAAGGGGAATGGGAGCCAGGACTCCTGGGTTCTTTCCCCAGCTCTGGGAGGAGAGTGCGGTCTAGTGGTTGGACTAAAGGAGAATGGGAGCCAGGACTCCTGGGTTCTTTCCCCAGCTCTGGGAGGGGAGTGCGGTCTAGTGGTTGGACTAAAGGGGAATGGGAGACAGGACTCCTTGCTCCTGCAGTTTTCCAATGGAAAGAGAAATTTTCAGGCTCTTACTAGACCTGTGAAACATTTCCCTCTTCTCCGTTCTCCCACATCTGATTCCCAAGTGAAACTAATTTCAATCTTGCCTGACACGTCCTCAGGCCCCGTTGGGTTCGTGGTGTTCACAGCCCGGCAGGGTTAGCGCCATTGGGTTGAGTGGGCAAATGCTGGGGAGAGGGGGTGTATTTACAGCACCACCCACACCAGGCGATCCAGCACCAAGTGTCTGGTCCCCAGCAAGTGCAAGGTGGAACTTACACACCTGGAACATGTCTGAAAAATTAACCAGATGAACTAATCGAGGGGCTGCACTTCCCGTGATGGGATTTCTCCACTTGGCCAGCCAGCTGCAACACACTCCCTTCCCAACGCCACCTCTGATCCCTCCCAAAATCTCTGAGGCTGTTCTATGCATCAATGGCCAGAGCCCGGCGGGTTTCCGTGAAAATCGGAAAACCAGAAACGGGGAGAATGGGGGACACACAGAGCCCCTGGCTGCTGGAGATCAGAGAGCCGGTCGCTGGGAGCAATGAACATGTCCCTGCACTGCAGACCCTCGGTCTCAGCTGGGTCCCAGCATCTGGGTGGGGGCAACACGCTGACACCTTGAAGGGGTGAGTGCCCAGCCAGCAAGGAAACAAATAATAATGGGGGAAATACAGGGTAACAGAGAGTCACTTACAGGGAGCAGCCAGGGCTCTGTGTGCTCCCTTCCCCCGACAACAGGCACTCCCTGTGCCCCCATTTGCCCCTACCCCTATGCAAGGGGATCCATCTGCCCCCCATGCCAGGGGCTCCAGGTGCCCCTTCATTCTCCCCAGACAGCCACACAACGAACACCTCTCACTGCGGCAATAACAACTTGCAGCTCCCAGTCTCTGTGGACACTTTCCCCCAAACTAGGAACCCCTCATTCCCGGATCTGAGGGGGCAGAATTCAGGGGTGTTTCAATCTGGGAGATTGCTCCTTAGTGCCGCCCCATGGCAGCCTGTTGCAGGCACTCCCCAGTCAGCCTCCCGGTGAACATGGGAGAAGAAAGAATCGGAGCCTTTATCTAGAAAGGGCTCGACCCTGCACTGCTCCAACAGGGGTTTCTCAGGCTACATCTCCACGTCTGGGACCATAGCAGCACAGCACCGAACTCTCTGCAGACGCCAGTCCCGAGTGACTTCTGCTTCCTCTCAACCTCCTTCTCCAGACAAGCTGGGTTTCTTGCCCCTCCCCCGCAACCCCACAGGGAGGCTTTTCCAGAAACTGCCTTCTCTGGGGGCTGGGAGCCACCTTCTCCTTTCCCACCTCGATTGGGCCAGCCCCCATTGTCCTTCTGCTTCCATGGCTCTTCCCCATTCTTGGCATCCCTCTGCCCCCATGTCTACAGCCCCTCTCATCCTTGCATTAGGCTGAATGAGCCAGGCTCTTTGAGTCTCCTCCCACAAGATGGGCTCTCTGTCCCCCTGAGCATCCCAGCATCCCCTCTCTGCACCTGGCCCAGCACAGAGCCCTCTTGCTGCAACATAGGCTTACAGATCCCTGGGCCAGAAGGGACCCTGGTGATCACCTAGCCTGAGCTTCCTTTATAACTCGGGCCAGAGAATGTCCAGGAACTAATTCCTGGTTCAACTAGAGCAGATCTGTTAGAAAAACTGTGGTCGGTGATGGAGAATCCCCTGCGCCCCTTGGTAAGCCATGCCAATGGGCAGTGACTCTCACTGTTAAACACTGACACCTTATTTCCAGTCTGAATTTGTCTAGCTTCAACTTCCAGCCAATGGGCTGCATCAGACCAAAGCGATGGACGAGGCCTCTAAGATCTCATTTCTATTCTCCTTGTAGGTACTTTCAGATGGGCTTCAGGCTCCCCTGAGCCTCCCCGTTGTTAAGCTGAATAGACAGGTGCCGGATTACAGATGAGGTCTTCCCAGTGGTCGCATCATACACAGAACAGAACACTGTGCAAACAGCATTGTGACATCCCTTCCAACCCATTCCCAGCAAGAAGGTTTCACTTCTTTATACGGAAGCTACGTTAGAGGAAATAGCTTTGCTTTCAGTGGATACAGACTCTCTGTGAACTGTCTGTGGGTCCCGTGTGATCCTCTTAGGAGAATATTGTGCTGCCCTCTCTCAACAAATGGCTCAGTCACCTCGTCAGCACAAAAATGGTGACATGACCATTTTCATTTCCTTTCAAAATCATTCCGTTTCTCTCCGTTCCCTCACTTTTTAAATTAACCTCCCCCCACCTCTCTCACTCTCTGACTGATGGACAGACACACTTTTCGACTATGAGAGAAAAGGAACATAATTTTTATAAAAATGGGAATTGTTTCATATTCGGTTTTATTTTTGTCAGGAAAACAAGTTTTTTGGACAAAAACAAACATTTTCATTTTGGTCCAAAAGCCCTTTTTCAGTCAAAATTCGTTTAACAAAAAGTTCTCAACCCGCTCTCCTTAAAATATTTCTTGACATTTAGGACAGCGTTTGGCTGGCAAAGTATAAACCCATTACGCCCTTAAGCCATCCTCAGACTTCACAGCCTAAACATGTAAGTAGTTAAACAGAGGATAGCCCATACAGTGTTGGAGTAGAAGGGAATTACATGCAGAAAACAAGCCATCGGTACCTGTCTGTGACCTAGATGTGGATTTTCCAACTCAGCCTCTACACCTAGATGGAGCTTTAGTTCCGCTGGGTTCGTCTACACTTCAGCTGGTGCTGGCAGCGGCTGTACGGTTCTTACTAGATTTCGGCACAAGTTCCCTTCAAGGGTCTCTGGATGCGTCTTTGAGGGCAAGTCAGGCGACAAATTTTCATATTTAGTAACAGGTGGCCAATCAAGTTGAACCACTTCTCTCTTTAGCTATCATCCTTTTTACAGTGAGAGAGAAATACAGGCTGACTCATGTAGTTTCATTCTTTGCAACAGGATACAGTCAACTCCCGATTATCTGAATAGCCTGGGTGGGACATGGATTTTATTCAGTTTATTGGGAGTTTGGATAAGCCAGAGGGCAGGAGCCGTTCAGTAACAGGGTGGCCTCCCACATGTCTGGAGCGGGTCATCGTCCTCCTTCTATTCCTGGCTGGGGGTTCTCTGCTCTCTTATCTGGACCTCCACATTGTCCAAATCCCTTCCTGGTCCCCGAGCATGAGATACATGAGATCATGCTGCAGAGGACAGGTGTTTCATGCTGGGGGTCAAGGAAGGGACTCAGATAATGCAGAGGTTTGGATAACAGGGTTTCAGAGAAACAGGAATACACCGTATATCTCTTCTTGTGGGATTTTAACTTCAGGATCAATCACGGGTTACGGACGTTCCTAGATTCTTCCTTTCAGAACTTTGCAGATGGGAGAAGGTTGGCTAACTGCCATAATTTGTCAGCTAGGGTTCTCCACACAAACTTCCTGAGGTTTTCTCTTGGGGGTCGTGTCCATCACCCAAGAAACACCAGACTGACATTTCTAATTCCTATTTTCCCTCTTTACACAGGTGTCCATTTTGGAGCTTTCTGACCTTTCAGGCTTTTAAACCTAGTGCATATCAATCATGTAGGATCTGTGACGGGTTCCTCCCCTTAGGGTGCCACCTGGAACTGGGGTACCACTGAGCCTCCCTGACCCACCTGCCTGGGCTCCCTTCTACACCGTATTGCTGGGACAACTTGCAAAGCCCTCTCCAGTCTCCAGCCTGCAGCTGCAATTACATGCAGACGCTCTGACCAGCCCCTGCATGAGAAGGCTACAGCTAGGGCATCTCCCAATTCCGAAGGCACACACTCCCTTTGGAGTATAAACGCAAAAATTATCCTGTCTTGCACTGTACAAGGAAATGTACAGCATAAGCTCATGAAATTCACCCCCTCCCTCAATGTGGAGAGGAATATGCAACTGCTTTCTGCCCCAAGTTATGACTCCCACACACAGGTTTTAGATAAAGCAAAAGCAAGTTTAACAACTGCAAAAGATTTTAAGTGATTATAGGGGACGGCAAACAGATCGAAGCAGATTTCCCAGCAAATAAACAAAAAATACAAACTAAGCTTAATACACTAAATAGTTTGGAGATGAATTGCAAATTATCACCCTAAGAGATGATACAAACAGGCTGCAGATTCTTAAGGGGCCAGCTGCACTTCCTTGCAGCTTGCAATTCCCAGGTGTTCCATTCACAGGCTAAAAAGCCCTTTTGCCTGGGTCCAGCACTTCCCCCGGTTCAGTCTTTGTTCCTCAGGTGTTTCCAGGAGTCTCCATGGGTGAGGGAGTCAGTGAAGAACCTTGATGATGTCACTCCCCTGCCTTATATTGCTTTTGCATATGGTGGGAATCTTTCGTTTCAAAGCTTGGTTCCCACGCCAGTCAGTGGAAAAAGACTGACATCCCAAGATGGACTCCAGCACCAGGTGACCTGGTCACATGTCCCTGTAGGGTCACAGCAGCCATTACTTGGAGGCTGTCTGTAGCGTCCTCAGGAAGGCTCCCCAGGTGGGAGATAAGCTTCTCCTAAGACCTATTGTTCTCCTAATGTGCCATTGCACTGAATAGGCCCTTCCCCACTGAATATCAAGAGTGAAAACAGCTTGTCTAGTGGGCATTCCCCAGGTGAAAACACATTTCAAATACAGATACATAGAAATATTTCTAACTTCAGAGACAGACATGATACATGCATTCAAGTAGGATAAACATATTCAGCAAACCATAACCTTTCCAATGACACCTCACATGACTTATCTTGCATAAAATACATTATGATTATGTCATACTCATATAATAATATCACTGGGAAGAATATGGGGTGAAGTGTCACAGGATCCTTTGCCGAGCTATTGGCCGATGGATCCGCCCCAGAACAGGGGAAAGCTGAACAGCAGGATGCAGTCCCTGGATGCATCTCCGCTACTGGCATCTTGGCTGACTTTACCTTTCAGCCATGCTGTTAATATCACTTGGGTCTGTGGGTCTGTGGGAAGGGTCCTGCATTGTGGGTAGATAGCCTGGTATCACAGCCTTGTGGGAAATTTTCACAGTGAACTCATAGATTCCTAGATTCCAAGGACAGAAGGAACCTTGTGATCGTCTAGTCAGGTCAGAGAACTTCCCCAAAATCATTCCGAGAGCGGAGCTTTCAGGAAAACATGTCATCTTGGTTTTTAAAAATGCCAGTGATGCAGAACCCACCACGACTCTTGGTAAATTGTTCTAGTGGTTAATCTCCTGTTAAAAATTTACACCTTATTTCCAGTCTGAATTTGTCTCGTTTCAACTTCCAGCCATTGGATCGTGTTAGACCTTTCCTCTGCTAGTCTGAAGAGCCTGTTATTAAACAGAGATACTGACAGACTGGGATCAAGTCACCCCTTAACCGTCTCTTTGTTCAGATGGGTAGACTGATCTCTTTGAGTCTATCACTCGAAGGCAGGTTTTCTAATCCTTCAATCATTCTTGTGGCTTTTCTCTGATCCCTCTCCAATTTATCAACATCCTTCTTGAATTGTGGGCACCAGAACTGGACACAGGATTCCCACAGCGGTTGCACCAGGGCCAAATACAGAGAGAGAATATAACCTCTCTCCTCCTGCTTGATAATCCCCTCTTTATGCATTCCCAGGATCACATTAGCCTTTTTGGCTACGGCATCACACTGGGAGCTCACGTTCAGCTGATTATTCACCACAACCCCACAAATGTTTTTCCGAGACACCGCCCTGCTGGATTGAGTCCCCCAACCTGTAAGTAGGGCCTGCATTCTTTGGTCCTAGATGTATATGAGACATACCCAGGGTACAATCTGAACTGCTCCCTGCAGTACCCCACTAGGAACACACCCGCTCAGCGGGTTTCCTGTTTACAATTACATTCCGAGACCTATCAGTTAGCCAGTTTTTAATCCATTTATGGTGGGCCAAGTTCATGTTGCATCATTCTAGCTTTTTAATCCAAATGGCGTTTGGTGCAAGTCAAATGCCTTACAGAAGCATGCGTTTATTCTGTCAACACAATGACCTTTATCACCCCACCTTGTCATCTCATCACAAAAAGATATCAAGTTTGTTTCCTAAATTAGTACTGTGAGGTACTCTCTGCTGACAGAGAATTGTTGGCACTTGGGGTCAAAGGTCCAGAATTCCTTCTGATATAACCCATAATCCACCCTTTCCTCGCGCCAAAGCAAATATCCCGCTCTATGCAGGAGTGAGGAACAGAGCAAAGCCGCACGCTTCTTCCCCCAACACATCACTACCAGCGTTAAGGTTGCCTCAGGCTGTTTCAGACCATTCCTGAACACTGGATGCCCCTGGATTTAAATCTCTGAACTCCAGGAACTGCAGAGTTGAGGCAAAGCAAAACTAATCTTCTAAAATCCAGGAATTAAGGCTTTACGGCAAAGCAAACTTACCCCTCTGAAAACCTGGCCGAAGCTGACCCCTCAGCCCTACTGCAGACTCCGTCATCTAGGACCCTTCCTGGATTCCTCCCTGATGCTGAGCTCTTGCATACCAGCACCTGCAAGTTGCGCTGTCAATCATCTCCGGCTGCCTACGAGCCGTCACCCATCCTGGCCGATGATGACTTAGCTTTGGTTATTTACGCCATCGCCTCTCCCCTGGGCTGCAGCAATGTGTCACCCCAAGGCTCCGCCACTCAGAAAACTTCAGCTGTTCCATAATGCAGCAGGGCATCTCCGTGAGCGTATCACCCAGCCCTGCACTTCCCACACCAACTTCCCATGGAATAACTGCGATGCTGGTTTGGGGTTTCCCGGGGTGTCCACGGGTAATCACCACCCTCTGCTGCCAGCAGGATGGAGCCCTGTCTGTGCCCACCAGGGAATACTCTTGCTTTCCACTGGCAACTTGCAGACCCAGTGTGGCACGCTGAGCCTCAAAGCAACACCCTGGCACCCCCATAATCACCATGGTCAGATAATTATGATGTTTTGTACAAAGTCTGCCTTGTGAGGTATCACTTTAAAAGTCTTGATCTGTTGAACATTAATACCCGGTTGGACTGTGTGTGCTGTCTCTGGATGGGAAGTTATGAAGTTTTGCTCTGTGTGCGTGACTGAAATATGTTGAGAGGTTGGGAACACCCACAACCAGCCTTTCAGGTGCAACAGCAGAGCAGCCAGACATGCTGATGGCCCATTAAAGGAATCCACACTCCCAAGGATTATCCCAGGATCCGTATACAATGGAGACTTCTCAGAGAGAGCACGCAGACAATGGAGGCTGCTTGACTCATGTCATAGCAAAGGCTCTTTCCAGCAAGCTGGAAGAAGCTATAAAAGTGGGGAAGTGACATCATCACTTGGCCTCACTCTCCTCCCCGCCCCCACCCCCAACTGAACACCTGGAAACGCGCTTGGAGAACAAAGACTGAACTGGGGAGGTGGGCCCAGGCTGGACCGGAAAATCCCAGCCTGTGTAGTAAGGAACGAGACCATCAGGGTGAGACACGGCTTGATTCAAATCCTGTCTAGTTTATGGAACTCAGATCGGGATTTTACTTTTATTTCTTAGGAAACCAATTTTGATCTTATTACTTATAATCAATTTTATTATTTTTATTTATTATTACTTTGATCAATTTTGACACTTATTACTTATAATCACTTCAAACCTGTCTTTCTGGAGTTAATAAACAGGTTTTATATTTTACCTAAACCAGTGGGATTTGCGTGTAGTGCCTGGGAAATCTGCTCAGGAACAAGAGCTGGTGCATGCCCTCTCCGCACTGAGGGAGGAGTGGACTGGGTTATAAACTTACACTGGTCAGGCTTCTGAGCAGGGCAAGATGGTACAGCCCTGGGATTGTAGACTGGGGGCGGGAATTGGCTGGAGCCTCTTTATTGTTAGTTCATGAGTGAACGGGGAGAAGTATTCATGTAACTCAGCAGGGTGGGTCCTTGCCTGTGGACGTCTGTGTGAGTGCGGTATGTGGCAGAGGTTTGTGGCTTAGCAAGAGCAACACAGGGTGAGAGAAAGCCCTGGTTGGAGGGACTCAGCAATACCCCAGTTCCAGGTTACATTCAAGGGACCCTATCACACCAGGTGCTCTGCAAACCCCTCTGTATCTCACTGCAGGCTGGCAACTTACATGCCTGATCCCATTACAGTCCAGGGCCCAGTCACCTGCCTTCAGCACACCCACAATGCACGCCGATCTGCTGCCTCCATGGAAACAGAGCTCCCCTGCTCCACTTCAGTTCCAGGATCGCCTGCACACCTCGCCCTCAGGCAGGTTTTGTGAGGACCTGGGGACTAGAACCCAGGTCTGCAGAGTCCAGGGCAGCTGACATTCCCACAGTGCCACTGGGGGCCAGGCTGAGGCACAGCCAGGGAGCACTGTGGGGAGTAGGCGTCACAGGAAGTACCGCCCACAAGATCCAGCATGACAGTACCCTGCAGCCCTCTGATTGGTCAGCTGCCCCTACTTAACCTCCAGGGGTTGCCCCAAGAAATTGGCCGGGCAACCCCAGACCTTGGCCTGCTGCAGCGCCAGACTCTGCTTTGTCTCCCGATCTCTGGTCTCCGACTCCAGCCTGACTGTGACCTGGACTCTTGTCTATGGGACCTGGCCTTGCGATTCCTCCAACTCCTGCCTGGAGACGCCCGTCCCTGGTGGGCAGGCCTTGGCCCCGTTGTGACAGCTAGGCCGGACCACCTACGCCCCTGTCAGGGTTCCCCCCCACACTCTGAACTCTGTGGTACAGATGTGGGGACCTGCATGAAAGACCCCATAAGCTTATTTCTACGATCTTAGGTTAAAACTTCCCCAAGGCACAAATTACTTTCCTTGTTCTTGGTCAGTATTGCTGCCACCGACACGTGATTTACACAAAAATTCAGGGAAGGGTCACTTGGAATCGCTATCCCCCCAAAATATCCCCCCCTTTCCTGGGGAGACTTGAGAATACTATACCAACCAATTGCTTTAGCAATGTGAGCACAGACCAGACCCTTTGTCTTCAGGACACTGAAATCAATCAGATTCTTAAAAGAAGAACTTTATTTATAAAGAAAAAAAATAAAGGAATCACACCTGCAACATCAGAATGAAAGGTAACTTTACAGGGTAATAAAAAGACTTAAAATACAGAGGACTCCCCGCTGGGCTCAGCTTCACAGTTATAAAAAAACCAGGAATAAAAGTAGCTCTGTAGCATAGGAAAATTCACAAGCTAAAACAAAAGATAACCTAACGCATTTCCTTGCCCTACTTACAATTTCTGTGGATTTAGATGGATTATTCCAGGTATATTTTCAGGAGATGTTGTACCTTCTCCCTGTGTCCAGAGAGGGAACAACAACAACAAACAAATCCTCCCCCAGATTTGAAAGTATTTTCTTTTCTTATTGGTCCTTCTGGTCAGGTGCCAACTAGGTTATTTGAACTACTTAACCCCTTACAGGTAAGGCAATCCAGTACAGTTGCCAAGGATACATAAAGTTTGCTACCCTTCCCCCTATTTATGACAGCCCCCCCATCCCTCCCAGGTTTACAGTCAAACTCTCCCGCTGGTTGGTTCTCACAGCACTTGTCCAGTCCAGAGAGCTGGGATCCCCTGTTCCCCCTGCTGGCAAAGTCACTCCTCTGTAATGGGCCATTTCTTCTGCTCTTCTCCAGTCACAAGCTCCTGTCTGCGAGCCCAGGGCCCCCCTCTCCTGAGCATTCCCTTGGGGTTGGTTTGTCTCTGTAGATGGCCAGCCTGCATCTTGTCAAGCCAGCAAGCAGAGGCTGCCTCCACGGATGTGCATTGTTCTCACGTTGACCAGGTCGGCTCCCAGCCTCACGTTTGACTCCCAGAAGATTCAGAACTCAATATCCTACTGGGGACCTGGCTCTAAAACCGTTACTCATACAACCATCTGGCAATAGCCGTGACAAGCGACTGGTTCCCACCATTCGGCAGAACCCGCACACGACCCCCTTAGGTGAAATATTAAGAAGATGGTGGGACATAGGGGCCCTATGCCCACCTGGCCATGTCTGAGCTACAATATTGAATCAAGTTCATGGTCTCAGCCTGATCTTCAAGGCACTTCATACCCTGGGCCCACCATGTCTAAAAGAGCTGAGAGATCCAGGAGGAAGACCATGGTTGCCTTGAAGGCCCAGTAGAGTTCTCTACAATAATGGTGAAGTTCACCGGTGTCGATTTCCTTTAGCTTCGGAAGGTTTTATAGCCCTCCCTTGGAATAAATTATGATGCCTGTTTCTTGCAGAGCGCTTTCTCTCAGTAGAGCTCAAACCCCTCACGATCTTTCAATGCATTATTATCTTTATTATACAGATGGGAAACTGAGGCACAGAGTAACGAAGTGACTTGGCCAAGGTCACAGAAGAAGTCCATGGTAGAGCAGGAAACCCACGTCTTCCTGTGCCCTCTCCCCTGGACCCACTTTCCCGCTCAGAGGGGCGGCTGAAGATCAATCCCCCAGGACGGCATCACCGGACTGCTGTTGTAGGAAATAAGCCAGGCGCCCATGGTCACCCCCAGCGGGTGATCTCGGGACATGACCATCGACGGGGCATTTCCAAGCACTTCGTGTTGCAGCGGAGTGGCCCTGCAACATCGAAGGAAGGCAGAGCAAGAACCGAGGGCTGGAAGTTAAAGCCAGACAAACTCCCATTGGAAATGAGGCACTGGATTTCTCACAGCGCAGGTCATTCACCCGCGGGACCAGCTCCTCGAGAAATCCGTGATTTCTCCATCTCTTCTGGCTTCCGAGCCAGACTGGCCGCCTTTCCGGGAGATGATTTAGTCCAACAGGAGATATCCGACCCAACGCAGGGGGAAGTGGGCGGAAATTCTCCAGCTGGGTGGCACAGCAGGTCAGACAAGAGGATCTAAAGGTCCCTTCTTAGAATCTGGGGGCGAAGGCTCCCCGCTCTGGGGAGGCTTGTGGGAAACATGTCTGTGCCACGCGGCAGACCCGTCACCCCATTCCTCAGCCCTAGATTGGGGTGGGGGGCACTGATCAGATCAGGGGTGTGTCCTCAGACAGATCCTCAGTGCCGTCCTCCTCCTCCCTCCTGCCGACAGCAGCCTTGGCCCTCTGCCTATCCTTCTGGGCGATGTTCCCACCAACTCCCCCGCCCACGCCCCCGCCCACGACAACCCCGGCCACGGCACCCACGCCAGCACCAAGGGCTGCTGCCTCAGTCATGCCGAGAGCAGCGGCAGCGATCCCGATGCCGGCAGCGCCGCCCACCGGGGCCAGCACCAGCGCCCCCGCGCCCACGCCCGCCGCGATGATGAATTTCTTGAAGCGCTTCCCGTAGCTCTGCAGGAAGGTCTCGGCCTCCCCTGTCAACTCCTCCTCCAGCTCCGTCAGCTGGGCCGCTTTCTCCGGCGCCGGCTCCCACATGTCCGTCTGGCACCGCCAGAGCAACTGCCCGCGCCGCTCCGCGAACAGCTCCGCCATCTTGCCCGGCCGCACCTTCAGGCAGGAGATCAGGGTCCGGGAGTCGCCGTCCTGCGTCCGCCGGGAGAGGAGACGGCCAAGAGCGTTAGAAGGGACAAGTGCTGCACGGACCCTGCTCCCCCAGCTGAGATGGGGGGCCCCCTCGCGCAAGGCACGGTACAGACCTGGACTGAGATGGGGGCCCCCTCGCGCCAGGTGAGGGACACGAACCCAAAAAGCTCACAGGCAAACACTCGCCAAGGCAGGATCATTCTCCCCCTTTGATAGATGGGGAAACTGAAGCCCAGAGAGACTCACTGACCCACCCAGGGGAATCTGTGGCAGCACCGTGGACAAAACCCAGGAGTTCCGACTCCGGGTCCAGCCCATTCACCACCTGGGCCATGACACCTCCACTACTGCAGCTGGCCACAGGGCAAACTTATTCCCCCCACCCCCAACCCCGGTGCAGGAGTTTGAGCCTCCCATCTCTATAGTCATCCTGGAAGCTGGAGATATGAGGTCCCCTCTCCTACATGAAGCCAACAGCCAGTGGGGTTGGCCAAGACGGTTCTCTGGGGTTCCCCTGGCTGGGGCACAGGGGCCCCCGCCGCACAGACTCACCTTCTCCTTCAGAAACACAGCGTGGTCTGCACTGGCCCTGTCCAGGACTCTCTGGTTGTGGAAGGTGATGGCCATCTGCAGAGGGAGGACAAGGCCGGGGTGAGCCGCAGTTTATGGGGCCCTGTCTCCACCTAGCAACTGCAGCAACCTCATGTAACAGAGCGATGCCACTAGCCAGTGTGAAACTACAACTCCCATGAGCCACCATGGCAGCTCAGCCTGAAGCCAGGCACCCAAACTACAAGCCCCATGATGCTCCACAGCCAGGGACTCCCATGATGCACCATCTCCCTCCTCTATAGTGCATCATGGGAGCTGCAGTCTGACCAGAGAGCTGATTTATGGAGAGAAAAGGGAGCATGCAGAGCCAAACTATAATTCCCATTAGACACCAGATCAAAGTATTTCAGCTTTTGATATTTCGCTGGAAACTCAAATTTCTCTGCATGGGGAAAAAAAACAAACATTTTTCAACAAGTGTCAACACACTCCTGAGATGAAGCCACCTCTGGGGAGCAGCATATGGGAACAGCCACACACAACACTGCATAGGGATGGGCTCACCCAGTGCTGAGATGCAGCCACTTCTGGGGTTGGGGGGCGGGGAGCAGCTGGGGAATAGCCTCCCAGCAACACGACACGGAGATGGCTTGCCCGACATGAGATGCAGCCACCTTTCGGTGAGGCAGCAGAAAAAGACGAAAGTAGGCTACAGTTTTACATCGGAAGTGAATTCAGGAGGAGGGACACACCCCTTGATCAGGTCAGAGGCAGAAACAGGCAGAGAAGGTACCTGAGCGGGAGAGGAGAAGCCGAAGCAACGTTTCTTCATCAGATCAGAGAATTTCTGCAAAGAAAGCACAAGAAATCACAATACAGACTCCACAGGGCTTAGAAAAGTGGGAACATGGGGATGGCTCGCCCGGCGCTGAGATGCAGCCACCTCTGGGGCAGGGCAGCTGGGGAACGGACATAAGACAACAGTGGGAATCAGTTTGGCGGGGGAAATGAAGAACTTCCCTGGATGATTTAGGAAGGCTCAGTAGAATCATCCAAGCTGGGATTCTGCTAGGCTATAAATACAACCCTCATTCTTAATTAACAAAAGTTCAGCAAAAAGGGCGAAGCCCCCACCCCGCTCCCCTCAGCACAGCGCCCCCTAGTGCCACCATGAGGTACTGGGGCCAGCGCTGACTGCCAGGGGAGAGCGTCAACTACTGAGACCCCATGCCCAGCTGGCCAATCCCCACCTTTATCTTGGCAGCGAGCTGTGACCCGGTCACCAGCGCCCCGTGCCGGTTCCTCCAGATGTGTTGACCGGCTGAGGCCACCAGGCCGGTGACGTAGTCCCTCAGGCTGTCCCGGAAATCCTCATCCATGTCTGCAAAGGGGAGGGACATGGCAATGAACCCAGAGCCGGAGCGTCCCCCCACGGCCCGTTCCCCGGCAGAGACGGAGACGCCCCGTCGTGCAGGCTCAGAGCCGCTGTCCAGGGTCCGTTACCTCTCAGGCATCCCTGGCTTCCAGTCATGATCCACTTCCCAGGGAAGGGCATCAGGTAACAGCGGGTTTTGCTTCTGGTCAGCGCTTCCAAGGCCTTCGGGTGTTTGCAAGACGCCGCCAGCATCTGCCATAGCCAGGGGAATCAGCAAAGTGAGACATCAATGGAGGGAAATACTCCGGGACCCATTCCCTGCTCCCCTGAGCCAGCCAGGCCCTTGCCCTGGGGCCGGATCAGAGCCAGCACCCCCCAGAGGGCAAAGGCCCCGTGTCAAGCCCCACACTCACCTGTCGGACGTCTCTCAGATGCTCCTTCCCACCGTCCGTTCCAAGGACCAAGGAGTTGCTCCAATCCCGCACCAGCAGGTCTAGCTGCTGCAGGGGAGACAGGACAATCTCAGGAGGGGAAGGCTGAACCCCTCGGGTGTGGGGCAGGAAGTGGCTGGGGCAGGAGCATCCCATGCAGTGGGGCGAGGAGATTGCATGGGGCAGGGTGTGGGGATGGGGGGGGAAGTCGTCTCACCTGAATGGACTCCAGCCCGTATTGCTTTCCCACCTCCTCGGCCACGTGCAGAAACATCTGCAGAGCAGAGGGAACAGGTTGCTGAGATCCCTGGGGCAGGGAGACAGCGTGTGCCCTGGTGGCAGGTGGGGGTGGAAATCCTACCAACAAACACCCCCCTGCCACCCACCCACCCACAAAGCAGCCCCTCCAGCTTGGTCTGGGTCTGTTCCCCGGGTCCCAGGGCTTTCCCCCTCTGCTGCAGAGACACCTAGTGGCCAAAGAGCAGAACTGCAAGTCAACGTTCCCCTCCCCCCTGCCCCATGCCAGGGGCTCTCTTTGCCCCCGTGCCCACCGACGGTAGGAGCAGAATAGACCAAGATGCCAAATATTGAGACTTCTCAGAGTCCTGGCAACACCCGTGTTCTCAGTCAGGATGGAGCTCGGGCAGGGGCGAATTCCAGACCCTGCTGAATTCGGCCCCAGGACTCCTGGGTTCTCTCCCCAGCTCTGGGAGGGGACTGCAGTCTAGTGGTTAAAACAGCAGGGGGAGGGCAGGCTGGAAGCCAGGACTCCTGGGTTCTAACTATGACTGTTCCACAGACTCCTCATGTGACCTCAGGTAAGTCATTGATTCTCTCTGGGCCTCAGTTTCCCCAGCTGTAGAATGGGCAGAGTACCCCGTTGGGGCTCTAGGAGAATGGCACCACGTCCTGCCCTCCTCCCCCTTCACCTCCAGATATTCTAGATCGGGGTCCTTTAGCTGGCTGGAAACATTCAGGATCTGCAAGTCATCAGAGAGGACAGGGTTAGAGACAGAAACCAGCACGACCCTCTCCCCGCAGCACAGCGCCCCCTAGTGCTAACCTGGGGCATTGGGGCCGGCCCTGGCTGCAATGGGAGAGCGCCCCCTGCTGAGCCCTGCCCCGCTCCCTGCAGCACAGCACCCCCTACTGCCTACCTGGTAGGAGCCAAGCAGCATGGAGAGGGCGGAGAGTTTCACGCTGGTCTCCGTGTCTCTGGCGATGTCCATGGAGCCCTCGGTGTCGACCAGCAGCACGGCCACCTGGGGGGGGGGCCACGGGCCAGTGTCTCATGCCAGCTCCCCACTCTGCCCCCCACATGCCCCAGCACCCAGTGAGACCCAGCCCCTGGGGGGCACTGTGTTCCCTGCCTCCCATCCCAGGCCCCGGTCTCTGAGCCCACCCAGCCTCTGTCTGCTCTGCTCCCCCAAGTAGCCATCTGCTGCGGTCACTCATCCCCCCACCCCATTTCCTCACCCCCCTTCCCACTCACCTGCCCCCCCTCGGAGGGGACCCAGAAGGGCTGACTCCACGCCCACACCCCCTCGGTGACTCTGTGGGCACCAACTCGCCACTCAAACCCCTCCAGGGGCTCCTCCTCCCGGCCCATCCAGGATCCGTCCTTCACGTCCTGGCGGGGGGGAGGAGAAGAAGACATGGGGGGCGGGGCAATTAGTGTGGGGGGGCAGGGGGACTGTGAGTATTTTATTAGCAGGCAAGTAGCATGGGGACCAGCGCACTGGAAAGATGATGGACAGGCAGACTCAGGCTGAGACAGACACACAGACAAGGGTCTAGACGGTCTAGTGGGTTAGAGCTGGGGGGCTGGGAGCCAGGACTCCTGGGTTCTGTCCCCAATTCTGGCACGGGAAGTGGGGGTCTAGTGAGTTAGAGAAGGGGGGGGCGGGAGCCAGGACTCCTGGGTTATCTCCTTGGTTCTGGGAGGGGATCAGGGCTGCACTCACCAGGCTCTGGAGACGACGCAGCAGGTAGTTCAGCAGGAAGGATTTGCCCCGGCGCTGCTCCCCGATGATGGACACCAGGCAGACGGGGGCATCCCCCACGCCACCCTGCTCCAGGCAGTGGCTCAGGGCACCCTCGTCCAAGGTCAGGCCCCCTTTCTCATCCACACACACCAATTGCACCGGGCGCCCCGGCTCTGGCCGAGCCCCCGGCCCCGGCTGCAGGGATAGAGCAGGATCAGAGCTGGGACCCCACCCCTGAGCTGGTGAGTCCCTTCTCCCCCGGATCAGAGCCCCATTCCCACCCCCTGGACCAGCCAGTCCCACCATCCAAAACAGTGCCCTCTAGAGGGGAAAGGCCCCGTGTCCCATCCTCTCCCCCCCACTTCCAGCTAGTCCATGTCCCCTCACCGGGGCCCCCTGTCTGGAGTCACAACCTGTTAGCTAGGGGGTTAATTTCTTATCAGCAGGTCTGAGCCCTGAGTGTCCAGCTCCCCCCTTAGCAGCCCAGAGACCTGAGCGGTTGCTAAAAGCACACAGGAATCCCCTTAGCCGGCCTTCCCACTGACCCCAAGGCACCAGCGTGGAGATAGGGGACACCGTGCTGCAGGCAGCAAACATGCAGCTGTTCCCCCCCCCGCCCCGCCCCAGAGGTGGCTGCATCTCTGGACCAGCCTCAGGAGGGCTTCACTCACCTCAGGGCTCGCTGTCCCTGTTCCTGTCAACGTCCCTTCACGTGGCAGGTCTCTGATTTTCTCCACCAGGCTTTTCAGACGTGTGTCTGGGGTCATCTGGTTCCTGGAGCAGGGAGCCCGGCACTCGGGGCACTGGTACCCCCAAGCCGAGACCCCACTCCAGTGAGCCGCGAGGCAGCCCCGGCAGAAGTTGTGGCCACACTCAATGGAGACGGGGTCCTCCAAGACGTCCAGGCAGATGGAGCAGGTGACGTCCTCCTGGAGTCGCTCCACCATCCCCTCTGGAGCTGGCTTCGAGGAGGGGGGTGGGATCGGCCTGGGAGACACACAGCAGGGGGCCTGTGAGCCAGGACTCCTGGGTTCTATCCCACCTGTGGGGGCGCGGGGCAGGGGATTGGAGTCGAGTGGGGGGGGGGGCTGTGAGCCAGGAATCGTGGACTCTAGCCCCAGCGCTGGAATGGGTTACACCTGAATTGGGTGGGATTGGGGCACTTACCCTTTCTTATTTGCATTTCCCATAATGCAGCGGGTGACAGGCTGGGCTTTGGTTGACCAATCTCCCCTCCTCCTGGGCTGGGACTAAAGCCAAACTCTGTTGGAGAACTGAGACAACAGGACACCAATGGATTAACCCCCTCACACCCACTGAGCTCAAACAGAAGGGCTGGCAGAGAGGGAAACTGAGGCACAGAGCAGGGCAGGGACACTCCATGTCCAAAGCCCAATTCTTGAGTGCTGAGTTCCCCAGGGCTCTCCTTGTGTACTGGGGACACCCCCCATCCCCACTAGCACCCCAAGAAATGAGCAAACTCTCTTTAGCCAGCACCTCATGCCACAGCCCCACTGCACCCAGAACCCAGGGGGTCCAGCTCCCCTCCCCATTCTAACCCACTCCTTCCTCCAAGCGATGGAGAGAGAACCCAGGAGTCCAGGCTCCCAGCCTCCCTGCTCGAACCCACGAGACCCACTCCCCTCCCAGAGCTGGAGAAAGAACTCAGGAGTCTGAGCTCCCAGCCTCCCCTGGTTCTAATCCCTAGACCCCACTCCCCTGCCAGAGCTGGGGAGAGAACCCAGGAGTCCGGGCTCCCTGGCATTAAACACCACTCATATCCGTCTCTGTTGCAAGAGGAAACCACGCGTCCCCAGCAGTCGCACATGGGGAGAGCCCGCTGCCATCTGCGCCCCCCTCCCCACTGCAGCGCAAGTGCCCCGGGGGCAGCGGGATTTTCAGCCGCTCGGGACTTTTCAAGCAGCTCTCAGGCTTGGCGGCCGGGCGCGGCTCGCTGCGTGGGGACCCGCGGGGCTGGGCTGGTGGGGCGGGGGCCGGGCCCCAGCGAGAGGCCGGGGGGTGGCCGGGGTTTGCCTTCAGTGCCCCCCAGCTGCTGCAAGTTTGAAACCAGCCACTCAAATCTCAGGGGGGTTGTCGGGGGACGTGGGGTGGGGGATAGACTGGAGGGGGCGATTCTGGCCCCCAGGGATGGTCGCTAGCCCCCCGTTACCTGTCCCACAGCTCGCTTCGCCTGTGTCCAAGATTTAATCCTAGGGAAATGAAAATAAAACCTTGGCTCATTTCTATTTCCTCCTGCCCGGCAGCCAGGCTCTGACCCCGAAGCAGATTGGCTCCCAGGACTGGGGGGGTTGTAGCCACAAGGGAGGATATGAATAGCCACTGGTACGTGGGGCTGGGGGGAAGGGAGCCAGAACTCCTGGGTTCTCTCCTTGGCTTTGGGAAGGAAGTGATGTCTAATGATTAGAGCAGGGGCCCCAGGGAGCCAGGGCTCCTGGGTTCTATCCCCAGTTCCAGGATGGGAGTGGGTAGCGGGGGTCTAGTGATTGGGGCGAGGAGCCAGGACTCTTGGGTTCTCTCCGTGCCTCTGGGAGGGAAGTGGGGTCTAGTGGTTAGAGCAGGACTCCTGGGTTCTGTCCCCAGCTCTGGGAGGGACAGGGGGCTAGTGGGTTTGGGGGAGGACCTAGCAGGGCTCAGTGTAGACATAAAACTCTTCTATGCACATTCCCTTCCTCTATGTCCGAGCACATTTTGAGAGCAGGTCGGACACACACCGGTCAGGGCTGATCTAGGTTTCCTTGGCCCTGCCTCAGTGCTGAACATGGGACTTGGTGCCCTCTCCAAGTCCCTTCCAGCACCATATAACTCGGATTCTCTTGGAGACACTAAACAGCTTCGTCTCCCACGCCAACGTTTTCACTCCAGCCCCCGGTTCCTTCCTGTGGTTCTTCTCTGCACCCGATTCCCCTCCAAGGCCCAGTTCACGGCAAAGTCCCAGGTCCCCAGGGAAAACCCAGGCCTAATGAGCGTTCCCCCTGCTTTGGGAGGTGTTTGGCCAACTCCTTGCACCCCACTCCACACACGACACAGCTCCTCCGTTCTCCCCAGCATCCCACCCACACACGCGGCCTGGAGCCCAGGGCCACAACTTGCTGCAAAACTGTTTTATGTTTGATCACCGTCGTGGGGGTGCAGCATCCCCCTTCAGAATCACGTGCAGAGGGTGCTGTGGAGCTGTAGAAGGGGCTACCCGGAAACCACCCCCCCCACAGAGACTGCCCACCTCCCAGCGATCCAAGCCCAGCTGCCTGTGGTTTGGATGCCCCAGTCCTGCCCCCTAGAGGCATATTCAGAGCAGCTCCCTCCTCTCCGAGCGATGGGCTCAGGCTCGCTGCAGACTCAGGCCCATGGGCAGTCAGCGGTTGATCTCCACCCCTCTCTCTTCTGCATCTCTTACATCCCACGGGCAGGGGGGAGCAATGGAGGGAGCTGGGCAGGGATGCTGTGATGGGAGGTGGAGGAGGCAGGTCCCGGGGACAGTGCTGAAAAGGAGTAGGACGGGGCTGATGGCAGAGGGGCTGGTGCTCCTGGTCGTGGTGACATAGGGGCTGTGGTTGGGTAGTGAGGGGTGCTTTTGCCCCCACCCACAGAGCCCACATGGCTACCTCCCAGAGTGGGCTGTCCACCACCAGCCTCCCCCACATTCACAGCCCAGTCCAGGAGCCAGGTCCTATCTCAGGGTTACCCTAGAAGGTTCCCCAGCTGCCCCTCCCCAGAGGCAGCTGCATCTCAGTGCTGAGAGATTGCGATCAAGCAGGGCCCCCTCACACCTTCCCCTCAACCCCTCAGCATCCATTAACCAGCCCCCTATAGCCCTAGGCACATGGGCCCCAGCATGGCCCCACCCACATGCTTTGGCCCCGCCCCTGGACTGTAGCCCCATCCGGTGACACACCCATGCCCGGGCAGGTATATTACCCCTGCGCCGATTGTCCCCGTGGGAGTTCACCAAGGACGGAAGCCTGGAGCTCGCTGGAATCATGGGTGTTGCGGGATGTTTGGGCCAGGATCAGTTTTCGAGCTGGGGCCCGGAGCAAATGTTGGGTTCCAGAACCGTCCCCACTGAGCGCAATGGACGGCCGTCTTCCCGGCCTGGCAAAATGTTCTGTTTTGAGCGACTCCTGTGCCCACCCCGGCCCAGCCGAAAACCTGGAGAGACAGCAAGGCCCCAGGAGCCCAGGAAAGTCTCCCAACGGGGGGCCTGCATGGCTCAGCTGAAGAGAACAGCCCCCCCGTCTAAGGGCCAGGTGCTCAGGAGAGGGTGGAAATGAGGTGAAACCCAACGGCGTGAGGTGCCTGCTTCCATCGAGACAGCGGATCCGTGAGCTTTGTGGGTTGACCAGCCCCGGAAGACAAGGAAGTACCACGGTGGGGTCGGCGTATCCCCCAGCCCGCCCTGGGAAACAACCCACAGCAACGCGGCTCCTGGCATGTGTCCCGGCCTGGACCGAGCCCTGTGACGCCAGCGCTGAAGTGGCAAAAGCACAGGGCCGGTGTGGACGCGAGTATCCACAGCATCATGCTCGTGTCATCAGCAAGTCCACGGGCCCCTCCTCTAGGAAACACAGCCGACGAGCAGAGACTGGAAGAAACTGGGTTTGTTTCGTCTGGAGAAGAGCCGCCCGAGGGGGACACATGGGAACAGTCGTCAAGAATGTAAAAGATTGTTTATAAAGAGGAGGGTGACCGATTGTTTTCCTTCGTGGCTGCGGGCAGGACCAGAAGATACGGGCTTAAACTGCAGCAAGGAAGAGGTAGGTTAGACATTAGTTCGATCGAAAGCAGCCACGACGCACTGGTGTAGCCCTCTGCCCTGCGGCAGGGCTGTGTCCACCCAACTTCTTCTATTCTCTGGCCCTTTGGAAAATTGGGGTACAGGGGAGGGGTAATTATCATTTGGGGTTGATCTGAAATGAACCCCCCCCCCCCCGAAAATGTCCCAAAAGTCCAGGAGGGAAATTTTTTCTGTTCAAATGAAACTTTTCTTTTCGAGAAAAGTTCAATCAGAAAAAAAATCAAACCATTTCAAGCTTTGGGAGGATTTCCCCCCCACCCCCCGCCTCTCCCCGATCAAAAGAATTTGACACTAAGCCCTGAAAGGTTTCAGTCAAGCCAAATCTACATTCATCAGCCTTCAAACTTTCACTCAGTGCTACCCTGAAGCTCAGTAAGGAAGGAGGTCTCTGCTACCATCTACTGGTGAAGCGGAGGAAGGGCTGGCATGGACCAGACCTCATTTGCATCTTGGTTACCCCCAGCATTCCAGAGTGACTGTTTTGGTCATTTTGGTTAAAATTCATTGAAGTTTTGGGGCATGGGAAATGAAATTGTGGTTATTCCTATTGCGGGATGAAAGGGCAACAGGGCTGTGCTTTATATGCCCTGAGTGAGGGAGCTGGCCCTAAGTGTCATTTCAGTCTCAGAGCAGTGGAGGTTGACCACAGCCCAGAGAGATGAAGACTGTAGTTTTTTTTGTTTTGTTTTGTTTTGGATAAGGACCTCCTGAGAACATTCCCCAATGAGGAAATTCCACTATCCCAACCTGTGAGTGGGGGGGCAACAAAGTGGGGAACTGGTGCGTTGGAAGACCCTGGGGTGGTGGGTGTCTTACATCACACAGTTTGTTAGGGGAAATTGAGGGGTAGGACTGTTCCTCAAAATCTAGTGGAGTAGGGTGTTTCATTTACTCGTTACACGTATACATTGTGGATTGCTCATTGCTATGTATGCCCAAATTAATGCTGCATCCTTTCCCCCCTTAGTCCTTGTTTCAGACCCGGGCTCAGCACTTGCCGCAGAGGAAGCGGTTCCTAGAAATCACACTCAGGGAAGACTTTTAGGATTGTCCCAGGTTTCTGGGTGGGGCCTCATTCCAGTGGGTGTGTTAATTTCAAGAGGAACCGCCTACATATTCAAACCCCGCCCTTTGCACTGCCACGAACCCCCAGCAGGATTCCAGTGTCACCTCACCTCAGTCAAATCTTCCCCGTCCCTGTCGGAAAGCTGGGGATTGAGAGATGACAGACTGGGCAGGCGACGGGAACAGAGCTGTACTAGAGATACTGAAAAAACCAGGTTCCAGGGTAAACGTCACGATCCTAAAACTGCTGCTGATTTCGGTGTTGACCCGAGGGAGAATTTCAGTCGGGTAGATGAAGACGTTTGGTGTCAGAAATGTGATGTTTGCCTTCCAAGGCAGCATTTTGGTCATTTTGGTTCCAATTCAAGACAGGCAGAGCCCCGCTGCATTAATATTTTGGGGGGGCACCGACGGGGCGCGTTCCTGCTGACGTGCTTCAGACTTTGCCTGAGACAGAATCTGGCAACCAAGATTCGCTGGTAGATACAGAGCACTTCACAAAATGGCCTGAGGCTTCCCCAAGGAAATCCAGAGGCTGTGACAGCAGCCAGGCTCCCAGGGAACGAATCCCTCACCACCTTTGGGCTCCAGGGTGAGTTACTCACAGATTAAGGGAAACAAGTTGAATCCAACATTTTTTGACGGGTTGGGGAGAGTCTAGGCATCCACAAAACCCGGCCACCCCAGCACACCCCCAAGCGGATGGGGTGGCTGAAAGGATCAAAAGCACTTCTCGGGGGGTCCTCTGGTTCCCTTTGCAGGACAGCACCCCAGGGACTGGGACCAGTATAGTCCATTCCTTTTGATGGTTTATAGTACAGCAGCCAATGAGAGTACGAAGCATGCCCCAGCCTCTCTCATTGTGGGGCAGGAGCAAACCTCTTGGAGGGAGATCCCAGGGAGGAAAACAGGAGCTATGGAGTAAGCCCACAATCCAACACTGAGAAAGTTCACACCGTTGCTGGAGAAAACAGGAGGAAAGCCTGAGATACAATGAAAAGGCTGCAGGAGCATGATGTGTAAGACAGGGGAGGTAATTTGTGACAGGTTCCCCCAGGGGTGCCACCTGAAACTGGGGTACCACTGACCCACCAGCCTGGGCTCCCTCTCCCACTGTGCTGCTGTGACAAACTGCAGACGGCACCTGGTCCTACACTTCCATCAGCATTCCCACAGGCAGGGACCCACCCAGCTGCAGTTACATGGGGGCTCTGGCCAGCCTCTGCATGAGCCAACAACAGATAATCCCCAGCTCACACGCCCCTGCTGGAGTATAAACCCAGAATTCTACCCTCTCACACTGCACAGGGATCTGGACAAAGTAAACTCATTACTATGTTCGCTCTCCCCTCGATGTGATGCTGAGATGTTCCCCATACACTTCGCTGAAGGGCACACTGGTTTAGGCCAACAAAGCCTAAAATCCTCACAAGACTGGATATGAATGAGCAATTTCTCACCCTGGCTGATGCTACAAGCAGTTTACCGAGTTTGGCTAAGAAATCCTTTTAGCCTGGGACCAGCACTTCCCCCAATTCAGTCTTTCTTCCTCAGGTGGTTCCAGGAGGGTCTTTGTGTGGGGAGTGAGGCCACTTGATGATGTACCAGCCAAAGATTCTCTATGGTTCCGGCTCAAGTTGCTGATTGAAAGAAAAGATGACCCAGTCTGCTTTCTCGCCATTTTATTACACGTAAAACAACCCACCACAAATACAAAGTCAAGAAAACAGATCACTGAGACCAAGCCGGTACAAACTCTACCCAACTGCCTCAGCCATTCTCCAGTTGAGGTGAAAATAAGATCAAGTAGCCAAATTAGCAGCAGCGGTATTAGAATCAAGTCATCAACGCAGTCAAATCACCAAAGACAAGAGTGGGATGGGGTGCGAAAATGGGGAATGTCACGTGGGGTGTATTAACGGGAAGGTCATATCTCAGACTCAGGAGGCAACTGTCCCCTTCTACTCAGCACTGGTGAAGCTTCCGCTGGCATCCTATCTCCAGTTTTCATCACCGCATTTTAAGACAGATGGACAAATTGGAGAGAGTCCAGAGGAGCGTGACAAACACGATCAGCGGGCTGAGGCTGGGCTGAGGAGGGCTTACTGGCTGGACTGAGGAGGTGGGGACAGCTGAGCTCGGGCAAGCAGGGGAGGGAGGGGGCAGAAAAGCAGGAACTGAGTTGTCAGAGTTTCTTCAACTTTCTACTCCTGGGGGAATTTGTGTGGGTGTCTGGACTGTTACAGAAATACTTGCCGACAGGTATTTTGAAATAAATTACCAAAATAAATGAAACTGGTGTGATTATATAAGGTTATTTTGACAAATAAAATGTGTAGAAATTTAAACTCTGCGCAGGATTTTAAATTTTTTTGGCGCAGAATTCCCCCAAGAGCAGTTTAAAGTCCTTCCGTTAAACAGAAGCTGCATCTTCCCTGAACCAAATTACAGCTGATGGTTTCTGGGGAGACTTGTCCCAAAACTAGGAACTCACCATGCAACGTTCGAAGAGTTAGAACTTCACAGTTATTTAGATCTGGGAGATTACTCTCTAGCACTCCCCATGACAGTCATTTACAGGTGCTCACAGACTCACGCACGCACTCATCCGTACATTGACACCCTAACACAGTACCCCAAATATCTTTCCTCCTGTTGGGCACAAAGGAAATTGCTTAAATGCCTCCATTGCTCTGAGACTGTCCTGCACCCAAGACCTGTTGACTGGCCACCTTCCAGCAGAAACCTAACCTCTCCCATTGGACACTTTGCAGACCACAGTCTCAAGTGACTTCTGCTTTCTCTTCTTAGGTACCAAGAGGTGCAACCTTTCAAAAACCTGCAGCCCTGATTGTTGCGGTTCAGTGATGAGACAGAACACAGCTTTATGCAAGCAAACAGGCTGGTCAGCGGAGATGGGCTGTTCTGCCCCCCCTGCCTTCCACCTTCTCCTTTTATTATATTTCTCCCCCTAAGCATTACACACTGCTACACAAAGGAATGTATGACGTTGATTCATATGCTTAGTTACCATCCTCTATCTACTACAATCCTGGTTCTCAGGCCTTGAGCCCAGGCTAAAGAAACCTCCCACAGTTGCTGTCCAAACAATCAAGTTCTCAGGGTTCATATCTAGCCCTTGTCCTTGGACAGAGCAATGTGTGCATTGCTCCTAGGAAACAGTCAGGGTGTGCCCCGCCTGCTTCCAGGTGGAATAGCTAGACATTAACCCTTCATCTCCCCTTTTTTTGTTTATTGAAGTTGGCCATCTCATGGTAGCCGTCAATTTGTTTTGTCATGCTATTTAACTCCCAGACAGACAAGGATATAACCTGGGGAGCTTTCCAGGGCAAAATTTTACAAAGTCTTAACAAGGAAGGAATACATTGTACACAGCAACAACAAAAAATAAGCCCAATGATTACAAACACAAAATAACCAAAAACTTAACATCTGCAATATAATCATCTAAAAGGGGTACACTTCTTTTACTACAATTGTGACCAGCAAAAGGCAATATAAGTGTCATTCTACTAAGACAGCAAAGGGTGCCATCACTTAAATTTGCAGGAATATTATTAAAGGTGCATGAACCACAAGTAAAAACCCATCCTGATGGTAGGATGATATGGCCATAATTATATGAAACATTAACAGCATGGGAACAATTTAAAAGGGGTTGAGAAATTTTTTGACAGCCCAAGGGCACCTTTGTACTAGTGCAGTTAACTACACGCGCACAGGTGACATTGTGAGCCCCGGCCGGGTACGGTGTGTGAAGGGATATAGCCGTGTGAGGCAGAGTATAGTTGGCCGGGCCCCAATTAGCCATGCTAGAGTACTGGGAGAAAAGATTAGCATAAGCAAAGAACAGTATCTTATTCTCCTTCGGACTTGTAACGGGGGAGGCGCTTCCGAGCCAACCCCTACAGGAAATAGCAGGCACAAAAGGCACACAATCATCAAGGTTTTGAGTGTACGATTGGCACGTTCAACAATGGCTTGGCCCGTGGAATTATAAGGGATTCCGTGTTTAAGACGGACGTCCCAGCGGGCACAAAAGGTGGAGAGGGCTGCAGAGCAGTAGGCTGGGGCATTATCTGTTTTAATTTGGCAAGGGCGACCCATAACAGAAAAGCAGGCCAGCAAATGGTGAATAACTTTGTTAGTGGCTTCCCCACGTTGTGGGGTTGCCCAAAGGAAGCCTGAATAAGTATCAACGGAAACATGTAAAAATGAATAGGGGCGGAATTGTGGCACATGAGTAACATCCATTTGCCACAGCTGATTTGCTGCGGTACCTCGGGGGTTAACGGCATAAGAAAAAGTAGGAGCAGCAGCAGCACAGTGGGGGCAGGAACGAACAATGGAACGTGCATGATCAGCAGGAATGTGAAACTGCCGGGCCAAAACAGAGGCAGACTGATGAAAAAAGGCATGGCTTTCAATGGGGTCAGAAAAAAGGGAATTTACCTGACCACGCAACGCGCGATCGGCGCGTGCATTGCCCTCAGTGAGTGGCCCAGGCAGAGGGGTATGACTGCGAATATGAGCAACAAAGTAAGGGAAATGACGAGTGGCAAGAAGATGCTGTAAAGACAAAAACAGGTGAAGGAGGTCTGCATCAACCTGAGGGGTAATGAGGGCAAGGGGTAAATGATCAATTACCTGATAAACATAATGGGTATCCACAATTAAATTAAAGGGACAATCAGCAAAAAGTTGAAAAGCCAAAATAACAGCAGCCAATTCTGAACGCTGTGCAGAACGCTGAGGCAGTGTAAAACGAGAATGCCAACGAGGGGGGTCACCCAACTGATAAGTGACTACACCTCGGTGGGGAGAGCCATCAGATGTTAATATCGAGGGTGGTGTCTAACTTTGTAAGTAAATCACGGCCCCAAATATTGAGGTGGACAGGGAGCACAAAAGGGCGGATTGTAGCAAGGGCACGGCCTCCTGGTTTAGAGACCGTGACCCAAGACAAACTTTGGCGCCCGGGTTTGCTACCCCCAATCCCCCACAACTCTTTAGAAGGAACCGTAGGCCAACTAACTGGCCACTCCAGATCACGAATCACTGTAACGTCAGCTCCAGTGTCCACCAGCCCTGTAAAAGGAACATCATTTAAGAGAAGTGTTAACTGAGGTTTCGAGGGGCAGACTGACATTGTCAGAGCAACAAGTGGAGAAGACGCGCTGTGAGACGGCGAGTGAGACGTCGATCCAAAGCCTCCTCCACCCCGAGTTCGATCCTAGGCAGCTGGCACCTGATAGGGGACTAAAATCAATTGTGCAATTGACCGTCCACGCGGGAGCGACTGTGGAAGATGAGTCCACACCTGAACCTTAATAATGCCAGTGTAATCAGCATCAATGACCCCTGGAATGACAAAAAGGCCCTGTTTCCCAGCATGTGAGCGAGGGAGAACAAGACCTACAAAGTCGGCAGGGAGAGGTCCCACCACCTGTGTAGGTATGGCACAGACCTCCCCTGGCAGCCGAAAGTCAGTGTCCTCCTGCATGATCAAATCAAGCCCTGCACTTCCAGCAGTCGCTGCCCTCATAGAGTCTACGGATTCCAAGGCAGAGGAGCGATTGCCTGAGTAGGAAACACCCCTGTTTGGCCCTGGGTTTGGGGGGGACCCGTCGCGCGGTTTCCCGACCTGCCACGACACTGATTAGCCCAGTGATAACCTTTCCCACACTTGGGGCACTTCTTTGAGGGTCGGGCTGGTGCCTTAGATGAGCGGCACTCCCGCTGAAAATGACCCTCCTTTCCACAGCGGTAACAGCGCTTCCCCTCCTTCCCAGTTTTTCTGAGGGCGGCAGCCAGAACTCCAGCCTTGTGGGCTTGTGTGCCAATGTTCTGGCACGCCCGCAGCATGTCTGAGAGCTCTAAAATACCAGAGACTTGTGCTGCCTGGAGAGCACGGCGGCAATCCTCATTTGCATTTTCAACTGCCAATTTTAACAGGAGCTCGTGAGCTGCCTCAGTGTTATCCACCTGTCGGAGGATAGCCTCCTGCAATCTGTTGGTAAAATCCAAAAAGGACTCTAAGGCACCCTGACGGATACTGACAAAGCTTTTGGTAGGCTTGCCTGAATCCGGGACCTTCTTGAAAGCATGCTGGGCACAGGTGGAAATAATGGGGAAGACGGCCTGAGGGAGTTGAGACTGCATCTCAATAGTAGCAAACTGGCCCTCCCCTGCCAAATGCTCATAAATGATACCGTGCTCTCTATGTACCTGGGCTTGGCGTTCTGCCATCTGCCGATACTCACTAAGCCAAATAACATACTGACTGGGTGACAACATCATGCGCAGCAGCGTTTTCCAATCCTCAGGGATTAGGGAGTACCCAGCACCCATCCCTTCAATGAGACCACGCACAAAGGTGCTAGTCAGGCCAAATTCACGAATTGCTTTCTTTACCTCTCTAACCACCGAGTATGGCAGAGTGGTCCAGGTGCCCACGGGGTTGCCCTGGTCATCATTCTGCCAGGTCACCGGGCAAACGGAGACCAGATCAGCCAGCTCCTCTGCTGTAAGATCTGATCGAGCTTTCGCTGCGTGAACCATTTGTTGCACCAGCGAAAGCTTCTGAGCAGATGCAGATGACTCTCCGGGGGGCCCCACGCGGGGAGGGTGATCACACACCGGCTCCGGTGGGGAAGGCCAGGGAGGCGGTGGTAATAGAGGCACTGGGGGCGAAGCAGGGGGAGGGATGGCTGCAGGAGCGGACGGGGGTGGCAGGATCGGCAGCTCCTGTGTTGGTGCTGGAGAGGGCCTTTTCAAGGCGACACGCTGTGTCGCATCGCCAGGAGGGGGGATGGCTGCAGGGGCGGACGGGGGCGGCGAGAGCACCAGCCTCGCGAGGGAGGGTCTGTCCGAGGCGACACGCTGTACCACGTCGTGGCAGAGGTGCCAGGCATGTAAAGCCTGCACGGGTGCCCGAGGCTCTTTGTGCAATGTCTGGCCCAATCGCTCCCAGTCCGCTAGCTTAAGGCTTCCAGCTTCAGGATACCACGGGCACTTGGCACGCACCTCCTGTAGCAGGAGAGTGAGTTCTCGAGCCGGGCAGTCATGCTGAGCCTTACGCAGCAAATACTGCAGCTCATTGCGGTGTTGCACTTGCAAAGCAGAGAGGGAGCTTCCCATACTTACCACAATGAAAAATACTCACCGGGATCCACGAAGCGGATGAGTGACGCGTCTGAAACCCTTGCCGGGCGAGGTGAGTGCTGAGGGCCCCACGTTGGGCGCCAGTTGTTGCGGTTCAGTGATGAGACAGAACACAGCTTTATGCAAGCAAACAGGCTGGTCAGCGGAGATGGGCTGTTCTGCCCCCCCGCCTTCCACCTTCTCCTTTTATTATATTTCTCCCCCTAAGCATTACACACTGCTACACAAAGGAATGTATGACGTTGATTCATATGCTTAGTTACCATCCTCTATCTACTACAATCCTGGTTCTCAGGCCTTGAGCCCAGGCTAAAGAAACCTCCCACAGTTGCTGTCCAAACAATCAAGTTCTCAGGGTTCATATCTAGCCCTTGTCCTTGGACAGAGCAATGTGTGCATTGCTCCTAGGAAACAGTCAGGGTGTGCCCCGCCTGCTTCCAGGTGGAATAGCTAGACATTAACCCTTCACCTGATATTAGGTTTCCAAGGAGTTCTTAGGAAGATAGGACTCAAAGAGCAGGTTAAGGGGTGACTGGGTCCCAGTCCATAAGTACCCACCTGGGGAACAAATATTTCATAATGGGTCCTTCAGTCTAGCACAGAAAGGTCTAACATGCTCCAATGGCTGGACGTTGAAGCTCAACAAAATTCAGACTGGAAGTAAGGCAGAAACTTTAAACAGTCAGTACAATTGGAATAATTTACCAAGGGTCGTGGCAGATTTGCCATCATTGTCCATTTTTAATTAGAGATGGGAAGTTTCTCTAAGAGATCACTCCAAGCAGGAATTAATTCAGGGCAGGGTCATGGCCCATGTTACCCAGGCCTTGGAATCTGTGACGAGAAGGGGCGCTCCCGGCTCACCAAGGCAAAGCCATGATGGAGCTGACCCCGTACCTCACGCTAGAGCGGCCTACGGGATCGTAGGCGCCAGCTGAGGCTGGCCTGGGCATGGAACAGCTGGAGAGTACCCCTAGCCCGAGCCCTCATTGGTTGGAAATCCTCAAGCCCAACTCCTGGCTTTTCACCAGCGCCGAAGGGTGGGAGATGAGCCTTCCTGTGCAGTTGGCCAGACGGTGTCCCCTGCTCGGCGTGCGTTCATGGGTGTTGAACAGAAAATCCTTTAGCTTTGGATGTTTTTATAGCCCTCCCGCAGAATACATAACGATGCCTGTTTCTTGGATAGCACTTTCTCTCAGTAGAACTCAAACCCCTCACCATCTTTCAATGCATTATTATCCTCAGTATACAGATGGGAAACTGAGGCACAGAGAAACTAAGTGACTTGGCCAAAGTCACAGAGGAAGCCCATGGTAGAGCAGGAAACCCAATCCATGTCTTTCTGTGTCCGCTCCCCTGGACCTGTCTTCCCGCTCATAGGAGTGGCTGGATATCTATTCTCCGGGACCAGACAACATAGCTGCCGCTGTAGGAACTAAGCCAGGCGCCCACGGTCACCCCCAGCGGGTGATCTCGGGAGAGGGCCGTCGGCAGGGTGTTTCTAAGAGCTTTGTGTTGCAACATTGGAGGAAGGCAGAGCGAGAACCGAGGGCTGCAAGTTAAAGCGAGAAACTCCAGCTGGAAACGAGGCACCCGATTTCTCACAGCGCGGGTGATTCACCAGCGGGAAAGCGGTGGGGGTCTCTGTCTTTTCCGGATTCCGAGCCGGACTGGCCGCCTTTCTGGGAAACGATTTAGTGCAAAGGAGATATCGGGCCCAAGGCAGGGGGAAGTGGGCAGCATTCTCCAGCCTGGGTGGCAGAGCAGATCAGACAAGAGGATCTAAACGTCCCTTCTTAGAATCTGGGGTGCTTTGTGGGGGACGTGTCCAGGCCACGCTGCTGTCCTGTCACCCCATTCGTCAGCCCCAGATTGTGGGGGGGCATCGATCAGATCAGGGGTTTCTCGTCAGATAGATCCTCAGTGCCGTCCTCCTCCTCGCTCCCGCCACCAGCAGCCTTGGCCCTCTGCCTATCCTTCTGGGCGATGTTCCCACCAACTCCCCCGCCCACGCCCCCGCCCACGACAATCCCGGCCACGGCGCCCGTCCCAGCCCCAATGGCCACCGCCACCTCGGCCGCGATGGCAGCGGCGGCGATCCCAGCACCGGCAGCGCCCCCCACCGGTCCCAGGACCAGCACCCCCGCGCCCACGCCCGCCAAAATGGCGAATTTCTTGAAGCGCTTCCCGTAGCTCTCCAGGAAGGTCTCGGCCTCCCGCGTCAGCACTGCCTCCAGCTCCGTCAGCTGGGCCTCTTTCTCCGGCGCCGGCTCCCGCATGTCCGTCCGGCACCGCCAGAGCAACTGCCCACGCCGCTCCGCGAACAGCTCCGCCATCTTGCTCGGCCACACCTTCAGGCAGGCGACCACGTTCTGGGAGTCGCCGTCCTGCGCCCGCCGGGAGAGGAGACGGCCAAGAGCGTTAGAAGGGGCAAGCGCTGCATGGACCCCACCCTCCCGACTGAGATGGGAGCTCCCCTTCGTGCCGGGTACGGCACAAACCAGGACTGAGATGGGGGGGCCCCCTCATGCTGGACCGAGATGGGGGCCCTCCCCTCGCGCGGCACACAAACTCAGTGAGAGGCCATCTCTGCCCCAAAAAGCTCACAAGCTAAAACACCCAAGGGCAAGATCATTCTCCCACTTTGATAGATGGGGAAACCGAGGCCCAGAGAGTCTCCATGATGAGCCCAGGGGAGTCAGCGACAGTACCATAAACAAAAGCCAGGAGTTCCGACTCCTGGTCCAGCCCATTAGGCACCTGGCCCATGACGCCTCCACCACTGCAGCTGCCCACAGGGCAAACTTATTCCCTCCCCCAATCCCAACCCCAGTGCAGGAGTTTGAGCCTCCCATCTCTATAGCCACCCTGGGAGCTGGAGATACGAGGTCCTGTCTCCTACCCCAAAGCCCACAGCCAGTGGGGTTGGCCAGGACAGTTCCCCTGGCTGGGGCACAGGGGCCCCTGCCGCACAGACTCACCTTCTCAGTCACAAACACAGCATGGTCTGCACTGGCCCTGTCCAGGACTCTCTGGTTGTGGAAGATGATGGTCATCTGCACAGGGAGGACAAGGCCGGGGTGAGCCGCAGTTTATGGGGCCCTGTCTCCACCTAGCAACTGCAGCAACCTCATGTAACAGAGCGATGCCACTAGCCAGTGTGAAACTACAACTCCCATGAGCCACCACGGCAGCTCAGCCTGAAGCCAGGCACCCAAACTACAAGCCCCATGATACACCATCTCCCTCCTCTATGGTGCATCATGGGAGCTGCACTCCGACCAGAGAGCTGATTTATGGGGAGAAAAGGGAGCATGCAGAGCCAAACTGTAATTCCCATGAGACACCAGATCAAGTATTTCAACTTCTCATATTTCGCTGGAAACTCAAATTTCTCTTCGGGGGGAAAAAAACCAAACTTTTTCCAACAAGTGTCAACACACTCCTGAGATGAAGCCACCTCTGGGGAGGAGCATATGGCAACAGCCACACACAACACTGCATAGGGATGGGCTCACCCAGTGCTGAGATGCAGCCACTTCTGGGGTTGGGGGAGAATCAAAGACTATCAGGGTTGGAAGGGACCTCAGGAGATCATCTAGTCCAACCCCCTGCTCAAAGCAGGACCAATCCCCAACTAAATCATCCCAGCCAGGGTTTTGTCAAGCTGGGCCTTAAAAATTTCTAAGGAAGGAGATTCCACCACCTCCCTAGGTAACGCATTCCAGTGTTTCACCGCCCTCCTAGTGAAAAAGTTTTTCCTAATATCCAACCTAAACCTCCCCCACTGCAACTTGAGACCATTACTCCTTGTTCTGTCATCTGCTACCACTGAGAACAGTCTAGAGCCATCCTCCTTGGAACCCCCTTTCAGGTAGTTGAAAGCAGCTATCAAATCCCCCCTCATACTTCTCTTCCGCAGACTAAACAATCCCAGTTCCCTCAGCCTCTCCTCATAAGTCATGTGCTCCAGCCCCCTAATCATTTTTGTTGCCCTTCACTGGCCTCTCCAATTTTTCCACATCCTTCTTGTAGTGTGGGGCCCAAAACTGGACACAGTACTCCAGAGGAGGCCTCACTAATGTCGAATAGAGGGGAACGATCACATCCCTCGATCTGCTGGCAATGCCCCTACTTATACACTCCAAAATGCCATTGGCCTTCTTGGCAACAAGGGCACACTGCTGACTCATATCCAGCTTCTCGTCCACTGTCACCCCTAGGTCCTTTTCTGCAGAACTGCTGCCTAGCCACTCGGTCCCTAGTCTGTAGCGGTGCATTGGATTCTTCCGTCCTAAGTGCAGGACTCTGCACTTGTCCTTGTTGAACCTCACCGGATTTCTTTTGGTCCAATCCTCTAATTTGTCTAGGGCCCGCTGTATCCTATCCCTACCCTCCAGCGTATCTACCACTCCTCCCAGTTTAGTGTCATCCGCAAACTTGTGAGGGTGCAATCCACGCCATCCTCCAGACCATTAATGAAGTTATTGAACAAAACTGGCCCCAGGACCGACCCTTGGGGCACTCCACTTGATACTGGCCGCCAACTAGACATGGAGCCATTGATCACTAACCATTGAGCACGACAATCTAGCCAGCTTTCTATCCACCTTATAGTCCATTCATCCAGCCCATACTTCTTTAACTTGCTGGCAAGAATACTGTGGGAGGGGGAGGAGCAGCTGGGGAATAGACTCACAACAACACGACACGGGGATGGCTTGCCCAACATGAGATGCAGCCACCTTTTGGACAAGGCAAAAGTAGGCTACAGTTTTACATCAGAAGTGAATTCAGGAGGAGGGACACACCCCTTGATCAGGTCAGAGGCAGAAACAGGCAGAGAAGGTACCTGAGTGGGAGAGGAGAAGCCGAAGCAATGTTTCTTCATCAGATCAGAGAATTTCTGCAAAGAAAGCACAAGAAATCACAATACAGATTCCACAGGGCTTAGAAAAGTGGGAACATGGGGATGGCTCGCCCGGCGCTGAGATGCAGCCACCTCTGGGGCAGGGCAGCTGGGGAACGGACATAAGACAACGGTGGGAATCAGTTTGGCGGGGGAAATGAAGAACTTCCCTGGATGATTTAGGAAGGCTCAGTAGAATCATCCAAGCTGGGATTCTGCTAGGCTATAAATACAACCCTCATTCTTAATTAACAAAAGTTCAGCAAAAAGGGCGAAGCCCCCACCCCGCTCCCCACAGCACAGCGCCCCCTTCTGCCACCATGAGGTACTGGGGACAGCGCTGACTGCCAGGGGAGAGCGTCACCTTCTGAGACCCCATGCCCAGCTGGCCAATCCCCACCTTTATCTTGGCAGCGAGCTGTGATCCGGTCACCAGCGCCCCGTGCCGGTCCCTCCAGACGTGTTGACCGGCTGAGGCCACCAGGCCGGTGACGTAGTCCCTCAGGCTGTCCCGGAAATCCTCATCCATGTCTGCAAAGGGGAGGGACATGGCAATGAACCCAGAGCCGGAGCGTCCCCCCACGGCCCGTTCCCCGGCAGAGACGGAGACACCCCATCGTGCAGGCTCAGAGCCGCTGTCCCGAGTCCGTTACCTCTCACGCATCCCTCGCTTCCAGTCATGATCCGCTTGCCAGGGAAGGGCATCACATAACAGCGGGTTTTGCTTCTGCTCAGCGCTTCCAGGGCCTTGGGGTGTTTGCAAGGGGACCTCGCCGCCAGCATCTGCCAGAGCCGGGGGAATCAGCAAAGTGAGACATCAATGGAGGGAAATACTCCGGGACCCATTCCCTGCTCCCCTGAGCCAGCCAGGCCCTTGCCCTGCGGCCAGATCGGAGCCAGCACCCCCCAGAGGGCAAAGGCCCCGTGTCAAGCCCCACACTCACCTGTCGGACGTCTCTCAGATGCTCCTTCCCACCGTCCATTCCAAAGACCGGGGAGTTGCTCCAATCCCGCACCAGCAGGTCTAGCTGCTGCAGGGGAGACAGGACAATCTCAGGAGGGGAAGGCTGAACCCCTCGGGTGTGGGGCAGGGAGTGGCTGGGGCAGGAGCATCCCATGCAGTGGGGCGAGGAGATTGCATGGGGCAGGGTGGGAGGTTGGGGGGGAAAGTCGTCTCACCTGAATGGACTCCAGCCCGTATTCCTTTCCCACCTCCTCGGCCACGTGCAGAAACATCTGCAGAGCAGAGAGAGCAGGGGACTGAGATCTCTGGGGCAGGGAGGCAGCGTGTGCCCTGGTGGCAGGTGGGGGTGGAAATCCTACCAACAAACACCCCCCTGCCACCCACCCACCCACAAAGCAGCCCCTCCAGCTTGGTCTGGGTCTGTTCCCCGGGTCCCAGGGCTTTCCCCCTCTGCTGCAGAGACACCTAGTGGCCAAAGAGCAGAACTGCAAGTCAACGTTCCCCTCCCCCCTGCCCCATGCCAGGGGCTCTCTTTGCCCCCGTGCCCACCGACGGTAGGAGCAGAATAGACCAAGATGCCAAAGTTTGAGACTTTCCCAGAGTCCTGGCAACACCCGTGTTCTCAGTCAGGATGGAGCTCGGGCAGGGGCGAATTCCAGACCCTGGAGCAGCACAGAAGTTGGGCCCTGCTGAATTCTGCCCCAGGACTCCTGGGTTCCATCCCCAGCTCTGGGAGGGGAGTGGGGTCTAGTGGTTAAAACAGCAGGGGAAGGGCAGGCTGGAAGCCAGGACTCCTGGGTTCTAACTCTGGCTGTTCCACAGACTCCCCATGTGACCTCAGGTAAGTCATTGATTCTCTCTGGGCCTCAGTTTCCCCAGCTGTAGAATGGGCAGAGTACCCCGTTGGGGCTCTAGGAGAATGGCACCATGTCCTGCCCTCCTCCCGCTTCACCTCCAGATACTCTAGATCGGGGTCCTTTAGCTGGCTGGAAACATTCAGGATCTGCAAGTCATCAGAGAGGACAGGGTTAGAGACAGAAACCAGCACGACCCTCTCCCCGCAGCACAGCGCCCCCTAGTGCCAACCTGGGGCATCGGGGCCGGCCCTGGCTGCAATGGGAGAGCGCCCCCTGCTGAGCCCTGCCCCGCTCCCTGCAGCACAGCACCCCCTACTGCCTACCTGGTAGGAGCCAAGCAGCATGGAGAGGGCGGAGAGTTTCACGCTGGTCTCCGTGTCTCTGGCGATGTCCATGGAGCCCTCGGTGTCGACCAGCAGCACGGCCACCTGGGGAGCAGGGGGGAGCCACAGGCCAGTGTCTCATGCCAGCTCCCCACTCTGCCCCCCACATACCCCAGCACCCAGTGAGACCCAGCCCCTGGTGGGCTCTGTGTTCCCTGACTACCAGGTCTCCGAGCCCACCCAAGCTCTGTCTGCTCTGCTTCCCCCAGTAGAGATCTACTGCAGTCACTCATCCCCCCCACCCCATTTCCCCACCCCTCTTCCCACTCACCTGCCCCCCCTCGGAGGGGACCCAGAAGGGCTGACTCCACGCCCACACCCCCTTGGTGACACTGCGGGCACCAACTCGCCACTCGAAGCCCTCCAGGGGCTCCTCCTCCCGGCCCATCCAGGATCCATCCTTCACATCCTGGGCGGGGGGGGAGAAGAAGACATGGGGGACAGCGCAATTAGTGCGGGGGGTCGGGGGACTGTGAGTATTTTATTAGCAGGCAAGTAGCATGGGGACCAGCGCACTGGAAAGATGATGGACAGGCAGACTCGGGCTGAGACAGACACACAGACAAGGGTCTAGACGGTCTAGTGGGTTAGAGCTGGGGGGCCGGGAGCCAGGACTCCTGGGTTCTATCCTTGGTTCTGGGAGGGGATCAGGGCTGCACTCACCAGGCTCTGGAGCCGACGCAGCAGGTAGTTCAGCAGGAAGGATTTGCCCCGGCGCTGCTCCCCGACAATGGACACCAGGCAGACGGGGGCGTCCCCCACCCCACCCTGCTCCAGGCAGCGGCTCAGGGCCTCCTTGTCCAGGGTCAGGCCCCCTTCCTCGTCCAGACGCACCAGCTGCACCGGGCGCCTCGGCCCCGGCTGAGCCCTCGGCCCCGGCTGAGCCCTCGGCCCCGGCTGAGCCCTCGGCCCCGGCTGAGCCCTCGGCCCCGGCTGCAGGGACAGAGCAAGATCAGAGCTGGGACCCCACCCCTGAGATGGTGAGTCCCTTCTCCCCCGGATCAGAGCCCCATTCCCACCCCCTGGACCAGCCAGTCCCACCATGGGCCACATCCAAGCCAGTGCCCCACCCTCTCCCCCCCACTTCCAGCTAGTCCATGTCCCCTCACCGGGGGCCCCCGTCTGGAGTCACAGCCTGTTAGCTAGGGGGTTAATTTCTTATCAGCAGGTCTGAGCCCTGAGTGCCCAGCTCCCCCCTTAGCAGCCCAGGGACCTGAGCGGTTGCTAAAGGCACACAGCAATCCCCTTAGTCGGCCTTCCCCCTGACCCCAGGGCCCCAGCGTGGAGATAGGGGACACCGTGCTGCAGGCAGCAAACATGCAGCTGTTCCCCCCCCGCCCCGCCCCAGAGGTGGCTGCATCTCTGGACCAGCCTCAGGTGGGCTGCACTCACCTCAGGGCTCGCTGTCCCTGTTCCTGTCAACGTCCCTTCACGTGGCAGGTCTCTGATTTTCTCCACCAGGCTTTTGAGACGTGTGTCTGGGGTCATCTGGTTCCTGGAGCAGGGAGCCCGGCACTCGGGGCACTGGTACCCCCAAGCCGAGACCCCACTCCAGTGAGCCGCGAGGCAGCCCTGGCAGAAGTTGTGGCCACACTCAATGGAGACGGGGTCCTCCAAGATGTCCAGGCAGATGGAGCAGGTGACGTCCTCCTGGAGTCGATCCACCATCCCCTCTGGAGCTGACTTCGAGGAGGGGGGTGGGATCGGCCTGGGAAACGCACAGCAGGGGGCCTGTGAGCCAGGACTCCTGGGTTCTATCCCAGCTGGGGGGGCGCGGGGCAGGGGATTGAAGTCGAGTGGGGCAGGGCTGTGAGCCAGGAATCGTGGACTCTAGCCCCAGCGCTGGAATGGGTTACACCTGAATTGGGTGGGATTGGGGCGCTTACCCTTTATTATTTGCATTTCCCATAATGCAGCGGGTGACAGGCTGGGCTTTGGTTGACCAATCTCCACTCCTCCTGGCCTGGGACTAAAGCCAAACTCTGTTGGAGAGCTGAGTCAACAGGACACCAATGGATTAACCCCCTCACACCCACTGTGCTCAAACAGGAGGGCTGGCAGAGGGGGAAACTGAGGCACAGAGCAGGGATGGGACACTCCATGTCCTAATCCCAATTCTTGAGTGCTGAATTCTCCAGGGCTCTCCTTGTGTACTGGGGACACCCCCCATCCCCACTAGCACCTCAAGAAATGAGCAAACTCTCTTTGGCCATCACCTCATGCCACAGCCCCACTGCACCCAGAACCCAGAGGGTCCAGCTCCCCTCCCCATTCTAACCCACTCCTTCCTCCAAGCGATGGGGAGAGAACCCAGGAGTCCAGGCTCCCAGTCCCCCTTGCTCTAAGCCACTCGCCCCCCACTCCCCTCTCGGCAATGGGGAAAGAACCCAGGAGTCCGGTCTCCCAGCCTCCCCTGGTTCTAACCCACTAGACCCCACTCCCGACCCAGAGCTGGGGAGAGAACCCAGGAGTCCGGGCTCCCTGGCATTAAACACCACTCATTTCCGTCTGTGCTGCAGGAGGGAACCGCGCGTCCCCAGCCGTCGCACCTGGGGAGAGCCCGCTGCCATCGGCGCCCCCCTCCCCACCGCAGCGCAAGTGCCCCGGGGGCAGCGGGATTTTCAGCCGCTCGGGACTTTTCAAGCAGCTCTCGGGCGTGGCGGCCGGGCGCGGCTCGCTGCGTGGGGACCCGGGGGGCTGGGCTGGGGGGTTGGGGGCCGGGCCCCAGCCAGAGGCCGGGGGTTGCCTTCGGTGCCCCCCAGCTGCCGCTGGTTTGAAACCAGCCACTCCAATCTCAGGGGGGTTCTCTGGGGATGGGGGGGAAATAGACTGGAGGGGGCGATTCTGCCCCCCGGGAACTGTCGCTGGCCCCCCGTTACCTGTCCCACAGCTCGCTCTGCCCGTGTCCAAGATTTAATCCTGGGGAAACGAAAGTAAAGCCTCCGCTGGTTTCTATTTCCTCCTGCCCAGCAGCCGGGCTCTGACCGCAAAGGAGATTGGCTCCCAGGGCGTGGCGAGGGCGGTAGCCAGCGGGGAGGGTGTGAATAGCCACTGGTAGGTGGGGCTGGGGGGAAGGGAGCCAGGACTCCTGGGTTCTCCCCCTGGCTTTGGGAAGGAAGTGAGGTCTAGTGGTTAGAGCAGGGGCCACTGGGAGCCAGGACTCCTGGGTTCTCCGCCTGCCTTTGGGAAGGAAGTGGGGTCTGGTGGGTTAGAGCAGCAGGTTCTGGGAGCCAGGACTCCTGGGTTCTCCCCCTGCCTTTGGGAAGGAAGTGGGGTCTGGTGGGTTAGAGCAGCAGGGTCTGGGAGCCAGGACTCCTGGGTTCTCCCCCTGCCTTTGGGAAGGAAGTGGGGTCTGGTGGGTTAGAGCAGCAGGGTCTGGGAGCCAGGACTCCTGTGTTCTCCGCCTGCCTTTGGGAAGGAAGTGGGGTCTGGTGGGTTAGAGCAGCGGGGTCTGGGAGCCCGGATGCCTCTGTTCTCTCCCTGGCTCTAGGACAGGAGTGGGGTCTCGGGGGTAAGAACGGAGCAGCCACTGCCAGCAGCCAAGACTGGGAGCAGGCCCACCGCTGGGTTCAGAGCCATGCGGAGGCTGGGGATGGGCCTGGAGCAGAGCTGGGGGCGGGTGCTGCTCAGACTCAGACTATCAACACAAAAAAAGGGGGGGTGGATCCAGAGATCTGCAGCAACTGCTATGACAAACGGGTAGCAAATTCCTTCTTGGGGCCGGAGCAGCTCGATCATAGAATAGCAGGGCTGGAAGGGACCTCAGACGGTCATCTAGTCCAACCCCCTGCTCAAAGCAGGGCCAATCCCCAATTTTTGCCCCAGATCCCTAAATGGCCCCCTCAAGGATTGAACTCACAACCCTGGGTTTAGCAGGCCAATGCTCAAACCACTGAGCTCTCCCTCCCTCCATGACGCGGTCCATGCCGGGAGCGTGGACGGCGAGAGAGTTCCAGCTGAGCTGCTGCCCTGGCCAATGAGTTTGGGGGGCGCGGGTCCGATCCAGGAGGCGCCCAGACCATTTCGGGTTTGACGGGGTCCCTGCCAGGCTCCGGGTGAGGGTGGATGGTGCAGAGCTGGCCTTGCAGGCTGGGCCTGAATCTCTTGCGGAGTCTGGGGTGGGGGGACGGCGGAGAGGGGGCGGAGAACCGGGTCCCTGGATCCACCCCCATGCCTGCCCATCCCTCTCTGTCCCACCCCATCGTCATCCCCCCGCACACACACCCTCATCCTCTGCTCCAGTCCCCACCCGCTTTCCTCCCACATCCACCCACCCCACACTGGCATCCGTTCCCCTTCCCAGCTGGCCACACCACACCGCCTCCCACACACACACACACACACACATACACACACACACACACACACGGCAAAGCCTATGCGGGACCCGAACCTGTGACACAAAACTCTCCCGCCCGAGCCAACGGGCCACCCCCTCCGTCTGCAGCCTCCTTGACCGACACCAGGGGGCAGCGTCGGCTCAGGGCTCCTTAAGGCCGGCCGCCATGGGGAATTCGCCAGTCTCCAGGGGGAGTTTGCGTCACCCTGTCTGGTGCGGCTCACGGCCGTGAGTGCCAACCTCAGGCCAACCCGGCGGCCTGCCGGTAATGAGATTTCGCCATGCCAGGAACAAATGGGAACTCCTGGACCCCTAAGAAAAGTCGCGTCACGGACAGTCTTAGACTCTCCAGGCTCTCTGGCCGCCCGGGCAAAGTGGACTTCGTCGTGAAGGGTCATTTCCACCCCAAATCACACCCCGCTCAGGTTGCTCCCAGTCCCCAGAGCCCCGTCACTTACCCCAGTTCAACTGGTGCCCTCGATCCCACACCACTGATGACACCTCTGGCCAGTCCTGGTGCTGTTGACAGGTTATGAGCTACCAGCTAACACCTGAGAGGGACAGTGCTGCCCGTTCAAATCGTCCTTCTGGGCGGACCCAGGAGTAACACCGGAGGGTCTCTGGCTTCAGTCTGGCCCTGTGAGCGTTCAAACAGCAAAATTTTCCACCAAGCTTTGTGACGGCCACAAATTTTAGAGTGCTGGGCTGGGTTTATTTCAAGGTGCAGCAGGAATCCCAGGACTCCAGGAGCATGGGGCTTTAGACACGGAGCGATAGCACCTTTCCCCGGGGGATGGTCTTACTACCTGAGTAACAGTTTCCCCAGCTGGTGACCCAGCATGGCTGTTTGCAGGGGAGGATCAGAGGGGCCCGGCAAACAGAGGGGGCAGATTTCATCTCTGAATCGCACTGGCTTCGGCGGCTGCACTAGGGCGACATCGGCTGAATGGCTGCACCTCTCGTAATCAGCATAGACGATGATCTGGTGCATGGGGGATCAGACCTGGCTTAGGGAGGGGTTGGAGAGCTAGTTTCTAACCCACCCACCCACCCCCGCGCCCCCCAGGGTTCACAGAATAGGCAGGCTGAGGACCAGAGATGGGGAGCAGAGAGAAAACAATGATCAGTGGGGGGAGATGGATTGTAAACATGGGCAAAAATGCAGTGGGGTCCGGGGTGGAGCAGCAGGAAAAGAACCACCCACAATAACACACCTGGCTCCCAGTGGCCCCTGCTCTAACCACAAGACCCCACTTCCTTTCCAAAGCCAGGGGGAGAACCCAGGAGTCCTGGCTCCCAGTGGCCCCTGCTCTAACCACTAGACCTCACTTCCTTCCCAAAGCCAGGGGGAGAACCCAGGAGTCCTGGGTTCATGTGGCTGTTCGTGTGGCTGTGAAATGCAGCCACCTCTGGGGCAGGACAGCGGAGGAAAAACTACCCAGTGACGCCACACGGGGATGGCTTGCCTGGTGCTGAGATGCAGCCACCTCTGGGGTGGGGCAGCTGCAGAACAGCTGCCCATAACCCCGCATGGGGATGGCTCTCCCAGCAAGGATCCAAGCAGCACATCTGCCTGTCCCCTCGTCCCTCCCCACCCCAAGTGACTCACCTTTCAAAGCAATGAGCTGCTGACACAACCCACTGGTCTGAGATGAGGGACCCTCTGCAACAAAGACAGCCGAGCAAACGGATGCTGACCTGTCACAGTCCCTGGACCCATGGGGCACCCCCCGCCCCAAACATTTCAGCCAGGGATCCTGGACTGGCGACACACCGGGGGGGCAACAGCACTGACATAGGTTGAGCAGAGAACCCAGGAGTCCTGGCTCCCAGCCCCCCCTGCTCTAACCCACTAGACCTCAGACCTTTCTAGAGCCGGGGATAGGTCAGACACAGGGTTCAGAAGTGACCGTGTTACAGACCACGAGACAAACATCCAAACCGAGCAGTGCAGAACGTAAGAACTTCACAGGCCCGGCAAAAACTTTCCTCTGTCTGTTTAGACTGCGGTCACTCAGGGTCTGTGCAGCGCCTGGCGCGATGTGGCCGCGCCCCGCGATCTCAGTTTCTCCTCCTGTGATACTCTTCCACTTCCACTGTGATGAACGAAATCTCGCACCCAGCTGTGACCAGTGACCGTCACCCACATGCGAAGACTCTGGCACGGAAAACAAACGTCTATTTCCAATGCAAAATTTCAAGTTGTTGTCAAAGAAACCAGCCAGCAACATTATTGGCAAAGAAGCCAGAAGCGTCTCAAGCTTTTGGGTTTTAAAAATAAATCAGAAAATCCCCCTCCCAAATCACACACTTTCTGTGGAAAAAAATCTGTTGTGTCCAATACCCTGTTTTTCCACACACAAAAAAAACAGTAAAAGATCTTCAGAAAACAGAAAATTTCAACTTTTCATAGAAAAGCCAAAAACCTGAAAAGTTTGGGCCAAAAACTCAAATTCTATTCCCCACCCACCCGCCCAAGGAATCAGACACTTTTCAGGAAAACTTCCCATTGACATTTTAATTTCCCTTCAAACCCTAGTTCAGCCTCCAATCCCCCATTTGCCAGTGTCAAAAACAAAATTCCTGTCAAAATCCCCATGCCGAGGAGAACTTTCCTACCTAGCAGACACATTCGGTGAGCATCTGGTTGGGTTAAAAGTCACGTGTGGAGAGAATCTCCCATCCGCCCCATCTGACGAGAAAGCCAGGCGGCACCCTGGCCTTTTCCAACTCTTATCCTAGTTGCTCCAGACAAGACAATTGAATGCAAAACTAGTTCATTGATATTTCTCAGAACAGCAGGTTTGAAGCAACTCCAGCATAATATTCCCTCCTATTTTCTCATTGGTGCCTTGCCATACTTGTTAACTTTCATGGCAAACACACAGAGAAGTTAGCTCAAACCTAAACAGCCTGTCTGGAAGGTATCAACGTAACATGACTTTATTGCTTAGAATCCAGCTCAATAACACACAAGACCCGCAAAACAGAGGAAAACAAAACAGGCTGCTCCTTTAAAAGCAGAGGGGCACAACTGGATGGGCCTTACTCTAGGCTGGCTCTCTGCAGAAATGTCTCTGATAACAGGCTTCTTCACAGAGTCCCCTAGCCTGCCAACAGGACCCGGAAACCCACTGAGAATCTAAACTGATCGCTCACAAATTTTAATACCGTTTCCAATGCATCACAATCGTCATCCACAGGGGGCACTGTAAAGCCAAGGGCATGTGTCTCATCCTCACCCAAGCCCTCCACTGCACCACCTGCGCCGGAGGGGTCCTATCTCTGGAGAGGGGGAGCCAACTCCAGTAAGCTGGCAGACACCCGTCTTTCACAGGGCTTATACAACTAACCAGGGCACCGTTCTGGGGTGACTTCACCGTTGATTCCCGGGACACAGAAGCCCCTTGTTGCCAACCAGCAAAATGTTCATTGTTTCTTTACAAGCAACTCCAATCTCAGCCCTGACAAACTCATAAGAACATGAGAACGGCCACATTGGGTCAGACCAAAGGTCCACCTAGCCCAGTGTCCTGTCTGCCGACAGTGGCCAGTGCCGGGTGCTTCAGAGGGAATGAACAGAACGGGGCAATTATCGAGTGATCCAGCCCCTGTCATCCACTCCCAGCTTCTGGCTCTTGGAGATTTAGGGTTGACCCAAGCATGGGAGCCATCGAAGGGTACAACGTCAAGAAACACTGTCCCCGCCCCGACCTTTAAGGCCCCGCCCACCTGTAATCTCCACCCCCGAGACTGACACATGACCAGAAGCATGGGGTGCGATGGGGTGGGAACCGACCTGGGGTTGGATAAATCTAAACCCAGGGGACTGACAGCTGTTCCTTCCCTGAAACTCGGCAGCTAGAGGCCTTCCTAGAGACCCCGGAGGCCCTGGCCAGCCGTGCCTCAGAAAGCGAAGATGAATCAGGCCCAGCGAGGTTTTGCTCAACGCCAAGACGCATTGCTCAAGAGGACCCCGAGCGGGACGAGGAAGACAGCTGTGCGGACGGAAGGAAGGCCCTCGGCCCAGAAGCTTACGGAAGATTGTGGGGGCCGCGTCAGGGACATGCCGGGCCAGGAGCATCATGACTGCGTGGACTTCAGAGGATAGAAACTGCAAGCACCGGGGCCTGTGTGCTGACCCGGGCCTGGGAAGAAGCCGTAGCTTATCCCACGCAACGTCTGTGCTTCACCCATGAAAATGTAGCCCACGGTGTCACCTTGGTAAACGCTGTGCAAAACGCGAGCGCCCCGGACAGTGGTTTAAAGAGAATTAGCCAGTCGAAGGATCCCGGCTTAGGGCATTATACTGCCTGGCCGATCCACACAAACCTCACAGAGCCCTGCTAAGGAAAAAGAGGATTTGTAAGAAATCCAAAAGGGTGAAGTCAGAGGATGGTGCCGGGATGAAATGTGAGATCAAACCTAGGAAACCTTGGCATTTGTGAATAACAATATCTATTGGAAAGGCCACTGAGACCATCCATGTGTCTGTTACAGGGGCCTTAGATTAAGACGAAGGGTTTGATGGGGCAGGTTGGTTTGTTTTCAAGGGCCGTATGTCGGTCCAATACAATAGCTTGCCAGATCCCGGCTATTTAAGAAAAAAGACGGATTCCCAGCCAAGAAGCTGAAACGCCTGCAGGAGAAACGGGGGTGGGGAATAAAACCAGCAAGGTGAGTTTAAAAGACAAGCTAGGAGCTCTCGCATTTTGTGTAAAGCCCGGACGTCTGACACATTCACTTGAGCTCAACAGCGCTGACCAAGCCCCATCGACCCGCCCAAGGCACCTCGGTCACCTGTCGTGGCTCTATAAGACCAGGCCTAGGGGTGACTCTCCAACCCAGATTTCCTTCGCTTTCCATCAGGGTTGAAGATATTAGGCCCTGCTGGGGGTTGGAAAGATTGTCAGTAATTAGGGCTAAAGGGCATTCACCCCCCAAAAGCGGGGCGGGGAGCCCAGATTGGTAGTAAATCAGACAGAAGCTCAGGAGTTTATACACCCCTGTGGGTCATAAAATCATAGAACCATAGAAGATTAGGGCTGGAAGAGACCTCAGGAGGTCATCTAGTCCAACCCCCTGCTCAAAGCAGGACCAACCCCAACTAAACCATCAGGTGTAATAACCCCTCGGGAGTTCGTGGCACACTCCGGGTCAGGCTTTCTAGCCTCGCAAAGTCACTAGATGGTTGAAAAATCACATTATTTCCAAAGTCAGCGCCGGGCTAACCCCAGACCGACACGTTGCCGGGGGTCGCACGCCTCCCCTGGATTTATAAATCACACTGGAAGAACAAACTCCTCCCTGTCCAGCATTTCAAAGCGAGGGGCGTTTGGGGGGGGTATTTGCTATGGCTCTCCGACGTCCATTTCAATTGAAAACCCAACCAAACCGTGAAGCGCCAAAGTAACAGGTTGAAATGGAAGAAACACGAAGACCTCCATTGGATGGTGGTGGGTGGCCACTTACTGCTTGGGGTACTCTGGTCTGAACTGAAAACAGAACAATAGATTGGGACGTTGTCATTCAACGTGCAGGAGGTCAGGCTAGATGACCCGGCTGGTTCCTTCTGGCCTTGCCGTCTAAGAGAAGTAGCTGAATTGGAAAGTTTTGGGGAGAAGCCCCAACGCTGAGTGGGAGCTCTTCTGCATCAACCACTATTTGAGCCTCAGGGTCTCTCGCGAGCGGATGGGAACCCCGCTCCGTGGGCTTTTCGAAATCAGACTCTCCGCGATCCCACCCCTCGTTCTCAGTCATAACAGTGTGTTTTCTCCTCCCTGCCCCTTCCACCTTTTCTACGTTTTTTTTTGTTTGTTTTTTTTTACAGGGATTCTCGCCCATAGTTTCGGCAGGCGCCTCTTTGTCCCCCAAACCCTGCAAATCCAAACGCTCATTCCACCTGCCGCCGCTGAGCGCTCCCTCTGCAAGTCTGCGCAGGCCCTCGTGTGTTCAAACCCCGTTATCCACACGGCCGTGAGCCCCATGCCTAGGTACCATCTCCTGTTAGAAAAACCCAATTTTTGACCGCCACCAGCATAGACTTTGTACAGTTATCGGTCTTTCCAAGTCACTCAAAGGGTCGGCACTCAGGGACAGAACATCCCTCATCAATGTTAGCTCCCAATTTCCAAAATCCTTACTGCTGGTGTTAATGAGAGACAGAGAAATTATTGCAACAGTGTTTTTGCAGCCCGTAGCCACCCTGGCACTGTGTGTGTTTGCAGCCCTATTCACCACCCTAAAGCGCACACCCGCCTCCGTGTTTTTGCTCACAGCTTTCTCCGGGCTCGGTGCGGTGTCAACCGCAGAGGAGCTGAAGGTGTGGCAGCCGTGCTGATTTTTGAGTCATTTGTTTTGGCTGGCCGGAGCTAAGTTTTGAGTTACCCTGATGCTTTGTCTGCGCTCGTCTGCTGGTTGCATTGTTAACGGGCTCGGCAGATTCCTGGTTGTTCGGTGGTTCGGCCGGCCACATCTCCGTAGCTCTGACTGCGGCAGGTCGGGAGAGTCAGACAGGATTGATTAGCGAAAAAATGTTCCAATTTAGCATCAAATAAACAATGTTCACAAACAAACCCTTAACTCTATAATCTATAATCTCTCCCTCTCACCGAAACGCACCCCCACCTAGGTATTCGCTTAACAACAAAACCAGTTGAGCAACCAAACAAATAATCAAAATATATTTACTAGGTTTCAACCATCTGTCAACTGTTGATCCTGGAGAGTTTCTCTCCTCTCGTTCTTTTTCCCTTTGACTTCTTTGCACTGGGGTCTAAGGATTTCTCTTGTCCCCCCCCCCCCCTACTGTGGGGAGTCAACATGACTAAAAAGACACAGGAAACAGTTGTGTGAAATTGAAAAATCAAGTGATAATTTAGGGGAGGTGCTTTTTGGTTGTGTTGGGGCTGTTTAAAAGTCACTGTGCTACACAATCAATTTCAGACTGTAAATTACCCACACACAAACAATTCCCCCCGACCCCACGTTTTGCACAGAGTAAAAAAAAAACAGTATTTTAAGCATCCAAAACCAAACCGTTTGCAATAAAATACCTTTAAAAACCCACACTTTTATACCCCCTCCTTTCCTGAAATCATGCATACATTTTCCTGGGTGGGGGAGGGGAAGACACCTTTCATATGCCCCTAAATCACAAACAATTTAAGCATCAAAACTAATTTTTATCCCATTTTAAAACATACATTTGCCCAGAGTAAAAGAAAAAGAAATCTCCCCGTATTTTAAGCCCCCCCAAAGCAGTTTGCAACTGCAACAAAACACTGTAGAAAACCCACCCGCACCTGTTCCTACATAGTTAAACATGAAAACAAACTTTTGTAACCATTTTAAAACATACACGGACCCCATTTGGCAGCCCGTATATTTAAGCCTCCGAAACCCAAACAGTTTGCGACAAAATACTTTTAAAAAACCACATACCCATTCGCCTCCCCCGCCTGCCCGAGGTCACGCGTACATTTTCTCAGAGGAGAAAAACAAAAGTTCAGTGCTTATGCCCCTAAATCACAAACAATTTAAGCACCCAAACTGACTGTTTCAAGAAACCCATTTTAAAAAGGCAGATTTGAAAGCAAGTTTCAGCAATTTACACGGCACTCCAGGGTAAAGTGATGCTGGCACGTGGTTATCCTTCTTTCCCCTATGTGGCTGTGGGCCTTTGGTTTAAGAACAAACAAAATTTTAGCTAGTATTATTCCCCAAGCGCACACCCCCGTGCAGGCTGTTTAATACCAGGAAAACACAGGACGAAGCATAACCGTAGTTAAAATGGGGCTTTACCTTGCCCTGGTGAAACACAGCCTGAAGTGGCTGTTTCCACACTAACCAGCTGACTTTGCAAGAAAGTATCACTATTAGTAAGGAGAGCGGGTTCAAAGAGTAAGAATCTAGAATACGTATTTTCAGAGTTAGAAAACAAGCCGTGGAGCTGCACGTGAGGTCTCTACCGAAAGCTTGTGACTTCTTGAAACTCCGGATCACGGCGAGATGTGTGGACGGGTCATAGTGTAGCTAATATTGAAATGTATGCCCTGGTGGTCTTGGGAGGGCAAGTTTGTCACCAGGGAATCAGAGGCCCATTCAGGTCGCAGTGATCACCCTTCCCCAGTAACGGGGGTGATGGAATTCATGGGTCAGTTCTCTACCCTGGTCCCAGCCCAGAAGAAGTCATAGAAGGTAATCATAGAATATCAGGGTTGGAAGGGACCTCAGGAGGTCACCTAGTCCAACCCCCTGCTCAAAGCAGGACCAATCCCCAATTTTTGCCCCAGATGACCCCCTCAAGAATTGAACTCACAACCTGGGGTTTAGCAGGCCAATGCTCAAACCACTGGGGGATCACCATGGGGGGAGGGTTAGCTCAGTAGTTTGAGCATTGGCCTGCTAAACCCAGGGTTGTAAATTCAATCTTTGAGGGGGACATTTAGGGATCTGGGGCAAAAATTGGGGATTGGTCCTGCTTTGAGCCGGGGATTAGACTAGGTGACCTCCTGAGGTCCCTTCTAATCCCGATAGTCTATGATGCTAACTCAATAGAAACCCTCCAAGACAACGGCAAACCATCGGAACCGCCTGGAGGTGAAATGGAACAACAGGGCAGCGAGGGGCTGCCCCTGTCCGAGAACAGAAACAAGTGTCTGGTCCAGTAGCTCACAGGGTGGAGAAGGCCTAGGGTGACCAGATAGCAAGTGTGAAAAATCAGGACAGGGTCGGGGGTAATCGGTGCCTATGTAAGAAAAAGCTCAAAAAATCGGGACTGTCCCTATAAAATCGGGACATCTGGTCACCCGGCATATATCTTGATGAGCAGGGGCCCAGGGGTGTCCTGGTTCCATGAGGCAAGCAAATGCTGCAAAAGAGTGAATTTTGGGGTGACGCACTCCTTTGCTAGCTCGGAATGGTGACGATTGATAGGGGTAGGTCCTAGTTTGTGTTTTCTGGTTCGTTTTGGACATGACCGTTTGTTCCCATCTCTCCCACGTGTTTCCAGTTGAAGCTCTGCTCTTTCTGGAATAAATTTCCTTTTGGTTTACTGTCACGGCACTCAAGCGCTGTGGGTGGAGGGGGCTAAGGGGAACCCGGCGCACTGGGGTCTGCTGGGAACGGAGGATCGGGGCTGGACACCACAGGCGGCCCTTGGAAGGGACTCGGGCCTGGGGCATAGGCACGGACGCCCGGAGTGCTCCAGGGCTCAAGCACTCATGGGGAAAGCTAGGGGGGTGCTCAGCACCCACCGGCCGCAGCTGGTGGGAGCGGGGCCTTGTGGAGGGGGTGGGAAGAGGCAGAGTAGAGGCGGGGCCTTGGGGTGGAGCCTGTGGCCTGGGCTACGTTTATTGTCAAAGGGCCAGGGCAGATTAGCCAGCAGAAGCATGACCGCCGGCTCTGGGATCTGCCCCTTCGGGCCCCCACGCCCCGCTCCCTCCCGGGTCCCGGCTGGGAAATCAGACGTGCAGCTGTAGCCCACACACCTCCTGGGTGTGGGGGTCTGTCCCCGCCAGTGGCACCGAGACCACTGAGCGAGAGCGAAGGGCCACGTGGCTCTCAGCTCATGCCGTGGAGGCTCCTGCATTGAGCCCCAGAGGTCGCCGGTTCGATCCCGCCGGCCGACGCCCGGGCTCTGTCGGCGTTACACCGCCCCCTGGGGGTGCGCCGTGTGGATTTATCCCGACGGGTCCGGTTTTGTCTTCTCTCCAAGAGCTGCAGCCCGGGCGCCTGTCACCGCGCCCGCAGGGCGGGCAGTCGCCGCATGCAAACTCGGGGGTCTCTCGCTGCAATATGAACGGGGGGGGACACGAGACGGGGTCAAGGCGGGTTTGGTGAGGGCCGGGACGTTCGAGGGCAGCCGGTCGGGGTGGGGACAGGGGTGGCGGGAACGGTGGCAGAGGCAGCGGCACTGTTCGGGGGGAAGTTCACCACCGGGAAAGTCACACCCGGCACGGCTCGGGTGTCTTGGCTAAAGGCTGGGGAAGGGGCTCGGGGGGGCTCACAGATCTCGGTCTGGGGAGGGAGTCTGTGCAGCGACCAGGGCTGGGACATAGAACCCAGGTGTCCGGGCTCTCTCCACTCCCTTGACCTTCCCAACATGGCGGCAGCTCAGGGTCCGAAAAAGTCATTGGACCTTCTCAAAATGGCTGTCGGTAGGTGGGGGGGTTTTCCTTCCTTGAACTTTGACCTTTCCAAGATGGCGAATTGGCACAAGGCCTGCTCAACATGTCCCCCTCCGCGCCATGGCGGCCTGACGCTGACGTGACCTTCCCAACATGGCCGCCCGCCAGGCCCTTTCCCCCCTCCCCATTGGTCCTGCCGCTCCGCCGACCCGGCCTCCCCCCGCCCCTCCCGACCGGGAGGAGGCACCGCCTCTCCCAAGATGGCGCCCAGCGCGGGGTCGCGCGGCGTGCGTCGCGGGTCGCGCGGTGCAGGCTGGGACCGTGGCGGAGCCGGGGGCTGCGGCTGCGTCTGGGCGAGCGGGGAGCGGCCGGGATGGTGAGCGAGAGAGCGAGACCGACCCCCCCTCCCCCCCCGGCACCGCCCCTCCCCCCCCGCCGGGACCCCGCCCCCCCCCGGGACCCTCCCGCCCGGCCCGGCCCCGCCCCCCCCGCCGGGGCCCTTCCCAGGAGCCGCCCCCGCGCTGAGCCGGTGGGGAAACTGAGGCACGGCCCGGACCGAGCGGGGGGGGCGGCGCGCGGGGCCTGGCGCTGAGCCGGTGGGGAAACTGAGGCACGGCCCTGTGGGAGGCCGCGCGGGGCCTGGCGCTGAGCCGGTGGGGAAACTGAGGCACGGCCCTGTGGGAGGCCGCGCGGGGCCTGGCGCTGAGCCGGTGGGGAAACTGAGGCACGCCCTGGGCCGGAGGGGGGTCCCGCGGGGCCTGGCGCTGAGCCGGTTGGGAAACTGAGGCACGGCCCTGTGGGAGGCCGCGCGGGGCCTGGCGCTGAGCCGGTGGGGAAACTGAGGCACGCCCTGGGCCGGAGGGGGGTCCCGCGGGGCCTGGCGCTGAGCCGGTTGGGAAACTGAGGCACGGCCCTGTGGGAGGCCGCGCGGGGCCTGGCGCTGAGCCGGTGGGGAAACTGAGGCACGCCCCGGAGCGCGGCGGGGGTGGGGGGGAAGCGGGGCTGGTGCGCGGGGCCTGGGGCTGAGCCGCTGTGTCCGTCTGTCCCTCCCTCCCCCAGGACGTGTTCCTGATGATCCGGCGCCACAAGACGACCATCTTCACCGACGCCAAGGAGTCCAGCACCGTGTACGAGCTGAAGCGCATCGTGGAGGGCATCCTCAAGCGGCCCCCCGAGGAGCAGCGGCTCTACAAGGTGCGGGACGGGGGGGGGGGGTGGGCAGGGGTCACGTGCTGCGGGGAGCCAGCAGGGGGGCCCGCTCCCTTGGCCGGCCGTCCCCGTGCCGTGTTATATGCGGCGGTTCCCCAGCTGCCCCGCCCCAGAGGCGGCTGCATCTTTGGGTCTCAGGCCGCGCCGCTCCACTCTCGCCCTTCTCTCTGTCCCAGGATGACCAGCTGCTCGACGACAGCAAGACCCTGGGAGATTGCGGCTTCACCAGCCAGACGGCGCGGCCCCAGGCGCCGGCCACGGTGGGCCTGGCTTTCCGAGCCGGGGGTGAGTGCTTGGGGGGAAGAGGCCGTGGGGAGCCTGGGGGGTTGCTCCTGCCTCTCTGACCCTCTCTCCTCCTCCAGATGACTCCTTCGAGGCTCTCCGCATCGACCCCTTCTCCAGCCCCCCGGAGCTCCCCGACGTCATGAAACCCCAAGACTCCAGCAGCAGCGCGAACGAACAGGCCGTGCAGTGAGATCGGGGGGGCGGGCGCAGTGACCCCACCCCCACCCCCCCCCAGGATGTCTCCCCCGGCCCCCCAGCACACAGCCCTCGCTTCCCTGTCTGGGATCAAACCCCCTCCACCAGCCCCCCCGAAATCCACCTTCTCTTCGGTTTGGAAACAATAAAGGTTTGGCTGGTTTTGTGTTACCCAGGTCTGGGGTCTGACATTGAGGCAGGGGGGTTCTCTGGGGATCCCCCATAATCCTCTGGGGCTCCCCGAACCTTTGTCTTACTGGGGGGGTCCTGGGCTGCCGCCCTTGAACCTCAAAAACCAGCAAGGTGCCCCACCTCTCTAACCGTGCCAGCCCCCCATCTCTTCCACCCAGTACCCCACAGCACCCCCTCTTATAGTGCTGTCCCCCCCAAGTTCCTCTTTATTACCAACAGGTTATCCCCCACTTCTACCACAGACATTGGGGTGTCCCAGGGCTCCCCTATAACACAGGGCCCCCCATTCCCATCTCTAATATTGGGGTGTCACAGGGCCCCCTTTCCCATCTAATATTGGGGTGCCCAGGGTTCCCCATAACACAGGGCCCCCCATTCCCATCTCTGATATTGGGGTGCCTCAGGGCTCACATATAACAGAGGGCCCCCCATTCCCATCTCTAATATTGGGGTGCCCCAGGGCAAGGCAGGGAAGGCTCTGTCCTGGGGGTGAAGGAGCTTCCCCAAAAGGGGCAGTCGGGTCTTTGCACGCACACAGCCCTGGGGTTGGGTTCAGGCCAAAGGGGGCCTTCCAATGTTGGGGAGCCCCAGAGACATGGCCGGGTTAGGACCAGCTTTGCATGGCGACCAACCTACCCCAATCCCCCTAAATGCTCACGGGATCGCTCCCTGCCTCCCCCAGCTCGGGGGGATGGGTGCCCCAACCTGGCTGACCCATGGGGGGAGGTGGGTTCCCTGCCCCTTCACTCCCTGGCAGGTGAGGGGAAGAGGTCATGGCAGGGACTCAGCTCACTGGCTAAGACCCCCCCCCCCCCCTCAGTTCAACTTCAAAGGAATGTGTTGTCATATTTCGATGAAGCCTGGCTGTGCCTCAGTTTCCCCAGCAGGGGGCGTGCCGTTTGCCTGCCGGGCAGCCGGGAGGAGGGTCTGTCCACATTGCAGCACTTGCGTTAACCGCATTGCAGCACTTGTGTCTACACTGCAGCGGGGGGGTCAGAGCCCACTCAGCCGTCTCCCAGGCTTCCTCGCGCCCCCCAAAACATGGCCACTCTCGCCCCGGCTGGCTGGACGACGCCTTGGGGGCAGTGTTGCCTGAGCTCCCGGAGCAGCAGTCCAGCTGCGTCTACACTGCGAAGGAACAGGGCTCAAACCTGGCTCCCGGCTCCCGGGCCGACTGACCGGGGCCCAAGCCAGCAGGGTGGGAAAGCAGAGAGGACGGGGCAACCGGGCAGAGCCCCCAGCCCGAGACCAAAGGACCTGGGGGCGGAGGGAGAAGTGGGGGCTGCTGGAGGACACGGGGGGCTCTCCCCAGAGCCGACCCTGGAGGAAATGGGACCCCTGGGGGTCTGGCACGTCGGAGGGAGGGGCTCCTCGGTGGGATTCCTCCAAAGCTGGGGGGCAGAGTACCGGTCGTGGGGTCTGGGACATGCCCCCAGGCCCATCACTGTTACTGGGGTGCCCCGCAGCTCCCCCATAGCACAGGGTCCCCCATTCCTATCACTGAAACCGGGGTGCCCCAGAGCTCCCCTATAGCACAGCCCCTGCTGTTAACCCTGATCCTGAGCCCCCCAACCCTGATCTGCAGACAGGGCTGGGCGCATCGAAGGGAAGCTGCCTGGCTCTGAGCCAGGGAGTGACCCCCCCCAGGGCCTAGACCCCGGGGGGCGGGATATGGTCCAAAGGGGGGTCGATATGGTCCAAGGGGGAGTCAAGTAAGGTCACGTGGGGTAACAACAAGGGCACTGTGGTCATGGGTGTGTTACAAGGGGGGGCCTGCACAACCAAGAGGGGTTAATGCAGGGGTGGTCGCATGGGGGAAATGCAGGGGTCACATGGGGGTTTAATGCAGGGGGGGGTCACATGGGGAATTCAAGCACCCCAGCCCCGCCTCATCCGTGCTGTGGGGAACACACACACACACCCCAGCCCCCAGCAGCTGTGTAGACGGGCCCAGCTCAGACTCCAAGACCCCCCGCCCCATCCCGGCCGGTTCTCAGCCCTCCCTCCCCTGCCCTGGCTCAAGCCCGAACAGGCCTGGGGTGTGTGGGGGGGGGAGAGGGGGGGAGGTTAGGGGGGTATTTTAGCCACATGGCAAACAGCAGCCCCCATCTCTCTGCGAGGCAGCGAATCTGGCTGCACCCACTCCCCTGCCTGGGCACAAAGCTCCCGGGGGGGGGGGGCGCGGATCTGCCACTGCCCCAGACAGCTAAGGCAAAAGCACCCCACAAGCTGGCCTTGGGGGGCCATGCCTCCCCTCCTCCCCCCCCGGCCTAGCTGTCCCCATTTCAGACCTATCTCCTTGTCCCCAGGGAACACTGCTCAGCCCCCCAAAAAGCACCAGGCCCCGTTTCAGCTCCCCTCCTCCCCCAAGCTCTGCCTACAGGGTTGCCAGCCTGTCGGTGTCTCTGGAGCAGTCATGGGGGGGCCTCGTCTTTCCAGCCCCCCTTCCCCAATCATGCACGCAATACACACTGGTTTCCCGGCACCTGACACCCCCCTGACCCTCCTGGGGGGGGCCGACGAGGCTGCGATAAAAGCCCCCGGCCGGGCGTGGGCTGAATACTGCAGTGGACGTGCTCCAGCGCGGCACAAGACAGCCCGGGCGTCTACACGGCCGTTCGGCACCCTAGACGATGGCCCCAGCCTCGGCCAAGGGAGTGTCTCGTCCACCGACAGGAAGCAGGCCAGGAAAATCCTTCCCCCCCCCCCAGCTTGTCTCTCCGGACCCCTTGGCGCACTTGGGGAGCGGGGGTCATGCCCAGCTCCGTCATGGCCCCGCCAGCCCCGGGTCACGCAGACCGGTGCCAGTCAGGATCAGCAGGCCCCCTCTGGGCAACGCAAAGGCCAGAGGGAAACTGAGGCAGGCAGCGGCCACATACCAACATGATAGGAACGGCCCATTTCCTCTCACCGGGGAACAACTGAGAAGCCACCTGGTGCTGGCCGGCCCTGGGTTCGCATGGAGGGGGGAGTGAAGGTGAAGCCAGGGGCCAGCCCAGCCAAGCCCCCGCCACACCCGGTCCAGTTGGGACCTCCAGGCGCTCTGCAAAAGGCAGCTCCGTTCTCTGGCTACCCACCTCCCTGGCTCCTGCCGCCTCCCGGCACTGGGGTCCCCGCTCCCCCGAACTGCCCCATCACCCCCTCCCCAGTGGTCAACTAGTTACACGCAGCGTTGCCAGCTTTGGGCGTCGGAAATTTGAATGGAAACCGAAACATGAATCTCCCAGCCCCCCGCCCGCTTGGAAAGCATGTGCTCAAACAGGCACACTAGGTCTGAAAAGTGCGACCCACAGACTCACGCCCTCGCACAAGCCGCTGGTTTTCACGGCACCGTTGGCGTGTGGGTTGGCCAGGTTAGCGGGGTCTGGACGAGCTCTCCCCTGACAGCTGGTGATGTGGGGGAGGGTGGGGGGGCGGCGTGTCAGGCCCCGACTGCGTTTCCATGAACGCCCCCCACACGGCCTAGGTATCGAGCGGGGTTGGCAGGTGCTGGGTTACAAAGGCAACGAACGACGTCGCTGCGGGATTGGATTTACTGAGGGACACCCTAACCTAAACTGGCCACTGCTCAGAGCCAGTCGCTCACGGCGAGCTTTGCTTTCCACACGCGGCTCTCGCTGTTCTGCGAGTGACGCGCCCGACTACTTGGCCGCCACGAGCCAAACCGTGTCATTCACTTTATTCACCGACATTTGGGCTATAGCGGATTATGTGTCACGTGGGCTCAGCAGGTCCGAGCCCGGCGCCCCTGGGCCCGGCAGGTCAGAGCCCCGGCACCCCTGGGCCCGGCAGCTCAGAGCCCGGCGCCCCTGGGCCCGGCAGGTCAGAGCCCGGCGCCCCTGGGCCCGGCAGCTCAGAGCCCCGGCGCCCCTGGGCCCGGCAGCTCAGAGCCCCGGCACCCCTGGGCCCGGCAGGTCCGAGCCCGGCGCCCCTGGGCCCGGCAGGTCAGAGCCCGGCGCCCCTGGGCCCGGCAGGTCAGAGCCCCGGCACCCCTGGGCCCGGCAGCTCAGAGCCCGGCGCCCCTGGGCCCGGCAGCTCAGAGCCCCGGCGCCCCTGGGCCCGGCAGGTCAGAGCCCGGCGCCCCTGGGCCCGGCAGCTCAGAGCCCCGGCGCCCCTGGGCCCGGCAGGTCAGAGCCCCGGCGCCCCTGGGCCCGGCAGCTCAGAGCCCCGGCACCCCTGGGCCTGGCAGCTCAGAGCCCGGCGCCCCTGGGCCCGGCAGCTCAGAGCCCTGGCGCCCCTGGGCCTGGCAGGTCCGAGCCCCGGCGCCCCTGGGCCTGGCGCATCAGTGATGAAAGCAAAAAAATTGCTTGAGCACCTTTTTCATTACGAATTTAGCACGGGTCACCCCCAACTGAGCTGCCCTCGCGAGGCAGGGGGTTTGGCTGCCAGATCCTCGTGGAGAGCGAGAGGGAGAGGGTGGGGACAGGCGTTTTGCTGGGCGGCGCGGGCTCTGCCGACGAGTGACCTGCTCCTCGCCCTGGTGTAAGGGGAGAGCTGACGAGGCTCCAGAGAGAGTCTTTGGGTTGGTGAGGCGACCGGCAGAGCGGCCGTCACGGATCATCCGGTCGAAGCCCTGCTGCGGGGCAGAGTTTCGGTGGCAGAGACCACCCAGCCTGCAGGAGCGGCGAGGCTCCCCCCCCCCCCCCCGAGAGCTCGTGGGGCCCCAGGAGACCGACTGGCAGAGGGGACGGCGCGGGGGCCCTCGGGGCCGGAGCGGTGCCCCACAAATAACAGCAGCCAGAGCGGGGAAGTGAACTCCCGCGAACGCACCTCTGGGTCTGCACCGCCGCTGCGTGCGGGGGCCGTGGGGGGGGGGAGGGAGGGGCAGGTTGCTAAGGGAACATTTGTCGGTGGGACGAGGCTTTAGCGACTTTGCTCCAGAATGCGAGATTTGTGGCTGGGAAACTTTTATACGTTTACGTTTCCTAGTCAGCCAAGATTTTTTAAAACGCATCGTTTGCCAAGGCCCTTATCTCACATTGGTGCCATTTCAAGAAGTCATAATCTGGGGAAGCTTCTGTCCTAAACATTTTTATTATTATAATTAATTTTTACGTAAGAGCATTAAAACAGCCATACAGGGGGGTCAGACCAAAGGTCTAGCCCAGTGTCCCATCTGCCAGCAGTGGCCAATGCCAGGTTCCCAGAGGGAATGAACAGAACAGGGAATCATCAAGTGATCCTTGCCCTGTCTCCCATTCCCAGATCCTGGCAAACAGAGGCTAGGGACACCCTCCCTGCCCATCCTGGCTAATAGCCATTGATGGACCTGTCCTCCATGAATTTATCTAGTTCTTTTTTGAACCCTGTTACAGTCTTGGCCTTCACAACATCCTCTGGCAAAGAGTTCCACAGGTCGACTGTCCGCTGTGTAAAAAAATACTGCCTTTTGTTTGTTTTAAACCTGCTGCCTGTTAATTCCATTGGGTGACCCCCAGTTCTTGTGTTATGGGAAGGAGTAAATAATACTTCCTTATCCACTTTCTCCACACCAGTCATGATTTTATAGACTTCTATCACATCCCCCCTTAGTCGTCTCTTTTCCAAGCTGAAAAGTCTCAGTCTTGTTAATCTCTCCTCACATGGAAGCCGTTCTATACCCCTAATCATTTTTGTTGCCCTTCTCTGAACCTTTTCCAACTCCGATAGATCGTTTTGGAGATGAAGGGACCAGGACTCCACACAGTATTCAAGATGTGGGCGTCCCATGGATTTATATAGTAAATGTGGAGGAGCTTGGTTTGCCAGACCCATCAGCAAAGCCACTGCTGACACTCTACGTGAAAAGGCTGCAAAAAACACCCAAGCCTCGGGACTGCATCGAGATGCAGAAAGCCTTTAAGCCAGGCCCTGTCAAAGCCAATTTTAGACACGCTGAACGAGGCTGTCGAGAATGCTGGAGACACAGCACACTTCATGCAAACAAACATGGCTGTCGCATCATTCTTGCTGAAATGGAAAGTGACACCACGCGCTGCAAACTGGAGGCCAAAGTTAAGGGCCTTGGCACGTGTTCACCCTGAAGCTGGACACTGGTTCCTACCCAGACCAGCGAAGGCTCTCACTATCTTCCTGCAAGAAACTCAGCCGACTGGTTAGAAGCATGTGAAGTAACAGCGAAAGACTCAGCCGTTGAAAAAGCGAAGGCCTCTCTCACGGCATTCGGAAAATGTGTATATGTGGCTGGTGAATGCACCGATGCAAAGGGGCATCCAGTGGTAGGCCAGTCGATGCATTTCTAGATGTTCAGATGATAGAAGATGTTAGGGTACAGATATTCAGGCCTGTCTGTAAAGACCCAGACTCTAAGAATTTAGGTGTATTCTTATCACTTGGCTAGTCCTAGAGGTATAAAAGAAAGAATGAAAATCACTGTCTGCCGGAGTAAGGGCCTTCTCTCACTGGGACAGTCGGAGGCCCTGTGCTCAGGCTAAGGCCTTTGGCTAAGCAGCAGAGGCAGCCATAAGCTGGGAAGCGACCGGTCACCTCCTCACATCCCAAACTAGTCACATTGAAATCAGGTGCTATTGGGCTGTTAGGATACAACCCTGTCCTGATAACGCCCATCGCCTCCAGAGAAAGGGAAGTGCCTCGAAGATGTAAAAGGAAACTTAGTTTGATAGCATCCTGTCTGGCAAGAACTCATTTATCACTAGCTGGGATGTGAAATCCTCACTTCTGTATTGTTTTGTCATTATAGTTCCCACTTTGCTGTTGTTTGTCTGTATAATCTCTGTCTGGTTCTGTGATTGTTCCTGTCTGCTGTATAATTAATTTTGCTGGGTGTAAACTAATTAAGGTGGTGGGATACAATTACTTACATAATCATGTTACAATATGTTAGGATTGGTTAGTTACATTTCCGGAAAATGATTGGTTAAGGTATAGCTAAGCTGAACTCAAGTTTTACTATATAGTCTGCAGTCAATCAGGGAGTGTGTGTGGGGAGAGGGGAAATGGGAACAAGGAATGGGGGTGGGGAAATTGGAATCGTGTTTGGCTAAGGGGGGGGAATGGGAACAGGGACACAGGTGAAGCTCTGTGGTCTCAGAGCTGGGAAGGGGGACACTAAGGAAGGAAACTGGAATCATGCTTGCTGGAAGTTCACCCCAATAAACATTGAATTGTTTGCACCTTTGGACTTCGGGTATTGTTGCTCTCTGTTCATGCGAGAAGGATCAGGGAAGTAAGTGGGCGAAGGAATAAGACCCCTAACAGAAGACACATCAGTTGCATCTGTGACAACCCACATCTTAGAAGCATTAAATGCTCGTCAGTGGGCCCCCAAACAGATGGCTGCTTGTGCATTTGATGGAGCTGCAGACGTCTCTGGAAGCCATGGTGGAGCACAAGCTTTGCTCAGAGAAAAGGGTAACCCTAGTCTCTCCTATACGCACGGCAGAGGTCATCTACTCTAGCTAGCACTAATATGAGCTATACAGACTCTTCAAAAGGCAGTTAAAAAGCTATACATTTAATGTCTTTGTTACACGCTTTTTTTCAGCAGGAGTCCAAAAAGACTGAACGTCTTGGAAAACATAGACCATGCACTGGGACTGAAGTTCAAATTAGTCCAGCCTGGGAAAACCCGCTGGCTTTCTCACGAGCGATCCTTGGCTGTTGTCTTAAAATTACTGCAAATTATTGGCTTTGGAAAGTATCTACCGAGATGGGATGGATCTAAGAAGTGAGGCTGGTGGATCACTTCCACGGCTACGTTCGGAGAAGACTATCCCCATTCTCTCTCTTGTAAATCTTCTGTTGCAACCCCTTGGGTCACTAAACAATGCCATCCAGGCATCTGCTACAACAGGAGTAGGTCTTTGCCCAGCAGTAGAAGTTACCCTTGGGTCAATCAGAGAGAGCACCATTGCAAACGTGCTGGAAGAAGCAAAGACTTCAGTCAGGAAGTTGACCAATGAAGGCACTTATTCTGAATCCTTAAGTGAAGAGGACAAGAAGTGTTTGCTAAGCCAGCTGGAAAAGTCAAGTACACGGAGTTGATCCTTACAAACCTACCACAGCAACTTTTGGACTCTATCAACCTCTACGTAGCGTTTACAGATGCCTGTCCTATAAAACACCGACAGCTGAGTGAGTGGAGTGGGCGCAACCAGCCACGGGGCTGCCGTGTGCTCAGGACAGAGACTTTGAACACAGAGTGGAACGTCACACGACGAATGAATGAAGATTTGACTTCAGCTTCTTCTTTATCATCACTCGTGGTTTGGCCCAATTTTTGTGCTCTGTCTCCCGGGATGAAGGAAGTCGGAATTGTTCTCCCGCTACTCGCAGTCACAACAGCTACGGTCGAGCGATCTTCGGCCTCACTGAATAGCGTTTTGTGCTCTGAAAGGATTCGCCGCCCCTGCCTGATCTCGTGAAGGACTGGACGCACCGGACACACGAGAAGCCACCGAAGACGAACGCACTGCGTTCGAGAAGTTCATTAACAGAGCTGTGCAAAATTACAACAAGAACCCAAGAGGGCTGGAGCGGCCGGGCTTCACAGAAGGCCGGAAGAGCCCGTTTTCGTTTGCGTGATGATTTTAACACACAAGTTCAATTTAATCAAATGGCCGGGAGACATTTTGCACTTTTTACGATGGTGCCCGTAAGCCCCGCTTCGCCCTCACGGTCTCACCCCTCGGCCCTCACCCCCGGTGTATTCGAACACCCCCGTTAATTTCAATTCCCGGGTGAAAACACCAGTCCCGAACGGGGCCCTGCTCCATTGAGAAGCTGGGGAGGGAGGATGCGGGGGGGGACAGGGGACGACTTGTTCCCACATGGGGTGGCTCAGGCATGGCAACAGGGTCCTGTTCAGCCCGACCTTTCAGGCGCGTCCACACAGCAACCCCCCGCACCCCGGGGCAGCGCAGCTGAGAACCTGGCCCTACACACTCAGGATCAAGCCGCCGGGCTAAAAACGCCGGGAGAGCCGTTCCCGCTCGGGCTGAGACCCAGGGGCTGCAACCTGGCGAAGGTGTCGGAGCCTGGCCTCCACCGCCACAGAGAGCAGCGGGCTGCGGGTCGGGAGTGAGGGGCAGCAGCCGAGCTGGGCTGGGGCGGGCAGGGGGGCTGGGGCTGTTTCTATATTTGCAGGGCTGAGTTTCCGGCCTTCTCGGCATTGCTCTGTGGTTCGGGGCAGGCAGCAGCGCCGTGCCGGGAGGGGGGTGGGGGGGCGGGTCTGTTGGGCGCGGTTTCGAATCGGCCGCGTCATGGAAAAGTCCAGAGCGGGGCGGGGGGGGGGGGGAGCGTTGTGTGGTTGTGTCCTTCATGAGGGGGCTGTGATTGGAACTGGGGGAGCACGGTCGGGATGTTGCCTGTTGGGGGGCAGCGTTGCCCCCTACTGGAGGGGGGGGGAGGTTGGGCCTGGGTGTATTTCCTGCCTCATGCACCAGCCAGCGTCTCTGGGGTTGGGGCTCACTGAAGGGGGGGATCCCAGGGCTCCATGTGCCCAAACCCAGACACTGGGGGACAAACACCCCCACACCGCAGCCCCCTCCCAATCCTCCCCCCCCCAGAACCCCTCCCTCCCCCCCCCCGTCCCCTGCAGTCCCCCCGCCTGCAAACCGAGGCCCTGAAAATAGCAGAAGTCACAGCTCAGCCACATCCTGGCGCCTCCACTGGGCAGGGCGAGGGGCGGCTCGGCTCCTCTCCCCAGGGGCCACTTGTACCCATATAAGGGCATAAGCCCCGTCCCACTGCGCAGGGGCCCCTGCGGGACGTGGCCCACATCCTGGGGCTCAGGACTCCTGGGTTCTCTCCCCAGCTCGGGGAAGGGAGTGGGGTCTGGTGGGTTAGAGTGGGGGAGGGCTGGGAGCCAGGACGCCTGGGTTTCTCTCACTGCCAGGGGCCCCCCAAATCCACCCCACCCTCCTCCACCTGCTGAAAAGCCCTTTATCTCCAGGAAGCCATCCGACTTTCAGGGCGGGAGCCACTTCCTGTCCCAAAGCCCCTGACACAACTTCCTGTCCCATGTGAGCCTCAGATCCCCGGGCCCAGCCCCAGGGTTAACCCCCCCAACTCTCCGGGCTGAGCTCACACAAGCTGCCCCCCAGCATTGAGATGCAGCCAGCTCTGGGGCAGGGGAACAGCTGCAGAGTGAAGCCCCCCCCCGGCCCGCCAACCCCCTGCCCTCAGCCACGGTTCAGTTCCCCCAGCTCCAGCGACCCGGCACCTCCCACCCCCAGAGACAGAAAGAGGAAGCAGGGCCTGGGGGGAGGGGAAGCCACCCACCTACACCTGTGGGGCTCCACCCCCCCCCACTGTGCCGGTGCCCCTCACTCCCGACCCGCAGCCCCCTGCTAGCCCAGCCCTGCCCCCTAACCCTGCCGGGCCCCTCACTCCCAACCCGCAGCCCCCTGCTAGCCCAGCCCTGGCCCCCCCCAGCTCCACCGGTGCCCCTCACTCCCGACCCGCAGCCCCCTGCTAGCCCAGCCCTGGCCCACCCCAGCTCTACCGGTGCCCCTCACTCCCGACCCGCAGCCCCCTGCTAGCCCAGCCCTGCCGGTGCCCCTCACTCCCGACCCGCAGCCCCCTGCTAGCCCAGCCCTGCCCCCCAACCTTGCCGGGCCCCTCACTCCCGACCCGCAGCCCCCTGCTAGCCCAGCCCTGCCCCCCAACCCTGCCGGGCCCCTCACTCCCGACCCGCAGCCCCCCGCTAGCCCAGCCCTGCCCCCCAACCCTGCCGGGCCCCTCACTCCCGACCCGCAGCCCCCCGCTAGCCCAGCCCTGCCCCCGCCCTTCCACAAAACGTTATGAATTTTCCATTCACACTTGCACCAGATGTGCCATAACCACTAAAATTAAGGTCACAGCGTTAACCGAGCCTGCGGGGGAGGGGAAGGCAGGGCCTGGCGGTAGCTTGGGGGCAGGGAGCCAGGAGGGAATAGATGGGGATGGGGGCGGGCTGGGAGCTAGAGGGGAGGGGGCTTTTCTGCTGTCCCCCACCCCAGCTCCACTGTGCTCACCCAGAGTCCAGGGGCCTGAGCTAGGGCAGGGCAGGAGTTGGAGCCCGGGGGGGGGGGGGGGACTCAGGGTACTTGGCTGTCTGTACTTGGCCCTCAATCCCCTGACCCCCACTGACTGCCCCTGGGGAGAGAACCCAGGAGTCCTGGCTCCCAGCTCCACAGCTTTAACCCCCCCAGACCCCACTCCCAGCTGGGCTGGCAGGGGGCTGCGGGTCGGGAGTGAGGGTCACCAGCAGAGCTGGGTGGGGGGCAGGGCTGGGCTAGCAGGGGGCTGCGGGTCGGGAGTGAGGGGCACCGGCAGGGCTGGGCGGGGGCAGGGCTGGGCTAGCAGGGGGCTGCGGGTCGGGAGTGAGGGGCACCGGCAGGGCTGGGCGGGGTCAGGGCTGGGCTGGCAGGGGGCTGCGGGTCGGGAGTGAGGGGCACCGGCAGGGCTGGGCGGGGGCAGGGCTGGGCTAGCAGGGGCTGCGGGTCGGGAGTGAGGGGCACCGGCAGGGCTGGGCGGGGGCAGGGCTGGGCTAGCAGGGGGCTGCGGGTCGGGAGTGAGGGGCACAGGCAGGGCTGGGCAGGGGCAGGGCTGGGCTAGTAGGGGGCTGCGGGTCAGGAGTGAGGGGCACCGGCAGGGCTGGGCGGGGGCAGGGCTGGGCTAGCAGGGGCTGCGGGTCGGGAGTGAGGGGCACCGGCAGGGCTGGGCGGGGGCAGGGCTGGGCTAGCAGGGGGCTGCGGGTCGGGAGTGAGGGGCACAGGCAGGGCTGGGCAGGGGCAGGGCTGGGCTAGTAGGGGGCTGCGGGTCAGGAGTGAGGGGCACCGGCAGGGCTGGGCGGGGGCAGGGCTGGGCTAGCAGGGGCTGCGGGTCGGGAGTGAGGGGCACCGGCAGGGCTGGGCGGGGGCAGGGCTGGGCTAGCAGGGGGCTGCGGGTCGGGAGTGAGGGGCACAGGCAGGGCTGGGCAGGGGCAGGGCTGGGCTAGTAGGGGGCTGCGGGTCAGGAGTGAGGGGCACCGGCAGGGCTGGGCGGGGGCAGGGCTGGGCTAGCAGGGGGCTGCGGGTCGGTAGTGAGGGGCCCCGGCACAGCTCCCCAAGCCAACTCTTGCCCCTGGCCCTTTAACGGGTCTGGAGGAGCCGGAGTGGGTGGGGGGGTTGTTCCCCTTTCTGGGCCGAGATCCCCTTCCTGCCACCATGTGGGGCTGGGTCCATTAACCCCACGCGGCCAGGGGTGAAGCTATGCACTGAGCTGGGTGAGGGGGCTAGAATTTCCGCTGTCAGGCCCCACTTCGAGCCACGGCCCCCCACTTCCTGTGGTTGGGCGGGGGGCGGGGGAGGGCGGCCGATCACATGACTGGTGCGGGACGGGGGAGGGGCGCATAGTGGGAGGGCCTCGGGTCAACCATAAAAAGCCCTGTCACCGGCTCCTCGCTCTCTCTCCTCTGCAGGTTGCTGACCGGAGCCCCCCCGTCCTCCACCCTGAGCCCCCCAACCCCGCCACAGACACAGGTGGGTTTCTCACCCTATGGCGATGCAGGACTCCTGGGTTCTCTCCCCGGCTCGGGGAGGGAGTGGGGTCTAGTAGGTTAGAGATGGGGGGGCTGGGAGCCAGGACTCCGGGGTTCTATTCCCCACTTCGGGAGGGGAGTGCGGTCTAGAGGTTAGAACGGGGGGGGGGGCTGGTAGCCCGGACTCCTGGGTTCTATTCCCAGCTCTGGGAGAGGAGTGGGGTCGAGTGGTTAGAGCGGGGAGGCTGGGAGCTAGAACTCCTGGGTTCTATCCACTCTGCTTCTCTGTGCCTCAGTGTCCCCAGTTCTGGAACTGGGGGGTGTTGGGAGGGGGGGTTGCTGGGCTGTCTGTTGCGTGCTGCGCCCCCCAGGAGCGGAAGTTGTCGCAAACCCGCACAGGGGTTTATGCAACAGCAAAATGGCGCCTGCTTCCCGCTTCCACCACAGCGGGGGGCGGGATCCGTCCGGGGCCCGAGTCTGGGGCGCAGGGATGCAGAGCCCCAGAGTACCTGCCTCTAGTCCCTTCTGGGGTCCCCCATCCTGCTTAGTCCCTCCACCAGCCTCTTCCTCTTGGGAGTCATGCCCCAATCTCTGCAGGGGGGCAGCAGTAAGTGGGGAGTACAGGCTCAGAGCCCCTCTCCTCCCAACCAAGCAAACAAGGATTTTGGGGTCCCCCCAGCCTCTAACATCAGGAAGCACCTCGCTTGAATCCCATACCTGTGAGCTGGATACGGGGCACAGGTAAGAAGGTCTCCTTTGCTCCAGGCTGGGAGCCCGGACTCCTGGGTTCTCTTCCAGCTCCAGGAGGGGAGCAGGGGCTAGTGGGTTAGAGCAGGGGGGGCTGGGAGACCGGACTCCTGGGTTCTCTTCCAGCTCCAGGAGGGGAGAAGGGGCTAGTGTGTTAGAGCAGGGGGGCTGGGAGCCCGGACTCCTGGGTTCTCTTCCAGCTCCGGGAGGGAAGAAGGGGCTAGTGTGTTAGAGCAGGGGGGCTGGGAGCCCGGACTCCTGGGTTCTCTCCCAGCTCTGGGAAGGGAGTTGGGGCTGGGGATTCCTTACTAATTATTTCTTGCCTTATTTGCCAACTCTAAAATAATTTGCTCACTGCACCGATCCTCCTGAGACAGTTTCCTCGGCTAAAATGACGTTGAGGCTCTAGTCTCTAATCGGTCCATCTCCCACGCCAGCAGCCCTGCAAGGAGCCAGCGGCTGGTTGTCAAATTAGGAACCGAGCGATTACGTTTGCAATCATTAGCCATATCCTAGGAAATTACATTGCGCGTCTTCTCATTTGCTCTCTATGCTTTCCAATAATTAGCCATTTCACAGTGATTTATTTGCAGCCCAGAAAACCCTTTTTGCAGCTAGAAATGACAATTAACAATTGGTCAGAATTGTATAATTATTAGTCTCTTAATAATAACAGTATTTAGTAATTAATCCCCGTTTTCTAATGAGTAATTCAATCAAGAGCCTGTGCTCTGCGGCGTTAAATGGCGCTTAAATCGTTCCTCACCACCTAACGAGCAGCGGATCCACCTTGGAGATCATGAGGGGTCGTTTGATAATTGGCAACGAGTTAAGCAGAATCAGGATCTTTATTTTAATATTGTAATTAGAGAATTAATACTGCAGTGATCGTTGTAACCCCTTGCTGTTAAATCAGTCAAGTAATAAGTGATCATTCGTTTACAACGCTCACTGCACAAGTCATTATTTTGTTGCTAATTATACCAAATTACAGCTCTAGGAGGGGAGTGGGGTCTACCAGGGTAGAGGAGGGGGAGGGCTGGGTTCTCTCCCCGACTCCGGGAGGGGAGTGGGGTCTAGTGGTTAGAGCAGGGGAGGCTGGGGGCCCGGACGCCTGGGTTCTGACAATCCTTCCCAGGGTCCCTGAACCGGCCCCCTCTGCTTGTGGCTCCCTGTTCATCTACCCAGCCGGGGACCGCAGGCAGCGGGAGCTGAGGGAAGGGCAGGGCAGGGCACGGGGCAGCCGGAGCCTGGCACAGGGCGGTGCCCGCCGAAGGACGCCGCTTGAGACCTGGCACCGATACGGACAGTGGACTCCTCCATAAAGTAGAAAGCACTACTAAACCGCCGTGTCCCGTGTAGTGTTTCCTACTTTATGGATGAGTGTACTGTGAGCAACGGGAGGAGAGACCGCCGCGCCGCAGGGGCTGGGGACCCAGGAGTCCGGGGGCCAGAGAGGGTGGGGGAAGGGAACCCAGGAGTCCGGGCCAGGGCTGAGGCGGGGTAGGAGCCAAGAGTCCAAGACCCCGGGGTCTGGGAGGAGAAACGGGGGGAGTGGTTCCCAGCGCCAGAGGTGGGGGTGTTGGTGGAACGGGACCCAGGAGTCCGGGTCTTGTGGCTGGGGGTGGGAAGAGGACGCGGGCACCTGGAGGACAAAGAAGATCCTGAGGGCAGGACCCAGGCATCCAGGCACTGGAGAAGAGCAAGGAGCCAAGGGAAGCCGTGGTGTCAGAATGGAGGGACCCAGGAGTCCGGGACTTGGGGGTGAAAAGCCCCCTGAGAGTCCCGGGGATTCAGGAGCAGAAGAAATGAAGGTATCAGGAACCCAAACTTGGGGAGCACCCAGAGTCTGCTCAGACCCTGGCCCGGGAAAGGGGGGGATGGTTTCAAATCTTTGCTGAGGCAAAACAGCTATAGAAGGTTGTTATCCACACAAAGCCGGGGAGGAAGGATTTAGGGACTGTACCTCAGCCAGCGTCTGGATTCAAATAAACTGCTGCATTGAAAGACAAAAACTCATAAATCTGCCTCCTCAAATTCATTTGTCTGGCGCGGAGATGCAGCCACCTCTGGGGTGGGGCAGCTGGGAAACAGCCGCATGTAACACCGCACTAGGATGGCTCACCTGGCACTAGGATGCAGCCACCTCTGGGGCGGAGCGGCTGGGGAACAGCCACATACAACGCTGCACAGGGATGACTCACCTGCGGCTGAGATGCAGCCAGCTCTGGGGTGGGGCAGCAGGGGAACAGCCGCACAGTGACGCCGGGAACACAAAGTGGGAGGTAAAATCCATTCTGGTGCTGAGGGGGAGCGAGGGAGGCAGAACAGACGCCCCTGGTTTGGGACTGGACCCAGACTCCGGGGCTTGGGGACATTTTCAAAGGAAATGCTTCCCCTGAGCTTCACCCCGTTCCCTGCAGCACAGCGCCCCCTAGTGCCGCCTTGGGGCCCGCCCTGACTGCCAGGGGAGAGTGCCCCCTGCTGAGCCCCTGCTCCCTGCAGCAAGCTGCACAAACCATTGCAACCACCTGCCTACCACACACAGGAGAAGTAGAGCGCCGAGGGGCACCGGCAGAGCCCTGTGAGGGAAGGGACCCCACGGCTGGGCTGGCAGGGGGCTGCGGGTCGGGAGTGAGGGGCACCGACAGAGCTGGGGGGGTGGGTCAGGGCTGGGCTAGCAGGGGGCTGCGGGTCAGGAGCGGGGGGCACCAGCAGAGCTGGGGGGTCAGGGCTGGGCTGGCAGGTAGCTGAGGGTTGGGAGTGAGGGGCACCGGCAGAGCTGGGGGGGCAGGGCTGGGCTGGCAGGGGGCTGCGGGTCGGGAGTGAGGGGCACCGGCAGAGCGGGGTGGGGGTCAAGGCTGGGCTAGCAGGGGGCTGCGGGTCGGGAGTGAGGGGCACTGGCAGAGCAGGGGGGGGTCAAGGCTGGGCTGGCAGGGGGCTGCGGGTCAGGAGTGAGGGGCACCGGCAGAGCGGGGGGGGGTCAAGGCTGGGCTGGCAGGGGGCTGCGAGTCGGGAGTGAGGGGCACCGGCAGAGCTGGGGGGGTCAAGGCTGGGCTGGCAGGGGGCTGTGGGTCGGGAGTGAGGGGCAGGGCTGGGCTGGCAGGGAGCTGTGGGTCGGGAGTGAGGGGCAGGGCTGGGCTAGCAGGGGGCTGCGGGTCGGGGGGGGGCACCAGCAGAGCTGGGGGGTCAGGGCGAGGCTGGCAGGGGGCTGCGGGTCGGGAGGGGCGGGCACCGGCAGAGCAGGGGGGGTCAGGGCGGGGGGGTCAGGGCTGGGCTGGCAGGGGGCTGTGGGTCGGGAGTGAGGGGCACCGGCAGGGCTGGGGTGGGGGGGGGGGCCCAGCGGGGTTATGAAATGGGACTTTCCAGCCTGCACCAAGGCGAGGGGAAAGCAGGGCTGGACTTGGTATGCCCGGTGCTGCCCTCCTGTGGCCGTTGCTGATATAGCAGCAGGCTCAGGAGCCCCCAGGATCCTGCCTGTCGCTCCATAAAGGGGTTCACTGGAGTGAGCCCCTCCCCCAGCCCCCTAACCATCCCCGGGCACCCCCATTATGCAGGGATCCCTCCCCGGCTTTTTCCTGCCCCCTGTGGGTCCCGGGGGGGGAGCATCTCCCTGGTTATTGTCTGGCCGCCCGGAGCAGGGGGCGAGGTTTGGGGGGGCCCCCGCCGCCCCCCGAAAGACGCAGGCACCCGAGGAAAGGGAGGGGGCGCAGGCTCTGCATTTCGTAGTTTATTTCACAGAAAAATGTCTCCTTGCTGTACAGATTAAAAAAAAAATCGAACGCTTTTAAGAAACGTGAAGAAAACTCTCTGCCCCACCCCCCGCCCCACCCCCCGCCCCGCCCTTCGATTTAGGGTTTCTCAGCCGGCTCACCACCACCCCCCAAACTGTGGGGCCCGCGGCACAGCCACTCACGCTCCAAAACCGCAGATCTGGGCTCTGGGGTTCAAAGAGCCCCCCCTCACATCCTCTATTGGGGGGTCCGGTGAACCCCCAACTCTGCCCCCTCCACACATCAGACGAGGTGCTCCAAATTTAACTGAAAGCACATATGCTCCCCTAAAAAGGAGTCTAATTTTGGGGGTGGCTCCTGAGAAGAGGGCAGACTGTGCCCTGGAACTCAGGATGCTCCTGCTAACATCCCCCCAAATATCGATAGCGAGAACCCCCACTGTGAGCCCGAAGAGGCGCTCCCCCACATTTTAACGGCAAGGAGAACTCAAAATCACTTCCTTGCCCCCAATCAGAGTAATTTGGGGGGGGCTGGGAAGGGGGATATGGGCCTGGAAATTTGGGGTGCTCGCAACGAGAGCGCCCCCTGAGATTCTGGAGCAGCTGCCAGTGAAAGCGGAACAATCTACCCCCTAAAATTTGGGGGGGGGGCTGCAAAAGAAAGGGGTGATCTAAACCCGAGATTTGGGGGGATTCACCCCCTGAAAATTGGGGGTGCTTCAAAGAGGGGCGATGCACCTCAGAAATGTAGGGGGACGCATGCCATCCCATGCCATGCAGGTCTCTGCCGGAGAAGCAGGATCTCGCCAGCCCCCCGACTGAGAAACACTAAATCAAGCCGGCTTTTTCAATTCCCCTCCCCAACCCCCCCCCCCACTTTTTTTGTGTTTTCCTCTTTAACCATTTTTTGTCTAAATCAACCCAACTCCCCCCCCACCCCCCACTTGTCTCAAAACACAGAAGTTTTGTCGGGTTTTTTTTATCGGTAAAACTCACAGAAGAGAAAAAACTGAAACGCTCACATGGGAAAAAAACGAGATTCGAGTCACAACGGGGCGGGGCCCCGGCAGCTGAGGGGGCGGGACGTAGCCGCCGACCAATGAGGGAGGGGGAAGTGAAGGAAGGAACCAATGGAAACAGAGGAGGCTGCTGCCGGTGCCGCTGCTAGAGGGCGCTGCTGCTGGAGGCTGGGCGGAGCCCCGCGGGCTACGGCGACCTGAAAAGAGGAGAAAGGGGGGGAAGGGTTAAGGGGATATGGGGAGAGGTCTGGCCCCCTGTGGGGAAAGGGGGAAAATGCAGACCCCAATGGGTCAGCCTCACAGGCCCATCTATCCCGGTATCCCGCCACCTCCCTGCCCTTCCGGATTAGCCTCATGAGCCCATTTACCCCGATCCGCCCCCCAGATGGCCCCACGGGCCCATGTATCCCGCCCTGTCCTGCACCCCACACCCATCAGCCCCATGTACCCCGGTACCCCACCCCCTCCCAGATCAGCCCCATGGGACCATCTACCTTGGTATCCTGCCCCCTCCTGGCTGCCCCAGATCAGCTCCATAGGCCTATCTACCCCAGTATCCTGCCCCCTCATCAGCCCCATGGGCCCATCTACCCTGGTATCCTGCCCTCTCCCAGCCCCCCCAGATCAGACCCACAGGCCCATCTAGCCCCGTCTCAGCCCCCTCGTACCGGGACGCTCGGCGACGGGCAGCGTGGGGGGGGCTGGGCGTTTCCCGCCTGCGCTTGCGACCCGGGGAGCGGCTGTTGGTTCCTCGGCTCCTCTGGGAGGGTTTGTCACTGAGGGGGGCGCCGGGTAAGGGGAGGGTCAGTGGGGCCCCCAGATCTGACCCACAACCCTCCAAGCCTGCCCCCTCCCAGGCGCCCGATTCCCCCCTCCCCTGCTCCTCAGCCCCCCCACCCCTCACCCTTCCCTCCTAGCCCCCCTCCCGCCCACGAGCTGGTCCCTGGGGTTCCAGCAGACACCTACCTGTGCCGCTCCCGCTGGGCCGGGGGGGGCTCCGGGGGGGAGGGCCGGCGCCGCTCGGCCGGGGAGTAGCTGAGAGAGCGCGAGTCACGCAGGGAGTCGATCGGTTTCCGGGGGCTCCGGGAGCTGTACGGGGGAAGGGGGCATGGCAGGTGAGAGAGCAGCGCCCCCTGCGGGGGGTGGGACCAGCAGCACTCTGGGCAGGACAGGGCAGGGGACCCAGGGTCAGCCAGCTGTGCTCCTGCTCCCTGGGGAGAATGGGGACCCAGGCGTCCGGGCTGGCATCAACCACCAACTCCCCTCAGACAGACCCAGAGGGATCCAGGGGAAAACAGGGACCCAGGTATCCAGCCTGGCAATGCCCAACCCCTAGGACAATGAGGACCCAGGCGTCCAGACCAACACCCCACACTTACCGCCTCTGCTCAGGCGAGAGCTTCTTGGGGGCCGCCTTCGGCTGTGGCTGGGGCCCCGGCTTAGGAGAGGAGGAGGAAGAGGAGGAGGAGGAAGAAGAGGACGAGGAGGAGGAGGACGACGAGGAGGAGGAAGACGAGGAGGACGACGAGGAGGATGAAGACGTTGAGCTGCTGCTGGAGCTGCTGGAGCTTCGGGAACGGCGTTTCCGCTTGGCCACCTCCAGGGGGCGCCCCTCGCGGGCCAGCTCCTTCTGCGCCGGACTCAGGGACCTGCGGACAGGGGCAGAGTGAGAAACTGGGGCAGGGGAGAGTGGGACTGGGCAGGGGGCACCATGCGCAGGGTGGTGGCTCAGCAGGGGGGCACTGGGCTGGGCCAGAAGGAATGGGGTGGGGAGCTGGGTGAAGGGTGCCCTGCTGCAAGGGGCCGGAGATGGGAGGGCGTGCCGCGAAGGAATGGGGACAGGCCGTGGGGGACCAGGCAGAGGACAGGCCTGCCGTGCCATGGGGGACCAGGGAGAGCGGGGACATGCCACATTGTGGGGGGGCTCTGGCCGGGGGGCACCGCAGGGGACTCACTCTTTCTTCGCTGTCTCCAGGTCGGGCCCCTTGCTCGCTGGAGAGTCGTGGCTGGACTCCGAAGAGCTGGAGCTGGAGTCGGAGGAGGAGGACGAGGACGAGGACGAGGACGAGGACGACGAGGACGACGACGAGGAGGTGGACGAGCTCCTCTTCTCTTTGGACGGGGTGCGGGGGGGCACCGGCAGCGGCACCAGCAGCTTGGGGACTCCACTCCGGGCTTTGTCTGGCAGCTCCCCGGGCCCCTCCGGGGCTGGCGGCTCCGACTTGACCTTTGGCCCTTCCCTGTCTTCCTCCTTGGGGGGCAGCACCGGGAGTGGGGCGGGCAGGGGGCTGGGCACCTTGTGGGATGCAGAGGAGGAGGAGGAAGAGGAAGAGGAGGAAGATCTGACTTTCTCTGGCCCTTTGGCTGGGGGGAGGCGGCCGGCAGGTGGGGAGCCCCCAGGGGCGACAGGGCAGGAGTTCAGGGTCCAGGCGGGCGCTGGACCCCCATTCCTCACCGCTCCCAGAGATCCCTCTGGCCGTGGGGAGTGGATCTTGGGGGCAGGGGAATGGGCTTTCCTGGCTTTGGGGGAGGCCTCGTCCGGCGCCGGCGGGGAGCAGGACGGACTGCGCCGGATGGGCACCACCACCACGGGCGACATCTTCTCAGCTCTGCCTGGTGCTGTCTTGTCAGCTGCTCCCACTTTGGGGTATTTCTCCAGCACCGGCGGTGAGCGGGACCTCCTCCCGGCTCGTTTCGGTGAGCCCGAGCCTGAGCGGGTCCTGGCTGGTGACGCCTTCGAGCGGCCACGGTAGGAAGAGGCTGGAGTGCGGGAGACGTCCAGTTTCGGCGGGGAGCGGGAGCGGGGCTGCCGGGAGCCGCGGCGCCGGGGGGAAGACCCCGCTCGGGCTCGGCGGGGCGGCGTGCGGGATCTGCCGCGGCGGGGCGAGGACGGCGAGCGCTCCCGGCGGCGGGAGAATCGCGAGGTGGATCTCGAGCGGCTCCTGCCGGGCGACGAGATGGATCGGTCCCTCCGCAGGGAGCTTCTGGATTTGCCTCGTCTGGAGATGGACCGGGAGCGGGTTCTCCTGGGCGAGGACCCAGATCTTCCTCGCCGCAGGGAAGATCTCCACTTCCCCCTTCTGGAGGGGGAGCTGGACCGACCACGCCTCGTCGGGCCCTTCGGTCTCTCTGGAGACGACCCAGAGCGGCTGCTTCTGGGAGACGCCCCCAGCTTCTCTCGAGGTCTCGGGGATGAGCCGGACCTGCCACGCCTTGGAGGAGATCTGGATTTTTCTCGAAGTCTTAGGGACGAGCCTGATATACTGTACCTTGCAGGCGATCTGGATTTCTCTCTAGATCTCAGAAATGAGCCAGAACTGCCATACCTTGCAGGAGATAGGGATTTCTCTCGAGGCCTGGGAGATGAGCCCGACCTGCTGCGCCTCGGGGGCGATCGGGACTTCTCTCGCGGCCTCGGGGGCGATCGGGACTTCTCTCGCGGCCTCGGGGGCGATCGGGACTTCTCTCGCGGCCTCGGGGGCGATCGGGACTTCTCTCGCGGCCTCGGGGGCGATCGGGACTTCTCTCGCGGCCTCGGGGGCGATCGGGACTTCTCTCGCGGCCTCGGGGGCGATCGGGACTTCTCTCGCGGCCTCGGGGGCGATCGGGACTTCTCTCGCGGCCTCGGGGGCGATCGGGACTTCTCTCGCGGCCTCGGGGGCGATCGGGACTTCTCTCGCGGCCTCGGGGGCGATCGGGACTTCTCTCGCGGCCTCGGGGGCGATCGGGACTTCTCTCGCGGCCTCGGGGGCGAGCCAGATCTGCTGCGTCTCAGAGGTGATGAGGATATTTCTGCCCGTTCTGGAGAAGACTCCGAGCTGCTTGGAGGTGTTCTGGATTTCTCTCTGATGCCAGGGGACGACCCCAATCTGCTCCTTCTTGGGGACATTCCATATTTGTCTTTTGTCTCAGGAGACATCGGCTTGACCTGACTTGCTAAAATCCTCACTAACTCTGTAGCTTCTGGAGAAACCACGGGCCTGCTGTGTTTTGAAACTGCCCCAAGCTTGCTTCCTGACCCTGGAGAGGATCCGGATCGGCTGCGTCTTGGGGGCGAACTGGATTTCCCTTTCAGTGTCAACAATGTTCCAGATCCGCTCAGTGAGGGAGGCGATCTGGATTTTGCTTGCTCTGCAGAGACCCCTCTCATGGGCGGAGATGGGGACTTCTTTTTCACTTCTGGAGAGGATCCGGATCGGCTTTGCCATGGCTGAGGAGATCTGGATTTTTCCTTCACCACTGGAGAGGCACCAGGCTTAACATATCTTGGAGGTGATCTGGATTTCTTTTTTGGCTCTGGAGAAGATCCTGATTGGCTATGCCTTGGGAGTGGTGAGCTAGATTTATCATTTAGTTCTGGAGAGGATCCAGACCTGCCTCTCGCAGGCGGCGATCTGGATTTCTTCATCGGTTCTGGAGAGGATCCAGACTGGCTACATCTTGGAAGCAAGCTAGATTTCTCTTCCACCACTGGAGAAGACACAGCACCACTGTGTCTTGGAGAGGTCTTAGACACCTTCTTCAATTCTGGAGAGGATCCAGATCTGCTTCTCCCTGGAGAAGATCTGGATTTCCCTTCCACTGCTGGTGAAGATCCAAGCCCACTTTGCCTTTGAGGAGAACTGGATTTCTTCTTCAACCCAGGAGAGGAGCCAGACCTGCCTCTCGCAGGAGGTGATATAGATTTCTCTCTCTGTTCTGGTGAGGATCCAGATCTGCTTCGTCTCAGGGGTGATCTTGGTTTCTCTCGCACAGCTGGAGATGATCCAGATCTGCTTCGTCTCGGGGGCGATCTAGATTTCTCTCGTACTGCTGGAGATGATCCAGATCTGCTGCGTCTCGGGGGCGATCTAGATTTCTCTCGCACGGCTGGAGATGATCCAGATCTGCTGCGTCTCGGGGGCGATCTAGATTTCTCTCGCACGGCTGGAGACGATCCAGATCTGCTGCGTCTCGGGGGCGATCTAGATTTCTCTCGCACGGCTGGAGACGATCCAGATCTGCTGCGTCTCGGGGGCGATCTAGATTTCTCTCGCACGGCTGGAGACGATCCAGATCTGCTGCGTCTCGGGGGCGATCTAGATTTCTCTCGCACGGCTGGAGACGATCCAGATCTGCTGCGTCTCGGGGGCGATCTAGATTTCTCTCGCACGGCTGGCGATGATCCAGATCTGCTGCGTCTCAGGGGCGATCTAGATTTCTCTCTCAATGCTGGAGAAGACCCAGATCGGCCTCTCACAGGTGGTGATCTGGATTTCTTCTTCACCACTGAAGAGGACCCAGATCTGCCTCGTCTCGGGGGTGTTCTAGATTTCTTTTTCAACACTGGTGAGGACCTAGACCTGCTTCGTCTCAGTGGTGATCTAGATTTCTTCTTCAACACTGGCGAAGACCTAGACCTGCTTCGTCTCGGTGGTGATCTGGATTTCTTTCTCGCCAATGGAGAAGATCCAGATCTCCTTCGTCTGGGGGATGACCTGGATTTCTTCTTCACTTCTGGAGACGATCCAGACCGGCTTCTTCTAGGTGGTGTTCTGGATTTCTTTTTGAGTGCCGGAGACAATCCAGATCTCCTCCTCCTCCTCCTGGAAGGCGTTCTGGATTTCTTTTTCAGCACTGGAGACGACCCTGACCGGCTCCTCCGAGGGGAAGATCTGGATTTCTTTTTTGGCCGAGATGATGAGCCAGAGCGGCTCCTCCGAGGTGATGATCTGGATTTCTTCCGTAGGCGAGGGGACGATGTGGAGCGGCTGCGTCTTGACACTTTCCTGGATTTCTGCTTTACTTCTGGCGACGAGTCTGACCGGCTCCTCCGCAGGAGCAGCCTGGATTTCTTCCTCCGCTCAGCTGACGACCCAGAGCGGCTCCTCCTGGCTGAAATCAGTGATTTCTCCCGCCTGGGAGAGGACCCTGACCTGCCTCGCCGGGGCGGGGTTCTAGACCGGGACCTGCCTCGCCGGGGCGGGGTTCTAGACCGGGACCTGCCTCGCCGGGGCGGGGTTCTAGACCGGGACCTGCCTCGCCGGGGCGGGGTTCTAGACCGGGACCTGCCTCGCCGGGGCGGGGTTCTAGACCGGGACCTGCCTCGCCGGGGCGGGGTTCTAGACCGGGACCTGCCTCGCCGGGGCGGGGTTCTAGACCGACCCCGCCTCGCCGTGTTCCTGCTCCTAGACCAGCCAGGCCTCTGGGGTGTCCTGGAGCGGGACCATCCTCGTCTTTGAGGACTGCGAGATCTCCCCCTCCTCTGGGGCGTACGGGATTTGCCCCACCTGGGTGGAGTGCGGGAACGGGAACGGCCCCATCTCTGGGGGCTCCGGGACCTGCCTCTCCACTGGGGGCTCCGGGATCGGGACCGGCCCCGTCTCGGTGGCGTGCGTGAACGGGCCCCCCGGCGGGGCGGGGTGCGGGAACGCCCTCCCCGGCGGGGCGGGGTGCGGGAGCGCTCCCTGCGGGAAGGGGGCGTCCGCGAGCGTGACTTGGCGTCTCTCTTTGAGAGGGAGCGGGTTTTGGCGCTCTTCGCGGGGGTGCCAGATCGCTCACGCCGGGACGAGGGCTTGGGGGCAGCCTTAGCAGGCTGGGAGGGCTCCGGGGAAGAACTGGAGCGGTCCCGGCGCTGGGAGCCCCTTGATTTCTCCTGCCTGCTTGGGGCCGGCTTATCCCGCTCGGGAGAAGAGGAGGAGGAGTCTTCGTCGCTCTCAGAGCCTGAGCGGGATGGCTGGGGGGAGGGGGCCTTCCGGGTCGTGGCCGGTGCCAAGGGGGCAGCCACTAGCGACGGGCTCTTGGGGCGATCAGCCACTGGCTTTTTCGGAGGCGGGGAGGAGGAACGGGGGGACTTGGTCTCTTTGGAGGGTGGGCGCTTGTGGCCGGACGAAGCCCTCTCCCGGGCCGGCTCGGGGGACGGGGAGCGGCGTTGCGGGCGTGGCTCACGCGCCGAGGTCAGGGTGGGGGTGGATTTGCGCTCTGGCTGCCGGGGGTGATCCTTGTCCTTCTGCTTCCCCTCGGAGACGGGCGACAGGGAGGAGGAACGCTGGCGGGGGGAGCGCCGAGAAGACTGCTTCTGTGGGAGGGGGAGAGAGAGCTGCTACTGCATGGACTTCAACCCACACCCCCAGCCTCACTGCTCTCACCCATTAGCCCCCATTCCCCTCCCAGAGCAGGGATAGAACCCAGGAGTCCTGGCTCCCAGCCTCCCCCAGCCCTCTGACTCACTAAACCCCACTCCCCTCCTGAAGCTGGGGAGAGAACTCAGGAGTCCTGGCTCCCATCCCTGCCCTGCTCTGACCCACCAGACCCCCCCTTCCCTCCCGGAGCTGGGGAGAGAACTCAGGAGTCCTGGCTCCCAGCCCCCACCACTCACCTCTCGCTTATCTCGACCCTCCCGGGGGCTGCCACTCTGTGCACGCCGGCTGACCTCGGGGGATGCTGAGTGATCTCTCTTGGGGGCATCCTTTGGGGCACCCTCGGGGTCAGCTCTCCTCCGCGGCGGCGCGGCGGGGCTCACGCTGGGCCGGGAAGCCCGTTTCTGAGTGGTGACACTCCGGGACCTGGGGAGGTTGGGGCAAAAGAGAAGGATCAGAGATCACTGAGAGCAGCAACACCCCCTGGGTGTTAGGAAGCCCTTCGAGGCAGGATCCCGCGCCCCTGACACCCCACCCCCACCCCACCGGCGGGGCGCCTACCTGCTCCGCGAGCTCTCCGAGGAGGAGGAAGAGTCTGGAGAGGACGAGCGACCTCTTCGGCCCTTCTGGGATGCCGACTCGCTGGTGGATCTGAGAGCACGCGGTCGGTTAGGGGGAATAATACCTGCCCTTGGGAGGTGGGCAGCGTGGGCAGCACAGGCTGGGGCGAGGAAATCAGAGGAATCCTGGCCGGTGGAGGGGTAGGGCAGCCGGGGGGGGGAGCCAAATCAGGGAGTGTGGGGAGTGCAGGCGGGAGGGGGGGTGATTAGTGGGGAGGAATCCTGGCAGCAGGGGGTGGGCGACGTGGGGGGCGAGAATCAGGGAGCATGGGGAGCGCAGGCCGAAGGGTCTGGCCGCAGCATTGGGGGGCACAGGCCAGGGAGGTGCAGGAGGGGGCTGACAGCGGTGCAGGGGTTCAGGAGGGGACTAGCTGTGGCATTCGGGGGGGGGGGGGCACACACTGGACTCTTACCTCTTCCTCTTCTTCTCCTTGGCTTTGTGTTTGCTCTTGGGACTGGGAGACCTGAGGTGAGTAACAGGGACCATTGGGAAACGGGAGAGCCCCCCACGCCCAGTGCCCCGCCCCCAACAGCACCCCCTGCTGGGAGAGGCCGGGGCTAGAATACCCCAGAGTTCCCCCCACAGCTAGCGCCCCACCCCACAGAGCCCTCTGCTGGGAGAGGCCAGGCCTGGAGTCACCAGGAGCTCCCCCCAAAAGCCACCGCCCCGCTCCACCCCACAGCACCCCCTGCTGGGAAAGGCCAGGGCTGGAGTCACCAGGAGCTACCCCCACAGCGCCCCCTGCTGGGACAGGGCGGGGCTGCCCATTTCACTAAGAAAAACCAGCGCAGTCCCTCACCTGTGTTTCCTCTTCTTCGAGTCTGACTCAGACCTGGACAGAGAACATGGAATGTGAGGTCAGCAAAACCATGGCACCCCACTGCGTCCCAATCACCCCGCAACTAACAGACCCTGGGGCCCATAGACTCCCCACCCCCAGAGCCAGCCAGTCACCCGCCTTGGGGCTGGATTGGAGCCAGCGCCCCCTACAGGGGAAAGGCCACATGTCCCATTCCCTCCCTCCCCCCCCCCCGAGCCCATCCCTTACCTGTGTTTCTTTTTCTTAGAGCTCTTTTTCCTCTCCCTTCGAGAAGGGGATCTGCTCTCTGACCTGCAGGGGAATGCAACTGGAGTCAAACGCAGTTGGAGGGCATCAGAGACTTCCAAGAGACCTGGCTCCCAGCCCCCCCACTCTACCCACTGCACCCAACTCCCCTCCCAGAGCTGGGGAGAGAACCCAGGTGTCCTGGTACTCACCTGCCTCTGTCTTTCTTCTTTTTCTTTTTTTTCTGCTTGGGGGATGGAGAGCGGGAGCTGCTGGACTCACGGACCAGGCTGGGGACAGACAGAGCAGGCGTGAAGGGGTTAATCGCCCCTGGTCCAGCCCCTCCCTCACCACGAGCTGAACCCCTGGTATGGAGGCAACAGACCTCGAGCTTGTGTCCTATTGTTTGCGTTCCCGCCGCTAGAGTGCAGGGCTGCAACTCAGGCCAGACAGGGAGGGGTATTGAGCATCCACCCCAGCACCGCACACAGCCTGCCCCCTGCCAGCACGGGGCCCCCACAACCCCGAAGACCCCAGCAGGGGGCACCCCAGCCAGTACCCGTACTGCTTCTGCTGCTCCTGCTGCTGCTTGGCAGCCGCCGCCTCCTTCGCCCTGCGGCTGGGGTCGAACGAACTCCCGTCGACGTAATTCTCGCTGATGCCAAAAGCCGCCCTCAGCCGCTCGTTCTTCTTCTCATTGGCCTCGGCCAGCTGGTGGGTCTCTGTGACCCTGGGGAGGGGAGAGGAGGCGGTAAGGGGCGCAACAGACCGCAAGACTGGGGGAGCCCAGAGCTGGGCTAGCAGGGGGCTGCGGGTCGGGAGTGAGGGGCACCAGCAGAGCTGGGGGGAGCCCAGAGCTGGGCTAGCAGGGGGCTGCGGGTCGGGAGTGAGGGGCATCGGCACAGCCGAGGGGGGCAGGGATGGGGCACCCGCTGACACACCTCAGGCCCAAGACGCAGGAAGGGAAGGTGGAGCCCGTCTCTAGTGCCCAGCCAGTGAAGCTCGCAATGCCGGGGAGAGGCACGCTGGGGGAAGCGCCCCACTGCTGGTGGCCCTCTTGGGTACTTACGCTGGTTTCTGCTCAGGCTGCTGCTCCCCCTCCTTGCCCAAAGCCACGTCCTTCTCCACGAGCATGAGCCGGAAGGTCGCCACCTTCTCCTGGATCTCGCCCTCAGCATAACTGGGGAGAGGAGCCAGGAGAGTCAGGGGGCGCCGGGCGAGACGGGGTGTCCCCGGACTCTGGCCGAGGACACCTGAGCGAGGCTGGGCCAGTGCCCGGCTTTTCCATCCTCCGGCAGCTCCCAAAGCAAGTCGGGGGCAACGTGGACCCCCCCCTCCACCCCACGGTCTCGGTGCCTCCCAGGCCTTTTCTACGGTGCCCGCCAAAGAAGGCGACAGACAGGCAGCGGTGGCAGCATCAGCTACGGGCCCACCAGCCCGGGGGCAGAGAGCCGGGGCAATGTCCCCTCTCCACAGGAGGGCTTGAACTGGGGTCTCCTGCCCCGAGAGCTCCTCCAGCCACCAGGCCACAGCCTGAGAAGACAGGGACCCACGGCACATGCCCCCTCCCCCATGCACCCCTGCACTGCGTCAAGGGGCCCGTTGGAGCACGAGACGGGCCCTCTCCATGGCAGGGTACAGCCTACTTTGGGGCACCCTAGCTACATTCATCGGCATAGCACAATGCACCCCCCCCAACACACACAACCCCCGTGTCCCATCCCCACCCCCCGATTTGTGCCCCCCAACAACCTCCACCTCCCATCGCCACCCCCTGATGTGTACCCCCCCAAACGCCCCACGTCCCATCGCCACCCCCCGATGTGTGCCCCCCAACAACCTCCACCTCCCATCGCCACCCCCTGATGTGTACCCCCCCAAACGCCCCACGTCCCATCCCCACCCCCCGATGTGTGCCCCCCAACAACCTCCACCTCCCATCACCACCCCCTGATGTGTACCCCCCCAAACGCCCCACGTCCCATCCCCACCCCCCGATGTGTGCCCAACAACCTCCACCTCCCATCGCCACCCCAATGTGTACCCCCCCAAACGCCCCACGTCCCATCCCCACCCCCCGATGTGTGCCCCCCCCAAACGCCCCACGTCCCATCCCCACCCCCCGATGTGTGCCCCCCTACAAACCCCACATCCTATCCCCACCCCCGATGTGTGCCCCCAAGCTCCCTGTGTGCCCTCCCAATGCGTCCCCCCATGTCCCACCCCCAGTGTGCCCCCAACCATCCCCACCTCCGCTGTGCCCCTTGCATCCCACCTCCATCCTCAATGTGCCCCCCCACGTGTGACACAGTGTAGCACCCCCACACGTACCCCTGTTCCTCCATGAGCTCGGCCAGCTCCAGGCATTTCAGCTCCACCTTCCGCTTGCGCTCATGGTCCAGGATCTCCTGGTTGGGCTTCTTCACCAGAGACGACTCCAGCTTCCTGAGCTCCTCCTCCGACTTGTAGTCGGTTCGCTCCTTCTTGTGCCGCACGGCCGAGAGGTTGCGCTGGACGTAGCCGTTGGTGCCGCTGCCCCGGGGAGTGGGGAGCCCTATCCCATTGTACATGGCGCCGCCAGGCTAGCACCGCCCGGGCCTGCAAGACCTGCGGAGACACACACGGCCTCAGACCCCTGAGTTCGGGCTGCCAGCGGCCCCAGCATGCCACGCTAACCACTAGACCCCACTCCCCTCCCAGAGAACCCAGGTGTCCTGATTCCTAGTTCCTGGTCCCCTAGCAAGGGTGCCCTTCCCCTCCGCCCCGAACATACCAAACACAAAACCCACCCCCAACAAACGTCTTTTTAGGATGACAACACACAGCTAGATCCAAATTAGCATGTAAACGAGGGCAGACCTCCGGGGAGCCTGAGGAGGGGGTTTGGTGTTGGGGAGACTGCAGGGAGGGGGCACAGACAAGAAGATGGGGGGCATGCAGGGGGAAGGGATGGCCTAAATGACGCTCTGTGGCAGGAGGAGGATGGGGGGGCAGAGAGGGAGAAGGGATTATGGAGCAGAGATAAGGGGGAGACGCAACAATTACAGGGGAAAAATCTGTACTTTGAGGGTCACCCCCAGGTGGGGGGCTGTGGCTCCTGCACTGCCCCCACCCCCACCTCTGCTCCCGACCCAGCCTCTCCTGTCCTCGCCACACCCTCCCCTGCCCCCTCTCCATCCCCCTGCCCCCCACCCACTCCTCCCATCCCCCTGCTCCCTCCCCTTCCCCATCCCCCCTGCCCCCCACCCACTCCTCCCTTCCCCATCTACCCTGCCCCCATCCCAGCCCCTCCTCTGCCCCCTGTCCTGCCCTTGCCCCTCCCCCATCCCCATCCCCCCTGCCCCCCACCCACTCCTCTACCCCCGCCCCTCCTCTGCCCCCCGTCCTGCCCCTACCCCTACCCAACCACACCCCCCACCCCTTCCCCAGCCCCCACCGACTCCTCTGCTCCCTCCGCCCAACCCCCCCAGACCCTCCCCACCAACCCCATCCCCACCCCCCTGCCCCCCACCCCAGACCCTCCCCACCGACCCCCTCCTCTGCCCCCGCCCCTCCTCTATCCCCGTCCTGCCCCTCCCCCCCACCGACCCCCTCCTCTGCTGCCCCCTCGCCCCAGGCCCCTCCCCGCGGCCCCGGGCCCCCCGCGCCGCGTCTGCGCCACTCACGGAGCCAGGCCGCCCGCTCGCTCCGCGCCGCCGCCTCGGCCTGAGCCTGACTCCGAGCCAGCAGCTGCCCCCGCCCCCGCGAGCGCCGCCCGCCGCGCGGCACCACGGGAAATGGAGTCCGCCGGGCCGCGCCGCGCCGCGCGGGGCGGCGGGCGCGCCGGGCGCGCGGCACTACAGCTCCCGGCGGGCCCCGCGCGCGCGGGGCCTGCCGCCGCCATTTTGTGCGCTGTGCCGTTGGGCCGCGGGGCACGCCGGGAGCTGTAGTCCGGCTGAGCCGGGGAGGCTCCGTCCGGCAATGGCGGGGCCCCGGTCCGGCGCGACTACAGCTCCCATGAGGCCCCGCGGCAGGCGCACAGCCCACTGGGATGCCCACGACCCAGCTCAGGGCAAAGGGCGGCCGGGGCCGCCGGGACTCCGGTTCCCATGAGGCGCCGCGGCAGCCGCGCAGCCCGCTGGGTAACCACCAGCCTGCTGGGGAAGGCCGCTCCCGGCGTGCCCCGCGCCAAACACCGCCATTTTCTCCGCGGGGCCGCGGGGCAGGCCGGGAGCCGTAGTCCGGCCCCGGCGGGACTACCGCGCCCATGAGGCCCCGCGGCGGGGCGCAAGGCCTTCTGGGACATGCCCTGGCCGGGGGCGGGCCCGTGAGACCGCTTCCCGACGCCATTTTGATCGCTGAGGGGATGATTGTAGGGTCTCCCCCGCCAGGCCGCTCTCTGGCCCCAGGGCCCCCTCGGTCGCGGGCTCTCCCCCGCCAGGCCGCTCTCTGGCCCCAGGGCCCCCTCGGGGTCGCGGGCTCTCCCCCGCCAGGCCGCTCTCTGACCCCAGGGCCCCATCATATAATCTCAGGGTTGGAAGGGACCTCAGGAGGTATCTAGTCCAACCCCCTGCTCAAAGCAGGACCAATCCCCAACTAAATCATCCCAGCCAGGGCTTTGTCAAGCCTGACCTTAAAAACCTCTAAGGAAGGAGATTCCACCACCTCCCTAGGTAACGCATTCCAGATGATACGTCTGAGGGAAGGGAGCAGAAGGAGACTCCGGTGATTGGAAGGCATGAGATGTGCTGTCCTAGGGTTGGGGATTCCACGACCACCGCTCCCAAGAGAAGGAGGCGCGTGGTGGTGGTCGGGGACTCTCTCCTCAGGGGTACTGAGTTACCTGTCTGCCACCCCGACCAGGAAAACCGAGAAGTCTGCTGCTTGCCAGGACCTAAGATTCGTGATGTGGTGGAGAGACTGCCGAGACTCATCAAGACTTTGGATCGCTACCCCTTCCTGCTTCTCCACGTGGGCACCAATGATACTGCCAAGAGTGACCTTGAGTGGATCACTGCGGACTACATGGCTCTGGGAAGAAGGATAAAGGAGTTTGAGGCACAAGTGGTGTTCTCGTCCATCCTCCCCATGGAAGGAAAAGGCCTGGGCAGAGACCGTCGAATCGTGGAAGTCAACGAATGGCTACGCAGGTGGCGTCGGAGAGAAGGCTTGGATTCTGTGACCACAGGATGGTGTTCCAAGAAGGAGGAGTGCTGGGCAGAGACGGGCTCCACCTAGCAAAGAGAGGGAAGAGCATCTTCGCAAGCAGGCTGGCTAACCTAGGGAGGAGGGCTTTAAACTAGGTTCACCAGGGGAAGAAGACCAAAGCCCAGAGGTAAGTGGGGAAGTGGGATACCGGGAGGAGGCACGAGCAGGAGCGCGTGAGACGGGAGGGCTCCTGCCTCATACTGAGAAAGAGGGGCGATCAGCAGGTTACCTCAAGTGCCTATATACAAATGCACGAAGCCTGGGAAACAAGCAGGGAGAACTGGAAGTCATGGCACAGTCAAGGAATTATGATGTGATTGGAATAACAGAGACTTGGTGGGATAACTCACATGACTGGAGTATTGTCATGGATGGATATAAGCTGTTCAGGAAGGGCAGAAAAGGTGGGGGAGTTGCACTGTATGTAAGGGAGCAGTATGACTGCTCAGAGCTCAAGTATGAAACTGCAAAAAAACCTGAGAGTCTCTGGATTAAGTTTAGAAGTGTGAGCAACAAGGGTGATGTCGTGGTGGGAGTCTACTATAGACCACCGGACCAGGGGGATGAGGTGGACGAGGCTTTCCTCTAGCAACTCGCAGAAGTTACTGGATCGCAGGCCCTGGTTCTCTTGGGAGACTTCAATCATCCTGATATCTGCTGGGAGAGCAATACAGCGGTGCATAGGCAATCCAGGAAGTTTTTGGAAAATGTAGGGGACAATTTCCTGGTGCAAGTGCTGGAGGAACCAACTAGGGGCAGAGCTCTTCTTGACCTGCTGCTCACAACTGGGAAGAATTAGTAGGGGAAGCTAAAGTGGATGGGAACCTGGGAGGCAGTGACGATGAAATGGTCGAGTTCAGGATCCTAACACAAGGAAGAAAGGAGAGCCGCAGAATACAGACCCTGGACTTCAGAAAAGCAGACTTTGACTCCCTCAGGGAACTGATGGGCAAGATCCCCTGGGAGAATAACATGAGGGGGAAAGGAGTCCAGGAGAGCTGGCTGTATTTTAAGAATCCTGATTGAGGTTACAGGGACAAACCATCCCGATGTGTAGAAAGAATAGTAAATATGGCAGGCGACTAGCTTGGCTTAACAGTGAAATCCTTGCTGCTCTTAAATACAAAAAATAAGCTTACAAGATGTGGAAGATTGGACAAATGACCAGGGATGAGTATAAAAATATTGCTTGGGCTTGCAGGAGTGAAATCAGGAAGGCCAAATCACACCTGGAGTTGCACCTAGCAAGAGATGTTAAGAGTAACAAGAAGGGTTTCTTCAGGTATGTTAGCAACAAGAAGAAAGTCAAGGAAAGTGTGGGCCCCTTACTGAATGAGGGAGGCAACCTAATGACAGAGGATGTGGAAAAAGCTAATGTACTCAATGCTTTTTTTGCCTCTGTCTTCACGAACAAGGTCAGCTCCCAGACTGCTGCACTGGGCAGCACAGCATGGGGAGAAGGTGACCAGCCCTCTGTGGAGAAAGAAGTGGTTTGGGACTATTTAGAAAAGTTGGATGAGCACAGGTCCATGGGGCCGGATGCGTTGCATCCGAGAGTGCTAAAGGAGTTGGCGGATGTGATTGCAGAGACATTGGCCATTATCTTTGAAAACTCATGACGATCGGGGGAGGTCCCGGATGACTGGAAAAAGGCTAATGTAGTGCCCATCTTTAAAAAAGGGAAGAAGGAGGATCCTGGGAACTACAGGCCAGTCAGTCTCACCTCAGTCCCTGGAAAAATCATGGAGCAGGTCCTCAAGGAATCCATTCTGAAGCACTTAGAGGAGAGAAAAGTGATCAGGAACAGTCAGCATGGATTCACATGCCTGACTCATCTAATTGCCTTCTATGACGAGATAACTGGCTCTATGGATGAAGGGAAAGCAGTGGATGTGTTGTTCCTTGACTTTAGCAAAGCTTTTGACATGGTCTCCGACAGTATTCTTGCCAGCAAGTTAAAGAAGTATGGGCTGGATGAATGGACTATAAGGTGGATAGAAAGCTGGCTAGATTGTCGGGCTCAACGGGTAGTGATCAATGGCTCCATGTCTAGTTGGCAGCTGGTATCAGGTGGAGTGCCCCAGGGGTCGGTCCTGGGGCCGGTTTTGTTCAATATCTTCATAAATGATCTGGAGGATGGTGTGGATTGCATCCTCAGCAAGTTTGCAGATGACACTAAACTGGGAGGAGTGGTAGATACGCTGGAGGGTGGGGATAGGATACAGAGGGACCTAGACAAATTGGAGGATTGGGCCAAAAGAAATCTGATGAGATTCAACAAGGACAAGTGCAGAGTCCTGCCCTTAGGACGGAAGAATCCAATGCACCGCTACAGACTAGGGACCGAATGGCTCGGCAGCAGTTCTGCAGAAAAGGACCTAGGGGTTACAGTGGACGAGAAGTTGGATATGAGTCAACAGTGTGCCCTTGTTGCCAAGAAGGCCAATGGCATTTTTGGATGTATAAGTAGGGGCATTGCCAGCAGATCGAGGGACGTGATCGTTCCCCAATATTTGACATTGGTGAGACCTCATCTGGAGTCCTGTGTCCAGTTGTGTGCCCCACACTACAAGAAGGATGTGGAAAAATTGGAAAGAGTCCAGCGGAGGGCAACAAAAATTATTAGGGGACTGGAACACATGAGTTATTAGGAGAGGCTGAGGGAACTGGGGATATTTACTCTTCAGAAGAGAAGAAGGAGGGGGGATTTGATAACTGCTTTCAACTACCTGAAAGGGGGTTCCAAAGAGGATGGCTGCTCTAGACTGTTCTCAGTGGTAGCAGATGACAGAACAAGGAGTAATGGTCTCAAGCTGCAGTGGGGGAGATTTAGGTTGGATATTAGGAAAAAAATTTTCACTATGAGAATGGTGAAACACTGGAGTGTCGGGGTCGCGGGGTCTCCCCCCCCCCCCAGGCCGCTCTGTGGCCCTAGGGCCCGTGTCGGGGTCGCGGGGTCTCCCCCCCCCCCCCCCGGCCGCTCTGTGGCCCTAGGGCCCGTGTCGGGGTCGCGGGGTCTCCCCCCCCCCCGGCCGCTCTGTGGCCCTAGGGCCCGTGTCGGGGTCGCGGGGTCTCCCCCCCCCCGGCCGCTCTGTGGCCCTAGGGCCCGTGTCGGGGTCGCGGGGTCTCCCCCCCCCCAGGCCGCTCTGTGGCCCTAGGGCCCGTGTCGGGGTCGCGGGGTCACACGCAGATTGGTCTGTTATCGTAGTGCTGCATTGTTATTGTAGGGTCTCACAGACACTGGATCCGGGCTGCCCGGTGGGGGTCAGTCCTGCCAGCCCGCCCAGCATGGCAGCAGTCAGTGGTCAGGCTAGCAATTCGGGGTTGGGGGCCCCGAGTCCGGGGCAGCTGCACAGCCCCACCAGCTGTGGAGTCTGGGGTGGCTACATGGGAGGGGTCTGGGTTGGGCAGCCAGTCAGTCAGCCAGCCAGCCCCCACGCGGCCCACAATTTGTAATAAGTTGAGAACCGCTGTTGTAGGGTCTCACAGACGCTGGTCTGTTATCGTAGGGCTGCGTAAGCTGCATTGTTATCCTAGGATCTCACGAACACTGTCTTGTATCGTCGGGCTGCGTGGGCTGTATTGTTAGTGTAGGGTCTCCCACACGCTGGTGTGTTTCCATAGGGCTGCATGGACTGCGTTGTTACTGTAGGGTCTCCCGCACACTGGTCTGTTATTGTACCAGTGCATGTGCTGTGTTGTTATGTAGGGTCTCACAGACACTGGTCTGTTATCGTAGGGCTGCGTGGGCTGCATTGTTATTGTAGGGTCTCACTGCGAATTGTTCCCTTCCCCCATTAAAGACCCGTTCCAGGGGAAGTGGGGGGCTCTGTAGCTCACACAGCTCAAGCACTCCTTGGAAAGAAATAAATGCTTTGAGTGGGGGAGAGAGGAACTACATTTCCCAGCATGCCCTGTGCTAGAGCCTGCTGCATTCTGGGAGTTGTAGTTCAGCTGGCCCAGGAGCCCTTGGAAATGGCTTGACTCTTGGTGCAGAGGGTCGGGGTAGACTACCCATCCCAACATGCCCTGGGTGGGATCCTTTTGCATTGTGGGAATTGTGGTTTAGCTGTACGAGCTGTACCTCTATAGTTCCGAGTTACTTTAACTAATTACCCACCCCAGGCAAGGGGTTACCCTTCCTGTAATTGGAGAGAGTTCAGCCCCAAGGTCGCTGGCAGTAACCAGGTTCTCAATGGACAGGGGATGCAGAGACCACTGAACGCTCTTTCAGCCAACACGCTGCAGCCTGGGCCGGGACAGAGAGAACAATACGGAAGGGCTAGCATTTGTACTATACCCTCCCAAAGCGTCAGTCATCCTCCTTCTCCTCCACCTCATTGTCACCATCTCCAGACTCCCCTGTGGCCACCATCCTCGTGTCCCCTCCAGGAGACTGCTTTTATAACCTGTTAGGGAAGGTTTGAACCCCTTTTCCTTCTTTGAACATCGAGCCCCCACAACGTGTGGGTTGCCCCCCTTTCCGATCGACAAACTTGTTAGTTCCCCTTAACACACGAACGCTGATGTCACCTGATCACCACAGGCACAGTTGGTTGCCTGGAGGAAGTCTTTCACATTTCACCCCAGCTACAAACAGTCATCCTGTGGTGTCTGCTTAGCTCTCGTGGACGTGGTTATGCCAACTCACCAGTTCTGCTCAAAGCATCAGCAGATCATAAACACAGCAGCAAGCTCAGCGGGTTTATTATTATCGGACTTCCGCTAAAGGATCTTTATATTAGAGCTCACTTATCCTAAGGCAGAGGTTCTCAAACTTTCCGCCTGTGACCCCATTTTGAGACTTGACCCCAGACAACCACAAAGTTAGGCACATGCTCCTTGCAAGAATTGATCGCAGGAACTTCCGATGAGCTCTTTGCTTTCAGCTGCCAGCAAATCCATGGCATCAGGCTTGCGCTGAAAGGGGTTTCGTACCAAATCATACTTTCTCATTCCCAAGTTGGGGGGAAAGGACACAAACTCTTTCTCTAGCCAGCTGAGATGCTCAGCCATCACCTGTGCAGGAGGCTGAATAATTTCCTGGAAAGCTGCAGGAAGCATTCATAGCTTGTCTTCAATATATTATTCTTCCCGAAAACAATTTGAGCCATGAATCCTGTGGTCGATCACTCAGCTGAAGGACCTGGGTGTTCTTTCCTTGCAGACCTGTGTTCAGTTCATTCTGATCCAACTGGTGCCTCTGACATAGGCAAAAAGACACATCTTCTTTTGGTCACCTGGAAAATCAATGATCCCACTTTCTTTGCAGTCCATTGCATAGGCACGCAGCTTATCTCAGTTCAGAAAATCGTCCCAGGACTCTGCAGCAACACGGCGGGATTGGACCTCCTACCTTCACCCAGTTTTGCAAACAGACGTGCACAAAGAGACTGAATCATGGTGTAGTTGATCGGTGCAAATGCCCACCACGCAATCACACGGGCAGTTTTTGTCCTGCATGTGCCCATGTGGCACCTCAAACATTCCTTGTGCCATCTCGTGTCCGGGAAGAGGGAGACAGAACAGAACGTCTTCGAGAGTTGCTCCCTCCCAGGTGTATTTCACAAAAGCCAAGAAATGTGCATGACAACCCTCAGTGCTCGCAACCTGAAGAACCTGTGTTTTTCAGACGCTCCATCGGTGTGTTTTCCTGACCTGCTGCTATCACCTCCATCCTTTGTTCCACTGTGTTATTGGAGAGTGGTGTGGCTTTGAGTTTGTTTGCCTCAGCTTCCCCACACATCATCTTTATCATGTTGATTGCAGCTGGCAAAATCAAAGTCTCTCCAGTTGTCTGAGGCTTCTTGAACCTGTGCGATGTGATAACTCACCTCAATGGATACCTTCTGAGCGCGGTCAGAGATGGATTTGACTCTCTTGGATTACATTTGTTGATATGAAAGTTCTTCTTTCCAGCGCTGGAGAAATGACCTTGGTTTTCCTGTGTGTTCCTTGTGTAAGCAGTGTCAGGATGAGCTCCACCCTGACATCTGGTGGTGAGGTGTGGCAAGTTGTGGAAAAGAACTTCAGGGGCCGATCTCATTTGCATAGGCACACCCACCACGCCTAGAATGAGACCATAGCTGCCCAAATGGTCACTTTGGCTGCTGTGGGATCCCCAGTCTCTCTGTTATTGGGGCAGGAAGAATAAATTGTTATTACCCTGATTATGGGAACTGTGCTTGGAACTGCACGTGGCCTTTTGTTATGATGGAGGGATTCACCATCAACTAAGTAGCACTCGCTAGGCAAGGGTCATGGGTTCCAAAACTGTGTGAATGGAGAGAGGCTGGGGACAAGTATTAATACTTGGTGGCATGGGCCCCTTGGTGAGGGCCTTACATGCTAATTGCACTTCCTCCTCTCTCCACTGTGGAATATCAGAGCTAATTTTGATTTCATTAGAAGTCTAGTTATAGGCTGCTGAGCTCACTTTGGGCTGACAGTGCACCAGCACTGGGGCTCCCCTATTATAAGCTGAATTCACCTAAGAGCTGAAATCACTGAGTGTTGTGTTAAGTAGTGAGGGAGCCTGAAGATATATTGTGGAGCAGTTTGCGGGACGGCTGGTTCGACGCGGCGCAGTGTGTGGATGGCAGGAGCTGCTTGTGGGCCGTGGAGCTGAGTGAAGGAGTTCGTGGGGCGGCTGGTGGAGTGGAGCACCGCTATGGAGCTATGGGGCGGTCAGCTTCAGATCACGTAAGGTGCCTCTTACCCCTGTCCCATTTCCACCCAGGTTGGGAGGTAAAGCTCCGCAGATAAACTTTTGAACTCTGGCGCTGCCCTGACCAGGGACAGAGACTTTTGGGGCATTGGACTTTTGGGACTTTGGGTGATTTGGGGTTGCTGGACTCAAGAACCAAAGGGAAAAGGGCATGCCCCAATTTGCCTGGGGTGGGTTTTTTTTGCTCATGGGTTGTGTTATGAATCCTGTTGGTGGTGTTTCCCCAACATAATGCCACATTGTTTCTCTCTGTTATTAAAAGAGTTTTGCTACACTCAGACTATGTGCTTGCGAGAGGGGAAGTATTGCCTCTTGGAGGCGCCCAGCGGGGGTGGTATATATTTGTCCCAGGTCACTGGGTGGGGGCTCGAGCCGGTTTGCATTGTGTTATTGGAATGGAACCCCTAGATATTGAACCCGGCCCTTGTTGCTGCCAACTCTGACGGGCAGAAGGGTTACACTTGTGAAGGGTTTCCAGGTGTCATTTAAGTTTAGTGAGCTCGATGTTTTGCTATATAACACTGGGTGAAGTAGGAGGCATCTGGCCTTTCTTTGTGCTTGACCAAGACACCGGTGAAGCCATACTCAAAGAAAGCCTATTCATATGTGGGAGCACGTTTCTTGGACTTTTGGTTTTCATTCATTACTTGTTTTTCATTTCAACCGCATGACTACACACGCTGCTGGAGGCTGAAGCAGATACTCTGCTTAAAAATAAGTGCCTCATATCACAAATCTGAAAGAGGAATTCACTGTCAAGCAAATGAGGCCAAGACTTAGGAAGGCCCTGTATGGTGATATCAGGTCACCACGGAGACAGTGATTTAGGATGATTCCAGTCAGGTACTCAAGGTGGCATAAAAGAAGATAAGGGCCCTGCCTTAAGGCACTTACAAGCCGCTGCAGATTCCTGTCTCCGAAAAGGCCAGCACGGGCTCCTACCAGCTGGAGCAAAGAAGATGCTCTTTTGATGAGGCTGCTGCTCACAGATAAGGACTTTCTGGATTCACGTCCCTTGGCTGGATGGTGCCAATGGCCAAATCAGCATCTGCACAGCCACCTCTGCATAGCCACCGTATCCAGGCCTGCTCCCCAAATGCCGCACCAGGAGGCTGCTGTTCTGACCTACAAAATGGCAACCTCCGCACAATGTGACCTCGTACCGTACTGGCGCGGCGTTTGTGGAATAGGTCCGGACGTGTTCGGGGGCAGACAGCATTGTCTCTCCAGCCAAAACTGGCCGACTGGACCCACAATGCTACCTGCTGATGGCGCAGCCCCATTTGGAGTTGCAACCCGTGGGCTGGGAACTGCCGTCCTGAGGCCTGAGTTGGCGAAGCTAAAGATCTTACAAGCCTGAGGCCCGTAGGCCCTTGTGTTACAATATGAATCATTACTTATATTCATCTCTATGGTCTAAATATACCTGATACCTTTTATCCTTGGCTACTCTAGGCATCCCCAGGAATTTCAACTGAGTCCCAGAGGGAGAGGGGGCATGGACTACACTTCGCAGCATGCGTGGGCCTGGAGCCTGTTGCACTGTGGGAGTTGTAGTGGAATGTTAAACTGTATTATCCCGTTTAGCCACGAGGTGGGGCTGCATGTAAAATACCTTATTCAAACTAACCTCAGTCATACCTGAGGAGCTTATGAATAGGGCCCTACCATGAAAAATGCATCACAGACAATGAAATCTGGTCTTCACCCGTGAAACGTGGTCTTTTGTCTTAGGGACGAGCCGGATATACTGTACCTTGCAGGCGATCTGGATTTCTCTCTAGATCTCAGAAATGAGCCAGAACTGCCATACCTTGCAGGAGATCGGGATTTCTCTCGAGGCCTGGTAGATGAGCCAGACCTGCTGCGTCTTGGGGGCGATCGGGATTTCTCTCGCGGCCTGGGGGGCGATCGGGATTTCTCTGCGCTATACTGTTCAGATTTCACGGGGAGACCAGCATTTCTCAAATTGGGGGTCCTGATCCAAAAGGGAGTTGCAGGGGGATCCCAAGCTTATTTTAGGAGGGTCGCAGTATTGGCACCATTACTTCTCCACTGCCTCAGAGCTGGGTGGTCAGAGAGTGGCAGCAGCATGGAAGTAACGGTGACAATACCATACGGTGCCATCCTTCTGTGCTGCTGCTTTCAGAGCTGGGTGCATAGGCGCTGACTCCGTGGGTGCTCCGGGGCTGGAGCACCCACGGAAAAAAATTAGCAGGAGCTCCGCACCCACCGGCAGCCAAGCTTCTCCCTCCTCACCTCCTTCTCCCCCTCCCCCTCCCTCCCTCCCTCCCAGCGCTTCCTGCCCCCCCCCTCGCTGCCTAACAGCTGTTGGGTGGCACTTAAGACTTTCCGGGAGGAAGGGGGAGGAGCAGGGACGCGTGCTCAGGAGGAGGCGGAGAAGAAGCAGGGCAGGGGCAGGGACTAAGGGGAAGGGAGCAGGGCTGGGGTGGGAAAAGGTGTGGTGGGGGGGGACTTTGGGGAAGGGGTGGAATGGGGGTGGGGTGAGGGCAGTGCAGGGGCAAGGGGGGTGAGCACCCACCCAGCAGAGGGGAAGTCACCTCCTATGTCTAGGTAGCTGGAGCGTGGCAGCTGCTGACTGAGGGCCCAGCTGGGCTCCCGGCCAGCTCTGAAGGCAGGGCCGCTGCCAGCAGCAGCGCAGAAGTAAGGGTAGCAGTACGGCCACCCCGCCTACAATAACCTTGTGACCCTCCCCACCCCAACTCCTTTTGGAGTCAGGACACCCTACAATTCCAACACCGTGACATTTCAGATTTAAATAGCTGATAAAATCCTATGACCATGAAATTGAGCAAAATGGACCCTGAATTTGGGAGGGTCCCACTTATGAATGATGAACACGTGATGTGAATAAGTAGAGCCCCGCGCGGATACGCAATTTAGCGTGGGTGAGACGCCCCCAGCCCTGCCCAGTGGAGTGGGCACTGGGCTCACCGGCAGCTGTCCATGGATGGGACTCCTGTCCGGGAGCGTGCGAGCCACTTGCGCACACACACCAGCATGACCAGGGACAGCTGCCAGTGAGCCTGGCACCTGCTTTCTATCGACAGATATCCACATCCGCAGATATAGATTGTGTATCCACGCAGGGCTGTATGTAAAATGAAGCTCTTTCGCCAGACCGGCTCTGGTACAGAAGAACATAATATGGAGCCAGGAGCAAACTAAGATCAGAAACAAACAAAGCAACAAAGATTACAGGAGCCTTTCAATATGCCCCTCTTCAATGCCCCAGAGAGCTTCAGCTTTGACAAACCGACAGCCTGGAAACAAGATTTTGAATTGCAAACACACTCCAGAAAGAAACTGGAAATATCTGGGTGTCGTCTTTAATTCATGCTATGGGGAAGCAAGCAGAGCATCGCTTTCAATCTGCTGACAGTGACAAAGATGACTCTGAAAGGGTCCTGTCTGTGTTTGATGCATACTTTATACCTCGGGGAAAATGTGGTTTACAAAAGAGCATCATTTCCCCCAGAAAATTCAAGAACCAGAGGAAAATGTTGAGTGTTTTATGAGAGCTCTGCCTGCATTGGCTGAAAACTGTGATTTTGGGAATGCAACACATGAAAATATCAGAGACTGGCTGGTTATTGGAATAACAAATAAAACCAGCAACAACAACTGAACTGAAGAGAGATTATCCCTAGCCACAGCTAATCAAATAGCTAAAGCTTCCTGACTAACATACGCTGGATACAGGTTTCAGAGTGGGAGCCGTGTTAGTCTGTATCAGCAAAAAGAACAGGAGGACTTGTGGCACCTTAGAGACTAACAAATTTATTTGAGCATAAGCTTTCATGGGCTAAAACCCACTTCATCGGATGCATGCAGTGGAAAATACAGTCGGAAGATCTAGATATACACACAGAGAACACGAAAAAATGGGGGTTGCCATACACACTATAATGAGAGTGATCAATTAAGGTGAGCTATTAGCAGCAGGAGAAAAAAAACTTTTTATACGCTGGCTAGTATACGTATATTATGCTGATAATGACTACCTACAGTACACTTGTTTTAAACATTCAAGTGTATATTTTAAGCACAAGCCTAGCAGTAATATAGCCTAGATTGGCCTGCACCTTTACTATATTCCTGAACACTTATGCTAAATATCCCATAACACCTTGCTTCAGTTGACGGAAGCCTGGTCTGGAATAGATAGGAAAACTGTCAGTATCAGGCCAGATGGGTATTTCTTCATAACAACAGGAAAGGCATTGCCAACACGGGCAGGAGATGCCTTCATCCCCCTTAGTACCTGGGATGTATGTACTGAAAACAAAGACAGTGCATGGGAACCTGGAATGCTTGGGGCACACCATGGTCCCAAAACAAGCAAGGCAAAAAGCTGACTAAGTAAATGATGTATGCCGTACCTTTTTTGCTGGTACAACAAGTATGAAAAGACTACTTTAGGGGTGTAGCTTGCGGGGCATGCCGTCTGCTTGCATGTAACATGGCTGCATGGAACTGGTCTTCGGAGACTGGTGTCATGTCGACCTTTTTTCCCAGTACTGTATTAATAAACCTCACTGACATTGGTTATTTGGTCACTTAAGTATATTTCTTACTGAACTGAAGTGTGATCAGGCAAATGACTATAGAATTTATCAACAACGTAGAGCAATCTGACAAACCTGACAAACCTGAAACTTGCTTAGAAACTGTAAACAGACACTTGAGTGCTGAAAGTCATTATCATGAGACCCCCCCGCCCCCCGAGGCAAGGAGAGAGAACGTCTAGGGCAGGCTAAAGAGGGACACATTCCAGCCTACATGCACAAGGTATGGAAAAAGTCAGATCCCAGGAGATGATGCATATGCAGCCAGAGGCGCACGGTGTGATACATGCACAAAATATGGACATTTTGCAGCTGTTTGCTGCGCCAAAGTTGTAAAGGGGTTGACTCATATTACAGACAATTAAAAGCCGTTGTTTGTGGGATCTATCCCTTGTGATAATACAGAGCCTTCCTGGAGGGTGAACCTGAATATTCATGACGTTAAAATTGACCCAGGAGCTGACGGTCACAGTCATCTCAGAAGGACTTGCCTTCAACCCCTCCCAGACCTGAGGTCACCTGTCACAGCTCTCACAAGCCCTGAGATATTGTGAACTGCATGGGCCAGTTCACCGCAGAAACAGCTTACAAAGACATGGGATCAAAGGACCACTGGCCAACAGCCTTCTCAGCCGCAGCCTGCCAGCCATGATGAGCCTCGTGAGAAAGGTGGAAGACCTCAGTGGAATATTTGATGACCTACGTTCCCTCTAAGCTGTGTGGCCGCACAGTTGCCTATTAAGTGCTGTGCGGGTGCTCAGGGCTGCAGTGGGGAGAGATGCCTCTGCCCCGGACCTGCCACGGCGCCCTGCCCTGACCCAGCCCAGCCCCAGATCTGCTGTGACTGGGGGACAGGTGCCCCTCCCCTAGCCCCGGACCTGCCACAGCGCCCCGCCCTGACCCAGCCCAGCCCCAGATCTGCTGTGGCTGGGGGATAGGTGCCCCTTCCCGAGGCCCGGACCTGACACAGCGCCCTGCCGTGACCCAGTCCAGCCCCAGACCTGCCGCAGCTGGGGGACAGGCACCCCTCCCCCAGCTCCGACTTAGCCTGGCCCTGAACCTGCCGTGGATGGGGAACAGGCACCCCTCCCCCAGCTCCGACTTAGCCTGGCCCTGAACCTGCCGTGGATGGGGAACAGGCACCCCTCCCCCAGCCCTGACCAGCCTGGCCTGGACCTGCCGTGGCAGGGAGAGGCGCCTCTCCCTGCCAGCGCAGGTGCTGCTGCAGGGAGAGAGAGTGGGGGGGGGCCCTCTCTTCCCACAGTAGCTCCAAGGAGCCCTACTGCAGCCCAACCCCCTCATCCCTGGCCCCACCCCAGAGCCCGCACCCCCAGCCGGAGTCTTCACCCCCCTCCCACCTCAACCCTCTGCCCAGCCCTAAGCCCTATATCTCTGGCCCCACCCCAGAGTCTGCACCCCCAGCCAGAGCCTTCATCCCCCTCACACCCCAATCCTCTGCCCCAGCCTTGAGCCCCCTCCCACCCTCCAAACCCCTCAGCCCCACCTCCGCAACCTGAATGAGGTGATGTGTCACACATCGCCTCCATATTGGTGCACATAATGAAATTCATTCCGCACATGGGTGTGAAAAGTTAGAGGGAACGTTGTTGGTGACACTGGACTTTTAAAAGGACACCCCATACAAATCACCTTACGAGACAATGCTGAACCATATCGTGTACATACACCTCACAGGATTCCTATCCCGTTACTGCATAAAGTGGAACTTGAGTTAGAGAGAATGGAGCGGCCTGGCTTAATCTAGCAGATCTTTGAGCCAGCAGCAGGCTGTGCCTCTGGGGTACCAGTTATAAAGAAAAATATGAATCTGTGTGGATCTTAAAAGACTTAATGAAGCAGTTGTGAGAGCAAAATCTATCCTCCCGACGGGGGATGATTTCCTCCCCAAAGTGAAAGGAGCTACAGTATTCACCAAGGGGGACGCCTCGAGTGGATTCTGGCAAATTTCAGTAGCCCAGTGGTACTCAAAGTTTTCTACTGGTGACCCCTTTCACACAGCAACCCCACCCCCTTATAAATTAAAAACACTTTTTTAGAAATTTAACACCATTATAAATGCTGGAAGCAAAGCGGGTTTTGGGGGGAGGCTGACAGCTCACGACCCCCCACGTAATAACCTTGTGACCCCCTGAGAGGTCCTGACCCCCCATTTGAGAACCCCTGCTGTGGCCAAAGAAAGAGCTAAACTGACTACATTTACCGCACCCTCAGGGAGAGTCTGCTTTTTAAGATGATCTTTTGGGATTACCTGATATTTTCCAAGGAAAGATGGCCAAACTGCACACACAGAGTTGTCGTCTGCATGCACAATATTCTGAGGTATGAACCTTCGATGGAGGACCGCAACAAAACCCTCAACCAAGTCCTAACCCTGATCAGTCAGTCTGGACTGAGCCTAAACAAGGAAAAATGTGTTTTCCGCCTACCCCAAATTGAGTTTTGGGGGCAGACAAAGAAAGATGGAATCAGCTGTGGCCTAAGTGGGGTGTTGTTGCACTAAAACAACTTGGAGTGGAAGCCACTTGCATTTTGCCCTTGCACACTCACAGAAGCAGAAAAACGATATGCACAGATCAAGAAGGCGTGCGTGGGAAGCATATGGGCACGTGAAAACTTCTACAGACAGCTGTGTGGACTCAATTTGTTTACACTGATAACGGACCATAAACCACTTAATGGAAAAGATCGGGATCAAGCACTGCTGAGATGCCAACGTCTACTGCTAAGCTTAATGTGATTTAAGCCAATTGCTAGATATGTTCCTAAGAAAAATCTGGTGGTAACTGACATCCTGTCACGGAGCTGAGTGTTGCACTCAGCTACTCGTGAGCTCGAAGATGACATAAAGACATACATGGATGCTATGGACACATACAGACCAGTGTGAGAAAGGAAACTACTCCAGCTATGAAAAGCAACCTCGACTGACACTCCACTTCAGGAAGTTCTAAGTTACTTTAGGGGCGGCTGGCCGAAGCGTCTAAAGACCACCAAAGAAGTGAACAGAGACTACCTTGTGGTGCATGGACAGTTAAGCAAGTCAAATGGGCTCATGGTTAAAGACAATTGCATCGTAATTCCAAACGAAAGGAGAGGAGAAATCCTAAACCTCCTCCATGAAGGACATCCAGGATTAACTAAATGCCTTGAATAAGCCAAGCAGTCAGTGTGGCAGGCCAGGCACCAGCAAGGACATAAAGTATTTGCATGTGAACATTGCAGAACTAACAGACCAACAGGATGCAAAGATTCAGTAACTGCACCTCTACCATACAGCAACGTCTGCTTCCTAAGCAAAGGCAAGAAACAACACGTCATCTCCAGAGGTCTCGCTCGCTATAACCCTCTGAGCACGGCATACCACTCCAAATGCGCTGAACAACTCTGCAGAAAAATTGAGGAACCACTTATTGCACACCCCCATACTCCAGAAGGGACTGTCCCACCTCAAACAAAAAGTCATCCCATGCTCCCACGCACTGGAAGAGAAAACAACCAGGAAACTTACCTGAAAATCACGCAAGAAACCCAAAACACCTATCAAAAAAAAACCGGACAACAGCCATCCAACAAAAACAAAATGTGGAGCCAACTCCAGCCCACAGAACACCACCTCTGGAAGAGACCGTGGCACCAGGACCCACCACAGGGCCACTAAAAGACACCCCGACATTGTCAGTTTATCAAGACTGCCCCTAACTAGAGCTGAGTTACCTTTACTCCCTAAGGGGACTGACCTTCTGCCCCACCACAGCACCTGATACCATACTAACGTGGAGAACTAGAAAAATTCTTCCGCCGACTCCGCCTCAAGGAATTCTTTCACAACAGTGATGATACAACCGCCAATTACCACGTCCCCACCAACAGTCATAAGCAAAAAGAATGGTCTGACGGGACACCCCACAACGGACAAAAGCACACTCTTGATCATTACGTTGATTGTTTCGGGGAAACAATTGACTGTGAGATCCTTAACAGACATCACATCCAGCACAATCTCTCCACCTCCAAGAGGGCAGCTATGCAGTCCCTGAAATCCAATCACCAGATAGTGATCAAACCTGCTGACAAAGTGGGCACCATCATAGTCCCCAACTGTGATGAGTCAACCAACAAGGCCAAATGACAAACTCTCCGACACTGCCTACTATAAAGAACTCAAAGAAGACCCCATGTCACAGTTCATCCAGGAATGTAAGGATATCATCCAATCCTTCCCCAAACCACTCCAAGAGAAACTCTACAAGCTCATCTCTCAAGAACCCACCCCAGGGACCAACTACCTGCTTCCCAAGACACAGAAACAAGGGAACCCAGGCAGACCCATCGTATCTGCCCATGGCACTCTTACAGAAGGAATATCAGGAGTCATTGAAACCATCCTCAAACCACTTACCACACAAAGGGTCAGCTTCCTCCAGGACACAGCTGACTTCCACCACAAACTCTGCAGCATCAGCAGCCTCCCTCAGATGAACACCATGGATGTCACCTCCTTACACACCAACACACCTCACAATGAGGGCATCGCCACCTGCCTCAAATATCTACAAGACAATGGGACAGTCCTCAGATCTGCACCCTGAGCACATCGCCAAACTCCCCTGTTTCATCCTCACCCGGAACACCTTGTCCGAACCATGGGAACAGCCGTGGCTACTAGGACGGCTTCCCAATATGCCAACCTCTTCTTGGGCCACCTCAAAGAATTTCTGAACCAGTGCATCACAAAACCAATGATACACCTGAGATACATCGATGATATTGTCCTACTCTGCACAGATGACCTAAACTCCACCATAGATTTCAACCACAACTTGAACAACCCCCACCCGTCCATTCAACTTGCTGTGGGACACTCCCATGCCAACATCAACTTCTTGGACACCACACTCAGCTTCAGCCATGGAACTCGACTGGCTAGCTAACTATATATAAGAAACCCACAGATCCCAACACCTACCTTCATAGATCCAGTAACCACCCCAAACACACCTAGAAATCTGTTCTCAACAGCCAAGGCCTCAGAAACCACAGAATATATTCCGAGGAGAAAGTCCAGGACACCCACCTTAACACACTTGAAAGTGCCTTCACCAAACAAGGACACTCCATGAGAGAAGTAGATCGCATCATGGAGCAGGCCCCCCAAATACTCTGAGAGAACCTGCTTCAGTATGGAAATAAAACCCCCCCTGACCGCAAGCCCCTAGTTGTCACCTACCCATACGGAGTATCATCAAACAACTACAACCCATTCTCAATGGGGACCCCATCCGGAAAGAAATCTTTTCCGAACCTCCTGTTCTGGCCTTCAAACAACTTTTCAACCTGGCCAAACTCATCAGAAGCAAGCTCCCCATCTGCCAGGACCCACCAACTCAAAACGGCACCAGGCCCTGCCAGAACAACAGGTGCAAACCCTCCAGACATATCACTACTGCTACGAAGATCAGCACCCCCCCAACGCACCTTTCAAGATCCACGGGTTCTATACATCCCCATCACAACCCATGGTGTGCCTCACCCAGTGCACTAAATGCCCCAATAGCAACAATGCGGGGTGAAACCAGTCACTATGCTCTTGAATGAACTCACCCAGGAAAATGCTCAAAGACAAAAACACGCTGTCACGTGTGGACAGACAAAACGATTGCTCCATATCTGACCTGTCAGGCCTTGTCCTGAAAGGAAACTGGCCCAACACCTTCAAAAGACGCGCCTGGGAGCTTAAATTCATAACTTGGCTAGATACTAAAAATCATAGTCTTGATAGAGACACTGGCTTCATGGCTTCTTACAACAATCTGTAACCCGCTAACCCTCCTTTGTCCTGTGACTGCAGAGGTGTTAACAGGCCACTCTACCTTGAATGGTTCCATACAATATGTGTTAACTGCTTATGCTAAACAATCTGTTCCCCCTTGTATTTGCTGTCACATGCTGAGTACTTTTCCCTGCCCCAAAGAAGAGCTCTGTGTAGCTTGAAAGCTTGTCTCTTCCACCAACAGAAGTTGGTCCATTAACAAATAATACCTCATCCAGCTTGTCTCACAAAGACCTTCAAAGAGATTAACTGTAGCTGTATGTGAATTCAGAGAACATCATTACCTGGTGGCTGTGGACCATTTGTCCAGATACATAGAAATTGTGGACTTGAAAGCCAAGGCATGTCCCAGTGTTCCTGAGAAATTGAAGAAAGAAAAGGAGTACTTGTGGCACCTTAGAGACTAACCAATTTATTAGAGCATAAGCTTTCGTGAGCTACAGCTCACTTCATCAGATGCATATCGTGGAAACTGCAGCAGACTTTAACAGTTTCCACGATATGCATCTGATGAAGTGAGCTGTAGCTCACGAAAGCTTATGCTCTAATAAATTGGTTAGTCTCTAAGGTGCCACAAGTACTCCTTTTCTTTTTGCGAATACAGACTAACACGGCTGTTACTCTGAAACCTGAGAAATTGAAGCACACTTTTGCATTCCAGAACAACTGGTGGCTGGGAACCGCAGCCAAATTCCAGATGAAATACGATTTTGGTCATACTGCTACAGCCCACGTGACCCGCAAGTGAACAGAACGGCTGAGAGAGCCGTCAGACAACCAAGAAAATCCTACAACAGTAATCATAGAATCATAGAATATCAGGGTTGGAAGGGACCTCAGGAGGTCACCTAATCCAATCCCCTGCTCAGAGCAGGACCAATTCCCAGTTAAATCATCCCAGCCATGGCTTTTTCAAGCCTGACCTTAAAAATCTCTAAGGAAGGAGATTCCACCACATCCCTAGGTAACCCATTCCAGTGCTTTACCAGGGTTACCTAAGAAGATCCAGTCCTTGCTCTTTTGAGTTCCAGACCATCACTAGGAGAGGCTACTGGTTATAGTCCAGCACAACTCCTGATGGGGAGACCAATCAGATTCAGAACTAATGGCCCAACTTTGGGAAAGAATCGATCTCCAACATAGCCAGACGTGAAGAAAGAGTAGCCAAATCAGAGAAAAAGGCTAATTGACCTTAAGGACACTTTTACAACAGGTGTCAGTCAGAGAATGGCCGAGTCTAGAACCTCGTGACCCTGTTCATGTCAAACTGGGTGGTGGAAAAAGATGGACAACTCCAGCTGTTGTGAAGAAAACTAGTTTGGCACCCAGATTGGAGGTGATCGAGACCGACTGCAGAAAGTTCAGTGGAAACATAAGAACATAAGAATGGCCCTACTGGATCAGACCAAGGGTCCATCTAGCCCAGTATCCTGTCCTCCGACAGTGGCCAGTGCCAGGTGCCCCAGAGGAAATGAACAGAACAGGGCAATCATCAAGTGATCCATTCTCTGTCGCCCATTCCCAGCTCCTGGCAAACAGAGGCTAGGGATACCCTCCCTGCCCATCCTGGCTTATAGCCATTGATGGACCAATCCTCCATGAATTTATCTAGTTCTTTTTTGAACCCTGTTATGGTCTTGGCCTTCACAACACCCTTTGGCAAGGAGTTCCCCAGGTTGACAGTGCATTGTGTGAAGAAATACTTCTTTTTGTTTGTTTTAACCATTAATATCTACAGTTTGTTCCTCAGAAAGAACAATCAACAGAGCAAACTCTACAGATGGCGGATGCAGAACAAGGAGAAGACTCAGGGATTCCAACCCGACCATGGCCAGCAGCTAGTGGCCAGCCAGAGGACCCAGGTGTTATGCGTTCAGGTCATGGAATTAGCAAACCACTACGATTCAGAGACGCTTACATGGTGTAAATATCGTAAATGGCAGGAATGTAGAACTTAAAGGGGGAGACGGCATGGAAAGTTAAACCATTATACAGATAATGTAGGCGAGGCACCTCATCCACCCGGTTTCTCTAAGGTCCTGGGAGCAACACAGCTACACCAACTCTGCACACAACAGTGTATTTTACCATTCGGTTGCTAGGGGGCCGGTGTGTAAAATACCTTATATAAACGAACCTCGGCCAGACCTGGCAGAGCATGAAAGGATCTGCTGATGAACACAGCTGGATGTATACACAAGCTCAGCTGCCAACAGAATTCTGGCTTGTCCCCTACAGCAGGGGTTCTCAAACTTTTTTTTTGGCAACCCAGTTGAAGAAAATTGCCGATGCCCACGACCCAACGGAGCTGGGGATGAGGGGTTTGGGGTGTGGGAGGGGCTCTGGGCTGGAGCAGAGGGTTGGGGTGTGGGGGTGAGGGCTGCAGGCAGGAATGAGGGGTTCAGGGAGTGGGAGGGGGATTTGAGCTGGGGCAGGGAGTTGGGATCAGGGCTCTGGGCTGGGGGAGCAGGCTCTGGGATGAAGCCGGGGATGAGGGGTTTGGGGTACAGGAGGGGGCTCCGGGTTGGGGGGGGCTCAGGGCTGGGGCAGGGGATTAGGGCATGGGCTTACCTCGGGCGGCTCCCAGTCAGCGGGGCAGCGGGGGTGCAGATGCAGGCTTCCTGCCTGTCCTGGTACCGCAGACCACGCTGCACCCCAAAAGCGGCCAGCAGCAGGTCTGGCTCCTAGGTGGAGGTGTGCAAGTGGCTCCACGTGGCCCTCACCCACAGGCACCGCCTCCCCCATCTCCCATTGGCTGAGAACTGGCCAATGGGAGTGCGGAGCCAGTGCTGGGGGCGGAGGCAGCATGCGGAGCCCCATGGCCCCCCCTCCTAGGAGCCGGACCTGCTGCTGGCCGCTTCCGGGGCACAGTGCAGTGTCAGAACAGGCAGGAACTAGCCTGCCTTAGCCAGGCAGCATCGCCAACGGACTTTTAACGGCCCGGTCGGTGGAGCTGACCAGAGCCGCCGCGACCCAGGGCCTGACATTTCGCGACCCGGTACTGGTCACAACCCGCCGTTTGAAAACCACCGGCCCTACAGGAGCATGACAGGAGTTGTAGTTCACCTGGCCCATGAGCTCCCTGGAAATACATTGAGTCTTGGGGTGCAGGTAGAGGGGGATTGTGTAGGAACTACATTTCCCAGCACACCCTGGCCTGGAGCCTGTTGCATTGTAGGAGTTGTAGTCCAGGAGCCCCCTGCATTTGCACAGATTTCCTTCTGCAGCCATGAGCAGCTGCCCTTTGCCCATGACTCTCTTTGAACGTGAATCCCAGTTGCTGTTGGCTTCCTTCAGCTTCCCCCTCCCATTTCTGGCAACCCGCAGTGGACTCAGATGCCTGGTGAACAGCTGGGAGGAAAATACTCTGGGTGAAAAACTGGCATGTCACCCACCAACCATCCTCTCCTTCCATTCACCCAAAGAACCCACTGGCCCCAGCTAGACTTCACATCTTCTCATGCTACTGTGGGGACAATTGTGCCTTTAGGGGCTGAGCTTCCCAGCCGGAGAGTCCAGGCTGAGCACTGCACAGACAGTTGGATGCAGGCCCAGAATAAGTCAGAGCTCTTGCAATGATCGGATACGCTGAGCTCCAGATCAGCTAAATACCTCGGAGGAACTGGGCCTGAGAGATCACTGAGCTACCAAGAGCCAGCAAGAATCAGGGATATTTTGGTTCACTGGCAATTTTGAAATATCGGGAACCAAACTATTTCACGTGATGCCGTAAATGAAAAAGTTTCAGCAAATCAAAAAAGTCAAAAAAGATTCGTTTGGGGTTCAATGAAACGTTTTCTGTTGATCCTGAGCTCTTCAAAGCCACTGGGGTTTTTTTCCCCCCGAAACGAAATAAAAGGAAATTATTGATCTGAAGTCATGTTGAATCAAACCCTAAAACAAAACCCCATCAAAATGTTCTGGTTTGATGTCCAGCTTTTTAAAAACGTTTCTGAAATGAGTTTAAAGTAAAATGACAGGACGTTTTTAAACGCAACGGGGTTGCAAAACAAAAACCAAAATGTTTGCTTTGAATTGGGATTTTGTACACGGTTTTGCTTCGCTTTCAGGACAGTTAAAGGAAAGTTCCAAATGGGGAAAATGGTTGCCAACGAAAACTCATATCTTTGCTGGACTGAGATTTTGAAAAAAGTTTTTCATTTTTTGCAGACAAAATGATCGGAAATTGTGACCCATCAAGTCAAACACGGGAGCTGGTTTGCTTTGATTCCGGTTGGTTTGGGATTTTTTCCAGATAAAATCACAGGCTCCTTGGAGCCAAAAGGGAGTTTTGAACAGGAACATGGAGGTGATTTTTTCCCAAGTCCCAGCTCTTTAAATGTTTGGGGATTTTTTTTTAAATAATAAACTCACAGGAACTCAAACCCAAATGACCCAGAGCCACAGATTCTCAGTTTAGGGGGGACCCCGCCCCAGATCAGCCGATGGCACCTGCAGGACCCAGGGGTGCCCCGAGTTTTCCTGCTTGAGCCAGAGCAGAGCGTTCAGCAAAACCTCCCATCTCGAGGTCAAACTTGACAGTGATGGGGCATCCACCACAGCCCCTGTTATTGTAGGGTCACTGTGGGGCTAGGGAAGCTCACACCCCACCCCTGTACCCTGCCCCCCCTCCCGCCCCGATATCAATTCCCCTTCTGGCCACAGAGGGGTGCTGTTGGCTTGGGTCTCCCATAGAACACACCCTGGCTGGTACATTGACAAGAAAGGGCCAGGATCCAGGACTCCTGGGTTCCATCCCTGGCTCTGGTTGGGGTGCGGGGTCTAGTGGGTTAGAGCAGGGGGGTTGGGAGCCAGGACTCCTGGGTTCTATCCCCAGCTCTGGGAGGGGAGTGGGGTCTAGTGAGTCAGAGCGTGGGGCCTGGGAGCCAGGACTCCTGGGGTCTCTCCTCAGCGAGGGAAGGGGGGCTCTAGTGGGTTAGAGGGGGTGGGGCTGGGATACCTGGGTTCTACCCCCCTCCTGGGACGAACCACCCCCCCTTTGCTCCCTTCCCCCTTAGCTCCTGGATGAGTCCCCGCTCTGACACCCCTCTTCCCTGAGCCCCTGCTTATGGCAAAGAATGGTGCATGAAACAGGAGTGATGAAATTCACCAGAAACTGAAGTGAAACTGGCCAGTCCGTGACTCAACCTGGGGGGAAAAAGGGAAGTGAGAGAAATTACAATCCAGAACTCCTGGCTCCCAGCTCCCCTGCTCTGACCACTAGCCCCCACTCCCCTCCCAGAGCCAGGGAGAGAACCCAGGAGTCCTGGCTCCCAGGCCCCCTGCTCTGACCACTAGCCCCCACTCCCCTCCCAGAGCCGGGAAGGGAACCCAGGAGTCCGGCCTCCCCTCCCCCAAGCTGCTGGCCCAGGGCTGTGGTTAGTTTGAGCCAGTTGCAGGGAGAGGGGCTGGCTCTTTGTTTACAGGGGCGGGGGAATTATCCGGCCAGTGCTAAGTGGACTGAGTTTCACCTGGGGGTGATGTCACGGGGAGTGGGCGGCGGGGGGGAGGTCGGTATTTAACCCCCCAGGGAGGTGCCTGCCCGCTGCTTGTTGTTGCAATTTGTGGGACTGCGCCAGGGAGGCCGTGTGCTGGGGGGGAGCCAGACCTTGGCGAGAGTTACTGCGGAGAGACAGGTTAGTGAGGGTGGGGGCTGGGAGCCGGGACTCCTGGGTTCTCTCCCCAGCTCGGGGAGGGGAGGGGGGGCTAATGGGTAGAGCGGGGGGGCTGGGAGCCAGGACTCCTGGGTTCTCGGGCGGGGGGGAGTGGGGGCTAGTGGGTTGGGGGGGCTGGGAGCCAGGATTCCTGGGTTCTCCCCTTGGCCTGAAAGGGGAGTGGGGGCTAGTGGGTTGCGGGGGTAGGACTCCTATTTCATGCTCTGGTCCAGCAGTGTGTTTGTGGGACCATGGGGGAAGCAGGCGTTAGGATTCCTGGGTTCTACTCCACCTGTGTGCCCCAAGCAGTCTCCCGTGCCTCAGTTTCCCCTGCCTAAAACGACCAAATTCTTTCCCCCTACACCGGGGCTTGAGCCTGAGCTGCTGTTTGTGGCCGGGGGCACAGAGACCCGCGGGGCTGGCAATGCCCACCCCCTGCCCCCAACCAGCCCACGTGTGCGGCGCGGCTGTGGGACAAAGGGGCCGCTCTCGGGGATGGGGGACGGGGAAGGCTGGGATCGCGCTGCTCCCCTCCCCCCTCCTCCGTTTCATCTGAAACTGCCTGCCCAGCGGGGGGGGAGTTTCACAGAAACCTGCGGACAATGGGGCTGAGGTGAGAACAGGGGAGGGTCTTTGTCCCCGGGGGCTGGCCGGGCCCGAGGCGGGGGCGAGGGGGAAGGGGTGATCACTGGGCTGGGGGCGGGGGCAGGAGCTGATTTGTCTCCCCCCCACACACCTGGCTCTGGGTTTTTACCTGTTCCTGAGCCCCTGGGCTGGGGCCGGGGCCGGGGGGCCAAGGGCGGGTTGGAAAGGAGCCTTGCGAGGGGCTGGAACAAATGCAGAGAACCCAGGCGTCCTGGCTCCCACCCCCGACTCCGCTCCTTCCCCCCGCCCACCCCGGGGGCTGGGATGGAACCCAGGCGTCCGGGTGCTTGTGGAAACCCTGCTGCGGGGTCCTGGGACCCCTCACACCCCGCCCCCGTGTGGGAGCAGCACCGTGGCGGGGAGGGGGGGGGGTGCCTTGCCTCCGGATTGGGCTTGTCTCTCTTGTCCCCTGGGTAGCCAGGGGCTAACCCAGCCCGCCCAGGGTGCGGCTCACCCCCGCAGCGGAGCTAACCCAGGCCCTGGGGGGGGGGGTGCCAGGCCCCGGGGGGGGCGTCCCTGGCCTGGCAGGAGTTGTGGGCCAGCTCCCCCCCTCACAGCCCGCTGAGCCAGAGGTATGCGCGGGGGCTAGGCGACTTCCTGTCGAAGCCAACTGGGGGGGTGAGAAGGGCCCAAGACGGGGCTGCCCCATCCGGGCCCATCTCCCCCCCCCCCCCCCACGGCTGCATCTCCCCCTTGGGGTCACGTCTGAGCACTTCTCCGTCACACGCTCTACAGCTGCCAGCAGATGGGGGGGCCCCCCAAAAGCCTTGCTCAGCCCTGAGCCTGGGGCGCAGACGCAGCTGGCCCTGGGGGGCGCTTGCCCTCCTTGGCTCTCCCTGCCCCCGCTGGGGGTGGGGGACCCCGGGCTGATGAGGCTCAGGCCGGGAGGGGGGAAGCCTGGGGTGGGATCAAGGCAGTGGGACAGCGAGATGCCCCATCCCACCCTGGGGCAGGATGGTTCCCACGGCGGGAGCCAGTTGGGTTGTAGAAGCCAAGTTTCGGAGGGAAGTTGCCACGAGTTGATGGAGGTGGGGATCCGGGCCAGGTGGTGACTCACTGAGGAATGGCCAAGGAGGGGAAGGAGAACCGGACTAGTGGCAGGCGTGGGCCGGAGATGTTCCCCTGCCCCCATTGCCACCCGCCCCCAAGCCCCCATCTTGGGGTCACTTCAGGGCAGCTGTTGTGGGAGGGGGAAATCTTGAAGGGGTGCAAGCCCCTTCCAGTGGGACATGGGGGGGCGGGTGAGGGCACCGTTGGGGGTGATCCCGCCGAGGGGGGGGCGGGTGAGCCAAGACACCTTCAGGAGTTATGGGGGCTGCTGCCCTTCCTGGCTGGTCCAACTGAAGGTCCTTCAGTATCCACTTCACACGAGGGCCCAGCCCCAAGTCCCACTGAGGGTGAAATTACAAAGCAGGGTCTCTTGAATGCTGTGGGGCCAGATCCCCGCAGACCTCCTGGGGGCCCCCCCCCCACCGTGTTGAGTTCTTCTTACCTCCTCCCCACCCCTTCTCTCCCGGCAGGCGCCTTCCCACCCAATCATGGCTTCAGCGGGTCTCCAGATCTTGGGCATGGCGCTCTCGGTGGTGGGCTGGCTGGGCTCCATCATCTCCTGCGCCCTGCCCACGTGGAAGGTGACGGCCTTCATCGGCAACAACATCGTGACGGCGCAGACCATCTGGGAGGGGCTGTGGATGAACTGCATCGTGCAGAGCACGGGCCAGATGCAGTGCAAGGTCTACGACTCCATGTTGGCGCTGCCCCAGGACCTGCAGGCCGCCCGCGCCCTCACGGTCATCTCGGTGCTGCTGGCCCTGCTGGCCCTGCTGGCGAGCGTCGTGGGCGCCAAGTGCACCAACTGCGTGGAGGACGAGGGCGCCAAGGCGCGGCTCATGATCGTCTCTGGCGCCGTCTTCGTGGTCTCCGGCATCCTCTGCCTCATCCCCGTGTGCTGGTCGGCCAACACCATCATCCGGGACTTCTACAACCCGCTGGTGTCCGAAGCCCAGAAGCGGGAGCTGGGGGCCTCGCTCTATGTCGGCTGGGCCGCCGCGGCCCTGCTGGTTCTCGGGGGGGCTCTGCTTTGCTGCTCCTGTCCCGAGAAGAACCCCAACTACAGCGCCCGCTACACGGCCGCCGCCTCCCAGCCCCGCAGTGACTACCCCAGCAAGAACTACGTCTGAGGGGCCGCTCGGTGGGGGTGGGCAGAGGGCGGGGGGCCCCATCCCCGCAGCAGGCTCCCGGGTGCGAAGCTCGCTGGGTGGGTGCTGGGACCGCGTCTGCAGCGTGGAGGGAAGACGGAAGCTAAGCTGCCAGACCCAGGGTCTCTGCCATTCCTGGTGGCTTCACCTTAGCTTCTGGGCCCCACCACGCTGCAATGGTCCTCAGCCCACACGGTCCGCCAGCATCCTGCTGCCTTCCAGCTCTTCTCCCCTCAGATGTGGGTCGTCTCACACCCCAGCCCGGCTCCTCTCCGGCCCCGTTCTCCCCTCCGAGGCCCTGCCCCCTCGAAGGGCTGATTGCTGGAAATTAGAGGGTTATCTTTGGGGGGGGGGTCAAATAGAGCACCCCAAGCCTAGTCTCTGCCTCTAGAGGAGGATGGAAGTTGGGTTGCCTAGTTTTAACCTTTGCATGTGTCCTACATAGTCCTTGGATATTTTTCATAGCATCTGCTTGTTTTTATAGATGACGAATAAAGTATCTTGAGATTTTTTGTACGTAGCAATGGCCTGCGGTGCTCCCTGGAGGGGGGGGATCTATCTGAAGCCCGCTGCAGGGACTGGTTTTTCCGCTCCCTTCACCCCCTCACCATTAGTGCTTTCAAATGCATCTCTCCATCTGCTCCAGGCCTGATCTTCTAGGCTTGTAGCTGCTGACAGGAGGGTGCTGGAGTGGAGAGAAGTGACTGGCTGATAACTGGGAAGGCCGCCCCAGGAAGTAGCGTCTCCTCCCCTTCCCCCTGCTCTGACCCACCAGACCCCACTCCCCTGCCAGAGCTGGGGATGGAACCCAGGGGCCTGGCTCCCAGCCCCCCTGCTCTAACCTTCTGGTTCTGGGAGGGGAGGAATGAAACCCAGGAGTTGTGGCTCCTCTGTCCCCTGCTTGGGCTTTAACCTCAGGATAATGTGGCGGGCGGTTCCCCAGGCAGCGGATCAGACCAAGCCCATGCTATTAAGGGAGGCATTGGCAGGGTCTGAATGGGCCCAGGGTGACCAGGGCTTTGCCTTCGGCTGGGTGGAAAGTGGTGGGGGGGCGCTCTCGCCAGCTGTGCTGCATGGTGAGGGGGTGCTCTTTCCACAGTGTTATGCACCTGCTCTGCCCCAGAGGTGGCTGCATCTCGGCAGCAGAGAAGTGGGTTTATTTTGGGGGCGGGGAATTTGGTAGCTGTTTCCCTGCTCCATTGCAAAGCTGCCTGGAGGTGAGGAGTCCCTCCCCCTGCCCAGAGCTTTGAAGGGGGAACAGCCTGTTGGGGGGAGGGCAGCAACTCAGCGGCGTGGGGTCTAGTGGTTAGAGCCCCCGCTGGGAGTGTGGTGTGGGAACAAGGAGCTTAGTATATGAGCGAACAGGCCTAGAGTTGGGGGCGGGGACTGTGCGCCTGGCTTTCAGGCTGTGCTGACCCCTCTCCCTCCCTGCTGAACGAACCCCCCCACCCCCAGCATCGCCCCCGACCTGTGGGGGGGAGAGGATGGGAGATGTCTCTCCTGGTGCCAGCCGCCCCCAGCTCCAGGGAAGGTTCAGCTGGCACAGGAATGTGCTGGTACCCATCCAGCTGGGGGGGAGGGGGGGGAGAGGCCGGGCGGGCTGGGATCCAGGGAAACAGCAGCGCCAAAATGCCTGCGTGGGGTGGGGTGGGGCAGAGCCAGTGGCCCCCCACAGGGGCAAGGCCCAGAGTCCCATCGCTGGAGCCAGCTAGTCCCCTGCCCCAGGGCTAGTCACAGCCTGTGCCCCCCACAGGGGCAAGGCCCTGAGTCCCATTGCTGGAGCCAGCTAGTCCCCTGCCCCAGGGCTGGTCAAAGCCAGCGCCCCCCAGAGGGGCAAGGCCACATGTCCTGTCCCTTGCCAAAGGGCTGGTCAGAGCCAGCGCCCCCGCAAGGGGAAAGGCCCCTTGTCCCATCCCCTGAGCCAGCTAGTCCCCTGCCCTGGGGTGGGGCAGAGCCCCCTGGAGGGGAAAGGCCCCATGTCCTGTTCCTTGCCCCCTGAGCCAGCCAGGTGGGGTTGGGTGAAGCTGAGGGGAATTCTGGGAAGGCTTTTCATTCCCCTGCTAGTGCAGGAGGGGGAGATGGGCTGGCAACCCCCCAATCTCATGATGGGAAGGGGGATGGACAAAGATTGGGGAGAGGAGGGACATACAGCACCCACCATTCAACCCCTAAAGCCATACCCTGCCCCCCTCCCACATACCTGAGCGCTTCCCTCTCTCTGGGGGGGCCCTGGTTGCTAGCATTCTCCTCCCACAAGCCACACCCCCACTATGCTTGCCCCAATTTACCCCCTCATAAACCACACCCCCATTCTCTTTCCCATAAGCCTCCCTCCCTCCCGCAATTTACCCTACCTTCATAAACCATGCACCCAATCTATTTCCTCCCATCAGCTGTGTCCCCACCTTTTCCTTCCCCATTCATACCGCAACTCAGCCTCCCCCCCACACCCCAAAATGAGAAGCAGGAGGCGTGGGCGGAGTGTCCTAGGCTGGTTCTTTTATCCCCATAACATCCTCAGAAACATGGGCCGAGCCCCCTCCCTAGAGAGGTCAGGAAATGGGGGTTCAGCGTCCTCAAAGAACCACACCCAGGGATCATAAGACCCACTCCCTGTGAACCCCTCAAATCCTACTCAGTGATGACCGAATAAGCCCTGGATCTATCCCCAGTGAGGGGTGAGACCTCCAAAATCTTGGGGCCCCTGGATTTGGATAGAGGGGCCCCTTAGGCTGGGGGTTCCAGGTGGTCCCCGTGTTCAGGGGGTGGTTTAGCAGGTCTCAGTCCAGGGAGCTGGGACAATTATTAACCTTCGAGCAAACAAAGCCAGGGTGAGGTCCAGCCGGACTCCATGGGGTCAGGGCTCCCTGGCTGAGCCCCCTCAATCTCTCCCAACGCCCCCATCTGTTCATTCGCTGGGGATCGGCCGCTTATTCCTTCCTTCCTTGGCACAGTGTCTTTCCCGTCCCTCCTTGGTCCATTAGCCCTTTGTTCATTCCTTCACTGGCGGAGCCGTTCGCGCCTTTCCTCTGTGGTTTCAACCTTCCTTCTGTTTGGTCCCCCACGTGTCTGCTCTCTGCCCCCACCCCGTCTTTTATTTATTTAATTCGTTCCCTCCTTCCTTCCTCACTTTTTCATTTTTCCATCCATTGTCTCATCCACTCACTCCTTCCCGCATCCATTCGCTCGCTTCGTTGCTCCTCCCTTCACTCATTTGCCCGCTCGTTCATTTGTTTGCACCCTCATCTGTCCCTTCAGCAGTGCTTTTGTTCACTCGTTTTTTCCTCTACTCCTTATCCATCAGTCCTTGTTCATCCACCCACTTGTCCATTTCTTCGTTCCCTCATTCATCTCCTCCCACATTCATTCTCTCCCTCCTTCACTTGTTTATTCATTCCATCAGCCACTAGCTCATTCCCTCATTCATCCATTCACCTCTTGACACCTTCATCCATTCACTCCCTCATTCACTTCATCTCTTCACACCTTCATCCATTCACTCTCTTGTTCATTCGCTCGTTCTCTCACTCTTCACACATTCATCCATCCATTCGTTCACTCGTTCATCTGTTCACCCACGTGCTCATCCATCCATCCATCCATCCATCCCCTCCTCTGCTCCCCTCACACATAGTCCCTCTTGTCCACCCCGCTGCCCACCCCGGACCTCGCAGCCGCCATGTACCCGACCCGGGGTGGGTATCTCTCGGAGCGGGGCGGGCAGGAGCAGCAAAGCAGAGCCCCCCCGAGAACCAGCAGGGCCGCAGCGGCCCACCCCACATAGAGCGCTGCCCCCAGCTCCCGCTTCAGGGCTTCGGACACCAGCGGGTTGTAGAAGTCCCGGATGATGGTGTTGGCCGACCAGCACACGGGGATGAGGCAGAGGATGCCGGAGACCACGAAGACGGCGCCGGAGACGATCATGAGCCGCGCCTTGGCGCCCTCGTCCTCCACGCAGTTGGTGCACTTGGCGCCCACGACGCTCGCCAGCAGGGCCAGCAGGGCCAGCAGCACCGAGATGACCGTGAGGGCGCGGGCGGCCTGCAGGTCCTGGGGCAGCGCCAACATGGAGTCGTAGACCTTGCACTGCATCTGGCCCGTGCTCTGCACGATGCAGTTCATCCACAGCCCCTCCCAGATGGTCTGCGCCGTCACGATGTTGTTGCCGATGAAGGCCGTCACCTTCCACGTGGGCAGGGCGCAGGAGATGATGGAGCCCAGCCAGCCGAAGATGCATAGCCCCATGCCCAAGATCTCCAGCCCTGCAGAAGCCATTGCTGGAGGAGGAGGAAGCCAAGGGGAGCGAAGCAGGGATCTTAGTGGGGACGCGAGGGCGTCTGAGCAGAGAGAAACCCAGGAAATAATTCTGTGTGGGGATCGGCTGGAGACACCAGGGCAAGGAAGGTCGTAGTGGAGAGAGAAGGCCAGAAGACAGTTCTTTGTGGGATCAGCTGGGGACAGGATCCCTATGCGAGGTGCGTGAATGTGAGATCCAGATAGTCCCCTCTGACGGATATGGCTCTGGGAGACGGATCCCGATGGAACCAGCCAGGGAGACGTGTGTGAGAGACGGACCCTAAAGGAACCAGCCAGGGAGACGCGTCTGGGAGAGGGATCCTGGTGGAACTAGAGAGAGGTGTCTGAGAGGCGGATCCCGATGGAACCACCGGGGAGACACGTCCGGGAGACGGCTCTCGATGGAACCAGCCAGGGAGATGCGTGTGAGAGACGGATCCTAAAGGAACCAGCCGGGCAGACGCATCCAGGGGACAGATTCTGATGGAAGCGTCTGGGGAGACACGTCCGGGAGAAGGATCCTGATGAGAATGGCTGGGGAGGCAGGTCCAGGTGTCTCTCTCCAAAGCACTTCCACCCCGGAGAGGCCAAGCCTCTTCTTTTTCACCAGGGCTCGCTCTCCCAGCCGTCAGCACCTCTCGCTGGGGGAGGCGGGGGTGGGGGTGGGTATATGAGGCCTCCACAGGTGAGTGGGCGGGACGGGGGAGGCGTGGGAGGGCACTGGGCTCTCTATGGCGACCAGGGCCCTGGTGAATGAACAATCATGTTGTTAGCTTGTGCCTGGACACCGCCCGCCCCCAGGCTGGAGGGGGAGGAGGTGGGCTCTGGAGGGGGCGAATCACCAGCGTCTTGTTCCTCCAGGCCACGGGAAAACAGATTATAATAAACACACGCCTGGCTGCAGCAGGCTCCCCCTTCCGAAGGCTGCTGCGGGGGGGCTGGCTGCCTGTGTGGCAGGGCAGCTGGGGACCGGTGACACTCCCTGCAGCACCCCGCGCCCCCTAGCCCCACGCTGGGGCCCTGGGGTCAGGGGGAAGGCCAGCTAACGGGATTCCTGTGTCCCTTTAGCAACCGGTCAGGTCCCTGGGCTGATAAGGGGGGAGCTGAGCACACACGGCTCAGACCTGCGGATAAGAAATTAACCACCGAGCAAACAGACTCCAGACAGGGGGCCAGGGGGACACGGACTGGCTGGCTCTGGGGGGTGGGGAATGGGACATGGGACCTCTCCCCTCTGGGGGGCGCTGGCTCCCATCCAGCCCCAAGGCAGGGACTGGCTGGCTCAGGGGGGCAAGGAATGGGACACAGGACCTCTCCCCTCCAGGGGGTGCTGGCTCCAATCCAGCCCCCAGGACTGGCTGGCTCAGGGGGTAACTTGAAACCGCCAAACCCAGGCATGGGGGGGAAGGGAAACCACCACCAGTGGCTGCTTTTCTAGGTCGTTGCTATGTGTGACCATGGCCCAGGCCGATCCAGCGGGGAGATAGGAGCCCGTTGCCAGGGGAACAGTTGGCTGGGAGACGGGGGTGGGGGGCACCTGGGAACAGAGCAGTCACTGAGCCCAATCTGGAGCTCCGGGCTCTCACCTGGTATCAGGTATCCCACCGCCTCCCCCAGCACACCCGCAGGTACGCAGCACTGCCACCAGGTGGCCACTATGGGGAACGGCATCCAATGGGGCCCTCAGCTATCCCAGCCCAAGGCCCGACCCACAGCGTGCTGCTGCCCCTCACTGCCGGCCCACAGCCCCCTGCTATCGGTGCCCTGGGACCCCCCAGCTCTGCCAGTGCCCCTCAATCTTGACCCACAGCCCCCCCGCTAGCCCAGCCCTGCCCCCCAGCTCTGCCGGTGCCCCTCACTCCCGACCTGCAGCCCCCTGCTAGCCCATCTCTGTGGGTCGCTGGCATTGTGCATATCTCCAAAGTTATGCAGGAATCCTGAGGCCTCCCATCTACCTGGGGGGCAGGGCGGCAGGAGCCACCCGTTAATAGGCCCAAACCTCTGAGGACAGGCGCTGGAAGTCGGGAGTGGGGGCACCGGCGGGGCGGGGGCCAGAGCTGGGCTAGCAGGGGCTATAGGTCGGGAGTGAGGGGCACCGGCAGAGCTGGGGGCCCAGGGCTGGCCTGGCAGGGGGATGTGGGTTGGGAGTGAGGGGCACCGGCAGAGCTGGGGGGCAGGGCTGGGCTAGCGGGGGGGGGGGGGCTGCGGGTCAGGAGTGAGGGGTACCGGCAGAGCTGGGGGGCAGGGCTGGGCTAGCGGGGGGGGGCTGTGGGTCGGGAGTGAGGGGCACCGGCAGAGCTTAGGGGGCAGGGCTGGGCTAGCAGGGGCTATAGGTCAGGAGTGAGGGGCACCGGAAGAGCTGGGGGGGCAGGGCTGGGGTAGCGGGGGGGCTGCGGGTCAGGTGTGAGGGGCCCGGCAGAGCTGGGGGGGCACGGCTGGGCTAGCGAGGGGGCTGCGGGTCGGGAGTGAGGGGCCCGGCAGAGCTGGCGGGGCAGGGCTGGGCTAGCGAGGGGGCTGCGGGTCGGGAGTGATGGGCCCAGCAGGGTTGGGGGGCAGGGCTGGCCTAGCGGGGGGCTGCGGGTCGGGAGAGAGGGGCCTGGCAGGGGTGGGGGGGCAGGGCTGGGCTAGCGGGGGGGCTGCGGGTCAGGAGTGAGGGGCACAGGCAGGGTTAGGGGGCAGGGCTGGGCTAGCGGGGGGGCTGTGGGTCGGGAGTGAGGGGCCCGGCAGGGTTAGGGCGCAGGGCTGGGCTAGCGGGGGGGCTGCGGGTCGGGAGTGAGGGGCCCGGCAGGGTTGGGGGGCAGGGCTGGGCTAGTGGGGGGCTGCGGGTCGGGAGTGAGGGGCCCGGCAGGGTTGGGGGGCAGGGCTGGGCTAGCGGGGGGGCTGCGGGTCGGGAGTGAGGGGCCCGGCAGGGCTGGGGGGGCAGGGCTGGGCTAGCGGGGGGCTGCGGGTCGGGAGTGAGGGGCACCGGCAGGGTTGGGGGGCAGGGCTGGGCTAGCGGGGGGCTGCGGGTCGGGAGTGAGGGACACCGGCAGGGTTGGGGGGCAGGACTGGGCTAGCGGGGGCTGCGGGTCGGGAGTGAGGGGCACCGGCAGGGTTGGGGGGCAGGGCTGAGCTAGCGGGGGGCTGCGTGTCGGGAGTGAGGGTCTCCGGCAGGGTTGGGGGGCAGGGCTGAGCTAGCGGGGGGCTGCGTGTCGGGAGTGAGGGGCCCGGCAGAGCTGGGGGGGCAGGGCTGGACTAGCGGGGGGCTGCGGGTCGGGAGTGAGGGGCACCGGCAGGGTTGGGGGGCAGGGCTGGGCTAGCGGGGGGGCTGCGGGTCGGGAGTGAGGGGCACCGGCAGGGTTGGGGGGCAGGGCTGGGCTAGCGGGGGGCTGCGGGTCGGGAGTGAGGGGCCCGGCAGGGTTGGGGGGCAGGGCCGGGCTAGCGGGGGGCTGCGGGTCGGGAGTGAGGGGCCCGGCAGGGTACGGGGGCAGGGCTGGGCTAGCGGGGGGCTGCGGGTCGGGAGTGAGGGGCCCGGCAGGTTACGGGGGCAGGGCTGGACTAGCGGGGGGCTGCGGGTCGGGAGTGAGGGGCACAGGCAGGGTTAGGGGGCAGGGCCGGGCTAGAGGGGGGGCTGCGGGTCGGGAGTGAGGGGCACAGGCAGGGTTAGGGGGCAGGGCTGGGCTAGCGGGGGGGCTGTGGGTCGGGAGTGAGGGGCCCGGCAGGGTTAGGGGGCAGGGCTGGGCTAGCGGGGGGGCTGCGGGTCGGGAGTGAGGGGCCCGGCAGAGCTGGGGGGGCAGGGCTGGGCTAGCGGGGGGGCTGCGGGTCGGGAGTGAGGGGCCCGGCAGAGCTGGGGGGCAGGGCTGGGCTAGCGGGGGGCTGCGGGTCGGGAGTGAGGGACACCGGCAGGGTTGGGGGGCAGGACTGGGCTAGTAGGGGCTGCGGGTCGGGAGTGAGGGGCCCGGCAGGGTTGGGGGGCAGGGCTGGGCTAGCGGGGGGCTGCGGGTTGGGAGTGAGGGGCCCGGCAGGGTTGGGGGGCAGGGCTGGGCTAGCGGGGGGCTGCGGGTCGGGAGTGAGGGGCACCGGCAGGGTTAGGGGGCAGGGCTGGGCTAGCGGGGGGGCTGCGGGTCGGGAGTGAGGGGCACCGGCAGGGTTAGGGGGCAGGGCTGGGGTAGCGGGGGGGCTGCGGGTCGGGAGTGAGGGGCACCGGCAGGGTTGGGGAGCAGGGCTGGGCTAGCGGGGGGCTGCGGGTCCGGAGTGAGGGGCCCGGCAGGGCTGGGGGGCAGGGCCGGGCTAGCGGGGGGCTGCGGGTCGGGAGTGAGGGGCCCGGCAGAGCTGGGGGGGCAGGGCTGGACTAGCGGGGGGCTGCGGGTCGGGAGTGAGGGGCACCGGCAGGGTTGGGGGGCAGGGCTGGGCTAGCGGGGGGGCTGCGGGTCGGGAGTGAGGGGCACCGGCAGGGTTGGGGGGCAGGGCTGGGCTAGCGGGGGGGCTGCGCGTCGGGAGTGAGGGGCACCGGCAGGGTTTGGGGGCAGGGCTGGGCTAGCGGGGGGCTGCGGGTCGGGAGTGAGGGGCACCGGCAGGGTACGGGGGCAGGGCTGGGCTAGCGGGGGGCTGCGGGTCGGGAGTGAGGGGCCCGGCAGGGTTGGGGGGCAGGGCTGGGCTAGCGGGGGGGCTGCGGGTCGGGAGTGAGGGGCACCGGCAGAGTTGGGGGGCAGGGCTGGGCTAGCGGGGGGGCTGCGGGTCGGGAGTGAGGGGCACCGGCAGGGTTGGGGGGCAGGGCTGGGCTAGCGGGGGGGCTGCGGGTCGGGAGTGAGGGGCACCGGCAGGGTTGGGGGGCAGGGCTGGGCTAGCGGGGGGGCTGCGGGTCGGGAGTGAGGGGCACCGGCAGGGTTAGGGGGCGGGGGCTGCGGGTCGGGAGTGAGGGGCCCGGCAGGGTTAGGGGGCAGGGCTGGTCTAGCGGGGGGCTGCGGGTCGGGAGTGAGGGGCACCGGCAGGGCTGCGGGGCAGGGCTGGGCTAGCGGGGGGCTGCGGGTCGGGAGTGAGGGGCACCGGCAGGGTTGGGGGGCAGGGCTGGGCTAGCGGGGGCTGCGGGTCGGGAGTGAGGGGCACCGGCAGGGTTGGGGGGCAGGGCTGGGCTAGCGGGGGGCTGCGGGTCGGGAGTGAGGGGCCCGGCAGGGTTGGGGGGCAGGGCTGGACTAGCGGGGGGCTGCGGGTCGGGAGTGAGGGGCACAGGCAGGGTTAGGGGGCAGGGCTGGGCTAGCGGGGGGCTGCGGGTCGGGAGTGAGGGGCACCGGCAGGGTTGGGGGGCAGGGCTGGGCTAGCGGGGGGCTGCGGGTCGGGAGTGAGGGGCACCGGCAGGGTTGGGGGGCAGGACTGGGCTAGCGGGGGCTGCGGGTCGGGAGTGAGGGGCACCGGCAGGGTTGGGGGGCAGGGCTGGGCTAGCGGGGGGGCTGCGGGTCGGGAGTGAGGGGCCCCGGCAGGGTTGGGGGGCAGGGCTGGGCTAGCGGGGGGGCTGCGGGTCAGGAGTGAGGGGCACAGGCAGGGTTAGGGGGCAGGGCTGGGCTAGCGGGGGGGCTGCGGGTCGGGAGTGAGGGGCCCGGCAGAGCTGGGGGGGCAGGGCTGGACTAGCGGGGGGCTGCGGGTCGGGAGTGAGGGGCACCGGCAGGGTTGGGGGGCAGGACTGGGCTAGCGGGGGCTGCGGGTCGGGAGTGAGGGGCACCGGCAGGGTTGGGGGGCAGGGCTGGGCTAGCGGGGGGCTGCGGGTCGGGAGTGAGGGGCACCGGCAGGGTTGGGGGGCAGGGCTGGGCTAGCGGGGGGCTGCGGGTCGGGAGTGAGGGGCCCGGCAGGGTTGGGGGGCAGGGCTGGGCTAGCGGGGGGCTGCGGGTCGGGCGTGAGGGGCACCGGCAGGGCTGGGGGGCAGGGCCGGGCTAGTGGGGGTGCTGCGGGTCGGGAGTGGGGGGCCCGGCAGGGTTGGGGGGCAGGGCCGGGCTAGCGGGGGGCTGCGGCTCGGGAGTGAGGGGCACCGGCAGGGTTGGGGGGCAGGGCTGGGCTAGCGGGGGGGTTGCGGGTCGGCAGTGAGGGGCCCGGCAGGGTTAGGGCGCAGGGCTGGGCTAGCGGGGGGGCTGCAGGTCGGGAGTGAGGGGCCCGGCAGGGTTGGGGGGCAGGGCCGGGCTAGCGGGGGCTGCGGGTCGGGAGTGAGGGGCACCGGCAGGGTTGGGGGGCAGGGCTGGGCTAGCGGGGGGGCTGCGGGTCGGGAGTGAGGGGCCCGGCAGGGCTGGGGGGCAGGGCTGGGCTAGCGGGGGGGCTGCGGGTCAGGAGTGAGGGGCCCGGCAGGGTTGGGGAGCAGGGCTGGGCTAGCGGGGGGCTGCGCGTCGGGAGTGGGGGGCCTGGCAGGGTTGGGGGGCAGGGCTGGGCTAGCGGGGGGCTGCGGGTCGGGAGTGAGGGGCCCGGCAGGGCTGGGGGGCAGGGCTGGGCTAGCGGGGGGCTGCGGGTCGGGAGTGAGGGGCCCGGCAGGGTTGGGGGGCAGGGCTGGGCTAGCGGGGGGCTGCGGGTCGTGAGTGAGGGGCACCGGCAGAGCTTAGGGGGCAGGGCTGGGCTAGCAGGGGCTATAGGTCAGGAGTGAGGGGCACCGGAAGAGCTGGGGGGGCAGGGCTGGGGTAGCGGGGGGGCTGCGGGTCAGGTGTGAGGGGCCCGGCAGAGCTGGGGGGGCACGGCTGGGCTAGCGAGGGGGCTGCGGGTCGGGAGTGATGGGCCCGGCAGGGTTGGGGGGCAGGGCTGGCCTAGCGGGGGGCTGCAGGTCGGGAGAGAGGGGCCTGGCAGGGCTGGGGGGGCAGGGCTGGGCTAGCGGGGGGGCTGCGGGTCAGGAGTGAGGGGCACAGGCAGGGTTAGGGGGCAGGGCTGGGCTAGCGGGGGGGCTGTGGGTCGGGAGTGAGGGGCCCGGCAGGGTTAGGGCGCAGGGCTGGGCTAGCGGGGGGGCTGCGGGTCGGGAGTGAGGGGCCCGGCAGGGTTGGGGGGCAGGGCTGGGCTAGTGGGGGGCTGCGGGTCGGGAGTGAGGGGCCCGGCAGGGTTGGGGGGCAGGGCTGGGCTAGCGGGGGGCTGCGGGTCGGGAGTGAGGGGCACCGGCAGGGCTGGGGGGCAGGGCTGGGCTAGCGGGGGGGCTGCGCGTCGGGAGTGAGGGGCACCGGCAGGGTTGGGGGGCAGGGCTGGACTAGCGGGGGGCTGCGGGTCGGGAGTGAGGGGCACCGGCAGGGTTGGGGGGCAGGGCTGGGCTAGCGGGGGGCTGCGTGTCGGGAGTGAGGGTCTCCGGCAGGGTTGGGGGGCAGGGCTGAGCTAGCGGGGGGCTGCGTGTCGGGAGTGAGGGGCCCGGCAGAGCTGGGGGGGAGCGCTGGACTAGCGGGGGGCTGCGGGTCGGGAGTGAGGGGCACCGGCAGGGTTGGGGGGCAGGGCTGGGCTAGCGGGGGGGCTGCGGGTCGGGAGTGAGGGGCACCGGCAGGGTTGGGGGGCAGGGCTGGGCTAGCGGGGGGCTGCGGGTCGGGAGTGAGGGGCCCGGCAGGGTTGGGGGGCAGGGCCGGGCTAGCGGGGGGCTGCGGGTCGGGAGTGAGGGGCCCGGCAGGGTACGGGGGCAGGGCTGGGCTAGCGGGGGGCTGCGGGTCAGGAGTGAGGGGCCCGGCAGGTTACGGGGGCAGGGCTGGGCTAGCGGGGGGGCTGTGGGTCGGGAGTGAGGGGCCCGGCAGGGTTAGGGGGCAGGGCTGGGATAGCGGGGGGCTGCGGGTCGGGAGTGAGGGGCCCGGCAGGGTTGGGGGGCAGGGCTGGGCTAGCGGGGGGGCTGCGGGTCGGGAGTGAGGGGCCCGGCAGGGTTGGGGGGCAGGGCTGGGCTAGCGGGGGGCTGCGGGTCGGGAGTGAGGGGCCCGGCAGGGTTAGGGGGCAGGGCTGGGATAGCGGGGGGCTGCGGGTCGGGAGTGAGGGGCCCGGCAGGGTTGGGGGGCAGGGCTGGGCTAGCGGGGGGGCTGCGGGTCGGGAGTGAGGGGCACCGGCAGGGTTAGGGGGCGGGGGCTGCGGGTCGGGAGTGAGGGGCCCGGCAGGGTTGGGGGGCAGGGCTGAGCTAGCGGGGGGCTGCGGGTCGGGAGTGAGGGGCCCGGCAGAGCTGGGGGGCAGGGCTGGACTAGCGGGGGGGCTGCGGGTCGGGAGCGAGGGGCACAGGCAGGGTTAGGGGGCAGGGCCGGGCTAGCCGGGGGGCTGCGGGTCGGGAGTGAGGGGCACAGGCAGGGTTAGGGGGCAGGGCCGGGCTAGAGGGGGGGCTGCGGGTCGGGAGTGAGGGGCACAGGCAGGGTTAGGGGGCAGGGCTGGGCTAGCGGGGGGGCTGTGGGTCGGGAGTGAGGGGCCCGGCAGGGTTAGGGGGCAGGGCTGGGCTAGCGGGGGGGCTGCGGGTCGGGAGTGAGGGGCCCGGCAGAGCTGGGGGGGCAGGGCTGGGCTAGCGGGGGGGCTGCGGGTAGGGAGTGAGGGGCCCGGCAGAGCTGGGGGGCAGGGCTGGGCTAGCGGGGGGCTGCGGGTCGGGAGTGAGGGACACCGGCAGGGTTGGGGGGCAGGACTGGGCTAGTGGGGGCTGCGGGTCGGGAGTGAGGGGCCCGGCAGGGTTGGGGGGCAGGGCTGGGCTAGCGGGGGGCTGCGGGTTGGGAGTGAGGGGCCCGGCAGGGTTGGGGGGCAGGGCTGGGCTAGCGGGGGGCTGCGGGTCGGGAGTGAGGGGCACCGGCAGGGTTAGGGGGCAGGGCTGGGCTAGCGGGGGGGCTGCGGGTCGGGAGTGAGGGGCACCGGCAGGGTTAGGGGGTAGGGCTGGGCTAGCGGGGGGGCTGCGGGTCGGGAGTGAGGGGCACCGGCAGGGTTGGGGAGCAGGGCTGGGCTAGCGGGGGGCTGCGGGTCCGGAGTGAGGGGCCCGGCAGGGCTGGGGGGCAGGGCTGGGCTAGCGGGGGGCTGCGGGTCGGGAGTGAGGGGCCCGGCAGAGCTGGGGGGGCAGGGCTGGACTAGCGGGGGGCTGCGGGTCGGGAGTGAGGGGCACCGGCAGGGTTGGGGGGCAGGGCTGGGCTAGCGGGGGGGCTGCGGGTCGGGAGTGAGGGGCACCGGCAGGGTTGGGGTCAGGGCTGGGCTAGCGGGGGGGCTGCGCGTCCGGAGTGAGGGGCACCGGCAGGGTTAGGGGGCAGGGCTGGGCTAGCGGGGGGGCTGCGGGTCGGGAGTGAGGGGCACCGGCAGGGTTGGGGGGCACGGCTGGGCTAGCGGGGGGCTGCGGGTCGGGAGTGAGGGGCCCGGCAGGGTTGGGGGGCAGGGCCGGGCTAGCGGGGGGCTGCGGGTCGGGAGTGAGGGGCACCGGCAGGGTACGGGGGCAGGGCTGGGCTAGCGGGGGGCTGCGGGTCGGGAGTGAGGGGCCCGGCAGGTTACGGGGGCAGGGCTGGGCTAGCGGGGGGCTGCGGGTCGGGAGTGAGGGGCACCGGCAGGGTTGGGGGGCAGGGCTGGGCTAGCGGGGGGGCTGCGCGTCGGGAGTGAGGGGCACCGGCAGGGTTAGGGGGCAGGGCTGGGCTAGCGGGGGGGCTGCGGGTCGGGAGTGAGGGGCACCGGCAGGGTTGGGGGGCAGGGCTGGGCTAGCGGGGGGCTGCGGGTCGGGAGTGAGGGGCCCGGCAGGGTTGGGGGGCAGGGCCGGGCTAGCGGGGGGCTGCGGGTCGGGAGTGAGGGGCCCGGCAGGGTACGGGGGCAGGGCTGGGCTAGCGGGGGGCTGCGGGTCGGGAGTGAGGGGCCCGGCAGGTTACGGGGGCAGGGCTGGGCTAGCGGGGGGGCTGTGGGTCGGGAGTGAGGGGCCCGGCAGGGTTAGGGGGCAGGGCTGGGATAGCGGGGGGCTGCGGGTCGGGAGTGAGGGGCCCGGCAGGGTTGGGGGGCAGGGCTGCGCTAGCGGGGGGGCTGCGGGTCGGGAGTGAGGGGCCCGGCAGGGTTGGGGGGCAGGGCTGGGCTAGCGGGGGGCTGCGGGTCGGGAGTGAGGGGCCCGGCAGGGTTAGGGGGCAGGGCTGGGATAGCGGGGGGCTGCGGGTCGGGAGTGAGGGGCCCGGCAGGGTTGGGGGGCAGGGCTGGGCTAGCGGGGGGGCTGCGGGTCGGGAGTGAGGGGCACCGGCAGGGTTAGGGGGCGGGGGCTGCGGGTCGGGAGTGAGGGGCCCGGCAGGGTTGGGGGGCAGGGCTGAGCTAGCGGGGGGCTGCGGGTCGGGAGTGAGGGGCCCGGCAGAGCTGGGGGGCAGGGCTGGACTAGCGGGGGGGCTGCGGGTCGGGAGCGAGGGGCACAGGCAGGGTTAGGGGGCAGGGCCGGGCTAGCCGGGGGGCTGCGGGTCGGGAGTGCGGGGCCCGGCAGAGCTGGGGGGGCAGGGCTGGACTAGCGGGGGGCTGCGGGTCGGGAGTGAGGGGCACAGGCAGGGTTAGGGGGCAGGGCCGGGCTAGAGGGGGGGCTGCGGGTCGGGAGTGAGGGGCACAGGCAGGGTTAGGGGGCAGGGCTGGGCTAGCGGGGGGGCTGTGGGTCGGGAGTGAGGGGCCCGGCAGGGTTAGGGGGCAGGGCTGGGCTAGCGGGGGGGCTGCGGGTCGGGAGTGAGGGGCCCGGCAGAGCTGGGGGGGCAGGGCTGGGCTAGCGGGGGGGCTGCGGGTCGGGAGTGAGGGGCCCGGCAGAGCTGGGGGGCAGGGCTGGGCTAGCGGGGGGCTGCGGGTCGGGAGTGAGGGACACCGGCAGGGTTGGGGGGCAGGACTGGGCTAGTGGGGGCTGCGGGTCGGGAGTGAGTGGCCCGGCAGGGTTGGGGGGCAGGGCTGGGCTAGCGGGGGGCTGCGGGTTGGGAGTGAGGGGCCCGGCAGGGTTGGGGGGCAGGGCTGGGCTAGCGGGGGGCTGCGGGTCGGGAGTGAGGGGCACCGGCAGGGTTAGGGGGCAGGGCTGGGCTAGCGGGGGGGCTGCGGGTCGGGAGTGAGGGGCACCGGCAGGGTTAGGGGGCAGGGCTGGGCTAGCGGGGGGGCTGCGGGTCGGGAGTGAGGGGCACCGGCAGGGTTGGGGAGCAGGGCTGGGCTAGCGGGGGGCTGCGGGTCCGGAGTGAGGGGCCCGGCAGGGCTGGGGGGCAGGGCCGGGCTAGCGGGGGGCTGCGGGTCGGGAGTGAGGGGCCCGGCAGAGCTGGGGGGGCAGGGCTGGACTAGCGGGGGGCTGCGGGTCGGGAGTGAGGGGCACCGGCAGGGTTGGGGGGCAGGGCTGGGCTAGCGGGGGGGCTGCGGGTCGGGAGTGAGGGGCACCGGCAGGGTTGGGGGGCAGGGCTGGGCTAGCGGGGGGGCTGCGCGTCGGGAGTGAGGGGCACCGGCAGGGTTTGGGGGCAGGGCTGGGCTAGCGGGGGGGCTGCGTGTCGGGAGTGAGGGGCACCGGCAGGGTTGAGGGGCAGGGCTGGGCTAGCGGGGGGCTGCGGGTCGGGAGTGAGGGGCCCGGCAGGGTTGGGGGGCAGGGCCGGGCTAGCGGGGGGCTGCGGGTCGGGAGTGAGGGGCACCGGCAGGGTACGGGGGCAGGGCTGGGCTAGCGGGGGGCTGCGGGTCGGGAGTGAGGGGCCCGGCAGGTTACGGGGGCAGGGCTGGGCTAGCGGGGGGCTGCGGGTCGGGAGTGAGGGGCCCGGCAGGGTTAGGGGGCAGGGCTGGGCTAGCGGGGGGCTGCGGGTCGGGAGTGAGGGGCCCGGCAGGGTTGGGGGGCAGGGCTGGGCTAGCGGGGGGGCTGCGGGTCGGGAGTGAGGGGCACCGGCAGAGTTGGGGGGCAGGGCTGGGCTAGCGGGGGGGCTGCGGGTCGGGAGTGAGGGGCACCGGCAGGGTTGGGGGGCAGGGCTGGGCTAGCGGGGGGGCTGCGGGTCGGGAGTGAGGGGCACCGGCAGGGTTAGGGGGCGGGGGCTGCGGGTCGGGAGTGAGGGGCCCGGCAGGGTTAGGGGGCAGGGCTGGTCTAGCGGGGGGCTGCGGGTCGGGAGTGAGGGGCACCGGCAGGGCTGCGGGGCAGGGCTGGGCTAGCGGGGGGCTGCGGGTCGGGAGTGAGGGGCACCGGCAGGGTTGGGGCGCAGGGCTGGGCTAGCGGGGGGCTGCGGGTCAGGAGTGAGGGGCACAGGCAGGGTTAGGGGGCAGGGCTGGGCTAGCGGGGGGGCTGTGGTTCTGGAGTGAGGGGCCCGGCAGGGTTAGGGCGCAGGGCTGGGCTAGCGGGGGGCTGCGGGTCGGGAGTGAGGGGCCCGGCAGGGTTGGGGGGCAGGGCTGGACTAGCGGGGGGCTGCGGGTCGGGAGTGAGGGGCACAGGCAGGGTTAGGGGGCAGGGCTGGGCTAGCGGGGGGCTGCGGGTCGGGAGTGAGGGGCACCGGCAGGGTTGGGGGGCAGGGCTGGGCTAGCGGGGGGCTGCGGGTCGGGAGTGAGGGGCACCGGCAGGGTTGGGGGGCAGGACTGGGCTAGCGGGGGCTGCGGGTCGGGAGTGAGGGGCACCGGCAGGGTTGGGGGGCAGGGCTGGGCTAGCGGGGGGCTGCGGGTCGGGAGTGAGGGGCCCCGGCAGGGTTGGGGGGCAGGGCTGGGCTAGCGGGGGGGCTGCGGGTCAGGAATGAGGGGCACAGGCAGGGTTAGGGGGCAGGGCTGGGCTAGCGGGGGGGCTGCGGGTCGGGAGTGAGGGGCCCGGCAGAGCTGGGGGGGCAGGGCTGGACTAGCGGGGGGCTGCGGGTCGGGAGTGAGGGGCACCGGCAGGGTTGGGGGGCAGGGCTGGGCTAGCGGGGGGCTGCGGGTCGGGAGTGAGGGACACCGGCAGGGTTGGGGGGCAGCACTGGGCTAGCGGGGGCTGCGGGTCGGGAGTGAGGGGCACCGGCAGGGTTGGGGGGCAGGGCTGGGCTAGCGGGGGGCTGCGGGTCGGGAGTGAGGGGCACCGGCAGGGTTGGGGGGCAGGGCTGGGCTAGCGGGGGGCTGCGGGTCGGGAGTGAGGGGCCCGGCAGGGTTGGGGGGCAGGGCTGGGCTAGCGGGGGGCTGCGGGTCGGGCGTGAGGGGCACCGGCAGGGCTGGGGGGCAGGGCCGGGCTAGTGGGGGGGCTGCGGGTCGGGAGTGGGGGGCCCGGCAGGGTTGGGGGGCAGGGCCGGGCTAGCGGGGGGCTGCGGCTCGGGAGTGAGGGGCACCGGCAGGGTTGGGGGGCAGGGCTGGGCTAGCGGGGGGCTGCGCGTCGGGAGTGGGGGGCCTGGCAGGGTTGGGGGGCAGGGCTGGGCTAGCGGGGGGCTGCGGGTCGGGAGTGAGGGGCCCGGCAGGGCTGGGGGGCAGGGCTGGGCTAGCGGGGGGCTGCGGGTCAGGAGTGAGGGGCCCGGCAGGGTTGGGGGGCAGGGCTGGGCTAGCGGGGGGCTGCGGGTCGGGAGTGGGGGGCCCGGCAGGGTTAGGGGGCAGGGCTGGGCTAGCGGGGGGCTGCGGGTCGGGAGTGAGGGGCACCGGCAGGGTTGGGGGGCAGGGCTGGGCTAGCGGGGGGCTGCGGGTCGGGAGTGAGGGGCACCGGCAGGGTTGGGGGGCAGGGCTGGGCTAGCGGGGGGCTGCGGGTCGGGAGTGGGGGGCCCGGCAGGGTTAGGGGGCAGGGCTGGGCTAGCGGGGGGCTGCGGGTCGGGAGTGGGGGGCCCGGCAGGGCTGCGTTCTGTTCCTTTGGTGTCTGGCGCCCTCTCCTGGCCATTCCCGTGCAGTGCGCAGACTGGTTGGGCCGATAGGAGGGGTGGGGGACAGGCTCCGTGTGCCTGAGGGAGTCTCCTCGGCTGTTAGCAGTGCAGGGCCCATGACACACAGCAGGGAGCAGAGTTCCCTCCCCAAACACACATGTCCATCATCCAACCCCACCCCCCTCACAGCACAGGGCGCTGGGACACAGAAATACACGGGACGCCCCAATGCCGCCTGACTCGGGAGCAGGGAGGGGCGGCCAGTGAGGAGAGAGCCCTGTATGCAGGGGATTCAATGACCCTACCCGCAGCCCCCTGCTAGCCCAGCCCTGGGCTCCCCCGATCCCCAGCTCTCCCGGTGCCCCACACTCCCAACTCGCAGCCCCTGCTCGCCCAGGCCTGCCCCCTCTACCCGCACTGAATAAGGGACTGGCATCCCCTTTTTCCCCTGCCCCCCCCCCCCGCCTGGGACTCCTCTTTAACTACCCCTGGCCCACCCTGCAAGAGCCACCCATGTCATGTTTGGCCGCTCCGGCCCACGTGAACCCTTTCACCGCTTGTGTGGGGCAGACACGCTGTGACATGGAGCAAAGGAGGGGGGTTTCTGTGTGGGGAGCCAGTGGAACTACCTGCTACAAGATCATCCAAGATTCAGGGGGAACAGAAAAGAAGGATCCAAACTCTCCTGTACCCTGACGTCCAAGTAATAAAGGGAGGGAGGATACTGGGCCCATTGGTGTGAACGGGGCTGGGGGGGCAGGCACATGGGTCCCCCACAACACTGGATCTTACATTCTCAACCGCCCTCCTCTCCCCTACCCCCAGCTGGGGATAAAGCCTTGGGAGGTGATAAATTGTCCTTGGGATCCGCAAAGCCAGGGACAGCAGAGCCGGCCCCCTCTCCCTTTTCCCCCCTGCAGTGGAAATTCGGCTGTGGATCCTGGACCCCGAAGGGGCAGTTATCGTGCCTGGCCTGGGGAGAGTCCCGGGGAGATGCAGGGGGAGGGGCATACATCTAGCAGCCAACAGCGGGAGGGAAGTGGGAGCTGGTGGGTTAGAGCAGAGGGGGCTGGGAGCCAGGACTCCTGGGTTCTAGCCCAGCTCTGGGAGGGAAGTGGGAGCTGGTGGGTTAGAGCAGGGGGGGCTGGGAGCCAGGACTCCTGGGTTCTAGCCCAGCTCTGGGAGGGAAGTGGGAGCTGGTGGGTTAGAGCAGGGGGGGCTGGGAGCCAAGACTCCTGGGTTCTGTCCCCAGCTCTGGGAGGGAAGTGGGAGCTGGTGGGTTAGAGCAGGGGGGGCTGGGAGCCAGGACTCCTGGGTTCTGTCCCCAGCTCTGGGAGGGAAGTGGGAGCTGGTGGGTTAGAGCAGGGGGGGCTGGGAGCCAGGACTCCTGGGTTCTAGCCCAGCTCTGGGAGGGAAGTGGGAGCCAGTGGGATAGCGCAAGCGGCTGTGGCTGTCTCTCTCTCGCCCCCCCCCTTTGCACCCCTCAATGTTTCCATCTACCCCTCTCCGTGTATCTCCGCAGGGATTAGGATTAGCTGATGCTGGGATTAGACCCAGGAGCAGGCCAGGAGTGGATAAGCCAGCCCAGGTTGCTAGCCCGCCAGCAGCGCCATGAGGCAGGACCCACACCCTGGCGGCAGAACAGCGCCCCCCACAGCTGCAACAACACCCAAACCCTTCCTGCAGTCTAGCCTGGACCTCGGTGAGCCCTTCCGTCTCTCCTTTTCTTCCCATCCCAGAGTCAGCCAAGGCCCCTGGCAGGAGAACAAAGGGGCTTGGAGATGTTCCCGTCACGCTTCCAGCCCCGATTCCTCCTCTGACTTGTCCCCCCGCCACCCTCAAGCAAACGGCTGGGCGGCTTTGTCCCCCAAGGGCCAGTCATGGAGCCAGGAGATGGGGAAATTTACTGCACCAAGCCAAGAACCACCCAAAGTCAATATCACAAGGCTGGGCTCAGAGCTGCGGAGGGGCCGAAATCAGCCGGGAGATCTTAACCCGTTGGGGGCCTGTGGGTCGGGCGTGAGGGGCACTGGCAGAGCTGGGGGGGCAGGGCTGGGCTAGCAGGGGCTGCGGTTCGGGAGTGAGGGGAACCGGCAGAGCTTGGGGGGAGCCCAGCCCTTGGCAGGACAGCCAGACAGGCAGGACGAGGGGCGGCCAGGACTCTGTTGCCAGACAGGGCGCGGTGGTGGAGCCGCCAGCCAAGGGACATTTCCTCTCCCTTCAGCATACTGGGCCCCCCTGCGAAGGTTCCTGAATCCCGGATGGGCCCGATCCGGGAATCCGAGGGCCCAATCCGTCCTTCCAGACAGAAGGGATGTGGGAACGGGATAGATCAGGACTCCTGGGTTCTCAGGGAGGGGAATGGGGTCTGGTGGGCTAGTCCAGGAGGGCTGGGAGCCAGGACTCCTGGGTTCTCTCCAGCTGCCACTCCCCGTATCCTCACAGTGTAAAATACTACAGGGCAGTGTTTAAAAGGAAGGCCTGTGAGTTATGGGGCAGGGGGTCACTTGGGGTCACCCCCCTTTGGGCTCCCCCCTCACAGATAGCCGGAGAGGCTGATGGGAAAGGCAAATAGTGGCTCGGTGGGGAGAATTTGGCAGGGGGCTGTGATGTCTGGGGCAGGGGTTCAGTTGGGGAATAGGAAGAAGGGGGTCAGGGGGCAGACAGGAGGAATGTGTCAGGAGAAGGAAGGAAAAAGAGAGCAGTGTGATAAGAGGGTGGGGGCAGACCTGGGAGTCAGGACTCCTGGGTTCTCTCCCCAGCTCTGGGAGGGGACTGCTGTGGTCTAGTGGGTTAGAGCAGTGGGGGCTGGGAGCCAGGACTCCTGGGTCCCTCAGTCTCAGTCTCTTCCCCTCATCCCCAGCTCCCGGGGTCAGGGGAGTGCTCCAGAGTCAGTTTCCAGCCTTTGCATGCTGGGGACAAAAGGGGGAGACGTGTCCCCTGATGGCAGGACAGCGCCCCTGGGCTCTGCCGTGCCGGGTGGGGAGAGTGGGGGACAGCTGGGCCTGGGGGAGTGGGGCATTCGTCCCCTTGCCCAGGGAGGAAGCCACTGCTTTCTCAGTCCCGCCTTCCCCTGCCCCATGTGACATTCCCTGACAGTGCCAGCATTTGTCCTCCCTGCATCTGACCCACCCCCAATCCCCCACCCCACAGAGGTAGGGAATGGATCATGCAACCGAAATGTGCCGGGGCAGGGTGAGAGCCCCAAAGATCTACACAGCAGGCACCGTGCCGCCAGGGGTCCCTACCCCATATCCCAGCCTGGTGCTAGGGGGTACCCCCAGGAGTCCCGGCCCCATATCTCAGTCTGGTGCTAGGGGGCGCCATACTATACATAGTCCCTTCAGCAGGGGGCAGTGCAGCTCACATACACACCAATTCTCTCCCTGCCCCTTCCATTTCCCATCTCTGACTTCCATCCTAACAGAGGTCCCCCCATAGGGCAGGATCTGGGGGTCAGTCCTCCCCCCCCCGACACATGATCCCCCATGCCTCCAGACTCCTCAGACACAGCTGGGTCGGACTCATTGCTGAGCTGGCTGGAGGGCTGTTTGCCGACCGCAGGGATCGGTGTTTTACCAGCCGGGCCAGGGGCCCAGCGTTTACCTTGGACAGTGACAACAGACAGAGCAAATTACCCTGCGGCTTTATGGCTTACTCAGCGGGGCGCGTGCCGGCGTTAGCTTCCAGCACGGCAGCCAGCTGCCAGGGCACTGCTGGGAGGAAGCACACAGCATGGGAGGCCCTTAAAAATTCTGTATAGCAAGAGGCTGAGGCTAGCCCAGCCCTGAGCTCCTCTGCCAGCTTTGCCGGTGCCCCTCACTCCCGACTCGCAGCCCCCTGCTAGCCCAGCCCTGACCCCCCCCCCAGCCCTGCCGGTGCCCCTCACTCCTGACCCGCAGCCCCCTGCTAGTCCAGCCCTGGGCTCCCCACAGCTCTGCCGGTGCCCCTCACTCCCGATCCGCAGCCCCCTGATAGCCCACCCTTGCGTCCCCCCCCAGCTCTGCTGGTACCCCTCGCTCCCGACCCACAGCCCCACTCCCACACTGCAGAGTCAGAAGTGAGACACAATTACATAATCATACACCTGGTTTTGACAAGCTGCAGTGAACAAGATTTGTGTGTCTATGCGGGGGTGTCCCTGCCACCTCCTGCTTGAGGGGTTGACCCCTGCTCCGTGGGCGCACATAGCTGTGTTGTGTGACTGTTTGCAACTGTGTGCCTGCCTGTGGGATATGAGTGTGTGGGTTAGTGTATCGGTGTATGGCGTGTGCACAATGTGGGGTGTATGCAGCAGTGTGTGTTGGGGTGTGTGTCTGTGTGGGTGGATAAGTGTGAGTTTCTGTGGATCAGTGTGTGTCTCCGGCATGTATCAGTGTATGTGTGGGGGTATCAATGTGTGTGTCTGGATGGGTGTCTATCAGTGTGTGTGGAACAGGGTGTGGGGGGGGAGCAGTATGTGTGCCTATGGGGGTGTATATGTGTGTGTGGATCAGGGTGTGTTTCAAGGTGTGTCTCTATCAGGGTAACAGTGTGAACATCTGTATATGTGTGAATATCAGTGTGTGTTTCATTGCGAGCGTATCACTGATTGTGTGTGTGTATCACTGCGAGCAACAGAGTGTGTCTACTGGTGTGCGGGTCTATCACACACACTCCCTTGCCCCCTCCTGGCAAGTGGGTCATTGGGGGCGGGGCCAGGGGTAGAACCGTTCCCTGGGGGGGCGGGGCCATGGGTATATAGGGGGCTCACGGCTTGAGGGGGAGCTCACATCGCCATGGGGCTGGGGACCCTGTACGCTGGGCTGCTTTTGCTGCTGTGCCTGGCCAGGGGCAGCCTGCAGGGGGGTGAGCAGGGCAGGGGGGCTGGGACTGGGGTTTGCGGGGCTGGGCTGGGACAGGATAGTGGTGGGGGCCAGGGCTGCCTCATATGATTGCACTGCCCCTGTGGGGTGCTGCAGGTGCTGGGGGGCAGAGGGGACAGCTCTGCTGTTTGTGGGGGTGTGTGGGGGGGGACCTAACTCCTGGCAGAGAGGAGAGAAACTGAGAAGGGGATTCAATTAAGGGATAGTTTAGGTTGATTCCCCTCCCAGAGCCGGGATAGAACCCAGGAGTCCTGGCTTCCAGCCCCCCCTGCTCTAACCCACTAGACCCCACTCCCCTCCCAGAGCTGAGGAGAGAACCCAGGAGTCCTGGATTGGTTCACAAAATCCCAGTTCAAGTGCCACCAGCCACCCTTGTCCACGCCCACCCATGGGGCTGGGAGCCAGGACTCCTGGGTTCTACCCACTGCTTTGGAGTTGCCCCCAACCCCCCCTTTCATGGGTCCCTGCCCCAAAGCACCCCCATCCTCAGTGCCCCCCTCTGCCAGGGACACCAACTCTCCAGCCCATTCTTGCAGGGACCCTCAGCCCACAGTCCTCTCATATCTCCCAGGAACCCCAGTCCCTTGGTGTCCCCTGATCACCCTGCCCCCCCAGCGCTTCTCTGGAGATACCCCATCTCTGACAGCTCCCCTATGACCCCCCCCCGCCCCGTACTCCCTCCCAGGAGTGAAACCGCAGGCAAACGGAGCCCTAAGGCGTCTCTACCTCCCATCGCTGATCCGGGGTAAGTGGCACCCCAGCCGGGAACAGGGGGAGCTGTTCCTGAGTGGGCAGACTGGGCTTGGAGAGACAGGGAGAGGGAAGGGGTGTGTGCGAGGCTGGACGAAGGATGCAGAGGGGGGCTGGAGGAAAGGAGGCAGGGCTGCCCAGGGAGGGGTCCCTGGCTGGATGACTGGCTGAGCTGGACCCAGCATTCTCAGGGGAGGGGGGATGGTCTCCCAGCAGGAGAGCAGGCTGGGGGGATTCAGGGGGCTGGCTCACTCCATGTGCTATATGGGTTGCAGGTGTAGGGGGATTTCACCCTGGAGCTGGGCTGGGACCAGCTGGAGCCAAGGCAGGTTGGTGACAACCAGCCCCTACCCCTGACTCCACTTCCCTCCCAGAGCTGGGATAGAACCCAGGAGTCCTGGCTCCCAGCCAACCTCTGCTCTGACCCACTAGTCCCCACTCCCCTCCCAGAGCTGTGGATAAACCCCAGGAGTCCTGGCTCCCAGCCCTGCCTGCTTTAACCTACCACTCCCCTCCCTGAGCAATGGATAGATCCCAGGAGTCCTGGCTCCCAGCCCCGCCTGCTTTAACCCACCAACCCCCAATGCCCTCCCTGAGTCATGGATAGAACCCAGGAGTCCTGGCTCCCAGCCCCGCCTGCTCTGACCCACTAGATCCAACTTCCCTGTAGCGAACTGTGATGGTGCATTTGCTGCATTCTTCAATCCTAGTGTCTGCTCCTTCTTTCCAGGACCACACACCGGCTATGGACCCCAAGGACTGCAGCCGGGACCAGGTGAGCCCTGGGAGTGTGGTTGGGGCGGGGAATGAGAGGCTAGGGGTGGAAGTTGCTGGGTGGTTTGGGTGCTGCCCATGGTGCTCGTGACGTCTGGTCTCAGCTCCTTCCCAAACTGTGCTGGCCGGGAGCAGGGACAGTTGGGTGGTGGGATTCCAGAAGACGTGTCCTCCAGCCATGAGACTCCACACCTCAGATCTGTGCCGCCCAGGGCAGAGACCTGGCCAGCTCTGTCTGAGAAGGACTGTTCCCCCGGCAGAGATGGAGCCCATCTCGTCCGCTGCGCCTCCCAGCTAATCCCTTTCCTCTCTGTTCCCGGCAGGAGCTCCGAACGGCTTTGGAGTGGCAACAGGTGTACGGGTGAAGCCAGGAAAAGCAGGTGAGTGGGGATCAGCTGCCCCACTGAGGGCAAAGGCTCCTTTCTCTGCCCACCTTGGCAGGGTGAATCCCTGACTCGCCAGCCACAGAAATACTGGAGTCCTCTCTGGGGAGTGTGGCGCTAAAGGAGAATCCCTGTTAGCTCGGAGCACTATAGGGCACCTGCCACACACACAGAGTCCCGATCCCCTCCAGTAGTGGGCAGCGCTGTGCACTCTCCCACAAACACATCTGGCTCTAACCCCTCTCTCCTTCTTTCTGCACAGGCTATGGGGTCCCTGCTGGTTATGGTGCAGGTAGGAGCGCCCCCATCTCCCCCTGCAGTCCTCACCGCCCCGAGTCCCAAACCTGAGTGACAAAGGGTGGGGGTTCTGGTGTGGGGGAGACCTCACGACTCTCTCCCACCAGCTGATCAGAATCCAAAGCATGGCGATTTGGTGCAGGCTGGACGCAGGGGTCACGGCTTTCCCCGCAGAGCTGGGGGAGACTGCTCCCTTGTGCGATCTCACGACTAGAGACATCCCAGGGCACTGCAGATGGGGGGAATCTTGTCCGCCCCCAGCCTGCCCCCATCTGGCTGTTGGCGAGGGGACGTCCATAGTGAGCCTCGAGTATGGAAGGGGAAACTGAGGCACGGGGCTGGGGCTTGGCAAGGGATAGAACCAGGAGTCCTGACATCCAGGACTGCTGAGCCCTGCGCAGACACAAACAGCTGCGCAGGGCACCACACAGCAGTGACAGGGCTGAGTCAAGCCTCTGCCTCCCACATACCCCCACCTGCCCTGCCCCACACACCTCCTGCCCACTCCGGGCTGGGGGCTGCCTCCGGGGCACGGTGTGCAGCGCCATCTTCCTGAGTGGCTCGGACACCCCCACGCCCGCGCACAGACCCACCGGGACGTACTCTGCTCACAGCGCCCGCCACTCGGGAGTTTAAAGTACAACCACGCCTTGTTCAAAATAGCGCATGGTGCACTCCCCTCGGGCCGAGCCAGCTGGGGACTATAACTCCCAGGATGCTCTGTGGGACAGGGTCACGTGCTGCTGCTGCGGGATGGAGAGCGTGGGGCTGGATTCGGAGCCTGAGGGCTGGTCGGGAGAGCGGGGCGCGGGTACAACATCCGTGTCCGCAGCCCAGCTGCCAGCCACAAAAATGGGCAGTGGGTATCCATGGTGCTACCCCTCTGCTAAACCCACTAGAACCTACTCCTGTCCCGGAGCATGGGAGAGAACCCAGGAGTCCGGGCTCCCAGCCCCCCTGCTCCAACCCACCAGCCCCCACTCCCCTCCCAGAGCCAAGCATGGAACCCAGGAGCCCTGGCTCCCAGCCTCTCCTGCTCTAACCATTTGACCCCACTCCTCTCCCAGCATCCTCATAGATTCCCATTATCCTTTTTCCAGGATTAGGTGGTTATCCCCAGGGTGCAAAACAAAAGCCAGGTGAGTATAAACAGAGTGGCTGTGGGTCAGGATTGAGGGACATCGGCAGAGCTGTGGGGGCAGGGCTGGGCTAGCAGGGGCTGTGGGTCAGGATTGAGGGACACCAGCAGAGCTGTGGGGGCAGGGCTGGGATAGCAGGCAGCTGTGGGTCAGGATTGAGAGCACCCCCTGTGCCCTGTGTGTCTATTTCAGGGTACTTCCATGCTGCGCTGCCCCTGGGAGGTGAGTCAGACCCCACTGCCCCTTATATTCCCATACCCACTCTACCCCTCCAACTGCCCCTTCTCAGGAAGGTCAGTGCCTGGCCCTCCACTACACCCCCCGCACCCTGACCCCTCTGCTTTTCCTCCCCAACAGGCCTTGGGGTGGGTGGCAAAGCCCCCAAAGCAGGGAATCCCTCCCATGCACCCCCCATCTGTGTCCCCTGCGATGTCTCCATCCCTCTTTATGTGCGCCCCATGCTGTGTCCTCTTCCCCATCCCCCACCACCTTTCTTCACCTTCTCGCTGGAGATCCCAGAGCTCACACCAATGACACCTTGAGGAGAGCCCAGCTGGCCATGTCCCTTCCAGCTCCCTGGGGGGAGAAGGGCTCATTGGGCTGCAGGGGGGGGGCCCTGAAGGGTTGAAAGCCCTCCCTGCACAGGTGCCAACCCCCTGCTAACCATCCCCCACCATTACTCTATCCCTGATTCCCCCCCCCGATGATCCCACCCCCCAGGGCCAGAGCCCACACTGTGGAAGCCAGATTCTTCAGGGTCTGGGTTGGTCTCATTCTGGGTTCTCCTCCCCGCAGGTTTTGGGGCAGGACCCAGAGCCGGCAGCTACCCCACAGCTCAACAAGGTAAGGGGCATAAGCTAAGCACAGCGTCCCCTGCAGGGAGAGGCCGGGGCTGGAATAGGGCAGAGCTCCCCCACAGCCAGCGTCCTGCCCCACTCCCCACAGCACTCCCTGCTGGCAGAGGCCCGGGCTGGTGCAATGCACCCCAATTTGTGGGCTGATCTGGATTTTCTTTGCTCCGTAGGATATGCCGGAGTAGGTGGTGGGTACCTAGTCAATGGAGCACAGCCTGGATACGGGAATGGTAAGGGGACCCCAAATTATACTTAATTCCCCCACACACCTAGGCTGAGCGAGTCTGATCTCCCATCTCTCTTCTAGGCTATGGTGGAGGAGGGAACAGTCACCCTGGGGCCGGACTCCAGTCAGGATACGGCAACGGTGTGTGCAATGACAAGAGGGATGGGAGTGAGGGGCACCGGCAGAGCTGAGGGGTAGGGCTGGGCTGGCAGGGAGCTGCGGGTCGGGAGTGAGGGGCACCGGCAGAGCTGGGAGGGGAGCCCAGGGCTGGGCTGGCAGGGGCTGCGGGTCAGGAGTGAGGGGCACTGGCAGAGCTGGTGGGTGGGGGACCACAGGGCTGGGCTAGCAGGGGCTGTGGGTCGGGAGTGAGGGGCACTGGCCAAGCTAACTGCCTTATTTTATCCCATCCCCAGGTGCCCAGGCCGCATACCTAGGGCGTTTCGCTGGCCCTGGCAGAGATCTCTCAGCTGCTAAATTTGGTGAGCCCTTCTGACCGCAGGGCTCTGGGGGATAGGAAATGGGACGCGGTGCCTTTTGCTCCAATCCAGCCCCAGTGTGGGGAACTGGCTGGCTCAAGGGGGACACAAAGGGGAATTATCCCCCATCCTGACACCCTGTCTATGTTGCAGGCCCGGGCCAGCTCCCATACAATGGGCAGCCCCAACAGGCCATGCCCACCGGTCTGAGGGGAGACTATGGCGGTGGGAAATACGGTAGGTGTGGGTAGGGGCTCTGGGCTCATATGGGTGGTGGAATTTATCCAGAGGGTTGTTACAGAGGGGACTGTAGGGGGCAGTCACCCCCCAAGGCGTTTATTTGGGGCACAGCGGTCTGTGCTAGGCCGCCCAATATCTTAGCCCCCCTGCACCCTGCGCAGAGATGTGGGGCAGGGGGCTGGGATGCCCCCCGCTAACCTTGCTTTGCCTAAAATAACCTTGCCCCCCGCTCCGACAGGAGACCCCAGGCATTTCCCCTATGGCCTGCAGCGCCCCGGGCAGGGTGCAGACAGGAAGCCGTGTGAGTGCTGCAGCCCCATTGTGATATCTACTCCCGTCCCTGCCCGCACTGGATGAGGGCCACCCGGCCGCCAGGATCCCAGCGTCCCAGGAAAAGCTCCCTGGGGTCCCAGCACACTCCCCTTCCCAGCCCTTGGTGGGATCTCCCGCTCCCCTGCTGATCTCCCACCACCACCGTGTTTCCTCCTCCAGGTGGCGCAGGGCAGCTGATGTATGGGGCACAACCGGCTGGGCTCAGTGCCCTGGATGGTAAGAAATGGAGAGGGGCTGCCCAGAGAGGTCCCCACTCTCCTCCCGCGTCTGGACACACGGGTGCCCATTCCCAGGGGCTCAAAGCCCCTTCCCTTTGCTAATTTCCTCCTCCCACCGCTGCAGGCAACGGGAACGGACGGGGCTATGCGAACGGAGGGGACCTGCAGGCTAACGGACTGGCTGCTGGTAAGAGTCCCCCACACATAGCATCTGCTCCTGGGACTGGAGTAGCGGGAGCTCCCCCCACAGCCAGCGCTCCTGCCCCACTCCCCTCAGTGCCCCATGCTAACTCTTGTCTCTGTTGCAGGGGGATACGGGCCACACACAGTAGGGCAAGCTCCCGGGGGCTATGGACTAACCCCAGCAGCATACGGTAGGAGTGTGTGGGGGCGAGATTTCACATTGTAACCTATTGTCTAGTGATGCAACCGAAACTGCTCTTGCGTGTGTGTCCTATGCCCTCTAGTGCTGTCCTCAGAGAGTGATTCTCCTTTGGGTAGCAGAGACCGGGACGGCCTGTGACTGGTTCTCATCTGCTCTCATCCCCTTTTAGGAGGCAAGGAGGCCAAGTATGGCCTGAACAGCTTTCTGGGGAATGGATACAGAGGTAAGAATTGGGGAAGGCATGTGTATCAGTGGGGTGTGAATCTCGGAGATGGGGGAGAGGTGTGAATCTTGGAGGGGGTTTTCTGGGGGGAGGGCATAGGCTAGAGGAGCCAAATCTCTGCAGTTTGGCTAAGGAAGTGGCTGCAAAAGTCACAGCAGTGTGAACTTCAGGGGGGTTATTTTGGGGAAGGGGGTCATGCAGCAAGTAAGATATATGATGATATGTCCCAGGCAGAATCCATGCCCTGTTTTCTAATGGAGGTGGGAGGCAGGGGCTATGGGAGGGAATGGCCGTCTACCACTGTGTGTGGCTGTCCCTTATAGATGCACCAGCCTCCACTCACCCTTGGAGATGTGCTGCTCTCTTGAAGCTCTGACCCCATGACTCTCTTTATTCCAGGTCGCTGCCTTCCCGGGAAGTGCTGAATGCCAGACCTTCACCTGAGGAACTCCAGGCCACAGGATGGCATGAGCCTGCCGCTTCTGGTGCTAAAAAAAACAAAGAATTTCTCCTGATCTAAATTATCATCTCTTTCTCTTTTTTTTCCCCACTTTATTTTTAATGGCTAGAGATCTGTCTTTTTAAAGGAAAAACAAATGGTGACTGTCAATTTAACTTGGTTTTTCAAAAGTGAGGCTGTGACGTATCTGGTCACCCTAGTCAGGTGTCACCAGAAAGCAAGTGTGAAAAATCAGGACAGGGATGGGGGTAATTGGCACCTGTATAAGAAAAAGCCCCAATTATCGGGACTGTCCCTATAAAACCGAGACATCTGGTCACCCTACCCCTGACTTCCCTGCCTCTTTGGTCTTGGCCAGTGAGGTGAGAGGGATTTTAAGGATAGGTCAGTACAGGAATATGGGATGCACAGAGGGGGGTGACTGAATTGTTAACTCCCCTTCACTGGATAGGCAGAGAATACTCGTTTGTATCCGGAGAGTGGGGTGTGGGAGTGTTTGTAATAAAGGTCCCCCACAAAGCTGAAGTCTCCAGATCTTTGTATGCTGTATCCTGGGGGCAGTTCACACCTCTCCCAGCAATCGGCTCCGGCTCTCGGAAGACTCAGGCAGACGTTGGTTCTCCTCCAGTCGCGTTTTGAAGCTTTTCTTTGACATCATAGCGGCTGGAGTCTTCATTTAAAAGAAAAAAAAATTAAAGCTGAGTCTCTGGGGAACAACGGGGGGGGGGGGGGGCCTGTCCAGGCAACCATGGCTAGTCCTACCTACCCCAGACAAGGGGTATTTTCTCTGGGGTATTTAACACATGGGAGGGATCCTCCACCCTGAACGAAATGTGGGGCCTTGGTTTTCAGCCCCCCCACATGCAAACCACTCATGCGGCTTGTCTCCCCACTCCCCAGGCTGCTGGCTTGCCCAGTGGGGGGGCGGGGGGAGGGGACTGGATATGGGACACCCTGGGGTCATGCACTGGGGAGCTTCTGGATCTCCCCCCACCACCCAAGGGTGGGGGCGAGGGTCGTTATTGGGGCTGCCCCCGTACATGGGGGGGCTGTTTGAGGCGGGGGAGGGGAACTGCTATCCCTGGAGGTGGGGGGGGCTGTCCCTGTGGAGGGCTGGGGGTTTCCAGGGGGGCGTTGTCCCCTGTGGGGGGTGGCTGGGGCTGGGGAGGCTATGGGGTGGGGGTTTGGTGGCAGAGGGGGCTGCCACAGGGGGGGCTGTCCCTCAGGGGGGCTGGGGGTTTCTGGGGGGGGTGTTGTCCCCTGTGGGGTGGGGCTGGGGAGGCTGTGGGGTGGGGGCTGGGCGGCAGAGGGGGCTGCCATGGGGCGGGGGGGCTGCGCCTGAGGGGGGCTGGGGGTTTCCGGGGGGGGGGCTGTCCCCTGTGGGGTGGGGCTGGGGAGGCTGTGGGGTGGGGGCTGGGCGGCAGAGGGGGCTGCCATGGGGCGGGGGGGCTGCGCCTGAGGGGGGCTGGGGGTTTCCGGGGGGGGTGCTGTCCCCTGTGGGGTGGGGCTGGGGAGGCTGTGGGGTGGGGGCTGGGCGGCAGAGGGGGCTGCCATGGGGCGGGGGGGCTGCGCCTGAGGGGGGCTGGGGGTTCCGGGGGGGTGCTGTCCCCTGTGGGGTGGGGCTGGGGAGGCTGTGGAGTGGGGCTGGGCGGCAGAGGGGCTGCCATGGGGCGGGGGGGCTGCGCCTGAGGGGGGCTGGGGGTTTCCGGGGGGGGTGCTGTCCCCTGTGGGGTGGGGCTGGGGAGGCTGTGGGGTGGGGGCTGGGCGGCAGAGGGGGCTGCCATGGGGCGGGGGGGCTGTGCCTGAGGGGGGCCTGGGGTTTCTCCGGGGGGGTGCTGTCCCTGTGGGGTGGGGCTGGGGAGGTGTGGGTGGGGGCTGGGCGGCAGAGGGGGCTGCCATGGGGGCGGGGGGGCTGCGCCTGAGGGGGGCTGGGGGTTTCCGGGGGGGGGGCTGTCCCCTGTGGGGTGGGGCTGGGGAGGCTGTGGGGTGGGGGCTGGGTGGCAGAGGGGGCTGCCATGGGGCGGGGGGGCTGCCCCGAGGGCCCGGGGGGCGAGGCGGGGGGGGGGGGTTGGCCAGACTTTGGTTGCCCCAGTGCATGGTGGGCGGGAGCGTCACTTGGCGGCGCGAGAGTGGGCGGGGCGAACGAGCGGGGGAGGCGGGGCCATGCCGGCCTCTCGCCTCTGATTGGCTGAGGAGGTGTTGGCGGGAGGCGGTTGGCGGCTCGCGCCGGGCCGGGGGCGATTTTGGCGCCAGGCGGAGCGGCGGTTGGGCTGGCTCGGGGCGCGCGCGCGGGAAGGGGCTGCCGGGGGGCCCGTCACATCCGGGTACCTGGAGGGAGCGAGCGCGGCGGCCCCCGCCCCGCGGGGACCGGGAGGAGGTGAGGCCCCCGCCCCGCCCCCAGGGGCCCCCGCCGGCCCGCCCCCTGCGACACCCGCCCACGGGCCCCTCGCTGAGGCCAAGGGGGGGCTGAGCGGGGGCGCCCCCCCGCCGGACCCCTCCCCCCTCTAGCGGCCCCCCCTCGCCGGACCCCCCCAGCCGGACCCCTCCCCCCTCTAGGGGCCCCCCCTCGCCGGACCCCCCCCCCAGCGGCCCCCCCTCGCCGGACCCCCCAGCTGGACCCCTCTCCCCCTCTAGCGGCCCCCCCAGCCAGACCCCTCCTGCCCCCCCCCTAGCGGCCCCCCTCGCCGGACCCCCCCCAGCCAGACCCCTCCTGCCGCCCCCTCTAGCGGCCCTCCCCGCCAGACCCCCCCCAGCCGGACCCCTCTTGCCCCCCCCCCAGCCAGACCCCCCCCAGCCAGACCCCTCCTGCCCCCCCTCTAGCGGCCCCCCCCGCCGGACCCCCCCCAGCCAGACCCCTCCTGCCCCCCCTCTAGCGGCCCCCCCGCCGGACCCCCCCAGCCAGACCCCCCCCAGCCAGACCCCTCCTGCCCCCCCCGCCGGACCCCCCCGCCGGACCCCCCCCAGCCAGACCCCTCCTGCCCCCCTCTAGCGGCCCCCCCCGCCAGACCCCTCCTGCCGCCCCCTCTAGGGGCCCCCCTCGCCGGACCCCTCCCCCCCTCTAGCGGCCCCCCCCGCCAGACCCCCCCAGCCAGACCCCTCTTGCCCCCCCTCTAGCGGACCCCCCTGCCGGACCCCCCCCAGCCAGACCCCCCCCAGCCAGACCCCTCCTGCCCCCCCTCTAGCGGCCCCCCCCAGCCAGACCCCTCCCCCCCCCCAATGGCCCCCCCTCGCCGGACCCCCCCCAGCCAGACCCCTCCTGCCGCCCCCTCTAGCGGCCCCCCCTCGCCGGACCCCTCCCCCCTCTAGCGGCCCCCCCCAGCCAGATCCCGCCCCTCTTCCAGCACCCCCCGCATCGCTGGACCTCTCCCACCCCCTCCCCCGGCCAGGCCCCCCCACACACCACACCACCGCCTCCCAACGGACCCCTTCCCCCCCATCAGACTCCTCCCCCCACACCAGGGCCCCCTCCCACACACACCCCCTCCCCTATGCCAGCACACCCCCTCACCGGACCCTGCCAATGCCCCCCTCCACCTGCTGCCCCATGGCCCCCTCTCCCCCTGCCAAGAGACCCCCCCGACCCCTCCGCCACCCCACGGGGTAACAGCCTGAGCTCTCCCATTCAGGCCAAGGCGGGAGCGCTGCAGGGGTGACCCCATCCCACGCCGTGCCACGGGGCCCGGGCCTGGAGAGTCCCCCCCCTCCCCCCGCTCATGCCAATAGGTGCTGACCAGGAACCCCCCCCGCCCCCCCCCCCGCTCCACCAGCCCCCTGGGTGCTCTCCCTCGCAGTGCCCAGCCACGCTGCTGACCCTGGGGGGCTGTTTTTCTCTTTCCCTGCAGCGCCTCCCTCTGGCAGAGCCGGCCATGCCGCTGCCCCTGGACTGCGCGGGGGCCGAGTCCCAGCTGAGCCGCACGCCCCTGCCGGCGCCTGTGCCGGCCTTCTTCCAGGAGGCCGAGCGCAGCTTCTCGGTGAAGAGGCCAGGCCGGCCGCTCAGCTACACCCTCCCGCCCCGACCGCGCCACAAGGGCACCTTGACTGTCAGCCGGGTCTTCGCTGGCCGCCAACCGCAGCCCTGGAGCCAGCCCCGGCCGCGCAGCGTCTCCTTCCGCGGCTCCCAGGTCCGGGCGCTGGCTCCCCGCAGCCGCCTCTACAACCCTGCCCGCAGAGAGCCCTTCTTCAGCCAGTGCTTCCAGTTACTGGGCCACCTGGGGCGCGGCTCCTTCGGGGAGGTGTATAAGGTAAGGGGGGATGGACACCTGGGGTGGGAGATCCTAGCTGGAAGGGGTGTGGGGGTTGGGGGATCCCAGCTTCGGGGATGAGCATGATTGTCCACCTGAGCCTGTCCCCACTGCGGGCTGATCCGTCCCCTCCAGGTGCGCAGCAAGGAGAGCGAGCATGGAGCTATTCTGTGGGGCTGAGCTGTGGGGAAAGGAGGGAATCTGTCGGGGGGGGGTCCTGGCCCTACCGTCTACGTCTGATCTGTCCCCCACAGGTGCGCAGCAAGGAGGACGGGCGGCTGTACGCAGTGAAGCGCTCGGTGGAGCCGTTCCGGGGCGCCGGCGACCGGCAGCGCAAGCTGGCCGAGGTGCGGAAGCACGAGCGGGTGGGGCGCCACCCCAACTGTGTGAGCTTCGTGCGGGCCTGGGAGGAGCGGGGTCAGCTATACATCCAGACGGAGTTGTGCCCGGCCAGCCTGCTGCAGCATTGCGAGGGGCGCGGGACGCTGCCCGAGGGCCAGGTGCGGGCCTGCCTCTGGGACCTGCTGCAGGCCCTGCACCACCTGCACGCCTGCGGGCTGCTGCACATGGACGTCAAGCCGGCCAACGTCTTCCTCACCGAGCGCCGTGTCTGCAAGCTGGGCGACTTTGGCCTGGTGCTGGAATTGGACCGTGGAGACCTGAGTGATGCCCAGGAGGGCGACCCGCGCTACATGGCGCCCGAGCTGCTGCGGGGGGAGTACAGTGAGGCGGCTGATGTCTTCAGGTGGGCCCACTAGAGCCAGGGATAGAACCCAGGAGTCCTGACTCCCAGCCTAACCCCTCTATCCACTAGACCCATCTCCTGGCCTACATGCGGTGCCCCCCCTCCCCCCGCTTCCTTGACCACCACCCCCTCGCTGCCCCATGTGCTCCAAGTCCAGGCACCCTGGCGTGTGGCAGGGAGCAGAGGATTCTGGGAGGCTGGCTCCTGGCTGACCCAGCGTGCGCATCTCTCTTCCAGCCTTGGCATGACTATCCTGGAAATCGCCTGCAATATGGAGCTACCCAATGGAGGGGAGGGCTGGCAGCAGCTCCGGCAGGGCTACTTGCCCCCCGAATTCACTGCCGGTAAGTGGAGGTCACCTCTCCTGGCACAGATGGAGCTGCTGGGTCTGCTGATGGCTACCCAGTGTGTCATGGACCCTGCTTCACACAGAAAAACCTGCTGGAATTGGCATTCAGTCTGGTGGTCAGAGCTTGGGGGGGGGGGGGGCAGAGCCAGGACTCCTGGGTTCCAGCCCAACAGAGTGGTATCTGTCTAGTGCAGTGATACTCAGACTGAGGCTTGCAAGCAGCAAGTGGCTCTTTAACGTGTCTCTTTGCAAGGCATGACATTAAAACGCTGATTTAATTATTAACCAGTCGGGATGCTTTTACAATGCTATTAACCGATTGGAGTTGATAAAATAATAATACTTGATCAGTCATTTTGCTAACTAATTAGTAAACCACACACCTCATTTGGAACTGGAAGTACAAATCAGGCAGCAGCAGAGACGGGGGAAAAAAGTAAATACAATAGAGTGTTAAATGTAAACTACTTAAAAAGGGAAAGTAGCATTTTTCTTCTGCATCATGAAGTTTCAAGCTGCATTAAGTCAATGTTCAGTTATAAACTTTTGAAAGAACAACCATAACGTTTTGTTCAGAGTTACGAACAACCTCCATTCCCAAGATGTTTGTAACTGAGGTTCTACTTTGTGTGTGTGTGTGTGTGTGTGTGTGTGTGTGTAAAAACTAAATATTTCCCCTGTCACACTGTTTAAATATGAATCTATAGTAAATGAAACAATGAATTCACACGACTGTGGCTCTTTTGGGTAATATTGATTGCTAATTTGGCTCCTGAACCACTGAGGTCTGAGTATCACTGGTCTAGTGCAATGGCTCTCAATGTTTCAAGACTACTGTACCCCTTTCAGGAGTCTGATTTGTCTTGCCTGCCCCCAAGATTCACCTCACTTAAAAATTACTTACTTACAAAATCAGACACAAAAATAACAAAGTTTCACAGCACACTATTCCTGAAATTGCTGACTGTCTCATTTATACCATATATTTATAGAATAAATCAACTGGAATTAAGGCTGTCAAGCAATTAAAAAATTTAATCGTGATTAATCGCACTGTCAACAAATGATAGAATATCATTTATTTCAATATTTGTGAATGCATTCTACATTTTCAAATATATTTCAATTGCCACACCCTGCTACAAAGTGTACAGTGCTCACTATTATTATTTTTATTACAAATATTTGCACAGTAAAAAAAACAAAAGAAATAGTATTTTTCAATTCACCTAATACAAATAATGTAGTGCAATCTCTTTATCAAGAAAGTTGAACTTACTTTTTGTACATAATTCTACATTTGTAACTGCACTCAAAAACAAAACAATGTAAAACTTTAAGCCTACAAGTCCACTCAGTCCTACTTCTTGTTCAGACAAACAAGTTTGTTTACATTTATGGGAGATAATGCTGCCCACTTCTTATTTACAATGTCACCTGAGAGTGAGAACAGGTGTTTGCATGACACTTTTGTAGCCGGTATCGCAAGATATTTACGTACCAAATGCACTAAAGATTTGTATGTCCCTTTGTGCTTCAACCACCATTCCAGAGGACAGGCGTCCATTCTGAGGACGCTTGTTTAAAAAAAAGCATTAATTAAATTTGTGACTGAGAATTGGGGGAGAGTTGTTGGTCTCCTGCTCTATTTTACCCGCATTCTGCCATAGATTTCATGTTAAAGCAGTCTTGGATGATGACCCAGCACACGTTGTTCGTTTTAAGAACACTTCCACTTCAGATTTGACAAAAAACGCAAAGAAGGTACCAATGTGAGATTTCTAAAGATCGCTACAGCACTCGACCCAAGGTTTAAGAATCTGAAGTGCCTTCCAAAATCTGACGGGGACAAGGTGCGGAGCATGCTTTCAGAAGTCTTAGAAGAGCAACACTCTGATGTGGAAACTAAGAACTGAACCCCCCAAAAGAAAATCAACCTTCTGCTGGTGTCATCTGACTCAGATGATGAAAATAAACATGCGTTTGTCTGCACTGCTTTGGATTGTTATCGAACAGAACCATCATCAGCATGAATCCATGTCCTCTGGAATGGTGGTTGAAGAATGAAGGGACATATGAATTTTTAGCGCATCTGGCACGTAAGTGTCTTGCAACACCGGCTACAACAATGCCATGTGAACACCTGCTGTCACTTTCAGGTGATATTGTAAATAAGTAGGACTGAGTGGACTTGTCGGCTTAAAGTTTTACATTTGTTTTGTTTTTGAGTGCAGTTATGTAACAAAAAAAAAATCTACATTTTGTAAGTTGCACTTTCACTATAAAGGGATTGCACTATGGTACTTGTATGAGGTGCACTGAAAATACTATTTATCATTTTTACAGTGTAAATATTTGTAATAAAAATAATATAAAGTGAGCCCTGTACACTTTTGTATTCTGTGCTTTTGTAATTGAAATCAATGTATTTCAAAATGGAGAAAAATGTTAAAATAGTTAATACATTTCAATTGGTATTCCATTGTTTAACAGTGTGATTAATCGCGATTCATTTTTTTGAGTTAATCGTGTGAGTTAACTGCGATTAATCAACAGCCCTAACTGGAATATAAATATTGTCCTTGCATTTCAGTGTACAGTATATAGAGCAGAAGAAATGCGTCATTGTATGACATTTTAGTTTGGACCGACTTTGCTAGTGCTTTTTATGTAGCCTGTTAAACCAGGTAAATATCTTTATGAGTTGATGAACCCCCGGAAGACCTCTGTGTACACCTGGTTGAGAACCACTGGCTTAGTGGTTAACCAAGGCAGGCCTGGAAGTGAAGTGCACTAGGGGACACTATGCAGCAGGGCGATGGGTGGGGCTCAGTCAGGGGTCTGACATCTCTCCCTGGCCCAGGTCTCTCCTCAGAGCTGCGGGCTTTGCTGGCTGCCATGCTGGAGCCTGATCCCCGGCTCCGGCCCTCGGTGGAGACGCTGCTCAACTCCAGCCTCATGCGCAAGACGGAGAAATGGCGCAAGCTGACACTGCTGGTGCGGGACGGACTCTTGAGAGCTGCCTCTTTGTGCCAGGTGAGTCCTGGGGGGGTGGGGGAGCCCCTCACTCCTGATCCGCAGCCCCCTGCTAGCCCGGCTCTGGGCTCCCCCCATAGCTTTGCCGGAGTCCCTCAATCCCAACCTACGACCCCCTGCTAGCCCGGCTCTGGGCTCCCCCCCACAGCTCTGCCAGAGCCCCTCACTCCTGACCCGCAGCCCCCTGCTAGCCCGGCTCTGGGCTCCCCCCCACAGCTCTGCCAGAGCCCCTCACTCCTGACCCGCAGCCCCCTGCTAGCCCAGCCCTGGGCTCCCCCCCACAGCTCTGCTGATGCAATTCAGTCCTGTTGGTTGAAGTTTCTCTTCTCTCTCCCCCACTCAGGGTGTTGGGAGTTTTGTGCGTTGGCTGTGGGCTGCCCTGTGCCTGCCGGCACGCTGGCTCTCCAGCTGGCGTTGCAGCGTGCCCGTCACCCCGCCCTGCTCCCCGCTACTTGCCACCCTGCTGGATAGCAGCTTCTCCTGGGATGAAGAGGAAGAGGAGGAGGAGGATGGGAGCCTTGGGGAGGATGTGTTCGAGGTATCTGGGGTCTGCGGGCGGCATAACCGCACCTGCCCCGGGGAGCTGCTATTGCAGGACAAGTGAGTGGGGGGGACAACACGCCCACATCTACCCATGGGGCCCCCATCCCCTCCAGTAAGGGGCAGCACTGCCCAGGTGTGCGCTCTCTCACAGAACAGGAAGGGACTTCTGTGGTGCAGGGAGGATATGGGGGTGAATCTAGGAATACGGAGTGGGGGGTGGGGACTGGGAGTGTATGAAGGTGGGGGAACAAAATGTGAGATGTGGAGGAGTTAGGGGGAATAGTATCTGGGGCAGGTAGGAATGCAGGAGGATACTGGGGTGGGGCACTTGGAGGCTAGGAATATGGGGTAAGTGGACATAAGGGGATGCATGGGGGCAGGGGATGTGGTTCTCTTCCCTTTGGGGTGTAATAGGGATGATGGGGCGTGGGAGAGTACCCAACTTACCTGAGCAAGGAGGTGCATGGAGGTCCCTCGATGGAGTACTCCTGGGGTGGGATATCTGGGGTGGCCCCTTGGCAGAGTGGGGGGCCATGGTGGTTAGGAAATGGACTCCCCAAGCTTGGTCTGATGGATGTATGGGAATGCTGGGTCCTAGGGCCAGCCCCTCCTGCACCCACAGGGGCTTCCCCTCACATCTCTGCTTCCCTCGCAGGCCCCTGAGCTCCCCGCCGCTGAACCTGCGTCCCTCCATGGGCAGCACATCCACCCCGCGCCACCCTTCTCCACCAGAGACTGGCAGCAGGAGGACGAGGTGAGACGTTAGGTGTCAGGCAGGGCTGCAGCATATCCTGTGGGCCTTTTCCCTTGCTCCTGCACACTTGAGAACCCAGGAGTCCTGGCTTCCACCCCCTGCTCAAACCCACTAGATCCCATTCCCCTCCCAGAACCTCGGAGAGAACCCAGGAGTCCTAGCTTCCAGCCCCCACTACTCTAACTCACTTGATCTTATTCTCCTCCCAGAGCTAACTGGGGCATCTCAGCTGGGGGACAGACTGTCGGGGACAATCCTGCCCTGGGTGGGGATGGCTAGATGAGCCCCCATGGGGTGTCTCCATCTCCCACTGCCCTGATCCCACCCTGGTTCCCCCCTCCTAGGTCCTCAGCCCTCCAGGGCAGCCCCAACATGAGTCGCATCAGCCCGGATTCCCCACCCAGCAGCCCTGGCTCCCCCAATGGGGGCAGCCTCCGCCGCACCCTGGCCTTCGAGGAGGAGGAGGACGAGCCAAGGGAGGAGAGCGCCCCCCAGGGTGCAGGCCAGCATTGCTCCTTCGAACCCAGAAACCTCCTGAGCATGTTTGAGGATGCCACGGCGGAGCAGAAGTGACAGGCCTCCAAAGATTAGCTGCTCGCAGCTTGATCATTCCTGGGGCAGGGAGGATGAGAGTACCTCACTGGGGTTATGACCCCCCCATGCTCCCAGCTGAGGCTACTTGGGCCTCTGTTCTCCACACCGCTGGGGGGTGGGGGGAGAGCTCTCCTCCCCTGAGGCAGCTTCTGGTCCTGTTGCTGGCAGCGGCTGGGGGGGCTGCTGGGAGGAGCAGTTGGGGGTTGAATCTCAATGTACTTTTTTTTTTTTAAGCTTTTTAACCTCTTCATGAAATGGTGGGAGGGACACAGGTGCTGCCATCCCCTCCCACCAGGGGTCGCTGTGGCTCTGCCCCAGGGCAAAGGCTCAGGGCTGTTCAGCCCCAGGCCAGGACCCAATGGGGTTTGTGGATCTTTTTTTTGTTTTGTTTTTTTCTGTTTTTAAGGGAAGGCAACAGCTATGAAAAGTGTTAATAAAAAGTGCTTTGAAATGATCACGAGGCTGAGGCACAGCTGGGGGTGGGAAATAGATTGTCAGGGTCAATCCTGTCTCTGGGGTGTGGGCAGCACTGCCCCTAGGTGGAGGGAATGGGGATCCCCTGGGTGCGTGGGGTGATCTGTGCCACTCTACCACCACCTTGACCACTAGCGCCACTAACTCCCCCCCCGACCTCAGCAGGGCTGACAAGCTGGGATCATCTTCGCACCCTCCCAACCTTGATTATGTAACAAGGGCTGCTCACCACACAGCAGCCCCCAAGCCACACCATGGGGTGATGCAGCAGTTAGGGTGTCATACCACACAAGAATTGGGAGTGGCAGTCACACCTTTCTCTGCTCTTACTGGGTTTCTCTCATGCAGAGGTCTTGTGTTCTTTGTGAGCTGACTCCCCTACTGCCCCTTCCCCCACAGTAAACTGAGGCACAGCAAAGGGAATTTAATTGCAGTCTGATCACACAGTAAGTTTAGGACAGAACCCAGGAGTCTTGGCTTCCAGCTCCCCTGCTCTAACCCCCTGGACCCCATTCCCCTTCCAGAGCTGGGGCTAGAACCCAAAGGGCCCAAAATGAAATTATTGGGGTAGGGACCTGCTCTTGGTTTTGTTTGTATAGTGCCTGGCACTGTGGGGTGTGATCAGTGACTAAGGTTCCACAGAACTAGTGCCACACAGATTATAATAGACCGCTCTCTGTCTGCAAAGCTGCCCAATTTTAAGCAGTCTGACTTTAAAACCAGATCTAGTTAAAACAGTGTAGACGCTCTTAATCTAAACTAAATTTGGGGCCAGGAATCTGTTTAAAACAAAGAGCTAGAAACTAGGCTTCAATTTGAATTAAGATAGTCTGCACTGGTGTGTCTGTCTAGCTAAGATACTTATCTGGCCCCCATCACCCTAGCATCAGACCACCTCACAATCTCTGTGCTTATCTTCACACACCCCAGTGAGGAGGGAAAATGCTATTATCTAATTTTACAGTTGGGGAAACAGAGGCACAGACTAAATATATGAGCTGAGGGAGTTTGTGGAAGAGTAGGGACTTGGGCCCAGGCCTCTCATGTCCTAGGGTAACACTCTAGCCACTGGGCCATCCTCCCAATTTGTTTCCATAACTGGAGTGACTCTGAACGCAGACAAATCCTCATGTTTGGAGGAGTGGGTGGTTGACAGAGGAAAGAATGTGTTCTTTTAGAGACGTTGAGGATAGGGGAGGTAGTGGAAGGCTTGAGGAGCACAGAACAATCCAGTTCTTAATTCTAGTGGGGTGACAGCTATTGAGTAGGGAGGGGTGGGACATCATTGGAGAAAATCCACAGCCAACAGGGGTGGAAGAACATTGAAGATCCTCCAGTACTGGATGTGGGACATCAGTGGAGAAGACTCATGGCCATGGGGGGCAGAGGATGGTTGAAGATCCCACGGTGGAAGCATGCAGCAGAACCATCCTTGCTTGTTCCTCAAGAGGTCTCACATCTTCTTCTACCATCTCTGCAGCAGATGCCTAGCCTTCAACGGAGCAAAGCAACTCTTCTGCCAGTGGAAACAGAGGTCCTGGAGCCAGCTATGGCCGGGGGACCAAGAACCACACTCACATGAGCTCTGTCTCTGCTTTATTGAAGCCTAGAGCTACCATCTAACAGGACGCTGGTGGGAGGCTGTGGCCCATAAGAACCTCCATCCCCCTGCTCCCCCCACCCCTGCACAATGTGGATGTTAGCCTCTTACTTTTCAGTTTTGCATTTTTAATTTAAAAAGATATGTTGCTTCGGCACGAAGCCACGAACACTACCTGTGTTCATGTGCCCTGAGATAACGAAGACTGGATTTTGGTGGGGCAGGGAAGAGCAGAACCCACCCAACAGCACCCCTCTGAGGGAGGCCAGAGAAATACAGTCATCCCTTCAACGTGGGAGAACAGTTCACAACCTACAACTCCCTTCCTAGGTTTCCTTTTGGCCTCATTTACAGGGTGGGACAGCAGGGGCACAGAATCCAGAAGGCCTGATCTCTCCTCTCCCCACGCCCCAAACCATTTGACCCTATCCCCTTCCTAGAGCTGGGGACAGAACCTAGGAGTCCTAACTCCTAGGCCTCCAATGCTAACCATTAGAACCTGCATGCCTCCCAGAGCAGAGATCGAACCAGGAGTCCTAGCTTTCATCTCTCCCTGCTGTAATCCACATCATGCTATGTGGCTGGTTACCCTTTGATGCTTGACTCATCTTAGCACAGCTGTCTCAGTTGCCCATTTTGTCCACCCATGGTCCTCCTCGACCTCTGCTACCCTTTGTACTGCTTCCTTAAGTTTGTCTACATGGCAAGTCAAAGCAAATTTCCAATACTGAACTGGTTTCTAAACCAATGTGGCTGCCTACCAGGAATGAGGTTGAGAGGGCCCCATTTACAGTGAGCAAAACAATCAGAACAAGATGGAATTTAAGAACTGCTTGTGTACATTGGCCTCCAACTTCAGAACCAGCTTGGCCCCATATATGTTTTCTGGCAAAACCAGGTTAGAATCTGGATTAAAAATTCAATTTGGCTATATTGACACATGGCCTCCCACCTGGAATCCCAATTGAGAAACCCTTTAGCTATATTCACACATACAGCCTCATGACTGGAATCAGGACTGAGAATGAGTTTAGTTACATTACACATGGCCAACTGGAATCCAAATTGAGAACCAGTGTAGCTTCATTCACACTTGGGCAATTGGAATCCAGATTAAGAACAATTTTAGCTACATTCACACCCAGTCTCTGGACAGGAATCCAGACTGAGAATGAGTTTAGCTATGTATGCATGTGGCCAACTAGAATCCAGATTGAGAACTAGTTTAGCTACTTCCACACCTGTGGCTTCTGAATCCAGATTAGCTCCATTCACACACACACCTCCCTGCTCAGGATCCAGATTAGCTATTCAGGGCCCAGTGAACAGGAATTGGAAAACAATGATCCAGAGCTGCCTCTGTGTTTAGTGGCCCTAAATTACATAAGGGGAAGGGGAACAGTAGGCACACCCCAATGCCAGCAGAGGGTGGAAGGGGAGCCCTGGCGCTCTTAATCCCGGGGCTCCCGCTGAGCACCATGGGGTTAGCAGCAGATGGGACGTGTAGTATAAAAACAGGTTGATGGGGACACAGTCCCCCGCTGGCTGTTACTGCAC